>NC_041784.1:937500-1580000 GCF_900090045.1 Plasmodium malariae
AATTCATCAAATGGCAGAAGGCCTGATGACCTAATTCATGGTAGCTCTAACAGAGTAAACTATAGTAGTGTAAACTGTACTAGTGTGAATGCAATTATGAATGAGAAGGAAGAGTGTCAATATGTAGGCCGTGTTAGTAGTGGTAGTAGCAGAAGTAGAAGTAGCAGAAGTAGCAGAAATAGAAGTAGCAGAAGTAGAAGTAGCAGAAGTAGAAGTAGCAGAAGTAGAAGTAGCAGAAGTAGAAGTATTACTCTAATGGGTGATGCTAAGAAGCACAGGAGTGGTTGTAGTACACTTGATAAATTCGATATTAAGGGGAAAAAAAAAGAAAAAGAAATTTTTAATAAAATAAAACAAAAAAATTATTACATAGATGACAGTTATTTATATGTAAAGGGGGAAATTAGTATGACTGAAAAAGACAACTATAAGGAGAAAATATATAGAAAAAAAAAGCACAGTCATATTTGTGATATTTTACAAAATGATAGGATAAATAATGATCTTCATTTGAATGGTAATAGTAGTGGGTCAGCTTATGAAAATGGAAAGGAAGTGAGAAACAATTGTGGTAGTAGCATCAGAGTGGAGGAATTTATTAAGGGGCATACTCTTGAAAATGATGTAGTGGAAAATAGCAACGACCTAATTATCTGCACAGCGAGTAGGTATGATTCGTGTAATTTTGACAAGGTGGTTAAACTTGCTCATGAAGGGGATAGAAGTAGCACCATCAATTGTACTAGATATAAAAGTGCAGGTAGAGGTTGTAGAAGCACGGAGCACCCGAAATTTCAATATGCGGATAACCATGAAAAGGAAGAACGGTTCATGGAATTCTTAAATTTTGTAAAATCGTCCAAAGACGAATCAGGAAAAAGGTACGAAATTGCAGGAGGGTATTTACCGTGTAATGCAGAAAAAATCGGGGGTGCCGAAGAAGAGAAACAGGGAGAAGACGAGAAAAACGAAGACGAAGACAAAGACGAAGACGAAGAAGAAGAAGACGAGGAGAACGAAAACAAAAACAAAGACAAAAACGAAAACAAAGACGAAAGGAAGAAACGAAAATACGACAGAAGTCGCTTCACTAGTTGTAGTAGTCACAACGGCACAATTCGTAACAGACCAGTTGTGGATAAAGTGTTGTATAACATGGCTAACTTAAAACTCACAGGCACATCGATTATGTTAACAAATGAAAATTCAAAATTTATTTACAAAGTGATACCTTTTTTCAAAGATGGTGAAGCCAAATTTTACTTTAATGTGTTTATTTCATATAATATTATTTATAAGATTAATAAAAAAGGACTGCAAAGTAATATTGACGAATTTACAAATATGTTCATTTTGCATCATAGCAACAACAATTATGACGATGGTGAAAAGGATAATTATAAAAAATGTAAAGAGAAAAATAAAAATAAAAATGACTGCTTAATTTTATGCAGTAAAATGAACAGGGTATTTTCTAATTTTCACTTAATTAATAAAAGCGAAGTAAAGGAAGCATTAATCAAATCGTTATTAAAGAATTTGTACTCTGGTACCACACACAACATTGAATGTTACAAGCATGCATTACAGGCGAGGGACTTAAACCGAGTGGCAGGTAGTGCAGGTCGCTTTGCAACCATTGGAAAATTATCTTCCCAAAATTTGAGTGATGTAGGTGTGTTAAGTAAGACACACCAAGTTGAAACATCCGTACTCCATGATCTGCTTCACTGCAGAACATTCACCCTGGAGGATTTTCCCAATGGTACCGCAAGTACTCAGTTGAAGAGAACAAATTTGAATGTATGTAATGGGAACAGAAGCGGTAGTAGCAGAGGCAGTAGCAGAGGCAGTAGCAGCGGTAGTAGCAACGGAAGTGGCAGTGGTAGTAGCACAGTGGATAGTATACGACGTATCCCCGCCGAGGAATATACGTTAGAAAGAGGCCCATCGGATGAAAGAAATCCATTCACAGAGATGAACAGAAAAGAAAAAGATGTTTCTTCACAATATAGTGCTCTTCAAAATGATCCTGATGAACGTTACACTGATCCTAGTGCTCAAAGTGGTGGACCAAAACGAACTGATAAAAAAAAAAAAAAAAATTTGTTGAATGAAAAGTTAATGTTATCATATTTAGTTAAACATAAACTAATTCCTAAGTGTTACAATGTAGTCCCCGTATATAGGTGTAAGGAAAGTGTACGAGGGAGTAACGACATAAATGCTGTAAATGGAGTAAATTGCGTGGAGGAGGGGGAGTTACATGTGTACTATGAAAAGGATCATACCAGGGATAAGAAGTGTTCAAAAAAAAGTGTATTGAAAGGAAATGGTAAGGAAGAGTTAGATGGTAATAATCAAATCTTACTTGACGCACCCGGGGTGATGACAAAACAAGGGGTGAGGAAGAAGCAGGGTGATCAACCAAATCCCCTCATAAGAACTGAAAGTAATGCGAGCAAAGAAGAGAAAAATATGGCATTCCTTTCGAATGAAACGAAGTTACCAATAGTCGAATCGTTCAAATGCGCATCAGAGAAAAGCATATCAAACGAAGACGGGGAAACATGGGTTATAGGAAGATATAGTGATGTGGCTACTGGTAGCGGCAATGCCAGAAGCAATGCCAGAAGCAATGCCAGAAGCAGTGCCAGAAGCAGTGCCAGAAGCAATGCTAGAAGCAATACCTGGAGCAGCACCAGTAGCAACACCAGTAGCAACACCAGTAGCAAAACCAGTAGCAACTGTGTAGATGCTGTTCACCTGGCTCTAAAGCTGAAGAAGATATGCAGCAGAATAAAACATAGTGATCAGCACATGCTAGATTTAAAATTAGGATATAACACGTTGAAGGATAACGACCCACTATTTAGCGAAAATTTGTTAAGGGAAAGTGAGTTAGTCGAATGGAAAGAAAAAGAGAAATACTTAAAAAAATGGTCTAAAATGAAAAAAGAGATAAGAAGTAAGTTTATGAATACAAGCGACCAACATATAATTGACATATCATCAAAGGATTTAAATTTACCTAGTTGTTTTGATAAATATGATAATAATGAAATATATTGTTTATTAAAATCATGGAAGCAAGAAATTACTTCATTAAAAACTACTCAAAAGATGTTAGGTTTTCGTATATGTGCATTAATATATTATATAAAACAGGTATATTTATTAGACGATGAAAATATAAAGGAATTTTACACAAATTTTATACAAAAGAATAACATTATTAAGAGAAATAAATTAAACAAAGAAGATAAAATGAACACATATCCAAATAAGGAAAAAATGGGAATAACAAAGTGTTATGATAATACAAATAACAGAATAACAGTTAGTAGAGATATTGGCTTAAATTTAAGTGAAGAACAAGTTATATATTTTTTATTTTTATTTTTAAAAAATATTGCTTCCATTATTTTACCAAAATTGGTAAAATTAAAACTATGGCTAGAACAACAATCTCTTTATTCCTTTTGTTCAACTTCTTTGTTAATAATATATGATAGAAAAAACCCATCCTCCTGTGATATTAAATGGATCGACTTCACGTACTCTTTTGAAAATATAAACTATATGAGAAAAAAAAAAGATCAACTAAAGAAACATAAATTGAACGAAGATATACTTTTTGGTATTAATAATTTAATTAAACTATGCAAAACTGTTTATATGAATAATAAACTACCTCCATCTATTATATGCTTGTCAAGTCAGAAAAATAAGCAGGACGACGGCGCATGACGCGCCCAGCTGTTTGAAGCGCAGGCATGACTATATATGCATACATTAACATACACAAATAAATATGCATATTTGTGTGTATATTTTTTTATGCATGTCCATACGTATGCATATATTAATCGTATTATGAATAACCCTTTTTTTTTTTTTTTTTTTTTTTTTTTTTTTTGTACAATTGAATAAGCATCCTTATATATTATTCGTCAATACTTTTTGTATTCATTTATAATTCAGATTATTTTAGGGGTTATTTTTGTTTTCATTTTTTTTTTTATTTTTTTTTTATTTTTTTTTGTAGCATTTATCAGTTAAAGCGTGTTATATACGCATGCAAATATCCACATATCCATACATCCATTATTAATGTGTATATGTGCATGAAGCTCTCTCTCATTAATTATTAACGGGTTTTATCATTCAGCTGGACAACATATTGTTTGTGTAATTCATTATTTCATGCCGGATACTAAGTGAATACCCCTCCCCCCTATTGTTTATTTATTCGTTTATGCTTTTATGTTTTTATTTATTTATACAATCCTTTATTCCTTTTTTTTTTTTTTTTTAATTGTATGATTGCGACGTTTGAGTATCATCGTTTTTCTTTTGAGAATAATTTATACACAGTATTTATGTGCATAAGTACAAAAAAAAAAAAGGAAAAATAAAAAGAAAAAGAAAAACGTCGAGTTGCTATAAGCGTTTGCCTTATCATCTTTAACACTCCTATGTAAGTGTTAACTATTCATTTATTTAATTATCTACGTATAGATTAATTTCACTTAGTTATTTCAATATAAACATTTATTTTATTTTATTTTTTATTTTTTTTTTTTGGCTAGCTGAAATGTTCTATATAACAAAATGTGGAAAATAAAAAAAAATAGCACGTCATTGTATGAACTGTTAATGTTTTTTTTTCTTTTCACTCTTTCAACAAATTTTAAAAAAAACAAAAGGAACTCATAAGGAGTTATATAAATGTTATAATAATCTAAAACATTCATATAATTTTTATGAGAATTTATAAATTTCCTTTTCAAAGAGTGTGTTAATATTTTTATTTCACTTTTTCTTTTAATAATAACATTTGTATGAAGTACGTGTTCACTCTTCCTTAATTCAATACATTTGTTATCCTCTTCTGAACAGTAAGCCTTTTTTTTTTTTAAGCACTTTGTACTTTTACCTCCTATGTCATTTCTTTTTTTTGCTTTTTCAGGTGAGCCAGGGGGTTTACTCTGAATATGTTCACCCGTCAATCCCTGTTCCCATGTTATTTTGTCTATTTTGTCTATTCTGTCTATTCTGTCTATTCTGTCTATTTTGTCTATTTTGTCTATTCTGTCTATTCTGCCTATTCTGTCTATTCTGTCTATTCTGTCTATTTTATATATTTGGTCCAAGTGGTCCAATTTGCACAGTTCGTCCAATTTTTCATTTAATCTATTTAGCGCTTTTTCTTTGTATAACTTTGTATGAACACGACAGGCACGCTTTTTCATACCATTTCTTATTCGCTCATTTTTTAAAGATTTCCCACTGATCATTTTCCCGCTGCATAGTTTTTTCCCGTTGAGCGTCTTCCCTCCTGCACACTGGGAAAATTTGACCAGAAATTTTTTTCGTTCCTGTTCTAATATCATAATATAGTGTACCACATTATTTTTTAAACGACATTTACTTATTTTCTTTCTTCTTTTTTTTTTTTTTAACTTGGTTGCGTACAAATTATAGCAAGTGGTATTTATTAAATGTAAATTCTTGCAGTTGAATATATCACAAAAAATTGCCAAAATTTCAAAAAAGGACAAATAAAATATGCTTGAAAATTTATTTAAAGCTTTTTTATTACTAGCCTTGTTTTTTCCTGAACTGTTCATGTAAATGTTCTTTTTTCT
Source organism: Plasmodium malariae (assembly GCF_900090045.1). NCBI lineage: Eukaryota > Apicomplexa > Aconoidasida > Haemosporida > Plasmodiidae > Plasmodium > Plasmodium malariae. The sequence goes on from NC_041784.1 coordinate 943,152, forward strand.
GGATAAATTTACGAATTGCAAATTGTTTTTTTTGTCCGTTTGCGCATTGTGCTCACTGTTATTGTTATAATAGAGACGACAATCATGGTTACCACAATTATCACCATCATTACGATCATTACGACCATCGCCATTTTTCGTGCATTTCTCACTTTCTAAATTTGTTGTAGCTTCACCATTCGCACGACTTATAACACTGTGCACACTTCTACTGTCCTTTTTGCTACCTTTTTTTTCACTTCTTATTTCAATGTTTTTTGTTTGTTTCCCACTTTTTGATGTACAACCTGAGTTTAATTTCTCTTGTTTTTCTTCCATGTTATCATCAATATGTTCCCTATTTTTACCAGCCTGCACTGTACAGACTTTTCCTGACACGTTTTCTTCATTTTCTTCATTTTCTTCATTTTTTTCATTTTTTTCATTTCCACATGCACCTGTCAGGAAATTCCAAATTTTGACATTTAATTTTTTTTTCCCTCCTTTTTTGTGTAATAATGAGTAAGTGTCTAAATTAACACATGTTACGTTATTTTTCACTTTATTTTTTTTTATTAATTTCAACTGAAATAGAAATATTAATATATCTCTTAGCCGCATGGACACATTTAATTTTGTGCTAAAAATTGAAAAACTTTTTTCCCCTGATTCAAATATTAAAAAGTAAAAAATATAATAATAAGCGAAAATATTCAAAATGTTTACTAGCTCTTTACTACTTTTCTCCTCGTTTGAAAAACGATATGTTCTTTCTTTCCTCTGTAAATATGGCGCACAGTTAGTCTTTCTTTTACAAAATTTGCTTATCTGTTTATCATGATAACAGCATACAGCACATGTCATAAAATTTTTTTTTTTTCCGTTCTTTTCATTCGTTATATTTTCATGTTTTCTCCTCATATTTAGTTCTTCCTTTTTTTTACCTGTAGTATTTTCCAGCGTATGACTGATTTTTAAAAAGTTATTACATATGTTATTGTTTTTACCCACAATATTTCTTTTCATCATACCATTTCTGGTACATTTTGTAGTAACATACTTTATTATGTCCATATTATATAAATTTTTCTTCTTCTTTTTTTCTACCTCTGTTATTCTTTTTCTAAACATGTTGTTGTTGTCATTATCCAATAGCTTCTTACCGTCTCTTTTGAATGAGAGCCTTTTCAATGAGTTAATCAAGTTAAGGAAGACTTGGGTCATATCACCAAAATTGCTCATGCGTATTGATATATGAACAAGGGTAAAAATGAAACAATTAAAACTTATTTTCCTTTTTTCGTCATGTATATAACATCTATTTACATTTAGAAAAGAAATTATGTTATTCAAATGTGTTACCATTTTTTTATCCTTCAATTGTACAGCTACACGTTCATTTTTAAAATAACCTGATGCCATTTCCTTCACCGGATTGCATACTTCATTGTTAATATTTTCTTCCACATTCGTTCGTTTCATTCCTCCATTTTTGTAATCATCTTTGCTCATTTGATGGTCAGAAGAAAAAGTGTTGTTCCTATCAGCAGTTCGCTTATGAGAGTACTTCTTCCATTTGCTCCATTTCTTATTATGCGGGCGAAAAAGAAAATATAACAAGGGGGAATTGTACTGAAATAAGCTAACTAGAACATAGTATAAATAACAATTATTATTATTTTTTTTATTTCTTAACAATATGATAAACATTTTTTGTAAAATGGTATGACTTTCCCTTTTGTGCATACAACACTCTTTCCAGTAGTGTTTATATAAATTTGTACAATTTTTTTTTAAGCTTATCAAATTTTTATTAAAAATAATATAATTCATATGGACAAATAGTAGGTTTTTATTTGATTTGCTCTTCACCTTGTTATAGTGTTGTAATGAAAAGTTAGTCTTTTTTGAACTAACCTTATCATCACGTACTATGCATTCACTAGTGGAAACCTCTTCATATGCACGAGTACCCGCCTCGCTGTTACCATAAGTGCTATATGGTAATATTGCATTTTGGCAATCCTCAGTACTATTGAAAACATTCTTTTCATCGTCCTTATGAGAAAAAGTACCGTTTTGTTTCATCCTCATACGAAGGGAAGAAGACAAGACAGGTATATTTAGAAGGTGCTTTGACTTGAAGAAGCTTTTTACTAAATCTTTTTCATTAATTAAAATTTCGTCCATACGAGTTGATTCCTTCTCATTCACCAACAAATTGAACATTTCAAGGTGTTCACACATGGAAGTATGGTCAGTAACTAACTTGTTCAATGAGCACAAAGTGAAGTGGTAATTAATAATATTGGCATGGTAAAACATATTCCATAAATTGTGCAAATGGAAGGTTCCCTGGTAATTTTGACTGCGCGCTTGGTTATGAGTTTTCCTGTTAGTTTGTTTCTGCTTATACCTTTGCTTCCCATTCTTCTTTTTATACCTGTTGTATATATCCACCAGAAGGGGAAAATTCGCGTAGATGACTTTATACACAAACTCGATCTTTTTATTTGTTATATTGAAATATTTTTTAAAGAAAAACAAATTTATGACTCTACATAATGAGTTGGTATATGTGTTATTAATTCTGTAAGGAACATTCAGGTCAATATCAGATATAAGTTTACCACTTTTGTATAAGCACTTAGACACTATTCCGTTTAATTTTATAAAGTATCCAACCCCATCCTTCTTATTATCTTTCCACATACCTATATATTTCTTACCACAATTGTAATAGAAAATACCGTAGCCATTTTTCTTTCCCTTTCTCCAGTATCCCGAATATTGATCATATTTTTCATTTTGGTAAATTATTTCATTTTTTTTTTTTTTTTTTTTTTTTTTTAAAAAACCATATATACGTGCCATATCCATGAAACTTATCATTTTTCCACTCACCCAAGTATGTGTTGTACAGTCTAGAAGCGGCAGTTTTTCTCCCCATTAATGTGGTCCTTTCGATTATGTTAGGTCTTTCTATTACGTTAGTCCACCCCTCATTGTCAACATCCCCCATTAAGTCATGTTTCCTCATTTTGATTGACTCTTGTAAGTTTTCCACAAATTTACCTTTTGAACCCCCCTTTGAGTCGAAATACCATACCATTTTTCCAAATCCAAATTTTTTATTTCTTTTCCAGTAACCGAAATAAACAGAATTATCATTGTAATACTGAATACCGTAAAAATCCCTTTCGTTGTTTTTCCAAAAGCCTTTATACATTATTAACTTGACTTGATCCTTATTAACAAGTTTTAACGTACCCCATCCATTTCTCTTATTATTCACCCAGAAACCTTCATATATAATATTCTGTTTTCCCCCTTTATCAAAATGTATGAAGGAACATTTGCCCCTTTTCCATTTTTTGCCCCTATATATATATCCTTCATATATAAAATGATCTGTTATAATTTTACCAACTCCCTCAATGTGTCTATTTCTAAATGATCCTTCATATTTCTTTTTATCATTTGAAATAACAAAATTTTTATAAAAATATGGACACATGTAATGATCTATTTTTATGAAACCATTAAGAATAGTACTATTAATTTTTACATTTCTTAACTTTACCGTATTACATGATGTTATTTCTACTAATGAGTTATGTTCCTTATCTATTTCTTTCGAAAAAAAATTTCTCCAGTAGAATAGCTCATACGACTTAGGGTCTACTCGCTTGGTTGGCAAAACATCCTCCATTTTTGCGCACTAATTCTTCTTGCCGTAAATTGGTTCATATCACATGCGCACAGATAAAGTGTATGCATATACAGGAAGGCATACACATATAGATATGCAAGTAAAGCATATAAAAGTAGAGGCATATATATAACGACATACATACGAAGAATATGTGCACTCTCCTTTTCTCCTTAGTATGGTGTATATGCCAAACATTTGTGTACTTGCAAAAATTTCATTTCGTACGATTAGTGCTTTAAATTTTTGCCGAACATGTCCTTTTCACTTCTTTTTCAGTTTTAAGAAAAAAAAAAAAAAAAAAAAGGGAAAGGAAGAGAGAAAGAAAAAGGAAAAAAGAACGAAAGGAACGAAAATCAAGAAAGACACTCAAAGGGAAGTAATATGTGTAGAAGCCCGTAATAAAATGTAAACACAAAGGTGCGTATTTCCCCCTTTTCAAACTTACGTACTGCGGTATCTCATTTTGCATTCATTCTCCTGACCCGCGTGTGCAAGAATATATAAATGCATATATACATGTGTACGTATATGTATACGTATATGTATACGTATATGTAAACGTATATGTATACATATATTTGTACGTATATGTACAGTTATATATATACATATATTTATACGTATATGTACAGTTATATATATACATATATTTATACGTATATGTACAGTTATATATATACATGTATTTATACGTATATGTACAGTTATATATATACATGTATTTATACGTATATGTACAGTTATATATATACATGTATTTATACGTATATGTACAGTTATATATATACATACCTATCATCACATGCCCGCGCTAAAAAGTTTCCACTCCTTTCCGAATAAATATATCGAATGGAGAAAAATTTTCCTGCGCATTTTGGTATATTTAACTACCTATGTAATTACCTTCATAAACTGTGCAAATAATTAATGCACAAATGCAGATAAGGCTGATTTTTGTGTCATTCCTTTTTTTATTTTCCTGTTCTCTCCATTAAATTTATAAAAACAATATTACAATATGACGTATTGTACGCTCCATTTTTTTTTTTTTTTTTTTTTTTTTATAATTACATATATATAACATAAAAAAAAAAAAAAAAAAAAAGGGGAACATCCATTTGCATTCTGCGCAATTACTTTTATTAATACATGCTGTAAAATGTCCAGACATAAATTATTGAAATGCTTTATGTTCTATATATCTATATATCTTTCCATTTTTCCATAAAAATATATTTTTTTTTTTTTTTTTACTTTCCCCACAAACATATCTCAACCCACAAAGAGTTCCATTTTTTCAATTTTTTATGGAATCATTAGGTTTATCTAAAATGGCATAGCTTTACTGAGTACCATTTTGTATATATTTTTCTTTTTTCGAGAAGACCATACATGTTTCGTTTTACTTTATTCTTGTATCGTTTTCTACATTCATCTTGCTGTGAATTTTGTTCGAACTTTTGGCTTATCGAATTTTAGCATTACTATTTTTTCCAAAATTTTAGCATTACTATTTTTTCCAAAATTTTAGCATTACTATTTTTGCCAAAATTTTGCATCATATTTGTCCCATTTTTTGGCCTCCTTTTTTTGAGGGAGGAAAAATATAAGCCTTTACATTCTGCACAAGTTTTAGGCATAGAGAATAACACTGGAAGTGCAAATGAAAAAACGATACAATGAAAATGTTGTCCGAGTTATATATTCCAATATATACACCACGCGTATATTTTTTTTCTTTTTAGTCAACACTTTAGCTGTATTCTCACCTACTAGATCTGCTTTTATGGCTTTTTTTTTTTTTTTTTTTTTTTTTGTTCTCTCTGGTAGAATATAAAGCAGTATGCAAAATAAAAAAAAAAAAAAAAAAAAAAAAAAAAAAGGGATACAAAGATAGGAAGAGAACCAGTTGCTATATTACGATAGTCATGTAATAATTTTTTTTTTTTTAATTTTACTTATATACATAATATAACATTATGTACATAACACGTATATATACATATATATATATATATATATATATATAGTACATTTAATATATAAATATATTAAATATATGCTTATTGTATGTATATATAATACATATATGCTTCTGCACTGTACGAGTTTCTACAGTTGGAGAATATAAGTTTAAAGAGAATATGACGATATAGTATATGCGTTTTTATGTTTATGTATGTAAAAACATCAATAAATTTATTCTATATATAGCTAATTTTAAGGCATCTTTGTTTTTTTACTCTATGACCCATTTTTGTGAAGCCCAGTATACAAATGGAACGCCAATCTTTTGTTTGAGTTTAAAATAGTATTTACATACGACCATACATACATTTAAATTTATATTTACATAAAATTAATTTATGGAAAACTTTTTCGCCCATTTTCTATATACCAATATGGAGATGATTAAATAGTTCTTTTGGTTAAGTTTCTTTTTTTTTTTCTTTTTTTTTTTTCTTAACTTTTTTTTTCCTTTGGATTTTTTTTATTACGTACTCATTTTAACATTAAAAAATAATACTGATCTCATACAAAATTATATTTGGGGTGTTATAGGATCAGTACTTAGTTTAGTTTAGTTTAGTTAAAAAAAAAAAAAAAAAAAAAAAAAAGAAAAATTTATACACTACAAAATAAATGAAAATATAAACTGAATATTCCATTTTTTTTTTTTTTTTTTTTTTTTTTTTTTTGGGGGGGGGATAAATAATAAATAGTAATCCCTTTTTTGAAAGAGTACCACTGAAACGTGTTTTGCATTTTTTATTTTAAGACTGTTGTAAGAATAAAATGGACGACCTAAAAAAGATAGTAGTAAGTTTTCCTGAACACATATTTTGCACTCGTCATAATACATAGCATTATTAATAATATAGAGCTTTGTGTAACTTTAGAACAACGTGATAGAATGTAGACTCGATTAACCTACACGTTTGTATATTTATGAAACATAGTAGATGCATTGGAAGAATAGCACCCGTATATATGCGTTTACACATTATGTGCCTACGTTTTTGGATGTACTACTTTGCATGAAACGACTGAATTCTGCGTTTTTACATATGTACATACGTATGGATACCCATATTGTGAACGTATGTTTATGTTTATGTTTATGCTTATGCTTATGTTTATGTTTATGTTTATGCTTATGTTTATGCTTATGCTTATGCTTATGTTTATGCTTATGCTTATGTTTATGCTTATGCTTATGCTTATGCTTATGTTTATGCTTATGCTTATGCTTATGTTTATGTTTATGTTTATGCTTATGTTTATGCTTATGTTTATGCTTATGCTTATGTTTATGCTTATGTTTATGCTTATGTTTATGCTTATGTTTATGTTTATGCTTATGTTTATGTTTATGCTTATGCTTATGTTTATGCTTATTATTATTTTATTTTTTTTAAATTTAATTTCGAAACAGGCGTACAAAGCTGTAGACGATTATGTGCAGTCGAATATGACCATAGGGTTGGGAACCGGGTCTACGGTTTTTTACGTACTCGAGCGAATTGAAAAATTGATGAAAATCGGAAAGATAAGGGATGTAGTTTGTATTCCAACCAGCATTGACACGGAAATAAAGGTAATATCAAGCAGGAGCAAACGAAAAAGATCTTTATTGTTTGTTCGAAAGGGAACTACCCCTTACGTCAGTATGTTCTCGTTGTTTGTATACCAATGTGCGTGGGTACTGCATGGCTGTACATGTGCGTGCATTGTTATATATATGTAAGTCCATAAACGCATGTAACTCTTCTCCTTTTTTAGGCCAGAAATTTGGGTATCCCTCTGACTATCTTGAAACGAAATTCACATATTGACATAGCAATTGATGGAGCCGATGAAATAGATCTTGACTTGAATCTAGTAAAAGGACGAGGAGGAGCTTTAGTTCGTGAAAAGCTGGTGGCAGCAAGCGCATCTTTTTTTATAATCGTAAGGGACTGAGAAAGACCCCTACACGTTTTGCCAAGCGGGCAATCATACGTACATAAATGCATAAATACGTGTATATGCACACACGTTTATACATACGTACCTGTATGCAAGTCTGCACGCATTTCTGCTATCCTTTCCGTTGGTTGCACTTTGAATGCGAGCAAATTTGTTTACGTATTTATCCATTTATTTGTGTATCCATTTATTTGTGTATCCATTTATTTGTGTATCCATTTATTTGGGTATCCATTTATTTGTGTATCCATTTATTTGTGTATCCATTAATTTATTATTTTTTTCATTTTTTCATTTTTTCTCCCCTCCTTTAAGATCGTCGATGAGTCAAAACTGTGTATTAACGGGTTAGGTACTACAGGGGCAGTGCCAATAGAAATATTGTCATTTGGTTATGAAAAAATAATCCAGAATTTAATGAAAATATCATCACTGAAAAAATGTAAATATAAATTAAGGGAAAAGAATGGAGAGGTTTTTATAACAGATAACAAAAATTATATTGTGGATTTTTTTTTCACAGATCCTATTGAGAATTTAGCGGAAACTTGTTCAAAAATAAAAATGGTAAAAGACATGTACTGAAAAAAGGATTTTCTTTTGAAAATAATTACGTGAAATGGTTGTTTTATATTAGTCCAAGTTATACACTTTTTATCATTGTGTGATAATAGGAACTTTCTGAATGTGCTATTTTATGGTGACAAATATGTGCCTGCTAAATGGGTTTATTGTTTACATTTCGTATGTATTTCGTATAATTTTTTTTTTTCTTTTTTATTCCTTACCAGTTTAACCTTTTTTATGCTTTACAAATTTTTATTATTTTTTTTTTTTTTCTCAGACCACAGGAGTTGTTGACCACGGGATTTTTGTTGACATGACTAATGTAGCTTTGATAGGCAAACAGGACGGGACTATATTAAAATTGAATAAAAAATGAGCACACTATGTTGTTATAGGTTTTATTATTTTACCTATATTTTTTATTTTACCTATATTTTTTATTTTACCTATATTTTTTATTTTACCTATATTTTTTATTTTACCTATATTTTTTATTTTACCTATATTTTTTATTTTATCTATATTTTTTATTTTACCTATATTTTTTATTTTACCTATATTTTTTATTTTACCTATATTTTTTATTTTACCTATATTTTTTATTTTACCTATATTTTTTATTTTTCGTATCTTTCTTATTTGAATTTATTTTGCACATTTTTATTTAATTTACTTTTTTTTTTTTTTTTTTTTTTTTGCCCATCTTGTGACTACTCTTACGGACATTTCCCCCCTCACCTTTTGTTTTGTTTTTATTAAATTTTATTAAAAAAAAAAAAAAAAATCAAATGAACATACTTATTTTTGCAAATTTTTTGAATTTTTTAGTGTTTAATAATTTTTTTTTTATAAAAGGCAAGCAAAGACAAATACTATTCAACATAGTACAGTGTTTGCCTTTGAAAAAATGTGTATATACATGTGCGCAGATATATGCGTGCATATGGACTTATTCATCGGTATATGTGGCTCTATACATAATACATGCATGCATACAAATATATATACATACGTACAAATATATATATATACATACGTACAAATATATATATATACATACGTACAAATATATATATATACATACGTACAAATATATATATATATACACATACAGACTTATATACAAGTAAATCTGCACATTTCAGCGTTTCACTCATCTCCTGGAAGCGGTTTATTAATTTGCCAAGTTATTTGCACAGTGATGTTTTTAAAAAATAAAAATTTTGTTATAATAATGCTTCATCATTTATTTCTCTTCTGCATTCGTCAAGTTGCTTTTATTTTATTCTATTCTATTTTGCGTACTTAATTTTTTTATTCCTATATTATTTTGTATATTTTATTTATTTTACTTTTTTACTTCATTTTTTTTTTTTTTTCGTTTTACCCTCTTCAAGCACGTGCCCATTTGTTTGAAAAAAATGTATTTGTTTAAAAAAGCAAAAGACTCAATCGTAAATTCCTTGCAATATGACAAATCATCTCCTTTGATAAAATTAAATTATGTTTGTAAGTGTATTCTTAAAATATCCTTTGTGCTGTCCTTCGCTTTGTCTAGTATAGCTTTCTCAACTTCATTACTTGGTGGAAATTTGATAAATAAAGGTAACAATTGAGTGGGTACATATCCAGTGCACGATATCAATGGGATGCGTATATTCTACAGTTATGTTTCCAATATGCCAATATACTACTTGCACCCCAAGACGTACACACGAAGCGCTTTTTCAAGTGGCTTCTACAAAGCGAATGCACACAATCCCATTTTATATAAACAAAAATTAAAAGATATTTTGTATGTAGAATTCTTCTCCCGATTTGTATAATGTAACTATAATATTATACTTATAATATAAACAACTTTTTCTTCATTCTCTTTCCCCCCTCGAATACCCCAAACCAACTCAGGTTTACTACAATCCTTTGCAATAACATCTTTGCTATTGTGTCTTTTATCTTTTATCATTCTCAAGAGAAAAAATGGAACGCATATTTTGTCAAAAATTAAAATGTACCCTTTCTCCGTCAAGGATTTAATTGACGTATCCTTAACCACAGGAACAGTTACTATATCGGTTCTGGATATACTCTTGGTAGACCCTCCTACGTACTTGCGCTTGTACATATATGTATGTATGTATATGTATGTATGTATATGTATGTATGTATATGTATGTATATTTGTATGTATGTATGTATATGTATGTATGTATATTTGTATGTATGTATATATGGGTATGCAAATTTTTAGGCTAACAAATGCTTCAATTTAAAAATTTTTTTTTTTTTTTCTCTTCAATTTTTTTCGTTAGTGCTATCTATATCTTACCGTTGCACTTTTTATTTTTTTAACAGGTAACTCTAATGCCATATTGTTTTCATAATTTTTATTGTCATGTTTTTATAAGCCAGGAATATGCAGGGAAATATGTATATAAGTATTCTCCCACGTGTATATGTGTGGGTATTTGTCTTTGTCTCTATCTTTATTTTTATCTTTGTGTGTATATGTGCGTATGTGTGTACATGTTTTTTCTTTTTTTTTATTTCATTATATTTTTTTTTTCGTAGCAATAATTTCTTTATTCGAGTGTCTAGACAACCCATACATGAAGGACAACGAAAACATTAACTCTTTCAGTAACGAACAAATGAGCATGTGAACAAGTGAACGCATGAACATATGTAAACGCTTTAAGATTCACTTTGCATTTACGACGGCGCACTATCCCCACCTATGAGAGCTACATAGGAGGTATAGGCAGTAACCTTTTCCCCTTTTCCTTTCCTCCTTTTAGGCTTACAATTTATTTCCGTTATGTATATAGGCTTATACACAATTTCACAGATTTCCCTCTTCAAATCTATGCCTTATCATCCTCTGGAATACTTGTAAAGAAATAAAAATGGTTTTGTACATGCTACGGCAAAATGTTCATAAATATACATACGGATATTCATATATGTAGGCATATGTGTGAGCATTTGTGAGCTTTAATTATGGGACTATTATTCTTCAAATTCCCTTTTCCTTTTACATTTTTAGAGGGTACATAATAAAAAACATCATTGAGGATATAGTATGCTTCTTGAAAAAATTGTGGACATACGTATTTTAACATTGAGGGAGGTAATACAAATTTATTTTTTAGTTGCTACGAAGGTAATGCTTATAGAACCTTGTGCTACTCTCCGACAATTTTTAATGCATATAATATTACTTTGTACTTCTTAGCTTCTCAACTTTTTAGCATCTTATACTTTTTTTTTTTTTTTTTTCTCTTATCAGGCTTAGATATTATGCCATTTTGACATTATATAATTTCCATGTGCTCCTGGTTTTTTTTTTTTTTTTTTTTTTTTTTTTTTTGGAGCATTACAAAAAGGGGAAAAGCAATGAAAGAATAGTGAACTAATGAGTAATATCAAATGGTACTTTTACAATTTTCAGTAGAATTATATATACCCTCAATATTTGTTTGAAGTGAATTCAATTATTTTATCAGAAAAGGGAAAGGAACTATCTTTTTGGTGAGACAACCACTCACATTTGTGTATACGGGAATGTTACTCTGTTTTATTTTCGAAAAAGTATTTTGTAACCCACTTTTTACTGTTATGTAATTTTGCAAATGCATTCGTAATATGAAAAAAAAAAAAAATGGTAAAAAAAAAGGTAAATAAAAAATGGAAAAAATAAAAAATATAACTACTGATCTCACTTTCTGAGCTAGTGGAACTAGTAGAATATGAACGAACGTGGTAATTTTTTTTCTTTTTTTTTTTTTGTTCTTGTCCACACCATTGCACACTACTAAAAAGGTGCATATTAGAAAAAAGAACAGATCAACAATTCAAATTAAATAAGACTTATAAAAAGGATAAAAAAGGTTAAGCTTGCTTTTTCTTTTTTTTCTTTTTTTTTTCTTTTTTCCTGAACTGTTCATATAAATGTAGTTTATACAGCAGATCTTTACCCTTCCTTCCACCTCAGCCTTTTTAATAAATCGGTTGATTACAAAAACGTAAATTTTCTTGTCATATATTCATTTTCCCAATTAGTGAGTTATATACAGAATAGAAGGGCTTTAACAAGAAAATGCTTTTCTTTTTACTATTTATAACAAAGGGGTAATTCACCTTCCTCATAACTATTTGGTATCCTTTTTAATATAAACATTTTAATAAGTATTTTAAAAAAAAAAAAAATTCCAATTAGTTAAGGTAAGGTACAACAGATAGCATATTTATCAAAACAACAAATATACGTTTGTGTTTTTTCTTTTTAAATATTCAAAAAAATACATTCAAAATGTATTTACAAAATGGTGAACATATAGTAGATGGCATCTGTTTTAGAATATAGCTCGAAAAAAAAAAAAAAAAAAAATACATGTGCATGTACATGTATATACAAAGTATGTGCTTCAATAAAAATTATATTCGTCGCGTAACGCTAAAGTACGTTGTGCATTAGCTAAAAGTCGGTTAATAAGTCAAAATCGTCAGCTTTCAAAACTTTTAATACATAAAGGATATGAGAAGATAATTTTTTGTAAGCCGTGATAGCTCAGTTGGGAGAGCGTCAGACTGAAGATCTGAAGGTCCCTGGTTCGATCCCTGGTCACGGCATACAAATAAAAAATATTCAGAGTTTGGATTAAATAAATTCTTTGTTAATAAAATAGAAAATTTTTTTTTCATACGAAAAAAAGGCTCGAATATATAATAATGAATACATAATAATTACAACTTTTCCCTTTATACAAATTTAATTAAAAAATATGAGAAAAAAAATACATCAAAATGTATATATGTGATTATATATATAAATAAATATATATATGTTTGTACTCTTGTATGTATACACTAACGGTTATAAGTATAATACTTCTTCACATAGCTTTTTTTTTGTTGTATTTCTCTCTTTGACTTTAACCCCGCATGAACTCTACATAACTGTATGCAATATTTTATTCTCATTACTAACAAAGCAAAAGAAAATTTTAAATATATATTTTTAATAAATGGAAAAATCAGCGGTATAAGATGAGCAGAACGCATTATTACAGTAATTTCAATATTATGATTTTTTTTTTTTTTTTCCCTTTCAAATTTCACATTTTTATATAATATATACGCAGAGATATTACACATGAAGTGGCACATAGTTGCGGGGGAGGAGCGGAAAGTAACTTTTCCTTGTACCTGAACAAGCAAGGTAATTTATAATTTCTCAAAATTTGTAAACGTTAAATTTTCACCATATATATATATATATGTGTGTAACGTGCATATATGCATATATGCATATATACATATTTTGGCCGATTTTTTGCGTTAAGATATGCTTGTGCGTTGATGCTGTTTTTTCGCGTGACGAGGCACTTGACAAAAAAATTGTGATACCTATGTGTGCACATACGGCTATATACGTTTGTACATGTAAAGCATAAATGCGCGCGAAGGTGTATCTCATATCAATTATTCACTTCAAATAAATCATAATTGAAAAACGGGTAAAAAAAAGGGAAGCAGGTTTGAAAAATTGTTAAAATGAAAAAAGCGCATTGATACAGAGTAGCCAAAATGTAGGTATTCAAAGGGACGAAAAAGATAAACAGATGAAGGGGGAATTATTAAAAAAAAGAAAAAAATGCTGCAATTTTACATCAAACTTGACAAAAAAAAAAAAGAAAAAAAAAAGAATATTGCAATAATCACTGAAGAAAAGGCATTTTTTTTTTCCCCCCACCCCTCTCCTGACTTATTCATGAAAAACAGCATTTTTAATATTTTTCAAGTTCAAGGCACACATCAGGTACCTTTCAAATCCTAAAGCTAATCCTGCGTGGGGATTAGAGGCATACTGAAAGGAGTTGAGGTATTTATACAAACTTGAGTGTTTATTTATTAAATTTTTAAAATGATTTAAATAATTGAAAACAGTAAAGTTGCTCTTGTTTAAGTAGGAAGACAAATCCATTCTTATTTTATTCCCACTTAACACTTTAAAAAGCAAAAGTGGTAGGTTATTAATACGTTGTGACCCAGATACAATTTCTATGCCTTTGTATATAAAATCAAAACTGTTTGTAAATCGAAGATCGTACATGTTACTTGATGTATAATATGGTCTTATATATATAGGGTATTGATCTATTACAAATATATCTGTACCGAAATTATACTTGACAAATAAATATAAATCATTTAATTCTTCATTTGTAAAATCGTTGTAAAAGACGTATTTCTCTTTTAGGTTTTTATTTCTTAACGTTTCTGTTACTTGGATTTTTTTTTTTTTTTTATTACAACTGCTATTATTACTATTGCTATTATTACTATTGCTATTATTACTATTGTTAATATTACTACTGCTATTATTACTACTGCTATTATTACTACTGCTATTATTACTACTGCTATTATTACTACTGCTATTATTACTGCTATATTCAAGAGTGTTACTCAACAAGTCTATAAAGGAGTACTCACACACAACCGCTTCTGATTCCTCTTCCTTTTTTCCTGTCTCGCTCACAAAATCACTGGCACTATTGCATTTGATAGTACGGTTACTTCCACAAGTCGTGGTACTTCTTTCCCTTTCGGAAAAACCTTGCTCGTACATGTTATTAAAAAATAGCAACACATTTCTGTACAACTCGTCCTTATTTAATCTATTCAAAAAGGTGTACACATGGGAACTGCACCCCGCTCCATTACTGCTCGCATTAACAACGTGCTCACTCTTGTCATTTATTACATTGTACCGCTTAACAATTTTGTTATAATAGTAAACATTGTGTATTTTATATTTCTCACAAGCATCAAATGTAATCTTCCCTTTTAACTCGTTTTTTTCCTCTTCATTCAGAACTCGTACATACCTTTCCAACATAGTGTTATATACATAGTTTGAAGATTTGTCTTTATCATTTTGAATGTTCCTGTAATATTTTGTTAGTATATCATGGGCCTCACAAAAAGATAAAACGACAGGGTTTGGTGCAAATATACTTTTTTCAAAATGGGAAAATTTTTGTTTGTTATTATTTGCTGAATTAATTAAGTGCAGCTCCTCAAGAAACGACTCATTTATATATTTATTTAATCGCATTAGTATGTTGTACATATAAATTATGAGTTCATAATAATTATCATAGATCACTTGCTCTAAATCTAAAGAAGTATATTCATTTAAATGCCTAGAGCTATGAAATTTTTCATTTCTATAACAGTAATTCATCTCAAATATTTTCTCGAAATCTGCATTTATTATCATTTCTTTGTAAAACTGTGGACTTTGCGCTAGAAGTAAATTTTCTCCATCTATTTTGTAACACTTACATCCATGTTCCGTGCCGTTTAACTCCACGTTACTTGATTGTTCTGTGGAGCTTAGCTGGACATCCTCTGCATCATCTTGCCTATGCGGCATATGCGTACCTTTTTCCTCCTCCTCTTCTTCTTCCTCCTCTTCCTCCTCTATGTGCTTCCCCACTTCTTTACCACTCCTGAAGGGCTCATATGACAATATTTTGTTCTCATGATTCATTAAATCCTTTTCCATATGGTAAATTTTTTTTTTTTTTTTTTTTTTATTAATTTTTATAAACTTTGATGTGTGTACTTCCATATACCCGTCGTTGTGTAAGAACTCCCTTGCCTTCTGAGAGAGTCTACTTTTGATGTTAAAAATCATGTGAAGAATAATATTTCTATAGTTTAAAACGAAATTTTGGAGTCTTAGTATGTTTTCATTCGTGTTTACTTTGCTACCGTCATAATTATTTATGGTTGAATGCGCTAGATTTACCTCCGTCATATCGGCAGCAGTGTAGCCACTACTATCATTACTGCTATTATCATTGCTGTTATCATTGCTGTTATCATTGCTCTTATTATTGCTATTATCATTGCTGTTATCATTGCTATTATCATTGCTGTTATCATTTCCATTATTACCTCTGTTACTGCAATTATTATTACTATTCCCTTTCGCACTGTTAACATTTAAAAAAGGATTTCCCTCCTTCTCTAGCTCATCCTTTTTCCTTTCTATCTGCGATACCCCGCTTCTTCCCCCTAGCGTGTTACTGTAATATGTATTTATGTTCCCTTCTAATCCGCTAACATTGCTCACTGCTGTGCTTTCTTCCTTTGTATCTTCACTTGCTATAACCATTTCATCATTTGCTACGTTATGATTGTACACTCCGTTTTGATTAAATAGTGTGAAATCATTTATCATGACTGGAATGTCGAAAAAGGATTCTGATAAACAAAAAATAGTATCAATAACAATTTCTACACATTTTTGATTATAAAAACTTTCTACATAAGGACCATTACATCTGTGTAAATCTCCATGTATCTTTACTTTCCCACGAACATCTATTACACTTTCTTTTTTTAAATTTTTAATATATGTGTACATTTCTTCTCGTAGTTCAGTTCCATTTCCTCTTCTTTTTTCATATACACAAGTAATATAAAACCCACCGTCTAATCTTACGTACAAGAAAATGCGCTTAGACTGTTTAACTTTTCTTTCTACTCTTCCTCTAACTTCGATGTAGTTATCGCTGCACACTGTTTCCACGTTTTTGTTACTATTGACGGCTGACCTACCCTCACCTGGGATGTTACTTTCATTATTGTTACTACCCTCAATGGAGTTACTGCCATTCGTGTTCATCCTCTTGAAGCTATCTTTATTATCTTCAATAAATTTCATGATACATTCGTACGAGTAGTAGTTTCTGCTACAGCTTGTTCCATAGAAAAATGAAAGATCACCATGCTCCACTAGGTCAATAAGATACCTACTGCTGTGGTTGTACTTGTGGAGGTCGTTGCTACAGCTACTAGTACTGCTACTAGTACTGTTGCTAGTACTAATACTATTGTTACATCCTTCTTTTGGATAATTTCTCACTTCCCTACTTTTCAATATAGTTCTTGTCTGCGGGGGGATGCTCTCATTCTTGCAAAACAGCGCAGTAGTGATACGTCCCGCTAGCTTCCCACTATTCCCTCCTTCCTTAGTAATGTTATATGAAATTTCATTTTTTATTTTTCTGATTATTTTTCCGCCTACTTTACCACTTATTTTGTTTGCACCCTTTTTGGTTAAGCAAACGCATGAAGCAGATGAAGACACATCGCGAATAAAATACTTTAATTTATTTTTCGATTTTTTAATTTCCTTTTTTGATAAATAGTTAATATTTTTTCTCCTATTGGTCTGAATTTTACCTAACTTGTTAATAATATTATTTTCGAGTGACAATAATTTTTCCTTACTGGAATTTATTTTAAAATATGCTAATATGTTAATAATATAACAAAATGAAAATTTTTTTAAGTTTATTGTTGCTAAGTACCATGTAAGCAACAAACTTTTCAATAATCTCATTTTGCTTTTTTTCTCCTAAAGTTTTGCTGCAAATGTTACCAGGGAAACAAAGGGATACAAAAAAAAAAAAATAATAAAATAATAAAAAAATAGTCAAATTGAAAGAAAAAGCGAAAAAATGCAGCTCTTCCTTCACTTCTTACGTTTGCCCATTTTCTTTTCTTCCCGTGTGTAACGCATCAGTAACATCGGCGCAAAAATTTGCAAAGGCAGCCTTAGTTGAGGCACAATATTGTTTACACGCTACGGAAACGGGCAATATATAGTTGTTTATATATATGTATGAGCATATATGTATGAGCATATATGTATGAGCATATATGTATGAGCATATATGTACGAACATGAATGTAGGATTATGAATGTAGGATTATGAATGTAGGATTAGGAATGTAGGATTAGGAATGTAGGATTATGAATGTACAAACATGAATGTACAAACATGAATGTACGAACATGAATGTACGAACATGAATGTACGAACATGAATGTACGATTATGAATGTACGAACATGAATGTACGAACATGAATGTACGATTATGAATGTACGAACATGAATGTACGAACATGAATGTACGATTATGAATGTATGAGCATATATACGCACGAATATATTTGTATACCCATATATATACGTATGCAAGTAATGTAGAGCGTACCCTAAGTACGCCCCATATAGGATTGAGCGAAACGTTGAGGGGTATATATATACAAGAATATATACGTATATTCATTCGTCCCAGTAAACATACTGCTCAACCGACTATGTAAAAATGAATGCACAAAATTTATAATTCTCATCTTTCAGGTTATGTGGTAAACATATGAACATACCAACAAATATGTATACTATTCTAAGTACATGTACACGTATTTAGAAGAGTATACATCATATATCATATAAGATGTATACTCTTCTTTTCTTTTCTTTTTATTACATTTCATACTTTTTAAATAATGCTTATATTTTATAAAAAAGTGTTACACCTATTATATTGGGACGAATTGGTGAGGGTACAGTGGAACGTGGATATTACAGTAGTAATGTAAAAAAAAAAAATAAATAAATATAAATAAAAAGAAAAAAAAAAAAAAAAAAAAAAAAAACAAATACAAATACAAAAAATAGAACAAAATAAATCAAAGTAAAACAGAACAAACAAAGTAAACAAAATGAACGGTATAATATAAAATTAAAAAAGTTCGACATATAAGTGATGGGAAAAAAAAAGCAAAGTGCGCAAATATTCTGATAAGCATCAACTATACCATACCTGAAAGAACATATATATACATATGCACACAGTTTTAATAAGATTGCGTGTAAGTAATTCGCAAACTCTAATGAATTGAATATACATTCAAATATGTTGGCGAACAAAACATTGGGGGGGGGCCTTTAAAAAAAAAAAAAAAAAAAAAAAAAGGGAGCTGGAATGTGACAAAACAAAATAGAATAAAAAAAAGAGAGAAAGAGAGAAAGAGAAAAAGAGAGAAAGAGAAAAAGAGAAAAAGAGAGAAAGAGAAAAAGAGAAAAAGCGATAAAGAAGAATGAAATAAACAAGACCAAGTATAAGCGGTATTATAAAATAAAATGGATCTATAATGCCAACGTTGCTAAGTGCATGGGGTAGGGATGTCCATGTGTTTGGTACTTATGCCATTTTTAAAGGAAACAAATTTACCAAAACACTTATCTTAAGTTTTGACAGGGAATTGGAGGTCCCCTTGTACATAGATATATATATAATGTGCATGTAATTATAATGGGCATGTACTTAGAATGTACATATATATAATATGTTCATTCACGTATTAACATACACACACACACACAGAAATACACGAAAAAGGCATTTTCTTCCTTCCTCCCCCTCCATAAACTCCCTCTTCACTTGGGAACACTGGCAAGTAAATTTAAAAAAAGGAAACACCAAAAATTATGAGAATTAATTAAACATCTACAAAACTTGCGCAGAGGCACATTTAAATTTGTCAATGAGTCTTCCACATTTTGTTCATTTAACTGTGTGTTAAATGGAGAGAATAATAGTACTAAAAATTGTTTATATTCTTTTTTTTTAATTAATTTTCCTAACTTCTTATGAACACTATTGTATACATTATTAATTTTTGATATCAAATCATGTGGTAGTTTTAACTCATAGTCGTCCTCTGCGGAAGGTATATACTTATTCCACTTGCCGTTACCATAGGGGCTACCACTGTTATGATGCCTACCATTGTTCCTGTTACTATAACCGCCATTGTTCCTGTTATTATAACTGCCATTGTTATTATGGCAGCTGTCAGTATACCCCTGATTATCAAATTCATTGCAATAATTACTCTCAAAATCAGCAGAAGTAGAAGTGGCTACTACACCAGAAGAGTCATTGTTACTTACAATGTTGTTGTACAAGGTCCACAGAGCATACGCTATTTGCGTATACTGCTCCTCCTTGAGTAGTAGCAACAGGAAGATAGATAAATCCACCCATGATATATCATTCATATATCCTGTGTCTAAAATCGCCTTTTCATTTTCTACATCCTGTACATAAAAGGTAGCATCCTTGTTCTCGTCGCATTCTGATTTATTAAATTTAATACTATTCGTATGAGCCCCTACCTGAACGTTCATTAAATTCTGATAAAGGTCAGGATCAATTTTGTGCTCGAAATCCTGCTCGTCAAAAACGTAGGGTTCATACTCTGTCTTGCTGTCCTGTCGAACTTTAATCAAATCATTGAGATTTTCTCTTAAAATAATATTATAAAAATCTGTGTAATATTCCCAAAAAAAATTATTTAAGTGATGTAATATATTTGTACAATTATATTGAATTACATTAAAAAAGAATAAACTATATTTTCCTCTTCTAAAGTATAGTTTAAAATTGTGTGTATTGTCATCTTTTATTTTATTATACATGCTGACTTGTTCATGTATTTTTTCTAACTGTTCATTATTTTCTAATTTGTAAGATGGTGGATATGAACATTTATAAATCTTATTATGACAATTCATTACATTTAAGCATATTTCTTTAAAAAATAACATGAAGTTGTTTATGTGTAATTTTAAAATTTGCTCTTTTTCCGAACTGTTCAAAGTTGTTATATCTTTTAAAAAATTTTTTTTCAAATAGAGTCCGTACGAGTCGCACGCTTTGTTCGCCCTGCGAACATCACCGCGGTCATCACTACGTTCATTATTGCTGCTTTTGTTACTTCTCTGTCTATTGCCTTTGCTATTGCTTTTTCTACTATCTTTACCACTGTTGTCGCTTCTATTGTTGCTATCACTGCGCAAGAACACGTCCTCCCCCCCAGTCCTTTCAATGTTCTTCATTACGTAATGCAAGTAATTGAAGTAGGACAAAAACATGTTATATATGAAAAGATTTTCTTCACTGAATTCTCTATATGCTGTTTCTAATGGACAGAACTCCAAATTATTTTTTTTTCCTCCTAATAGGTTCAATGTACCTTTATTCATTACCTTGTCATTTTGTATAACATCTTGTTTATGTTTTTTTTGCAGAGGATCATATCCTAGCAATATTTTTACATTTACATTATTTGAGTTTGTTTTCCTATTCATATTATTATTCGAATTAACAATATTCGTTTTTATCACAAACATACCAGCAGCTTTGTAATAATTTTTCATTTCTTTCGATATATTACCACTAATACCTAAATTCTTATCAATCATTTTATTACCATACCCCTCCTCCTTCCAATGTTCTCTATACTTTTCACATCTATCGTCCGTTAAGCTACCTTCATCTATTTTGCTATCCGTCGTCATACTTACTGTGAATCTCCTACTAGCGAATCTAGCCCTTCTGAAGGCTCCTCTATCGTTTCCTCTGATGATTCCTCTTATGCCTCTTCCAATGCCCCTTCTGAATGAGTTCTTTGAGTACATATCAACGTTTCCTACCCCCGACTGAACCTCCTTCTCGTTTCTCGTTGGTCCGTCACCTCCGGGACTATAAATATGATACACAGGTCCAACTGGACTAACGCAGTCAACGCGGTCAATTCCACCGTTCCTTCTAACCACTTTGTTGTGTGCAGAAAGAAACCCGTACCCAACCCGGCGCCTGCTTCCAGTGCTTCCAGTGCTTCTAATGCTTCCAGTGCTTCTAATGCTTCCAGTGCTTCTAATGCTTCTATTACTACCACTACCAGAAGTAGTAGTAGCAGCAGTATTACTTACAACGCGCTTGTTAAATTTTTCAAAAAAAATTTTGTTAAAATGCTCGTTTTTGTTCTTAAGCTTTTTATTATTGATAAGGGAAAATACCGATCTCACACTCTTATAACTACCTTGACCACCCCTTCTTTTACTCGTATCCACTTTTTTTGTAGAACTGAAAGTATAGATGGGTGTGATATTCCTTATATTCAGGTTATTCTTATACATGTACGTGTTATTAACGCAAAAAGAAGGGAGCTCCCCCTTGCACAAATTACTGCTATTGTTATGCATGTATATATATATGTATATGTACATCTATTTGTATGCCCTCACAAGTGTGTATGTATGTATATATTTACGTATGTACATATTTACGTATGTACATATTTACGTATGTACATATTTACGTATGTACATATTTACGTATGTACATATTTACGTAAGTACATATTTACGTATGTATACACTTACGCATGTATATGATAACGTGAATGTCCTAATTCTTTTTATTTTTTCGTGTTCTTTCACATTATTTTTTTTTTACGTCTTAACATGTTTTTGCTTCTTTACACTTTTTTGCTTCTTTGCATTTATTTACTTCTTTATTTAAAAATTTTTTTTTTTTTTTTTCAAATAAAATTTCCTTTTAGCATTTCTTTAAAAGAAATAAAAAAAAAAAAAATAAAAATAAATAAATAAATAAATATTCGCCCTATGATTCCTTAGCACCATTATAGCAAAATGATACTGAACTGATGTCTTTTTATGTGGTCCGCTGATACGTGTATTATACAAAGAAATGCACTTGCCACTTTGTCGTTATATTTGTGCATACATATGTACATGTGCAAACTTAAATACATACATTTGTGCATACGTGCGACGAATGAAAAAGGTACCTTATGTACATTTTGCATTAGCCTAAAAGACGAGCAACTCACCTTAAAACTAATTTGGAATATACATGTAACTCTTCAGGAACTTAAGTTCTCACTACTTTCATTGCATTTTTCTTAAGCATAAGGAGCACAGACGTAAGTAGCAAAATACGTTTATTTCATGCACGTACATACATACATACATATATATATATATATATATATATATATATATATATATATATATATATATATATGCGTAGTACATTTACGCAAATATAAATGAATTTATATATATGTATATACAAATGTAGCATAAGTATATATATTATCCTCTACAAGCATTTAAAAGGAGTATTCAAAAAAATATAAATACTTAAAAAAAAATAAATAAATAAATCGAACATATTAACATAATAAACAAATTGAACATATTAAGCATACTAAGCTATTAACATATTAACATATTAAACATATTAACATATTAAACATATTAACATATTAAACATATTAACATATTAAACATATTAACATATTAAACATATTAACATATTAAACATATTAACATATTAAACATATTAACATATTAAACATATTAACATATTAAACATATTAACGTATTAAACATATTAACATATTAAACATATTAACATATTAAACATATTAACATGTTAAACATATTAACATATTAAACATACTAACGTATTAAACATATTAACATATTAAACATATTAACATATTAAACATATTAACATGTTAAACATATTAACATATTAAACAAAATAAAATAAAATGAATATTTGTATTACTCAAATACTTGCCTGTACATGTACATGTACTTTTGCAATTAAAAATTGTGAGAGAAATTCCCAGCAAACTTGAGGTTTGAAAAAAAATAAAAATAAAATAAAGTCAAAAAGAGTTAGGAACTTTAATGAGGGTATATTATTATTATATATATATATATATCCTCATGTTGCATTCCTTTTTGCTTTGTTTTAACAAGAAAAAGAAGGAAATATACGACTAAATGTTTTTTTTTTTTTTATTTATATTTTTCACCTTTTTTTCTATTTGTTTCCCATTTTTTTCTATTTGTTTCCCATTTTTTTCTATTTGTTTCCCATTTTTTTCTATTTGTTTCCCATTTTTTTCTATTTGTTTCCCCTTTTTTATTTTTATTTTTTTTTTCTGTCGTACTAATCCGAAACGATGAAAAAAACGTGAGTAGGGACTTGTATCAATTCTTAAGTAGGTTTAAAAGATTTTGAAAAGGAGATGAGACAACATGAAAAATAATTTACTAAGTTCATAGGGACTTCATTCCTTTTCTTTGAATATATTTGTATATGAATCAGTCCTCACATTCATAAAAAAAAAAAAAATGAGAAAAATATGAGAAAAAAAATAAGAAAAAAAAGAATGTAATAGCAAAAGCAACAGCGGGAGCAACTATATTTGGCCAAATACGAAATGGCTTATTATACTTTTTTCGTCAACATAGTCTCATTATTTTTACGATAAACTGATACCTAAGGAACTTTTAATAAATATATGTAATATAATTTAATCCTTTACAGCCCCCTATTCTACTATTAAGCACAAGCGTTTACAGTTAATCTTGAATTATTCTCGATTTGTAATTTTTTTTTTTTTTTTTAAATAGGGAAGCGCATTTTCGTTCATGTTGTGCATAATATACATATACGTATATATATATATGTATATATATGCATGTACATATGTTCGTATAAATCCGAATGAGACTGTATTAGGATCGTAAAAAACTCAGAGTACGTTTATGGTTTACATGGGCTGATTCAAGGGTATCGCATGCATATGCCTGTATTTCTCTGTATGTGCATATACGTACAGGTACATATATACATCCATACACATGTATCACAACAAAGACGTGAAAACTTCCGTACCAATAAAGAAGCAAAATGATGTTTATGCTACGGACAAATGAAAATTGTTTTTCTCTCTGCATATATGGACCCCTGTTTATTCAGTAGTAATAGAGAAGAGCTCTGCTAAAGTGGAGATATTTTGCTTTCATTTTTTAAAAAATCTTTATACAATATAATGCAGTAAAATGCAGTATAATGCAGCATATCATAACGTAGCATAACGAGACGTACCATTACAATGCGTTAAAAGGAAATTTTCGACAGCCCGAATGTTCCATTGTAGCTAACAAAATGGGTGAACATGCATTTCCCGTAGCATGGGCTTCAACTGGTTTTTCTTATTTTATATATAAAGGCACACACATGAAGTATATATTATGTATACATATATATATATATATATATACATAGCTTACACCGGCATATCTAATCTCTAAGGTGGTGTTCCCATTTTTTAATTGCTCCTCTGTAGTTACGATGTTTATTTTTTTTTATTCGGCCCCTTACCCCATTTGCACCTAAACGTTTCACTTATTTTTATTAATCCCATTTTTGCGCTGTTTACCGTGCCGATGATAAGCATAATTGAAAAAATCGTTGCTATAACAGCACATAACTACAAAAAGGGGAAAATTAAAAATAATAAAAGCTAATTTGTGCATGTGTATCTGTACATGTGTGTGCATTTATGCGTGTGCGCCTTTTTACACACGTGTTACAGTTTATGCGATTCCCCTTTGTAACAAAAATTTACGTAAACAGCTTGTTTTAAAAAAAAAGAATTATGCGTTCACAGTTATATTTAATTTTTTTTGTAATAATTTTTTAGTGTCCGTGCATATTGTGAAAATGGCGTGAGAGGATTTTAAGATTACCATTTTCGAAATTGTATTCTTTTTTTTTTTTTTTTAAATAGCCAAAAAAAAAAAAAAAAAAAAAAAAAAGCAAAGGACCGCATTATTTATGCACATGTTAATATAAACCAGAGTTTTTTTTTTTTTTTAAAAACTACAAAAAAATAAGGTGTACATAAAAGGGTAAAAATAAGGGCAAAAAAAAACAAAAAAAAAAAAAAAAAAAAAATTAGTGCATAGGTTTCAGTAGGGCGAAACTCAAACAAACATGTGGAAGATTTTGCACTTATCACACGTGGAATGCACCGACACATGAAACTTTGCACGTTTCGTTCTCTAACTTCCTGACTTCACCTACTTAATTTACATATATTTCTTATATTACTTTTCCTACTGGTTGTGATATATACATTTGTTGGGCGTATCTTGTCATACGTGTAAAGACGGGAACTGGGCTTAAAGTAGCCAACGCAAGTTTACTTACGGGGATATGCCCCTAAAACGTGTCCACGTAAAATGAGTCCATGTAAAATATATAATTCGTTAATCCAAATAAAAGGGGAAGAAAAGAGAAAATATGCTTAAGTTTTATTTGCATTATTAAATATATTTTTTTTTCTTTTTTGAAAGTTAGTTATCTCTTTTTATTATCATGAAAAATGTGTCATGTATACATTCAGAGGTGATCAGTTTGTGTTTTTCTTGATACATTTTACATTGCTATTTTATACTTTGCTATATATTACTTTACTCCATTTTTTTTACATTTTTTTTTTTTTTTTTTTTTTTTTTATTTTCTTTTATTGCTCTGTAAAAAGGGATCAATAAAGGAAGAGTGGGTAAAGCAGTGGAGAACGTCAAAGTGCGAATCAATTCAAATGACAAGTGATAAAAAAGACAAAGAGGGGGAAACGGATGAAAGGGGGAACGAAGAGGATGGGGGAAGGGTCAACACAGATAAGGGGAAACCCAAAATGATAAATACAAAAAGGATAGCAAAAATTCGCGCAGATCAACGAGATAAGAGGGGGTACCTCATTGAGAATGGTAAAAGTAAAAAAGGCAAAAATGACTTTGCTTCTTCCATGAACAGTAACAAAACATATGGTAGAGAAGAACAGGAGAGTGCCTTATTTAATAGCATCCTATTCATGAATTTGTCGAATGAGCAAATCAGAATAGTACAAGTACCGTTGAACGTTAACTTATGCATAATCGCATGCCCAGGGTCAGGTAAAACCTCCACATTAACAGCACGTATTATTAGAAGCATTATAGAAAGGAAAAAATCAATAGTCTGCATTACGTTTACAAATTATGCTGCAAATGATTTAAAAGATAAAATAATAAAAAAGGTTAACTGCTTAATAGATATGTGTATGAGTAGTGATGTACATTGTAAACTGCTAAACAATGACAAGGATGTATATTGGAAAAAAAGGTATAGCATGAACAAGCAAAATCATCATAAAGGTAAATTTAAAGTGTTGCAGTCTATGATGTTTATAGGTACAATTCACTCCTTTTGTAGATATTTACTTTTTAAATATAAAGGTAGCTTTAAAATTTTATCTGACTTTGTTCATACAAATATAATAAAATTAGCTTTTAATCATTTCTACTCTGTTATAAGGAAAAAAAGAAGTACACAAGGGGGTAAATGCGAACAAGGTGTACCTGGTGGTGTAAATACAACCAACTACGGTTCATTCGATATGAATAATTTTTTTAACTGCATGCAGAAGCATTTTACAACAAAGGAGAAAAACGAAATAGAGGATGAAGAAATGCAGCCAGGGAAGGAAGTAGAAGGGGAAGAAGATAGTGGAGGGGAAAACGATATTGATGCCTTATCTGAAGAAAGGGAAGAGTTTTACAACTATCTGTACAATTTCAAAGAGTCTAATGACGATATGGACTTTTTTGAAAAAGAAGAAGTGGCAAGTATTTTAAAAAAAAAGCATATTCTATTTTTAAAAAAAAAAATTAAATTAATAAAATATATAGAGTTATACAATATTAATATAGAAATAAATCAAGAAGAGAGAATGATATATGAACAGTATAAACAAATTTTGTATAATGCTAAACATGTATATTACGATTTTGATGATTTATTGATAGAAGTATATCGATTAATGAAGGATGATGTACATGCAAGAAATAAAATTTTAGATGAATGGAAATATGTTTTTTGTGATGAATTTCAAGATATTAACACAACTCAGTTTAACATACTCCAGTTTTTTGCCAATACTAATCATACTAATAGTACTAATCATACTAATAGTACTAATCATACTAATAGTACTAATCATAGTAATAGTACTAATCATACTAATAGTACTAATCACACTAATAGTCCTAATCATAGCAATAGTACTAATCATACTAATAGTACTAATCATAGTAATAATTTCGATTGTGTGTACTTAGCTAACAAAAAAAAAAAAAGAATTACTGTGGAGGGAGAATACAACTCGGATAGCACACACATGAAGGAGCATTCTAATATGTTGGTGGCTAGAGAGAGTAGCAGGATGACGGATGAAAACGATTCTATGGGTGAACACATGTTAATTGTGAAAGAGAAAGAAGAAGGAAACTCAAAGAAGGAAGGCATTAACGTAATTACATGCATGCAGAGGGAAAAAAGTGAACACATAACTGTGCACGGAAGTGGTGAAGTTGTGAGTGGGAATATCAAAGTGATAGATAGAAATAGTATTGCGACGAGTGGAAATAGTAACTTTACGAATGCATATGATCAGCAGGATAGAAGCCTTACCGTGATAGGGGACGATGACCAGGCCATTTATGCATTTAGAGGAGCACATATAAATGTTTTTAACAGAATATTAAAAGAGTGTAACTGTTTATTATATAAATTAGGAACAAACTTTAGAAGTACTAAAGAGATAGTTAGGATTTCAAGGAATCTAATAATGCATAATGCACATTGCAGAATTGAAAAAGACTTGCATACAAATAACATACAAGGACAAAGAGTGAATTTCCATGCTTTTAAAACGAATATTGATCAGATGGCTTATATTTTAGCACAAATAAGTTTTTTAAAAAAAAAATATCAATATAAGTTCTCTGATTTTGTTATATTATCTCGAACGAATAAAACTTTAAAGGAAACGCTTAGAGGGTTGAACAGTACTGATGTTAAGAAAAGGGCTTTGAAATATTTTGTTGACATGTGCAAGGGGGAGAGGGCAAATCGCTCAATGACTGGGGCGCGCGAGCAGGCAAATGATCTGAACAGATGCAAAAATGGAGGAAGTAAAAGCAGGAGTAGAGGCAGTGGTAGAAGCAGGAGTAGAAGTAGTAGCAGAAGCAGGAGTAGAAGTAGTGGCAGAAGCAGGAGTAGAAGTAGTGGCAGAAGCAGGAGTAGAAGTAGTGGTAGAAGCAGGAGTAGAAGTAGTGGTAGAAGCAGGAGTAGAAGTAGTGGTAGAAGCAGAACTAGACGCAGAACCGTACGCAGTGAACACATTTCGATGAACGGAGAAGAAGCTACCTGCATAGACGAAATAAAGTGGGACGAGGACGTAGACACTGAAAGCTTCCATATTCCACTGAAGGAGTTGAACAAAAAAAAATTGTTTTTTGGTTCAAAAGAAATAATCGAAATAATAACTATGTTAAGGTTTTTACTTAATGTTGATGATAATATAATATTTAAGAAGACTTTCAAAATTATAAAAAATGACAAAATGGCAAAATTGATTGTTCGTAAGTTAACTAGTACTAATATTATTCAAATGATAACAAAACAACAAATACACAGGAAGAAAGAAAAAGATATATCCTTATTCTATTGTGTTAAAATGATAACTGATCTATTTGTTCGTTCGAAGAGGAATCAGTTGGACCAAGAGAACATCCTCCTTTTGAGTGTCTTTTCCGAGAAGGAAATAAAAAATATTGTCGATTTTTTTTTTTGCATAAATTATTTTATCAAATTTGCTTCTGAAATTAACTCTGTGTACAATTTGATCATTGAAATGTTGAAAAAAACGAATTTTATAAAAAGAATAATGATTAAAATTGAAAAGAGAAATAATAAGCGAAACGCAATAGACAATTATGCTTTTCAGCGGAAAACATCCGAAGAGAGGGAGGTACTGATAGGTGGAAGCTTAGCGACTATTTTTGGAAATAGTGCATCAACAAGTCTACACTCTAATACACAGCATTGCCTGCACGCTAACAAACAGAATTACAATTATGATGCAACCTTATCTAACAACATTTCGAGCACAGGGAAAAAGGCAGAAAAGGAGAATCTTCCATTAAATGGAGAGGGAAAAGCAGATATAGGGAAGAGTGCATCAAAGGAAGAGATGAGTGTTGAGACAAAAAAAATGCTAAAGGGTGCAACGAAGGAAGAGATATACAATGAAACAAAAAAAAAGTCAAATGATGAAGAGCAAGAAGACATATGCAACGTGAACAGTATAAATGAACTTAAAATAAAGAATGACCTTAGAAATTTATTTGATGTGGGAGATGCAGATATAAACAACAGTGAAATACAAAACATATTTATTTTATTAGAAATGACCATACCATATAAACCTAGTCTACTAAAGCAGACATGTTCAGACTGTTTAGGATGTTTTTTAAACGATTTTAAAAATAATATTCATGAGAAAATGCTAATAGAAAAGGTTACCGTAACTACTGTTCACAAATCGAAAGGACTGGAATGGAAAGTTGTCTTTATCATAAACGTCATTGAAGGTGAAATACCTCAACTAGTTGAAAACACACAGGAGATAATAGAGGAGAGGAAAATATTCTATGTAGGCATTACGCGCGCTAAGTATTTGCTCTATTTGCTCTGCTACTTGCAAAACGCGAATAGCTCGGAAAAAAATACTGTATCGAGGTTTATCAGCCAAATGGACATTTGACGGGAAGGTGGAAGTAAGGGAACGGGATAGAGAACAAGCTGGAGAACTTGATATCGCACTAAGGAAACCTCTTTTGAAGCTCCACAAGAGGAGTTCAATCCTTGATTCGCTATACCCAAATCCTTTGCCTAGGAAAAGTATTTAGTGTAAAGAGTATATCCTTACGTTTATTTGTGGAATAAATAAAAAAACCTGTTTAATGTAATTGCGGTTACAGGAAGGAGGGGCGCAGATGTGTACGAATATGTACGCATATGTACGTGCATGTTCCCCCTTAAACGTGATATACTTGTGCGCTTGTTTATTTTAATATATACACACATGCGTGTGCACATCTTAATATGTACATATGTAATGCCTTTTTTTGCGTTGCTGAGCGCGTAAGTTTTACTGCTGCAGATGCTTCTACTTTTATTTCTCGTTTTTTATTATTTTTATTTTCTTCCTCTTCTACGTCCTCTTATTTTCCTTTTTTCCTTTTTTTTTTTTTTTTTCTCACGCATTTCCCCCCTTCTGAATCTTCTCGTCCTCCTTGTCTTATTAGAAAAGGCATATTATAATCCCCTCCCGGTATTAATTAACCAAATTTTCACCTGCCCAATTTTTTCACTTGTGCTACTTTGGCACTCTTCTCCCTTTTTATGCTCCTCTGTCAAGCATTTTTTTAAGTATACATATATATATTAACGTATTTTAAATCATAATATTTTGAATACTTTTTTTTTTTTTTTGATATCTTATTAAATGTAGAGTTCAACAAAAAAAATGTCTTCATATTTTAGAGAATTATTTCCTTCAAATAGGTATATTTTTTATATGTTTAACTTTTTCCTCTTGAGAGTGATTTATACATTTGCATGGAATTGCCATATGGTCGATGAACAGTCAATTTATTTTCCCCCTTTTTAGCTGTATTTCCCTCCCTTTTTAGCTGTATTTTCCTCCCTTTTTTTTTGCCCTTTTTTTTTTTTTTTTTTTTTTTGTTAGAGAGACAAAATATTACTGCACAGCTGTCCATTTAACAGTATCTCCCTTTTCCCTTTTGAACTGCTTTACAGGACTGTAAAATTTAGAACTGATTTCCGTAACACGATATATGACCTCTTCTTGCATAGAAAATGGGAGCTCACTAATCAGTAGGACGAAACATACTAAGATAATGTATGGAGATACTAATGCGATTATATTACGGAAATATGCCTACAACTTTCACGATATTTTTCCCTTTTCCTTGCTGCGTCTTGCGTACATTCTGATCTCGTGTCGTTGTTTGTTCCGTCCGCATTAACACATACATACATACATATATAGAAGCAGATATATAAACGTGTAGATGTACATATATATGTACATGTATACACACACGTACATGCATATATTTGCTTACGTATAAATGTGAAGCTCGAAAAATGACTACACATTTATTCATGTAAAAAGATGTACACATTAAATTGTTTTTAATTTTTTCCTGTTGAAGTGAAACAGAGTGGAATTTGTGCTGGTCCGAAAAGGACTGGATAAACGAAGTGTACGATACCATAACTCTCAAAAATAATCAGTACGTTAATCACTTTAGGAATTATTATGAAGTAATTTTTTTTTTTTTTTTCTTTTATTTCTCATTTTCTTTGTTTCTAGCAATACAAGAAACAGCCAATATGTACCCTGCTCTGACTATTCGGACTACTCTGACTACTCTGACTACTCGGACTACTCTGACTACTCTGACTACTCGGACTACTCTGACTACTATGACTACTCGGACTACTCTGACTACTCGGACTGCTCTGACTACTCGGACTACTCTGACTACTGACTACTCTGACTACTCTGACTACTCTGACTACTCGGACTACTCTGACTACTCGGACTGCTCTGACTACTCGGACTACTCTGACTACTATGACTACTCTGACTACTCTGACTACTCTGACTACTCTGACTACTCTGACTGATCTTTTACGTTTTTTACATCGCTTTGCTTTTCCCTTTAACTAGAAAATAATCTTGACCACCTAGCTGATTACCCTTCATCATTTTTGTATGAAAAATAAAGAAATTTTTTTTTTTTTTTTTGACCCTTTTTCTTCCCCTCCTCCCCGCCATAGCTCACTCGCAAAGACTTGCTGGCTAAAAATATTAAAAGACTTAAAAAGCAAAATGAAAAAACAAAGAACGATGAAGAAATAAAAAATTTAGATATAACACCCCTCACATTTGTTTTGCCATTAGAGTACAAAATATTTTTCGAGGAATATAAAAAAAAGAGTAATCGCATATGGATCATGAAACCGATAGGGAAATCACAGGGAAAGGGAATATTCCTGTTTGACAAAATTGCGCAAATTAAGGAATGGAGTAGTAGCAAGTGCAAACAGGTGGAAGAGAAGGAAAAAAATAGGGATAGAGCTAAAGATAGGGGTAAGGACAAAAGTAAGGAACGAGCTGTGAATAGATCTGTGGACCTCGACACAGAACGGGAAACAGAAGCGGAAGGGGAAAAGGAAAAAGAGAAGAGAGAACAATACATTGTCCAAGAGTACATTTCTAATCCTTTACTAATCGGTGGGAAAAAATTTGATATACGACTGTACGTGTTAATTTTGTCATATTCGCCTTTAACTATATATTTGTATAGAAGTGGTTTCGCTCGATTTTCCCATACATATTTTAAAAATGAAAAAAATAATATAAATGATATAACTATGCACTTAACTAATGTGTCTATACAAAAAAATGCACAAGGATATGATGACAATGTAGGTGGTAAATGGTTTGTACGAGAATTGTTTTTATATATGATAAGTCGCTACGGATATAATGATATAATGATGTTAATTAAAAATATTGAAAATTGCATTATACAATCCTTTTTAGCTGTTCATAAAATTATAATTAATGATAAGCATTGTTTTGAATTATACGGATTTGACATTCTCATCGATAATAACTTAAAACCTTGGCTGATTGAAGTTAATTCCTCTCCTTCGTTCTCATCCAACACGAACGAAGACTACACCTTAAAATTTAATATGTTAGACGAATTAATGACTTTAATAAATATAGAAAAATATACTATTCCACATACAGACCGAGTCGGAGATTTCGACTGCATTTATAGAAATGGGGAAAGGGTTCATAGCATAGATCCCTACAATTTCTATTCCCATTTGGGTAACACCTAATTAGCAGCATTTTGAAATTAATCTCTGAGTATGCACAGAAAATAGCCGCTTGATCGGTAAACACGGTCACTTGGCTTCCCGTTTGTTTGTTTGTATGTCTATTTTCCAATTTGCAAAATTATTTGTATATATGTCCATTTGTTTATTTGCCAAATTATATGCTTATTTTTATTTTTATTTTTATTTTTATTTTTTTTTTTATTTTTATTTTTATTTTTCTTTTCTTTTCTTTTTTTTTTTTTTCCTTCATTTTTCTTAGGGGCTTATTTATCAGGTACTGAAAATTTAAAACGAATGGCAAAAAATGTCAAGCTGCAGTTAAAAATGAGCATAAATTCGACGAATTGTTAGGAGAATACAGCAGTTGTAGCAGTAACCCAGCTGTAAATACGCCTGTACAAATGTGTGCACATGTACATATACACGTATATGTCTATATGTGTGCGTGGAATGATAAAACGATTAAGTGCATAAGGATTAACTTCGTACGAGCTATATATCCATCTATCTAATCTTTTTTTAAATTATATTTGCATAATCTTTTTTCCACATTCGTGTGGTATTCCTGTGATAACTTTTTGAAATTATTATTTTCCGCTAAGTCCTTTGCAAATAATAAAGTTTTTTCCTTAAATGCGCGCACCTAAAGGAGGATACAACGATCAGAATATACGTATATACATATACATATATATATATATATATATATACGTACATATGTGCACACATGTATACATCATGTATGTGCTTGTAAACGCATACACTTAAGTAAGGCACACACAAGAAGGCGGAAAGACAACACACAATTTTGTAACATGCACAGCATATGGGAATTCACATAGGAAGTCATAGAGATGTGTATGCGTGTGTGTATATGTGTTTGTATGCGTGTGGGTATGCGTGTGTGTAAAGCTGGGTGGTACACATTTCTGCATTCATAAATGTTAGCCCCCCCACCCCCACTTGATATACTACATATTATGTATGGTAAATTTAACAAGTTGAATGTTCTATAATATTTTGTGTAAAAAATGTTTTACTTCTTTCAATTGTTTTTCTACTTTTTACATTCTTCACATGTATACTATTTTTTCTTTACCTTTTTCGATATGTCCCTCCTTAAGGTATACGGAATGATACTAGTGCACGTCTGTTCGGATAACGATTTTTCTATGTTTTTGATGAACATGGAATTATTCTTTGATTTGTTTATATCAAATAATGCAAATGTAATAAAAGAACAAGGTAGAACTAAACCTCCAATAACTAAAACTTTAAATGCTCTTTGCCTACTATTCAGGGAGTCCGGTCTCGTTATCTGATAGTGTATATCATTATACTTATAAAACAATAATTTATTTATGCATTTTATATTCTTGTATGCCCATAATCCTGTTAGAAAAATCGAAAGATGATATATCTTCGGTTCATATATAAGCCTTACAGATGAATAAAAATGTTTTACCAAGTTCACAAATGGGGATATGCTCTTGTACAAATATGTGTTCTCTTTTTTCTTTCTTTCCAACAAGGACGATGAAGAGGATGATGCAGAGGATAGTGCAGAGGATAGTGTAGAGGATGACGTAGATAATGACGACTGAGCAGACGGGTTGTCTTCAAAATATTCATCTATTCTGTTAACTGTACAAAACTTTCTTTTATATTCTTCTTCAACGTTTTTGTTAAACTCGTCGAATTTAATTTTTTCATTTAAAAGGAAGCTTTCTCTCTCCATCATGTTTTTAGTTTCGTATAATAAAAAAAAAAATTGAGTTCACTAATGTGTTTGGATTATCGGTATTTCCCTCACATAAATGTAGGCAAGCACGCCTATACAAACAAAAAAAAAAAAATATATATATATATATATACATATATATACGTACTTTCCTACACTCAAACACAAATACATTCGTGTACGTATCTATGAGACATGTATCAAACACGCAAAAGTATCACATCTAAAAGGATTAATAGCTTGCTAAAAAAAAATAAAAAATAAAAACTTGTAAGTTCTTCGATATGTGCATTTTTAGTAGTGTACTACAACTGAATTTGACAAGCAATTTTATTTTCTGCAGGAGTAGTTAAAATTTATTCATTTTATCTTAAATTAATTTGCACTATTTAAAAAAATAAAAAAAAATAAAAAAAAAAAAAAATCAACATGAAGGAGCACCTGAGTTGTACACATTCCATAAGTGCTACGTCCCTGAATGGATACAGTGAGATAGAGCAAGTTCATCGAATATGTGCGTACATACATATATACATTTACAAGTATATATGTTTGCTCACTCATTTACTTACCACTGTTCATTTCTATTTCATTTTTAGGTAGACCTTAAAACCAATAATATACTACGATTTGAACATGAAGAAGAAAAAAAAAAAAAAAAAAAAAAAAAAAAAAAAAAAAAAAAAAAAAGGAAAAAAAAAGGAAAAAAAAAAAGGAAAAAGGAAAAACTACAATATCACTACCAAACCGGCAAAACGTATTACATTATTATGCTTATTTAAAAAAAAAAAAAAAAAAAAAATCTAAAAAATTGTACCCTTTTTATTTTTATTTTCTTTCTTTTGCTTTTTTTTTTTTTATTCCTCTCTCTCCTTTTTCTTTTATCTTTTCATTTACCGGAAAAATTAATTTCATTGATTATAAAGATTTGTAAAACTACTACTTTTGCAAAAGCCCTTTTGAATCATTTTAGATTTATAAGAATACAAATTACACAAAAATGAGTTATACAAGTATTATTGTGACAGTGTATACCGATATATAAGGCACACAGTTGAAAAATGCAAAATAAGAAATAAAAGAACAAAAGTATAAAAAAAATAAAAAAAACAATAAAAAAATTAATAAAAAAATTAATAAAAAAAGCAATAAGAGAAGCAATAAGAGAAGCAGTAAGAGAAGCAGTAAGAGAAGCAGTAAGAGAAGCAATAAGAGAAGCAGTAAGAGAAGCAATAAAAGAATTATTAAAAAAAGCATTAAACGTATTGAAAAAAAATAAAGATAACTCAGGGAAAATGTAATAATGAAAATAGGAAAATAATAACACAAAAGTAAAACACACATACATATATTATGTATATGTATATATACGTACGAATGTACATATGTGAAAATGGTACATATAATCTAATACATTAAGAACTCCTTTTTATGATTTTAGTTAAAGACATTTTATGGTTCTAACAGTTATGTGATAAATTAATATTTATATTTTTAGTACATTTTTACTATATTTTTCTTAATTTTATGTTAATACTAATAAAATTTATTTATGTATACACCTTATTTTCCTTTTTTTTTTTTTTTTTTTCCTTAACTGTTCAGGAAAAAATAAGTAGTAATATGCATATA
Source organism: Plasmodium malariae (assembly GCF_900090045.1). Taxonomy (NCBI): domain Eukaryota; phylum Apicomplexa; class Aconoidasida; order Haemosporida; family Plasmodiidae; genus Plasmodium; species Plasmodium malariae. The sequence continues at coordinate 980,148 of NC_041784.1, forward strand.
TCTAAAGTGCCACTTCGCCTATGTTACATGTTCTTCTTCTTTTATTTTTTTTTCACTGATTAATATACACCTTGCAACAAGTTAACATGTGCAACGACTTCCTTTGCAGGTTAACCTTTTGACGTATAATCGTCTACATGCCGCATACTATTGTACATATATATATATATATATATACATATATATATGTATGTATGTATGTATGTATGTATGTATGTATGTATGTATGCGCATCCGTGTGTGTATTTATATATGTAGGTGCGCAGATGAGTATGATACTATGTAAATATGCATTCATGTATTCATGTAAGTAGGCATGCGTGTATGTGTGTATTATGAACAAAGTACACATTTGTTTTATGAGTTATCTCCGCATTATTAACCTTGTTATACTACTGTATATATGCATTTTTTTTTTTTTTTTCCCCTTTTTTCATATCATTGCAACATTATTTTCCTTTTTTATTTGCATGTTCATGTATTTATGCTTTTTTTATTTACATGTTAGTATATTTTTGCGTTATTCATTCTTTATTCGTTTTTAAAACATTTTAGCAATTTAGCATTTCTTCATTTTGAATATACACTCCATTTTGTATTTTAAAAAAAGGAAGCAGAAGAGAAAGAAGAAGAAAGAAAAAAAAAAAAAAAAAAAAAAAAAAAATGAATGAAAATAGGTCTAGAGATTACGATTATTTGTATAAAATAATTTTAATAGGTGACAGCGGAGTAGGTAAGTCATGCATATTATTACGATTTTCGGATGACCATTTTACGGAAAGTTATATAACAACAATAGGTGTAGACTTTCGATTTAGAACAATTAAAGTAGATGAAAAAATTGTAAAATTACAAATATGGGATACGGCTGGACAAGAAAGATTTAGAACAATAACATCAGCATATTATAGAGGTGCTGATGGGATAATTATAATATATGATACAACAGACAGAAATTCCTTTTTACATATTAATGAATGGATGAATGAAATAAATAAGTACACGAATGAAGATACTTGTAAATTACTAGTAGGTAATAAAGCGGACTGTAAGGACGAAATTGAAATAACAACAACAGAAGGAGAAAACAAAGCAAAAGAACTGAACATTCCATTTGTAGAGACATCCGCAAAGGATGCTACTAATGTTGAGTTAGCATTTACTATGATAACACAAGAATTAATTAAAAAGAAAAAAAAAAAAAATATAAATACGATAAATAACAATCAAGCCAAGGTAAAGTTGTCCATGGAAGACAGAACGCAAGGCCCCTATTGCTCCTGCTAAATTCACTGTGCATGTGACTGTTCATATGGCTGTTCATATGTTTCTTTGCACACATACCACTATTTCATATATCTTTTTTTAATTACCCTTTTTAATACACCCATTTTATGCTTTCTTCGTACCTATTTTTTTTTTTTTTTTTTTTTTTTTTTTTTTTTTTTTTCTTCATTCTTTGCAAAAATATCACAATTGTAATTGACACGTTTAATAGCGTAATGTTTATCTGTGTGCTAGATTAACGTTTAACTGCCTTCCTATATATGTGCATTTTTTTTTTTTTTTATAATTTTTATATGCTCCTAAGATTTAGTTATTTTTCACCTTATCTTTATTAATTCCACCATGACCTTCCATTTACGTAGCTTATACATGATAGCATAGTTATATATAGCAAATTTTACTTATTAATATTTTTGCATTTCTGCGTTTATTTCATTGGTTTATTCTCTTCTTTTCCGTTACAGGATTATACTTACAGGTATATATATGCACGCGCATGTGCTTACACCTATGCTGATATATGTAGTGCATATTCATGTTTATATATGCTTCCCTTTTATTTATGTATGTTCTCGTCAACATGCATTTTACTTTTGTTTATGCGCAAATATCAATACCTTTTCTTTAAATGTACACAATAAGAAAATAAAACGAAAGGTTACTCCTTGTTATTGCATAGGTTTATCTGTGCATGTACGTATACTTGTACGTGTATATCAATACGTGTATGTATGCCTGTACGTGTATATCAATACGTGTATGTATGTCTGTACATGTATATCAATACGTGTATGTATGCCTGTACATGTATATCAATACGTGTATGTATGCCTGTATATGTGTGCCAATGCGTTTGTAACTATGTGTGTATGCCAGTACGTGTATACCTATACGCGTATGTATGGCTGTACATGTACATATACTTTTTCATTTTTTTTTTTTTTTTTTTTTTTTTTGTTAATATAGAAGAAAAAATACACCTTCTGAACATTAAAAAAAAACAAACTAGCGTTTTTCTATTTTTATTAATTTGTTAAATATTTTACAATTATGAAATATGTTCTACTGAGGAATGGAAAAGCGAGGGTGATGCGGAATCGTGTGTAAATTTCAGCCCATCACTCATGCACATCAGTACATATATATAAATGTGAGGAGACGTACTCATGTGTATATGTATGCATGTACATATTTATGCTCATGCAACTTGTGCTTAATCGTTTTAAAATGCAAGAGAAAAACATTTTTTCCAAAAGACAGTCCTTCTTTTCGAAAAACATAAAATGGCTAGCTGTTGTAAGGTATTGTAATAAAAATGAGGAAACGAAAATTACAAAAACAAGTTGAAACTACAATTGAAATTATAATTAACAGAACAAATGAATATATAGCTAATAAGAAATTTGAAACTGTAGTTAGCAGCAAAACAATAGAAACGTTAACGACGAAACAGTGCAAACTTGCTGGCGACGAGGATAAGCCTGCTATCGATTCTCACTGCAAATATTGTAATTATGTGAAGTAATGTAAAATTAGTATGGAAGAATAATTTCACTACTTCTTCTTTTTCATTAATGATTAGTTATATTGTAAAAACTTCCTTCATGGAATGTGTTCTTTATGCTACATAAAGCAAGGACAGACTTGGGTGGTTATAAAAAAAAAAAAAAAAAAAATATAATAAAATAAAATATACCTGCACGTGTGCATACATACATGCGTGTATATGTACATATATTTCTTCACTTTTTTTTTTTTTTTTTTTTTTTTCTTTCACGGTCAGGTGAAATGATGAAAAAATATGGAAGGCGTGCATTGAGGTTAACTTTACGTGAAGTTATGAACTTGCAATAGCTACACAAAACTATATATGTGTGTATAATAGTATTCGTTTGGTAAACATGATGGTATAACAACAAGGAACGAAAAACTCACTCGGCATTGCTCAACGTGCACATGCAGGAGAGAAATCTCGCAGTGAAATTATGTACATGTAGTTAAGTACACATAGTTATGGAAGTATAATTGTGTAAGCGAAATTGCGCACGTGTACATATTCGTGTGTGGGCTCTTTGAAAAAAAATAAAAATTAAAAGGGGAAACACTCCAATAAGGAATCAAATATCCACGGGCATTTCATACGACCTAATTTTATAACACACGGACCTACTCCAGGTTGAACGTAATTTCATAATTTGTGCTGTTCGCATAACACTTGCACAAGAAGCTATTATTATATGCATCCTTTTTTGATTTATAGTTTTCTAAGAATTGGGAGGTCATAATTAAAGTTGACTCCTCATAAGTATCAATTATTCCAGGTTTGTATAAATACGTTTTAGGATACACAGTTAGTAATCCTTGGTAGTCTTTAAAAAAATCGCGTATAAATTTTTTTTTTTTATTTTCATAGATTTCATTAAAACAAGTATTTTTATTTTTTTTATGAACAGGACATATAAGTCCTAGTATAATTTCTGAATTAGTATTTGTATTAACATTTACAAATATTTTATTTTCATTAATTTTTATTTTATCACAATTATCTTGAGTATTATTTCCATAAGAGCAAATTTTTTGTCGATTTGAAAAGTCTACACCGATTACATTTGTTTGTTTCCCTCCTTCATGTATTATAATATTTTTGTTTTGTATTTTATTGGATGTCGTATTTATAAAAAATAATTGAGTTTTTATTTTGTTTTTAATATATGGAGGTAGTTTAAAGATATAATTGTTATCATTTACCTTGATGTACTTTGTGTTATCCGGAAAATTAGTATTCGTCATAATATCTTCATATTTTGTATTAGGTGGTAATTTATAATAAATCAAATTATTATTATACAAATTGATTGTATCATTTTTATTATTATTATCTGTGTTATCTAATATATAATTATTTTTAAAATTTATGTACAAGGTCAAGTAAAAACCTTCTCCTAAATAACATTCTAATGTTATATCTTTCATAAAATAATTTTCGATATCTTTTTTTATATAAAAGCTATATAATTTAATATATTTATATTCTCGTGTTAGTAATATTTTATGTACTATACTAACAGGTTCTAATGAATCATCATATCTAAATAAAAAGCATTTCCTTACATCGCTTCTTATTCTACTATAAGCACCTATGGTTAAGTATCTCTCATCCCCTTGAACTGGTAAATCATCATACATAATTTTGCAGTTGTATGTATTATTTCCATTTTTCACAAACCCTGGATTCATATATTCTCTCTTTATATATAATAATGTACAAAACTTATTTGTTCCATTGTGTTTTAATAAATAAGTGTATGAACCATTTTCATTCATATAATTATACACTACCCTAGAATTATCTAACTGAAAAAGATTTCCTCTGTTATATGTATTTCCAATACTCTTGGGTGCTTCCAATGGTATTAAATAAGTATTGTTGTACATGTAATATAAATAACATGGTGGCTTCTTACTATTTGATAAGATGGATACATAGTACCCTTTCACTTTTACAATATCCCACATATAACTATTTGATCGCACTAGGTCTACATCTGTACACTCAAAATCATTCTCTTTTTTGTATCTACATTTTATATACTTGGATAACGATATGTTAGGGGAAAAGTATTTGAATCCTATTTCATTTCCGCTAATTTTTGGCACTATCCGCTGGTAGCTCCAGCTGCTGCTCACGTTGGTGTACTGGAAGTTGAATAGCCTGCAGGGGGTAAGCAGTTGTGTAGCGGTGAGTGTGAGTGTAGCGGTGAGTGTAGTGGCATTGGCATGGGTATTGGCATGTATATATGCAAGCGCATACAAATATGTACATACAAATATGTACATACAAATATGTACATACAAATATGTATATACAAATATGTGCATACAAATATGTGCATACAAACAAGTACATATGTATATGCATGTAAAGCATATGCATATACATGAGTATGGACCCCACTCCCCTTTCGTCCTTACCTCCAGCTGACTCCATTGTCACTACTGGCCTGACAGAGCACAAACATTTTTGTGTTCTTTCCATGGGAATTCCTCTTATTATTAACACCACAAATAAGAATATAATTATGATCATCAATTTGTAAATTATCTGAGGAGTAGTCAGTTAAGGATGATGTTTCGAATACTTTAAAGTCGAGATTAATTTTTTCCTTATTTTTAATTGTTTGCATATCATTAGTTGTAATACGATGACATTCATAAGGAGGTTGAGTAAGATTTTTATTAAAACAGTATATTACTATTAGTTCATCATTGCTTATAAAACTATAGAAATATCTAGTCATTTTCCTTGTATGGTTATCTATAATTTTTAATTTTCTTTCCCATTTTCTTTTCTCATTAAATGCATTAATAAAAATATTGTATCTTGTAACTGACGAAGATGTTATCTGGTCAAGACACACTTGGACTATTTGACCTTTAAAGTTTACATAATGCTCTAGATAACACTTTTGAATATTTGAATTTTCGGACAGAGGTTCATTTTCGACGGTGAAATAGAAGCAATGTGCTCTTTTATATACACATACCATCCACACTAGTAAAACCCACAATACCTTAACCGGCGTGGTCATCTTTTCCAATGTGCACCTCTTTAAAACTGGTTCTTCACTCGTGTGACTGCAACTGGGACTACCACTGTGCGTGTATGTATGTGTGCGTGTATGTGTGTGTGCGTGTATGTGTGTGTGCGTGTATGCGTGTGTGCTTGTATGCGTGTGTGCGTGTATGCGTGTGTGCGTGTATGCGTGTGTGCTTGTATGCGTGTGTGCATGTATGCGTGTGTGCGTGTACATGCAACTACGTTACAGAAGCCTTGTATGTTTACAATTTCGAGTTAAATGGAAGAAAAGATGAGGTGTGTTCTGTGAAATGGGCAATTAGCTGACTCTATATGGTAATATATTTTCTGTTCTTTTGTATTATTTTTTAAACTTCCTTTTTTAAATATCCTTTTTGTTTTTCCTTTTTTTTTTCTGCGCGTTGATCTGTCCGCTTGCCCTAGCTTGAGTTTGCAGTTTTACTAATTTTCAACAACAAAAAAAAAAAAAAAAAAAAAAAAAAAAATGTTTATTTAAAGGAAAAAGAGATCTAAGGAGAAATACATGCACATTCTTATATCCACCTACAGGTAGAGATGGATAGGAACACAGTTACGCTCGACTTTTAATGTGCTTCACGCTAGCATAATAAAATTTATTTGCGTCCTTTACATAAAAAATTAAGAAAAAATAAGGAAAAAATAGAAAAAAATTAATTCAAAATGGAAAAAAATAAAGAAATAATACGGAAAAAATAAAGAAATAATGCGGAAAAAATAAAGAAATAATACGGAAAAAATATAGAAATAATATGGAAAATAAAAAAATAAATAAATTATTTTTTATATATATCTTCAGCTGGATGATGAACACAGAAAAAATACTCCACCACGTCAGGTGTACGTATCCTGACAATATGTACAATGGAAAAAAAAAAAAAAAAAAAAAAAAATGTTCTACAAATTTGCACTACATATGTATTGCGTTAAAAATTAGTTCAACAGGATAGCGTGGCTCGTACATGTGCATTCACACACTCCTGAGTTTGTGTATTTCCTTCAAATGATTGAATAATGACGTTTAAAAAAATAAAATAAAATAAAATAAAATAAAGCGGACATAATACCTTTTTTACATCATCGTTATTTGCACCTTTTTCCTTTAAATGAAATGTCTTATCTTTTTTTCTACTGTTCAACTTGGATTTCTGAAATATATGTATATCAACATATATATGTGTACGTGTATTAACGCGTGTGCAAATTGATTACACAAATTCGTCAGTTACTCAGCTTCACAGAGGGACTAGATTTGAAATCTCTGTTTGAAAAAAAGTTCATAAGAAAAGTACATGCGATTTTTTTTTTTTTTTTTTTTTATTTTTCCATATTTCGTTGTAATATTCGAACGAATGCATCCATAAATCGAGGTCTTCTTACTGGAGGCATATGTCCACATACAAATGTACGCAAATGTGTATATGTGTGCATGTCTGAACGTATGGACATATTGACGTATGGACACGTTGACGTATGGACGTGTTGACGTATGGACGTGTTGACGTATGGACGTGTTGGCGTATGGACGTGTTGACGTATGGACGTGTTGGCGTATGGACGTGTTGACGTATGGACGTGTTGACGTATGGACGTGTTGACGTATGGACATATTGGCGTATGGACGTACGGATAAATAAGCCTATCCAAGCGCGAGCAGCCATAATCATAATGATTAAGCTGGCTGGACTCAGTTCTCTCTTACGGTATACATGTCTTCAGTACATACCACCCCAATAAAAACATCATTATTTTTCATTTCAACAAATTTTTTACTTAAATGAACGACTCAACGAGTTAAAAGTTTGTCATAACTAATTTCGTACTATACTAGTGTTATACTTCCCTCCCCCTCTGTTTTTCTGCATCCATTTTTTCTATTGCTGTTGTGGATATCTCCTTCCCATGTTGCTGCTTCCTGTCTGTAATTACTACTACCACAAAAGATCGGTTACATGAAAATTATTTCTAAAGACATATCTTAGTTCGTTTGACACGTTTATATGAACATAATTTCATAATTTCATAATTTCATAGTTTCATTATTTCATAATTTCATAATTTCATTATTTCATTATTTCATTATTTCATAATTTCATAATTTCATAGTTTCATTATTTCATAATTTCATAATTTCATTATTTCATTATTTCATTATTTCATTATTTCATAATTTCATTATTTCATTATTTCATTAATTTGTTATTTTATTATTTTTACTTTTATTTGTTTTTGCCATCTCCGTGTTTTCCTTTTATAAGCGCAGAAATAAGAACACTACCACTATTATCTTGTTCGTTAGCTAAGAGTTTGTCTCATTTCGTTATATACTTCACAATAAGGTCTTAAAAATTTTACGCGATACAGCCTTCTGCTTATTGTTTCGTTTGACGTCACCTCCTACTGCTGCTTTTGTTTGTTCGCTTCTTCGTTTGACCGTTCTATTGTTTTTTTATTTTTTATTTTTTATTTTTTTATTTTTATTTATTTTTTTTTTTTTATTTTTTTTATACTTCCGCTTGTTGCATTTCACCATTTTTCAACAGAGCCAACTTCTTTCATTTCTCTTACAATTTGATCAGTTCATTCTCAACTGCTATTTTACCGATCTATTCTCCTACACTTTTTCAAAATTGAAAGTACTATCTTAGGGAAATATCTAAAATATGCCTTTTCTTTCAATGTTAAGATTATGTACACATGCATGTTTTTTTTTTTCCCCATTTTTCTTCCTCATTTTTTCCTCATTTTTTCCTCATTTTTTCCCCATTTTTTCCCCATTTTTTCCCCATTTTTTCCCTATTTTTTCTTACCTTTATTTTCTAACGTTTCGCTCCTTGACAGAATTTAAGCGCTCATGTTCAGTAGTACACCTTATAGAAAGGAATTAAAAAATGTGAGCAGTGTGCACATAGTAGGTACTCAGAATAACGCGACTGCGCGAAAGGATCAAGTGCACATATAAACACGTAAACATATAATTACGTATACATAAATACATACACATATGTACATTCATACACATACGTACATTCATACACATACGTACATTCATACACATATGTACAACAATTCAAAATGAAAGTTTACAATACCTTGTAACACACTCCTTTGCATTTTTAAATTATTCTCCTTCGAAATATTTTTATGAACGTTCATAATATGCCCAGTTGCTGAATTTGAAAATTTTATTTTTTGTTTTTTTATGAAATGTTTATTTTTTTCTTTATGAAAATTTTCAAAGGATAAAAGGGTTTATACATTTATACATGTATGCATGTATATGTATATATATGTATATGTATATGTATATGTATGTATATGTTTATGTATATGTATATGTATATATATGTATGTATATGTATGTATTTATGTGTACGTATATGTATGTATTTGTAAGTACGTATATATATATATATATATATATATATATATATGTATATGTATGTATGTATATACGCACTTATGAAGAGTGCATTTTTAAATTGGCGCGTTTGTTTTTCATATTCAGAGTAATGTTAAGTACTGCTCATATGTGTACATGTATATGCATTTTCGTATTTTTTAAAAATGTGATTGTAAAGTGAACATAAATGTGTACGTAAATGTTAAGATGAATTTGATGTGAATGTTTTTTGTACAGTTATTATTTATTTTTTAAGAAGACAAAAAAATTGAATATACAACTGAGTAGGCCGACATACGAGCAATCAAACGAACGTCTAACTAACGTCAAAGTGAACGCATATCTAAGTGAACAATCATCCAAGAGAACACTCATCCGAGTGAGCACATGCACACACCGCTCATACTAAGAAGCCTTTTTTTAGCTGTGTCCAAAGGAATATAACTAAATGAACGAAATAGAAACAATAATGAAAAACGACAATGACGGAAAAATAGAAGTTCTGACGGAGCATTCAAAAAAAAAGAAATATTTAAATTCTTTGTACAGAGAAGATAATAGAACCCACACACAAACACAAGAGATATCCACCTGTCACTCACTATCAGATGGGAAAAAAACAAATGAACATATACTAAAAGAAAGCATAACTAAAATTTTACCCAAAGAAAAAACATATAACCAGATGGAAAAAATAAATGAACAGTCGGAGGGGGGAAATGCAGAACTCAGTCAATACACTTGTGCAAAGAAAACACAGAGCGAGAAACTAATGAACGAAAAAGTAAATGTAGATGCATCTACAGTTAATATGCACACAGAGGAGCATATTATATATATAAACAAACAGAATGAACGGGAAAATAACAGCATTGATGGGTGCACCAAAATAGCTAAGTTGGTCGGTAAAGAGAAGAGTACGAACGATAAAAAGGATGGAAGCACGAATGTGCAATGCAAGAGCGGCAGCATGAATGCACAGTGCAAGAGCGGCAGCATGAATGCACAGTGCAAGAGCGGCAGCATGAATGCACAGTGCAAGAACGATAGCATGAATGTTAGTGGAAAAAGAGGATGCATAAATGTGAATGGCAAGGAAAGCGGCTTATATGAGGATTCACATATAACACACGAAACGAACAGCAGTAGGACTCCCCGAACTTACACAAAATATGTCGGAAAGAAAGAAGGAAAGGATACAGCGTTCGTTAAACACAATAGGAACTGTAATATCCCATCGATGGCTAAGTCTACTAAGAGAGAGAATATACTAATACATAAGGACGAAAAAAAGAAAAAAAATCCGTATGAAACGTCTAAGGAGAATAAACTAAACGTTTTAACAAAAAGGGTTAGGTGTCTAACTATTTTTGAAAATTCGAAAGATTTACCCAAAGAGAATAGTAACAAGAACTACAGTAAGAATAACACATCAGAGCAACAAGATGATCCTAATTTGGATAAAGAAAAGAATAAGAAGAAGCATGTACTGTTACTCTTGACAAGAGATTTTAGAGTAAATGACAACTGGTCGGTTATATATGCATACGAAATAGCAAAAAAAAAAAGAAGTAATTTATTAGCATGTACATATATTAATAGAAAAGAACAGTTTACTCATAGATACATAGATATAAAACTAAAGGTGTTGAAACATTTAGAAGAAAATTTAAAAAAAGTAAATATTCCATTTTATGTCTTACCAATATATATGATAGACGAGTTAATGGAATTTCTAAGAATACAACAAATTAACACGATCGTATGCGATTTTCATCCTTTAGAAGAACAAAAAAATTTTATACAAAATCTTTCCTATTTAGCAGTTAAAAAAAAAATTAAAGTTTTTCAAGTTGATTCTCATAATATCATTCCTTTATGGTTAACATCGAAAAATGAAGAATGCTCTGCAAGGACAATAAGACCTAAAATTCAAAATCTGCTACCTACTTTTCTAATCGAATATATAAATGTCGAATTTTTTGATCAGAATTTTATATTCCCTCAATCATTTGTTATAGATGATGTTATTAAAAAACTTACTGTTTTTAAATCATGTTCTGTGTTGCCAAATTTTGTATGTACAGAAAAAAAGGCACATGAAATTTTGGACAACTTTTGCAAAAAAAAATTGGACAAATATAACGCGAAGAAAAATGACCCCAACAGTGACTCATACACCTTGCTCTTGCCATACATAAATTTTGGAATTCTATCTGCACAGAGGTATTTAGGAAGAAAAAGTGCTAATTGAGATGTTTGACCATTTGCTCATTTGATCATTTACACTTTTGTGTGCGTTAAATTTTACTTCCAATTGAGCTTGAAAAATGGAATGTATTTTTTTAATTTTTATTTTTATATTTTTGCATTTTTGCATTTTTGCATTTTTGCATTTTTGCATTTTTTCATTTTTGCATTTTTTCATTTTTGCATTTTTTCATTTTTGCATTTTTGCATTTTTGCATTTTTTCATTTTTCCATTTTTGCATTTTTCTTCTCTTTATTTTTCTTATCCCTCTCATGCGCAGGTGTGTGCTGGAGGTTAACAAATACGCATACAATTTTCCTTCGATAAATACGGTAAGCGGAAAGGAGTCTTTCAATGATGACATAATAATGAGAAAGGAGCTAGCTGACAATTATTGTTATTACAATAAAAATTATGATAATTTTAATGGGGGAAAGGAATGGGCAAAAGAAAGTTTAAAAAAACATGATGCTGATAAAAGAGAACACCTATACGATTACGACGATTTTAAAAATGCGAAGACACACAATGATATATGGAATTGTTGTCAATTACAATTAATTAATGAAGGAATAATTCATGAATTTTTAAAAATGTACTGGGCAAAAAAAATTCTGAACTGGTCAGAAAATTCCAAAACTGCTCTAAAATATGCTATAAAATTAAACGAGGAATTTGCAATTGATGGAAAAACGTCGAATGGATATGTTGCAATTATGTGGTCCATTATGGGTGTACATGACCAAAGTTGGAATGAAAGAACAGTATTTGGTAAAGTTAGATATATGAATTATAATGGATGCAAAAGAAATTTTGATATTAACATGTATATGTCAAAATATCCAAAAGGGAAAGAAAACGCCTTAATTGTTCAGAAAATTCCAACCATGACATTTACAAATTACATAAAAAAAAGGAAAAATAGCACTATTGTAACAAATACGGAGAAAACAAATGAAAAACAGAAGAAGAGAAGCTTAACGAGTGGTACACATAAACATTAAAAAAGAAAAGAAAATGAAACTCTTATTCGATTCTTTTCCTGTCAATGAACAAATCCATTTTTTAAAAATTGTCAAAAGGAGGGGAGACACGTTCTAAACGCGCGAACGGGAATGAATTAGAGAAATATACTTAAGCGTACATATACATGCCTGAAGCGTTTGCACGTGGTTATGTGTGTACGTACATGTACATACGCAACGTTGGAGGATAAGTAGATAAGGCACTAACGTGAAGCATTTTATTCGCAAAATGGTTAACAATGTACTTTATATTTATTTATTCATTCATTCGTTCATTCGTTCATTCGTTCATTCGTTCATTCGTTCATTCGTTCCTTCATTCGTTCATTCGTTCGTTCCTTCATTCGTCCATTCATTCGTCCATTCATTCGTTCCTTCATTCGTCCATTCATTCGTCCATTCATTCGTTCATTCATTCGTTCATTCATTCGTTCATTTTAAATATTTAGAAGGTGCCGTATCGAGTCCTCATATTTTATAATTTGCCTATTTAAAGATTCATTTCTTTTTTGTTTCTATGTTATTTTGGAAGAATGTAAATGATACGTATTAGTAATGTGTATATGCACATATATGTTTGCACGTGCACACATAATAATTTTATACATTACAATTAGTTATGTCAACAATATTTTTTTAAAAGTACACGTTTATTGTACGTGATAAAGCAAATAAGCAAATTAAGCAGATATGATAACATACGAACAAACGAATAAACAAATTTACTAATATACAAATATACAAAAATACGAATAAACAAATATATACATATATGTACATTTACACACCCATGCACTTATGCATAACAGACTAATTAAAATTTTGCTAAAAACAAAACAATGCTAATGCAAATCCCTCAATGAGAACAAAAAAAAACAAAATATAAAACAAAATAAAAAACAAAATATAAAACAAAATAAAAAACAAAATAAAAAACAAAATATAAAACAAAATAAAAAACAAAATATAAACAAAATATAAACAAAAATAAAAAACAAAATATAAAACAAAATATAAAACAAAATATAAAACAAAATATAAAACAAAATAAAAAACAAAATATAAAACAAAATATAAAACAAAATAAAAAACAAAATATAAAATAATAAATAAAATAAAATATCAAAGATAGCCAAACAACGTAATTCTTCCTTATTGCAACTTCAAATGCTGAAGCAAAACTTCTTTTGCAACCTGCGCTTTTTTCTGTATATAAGCTGAACCATTGTATGGTCCGCTCTTTTCATTTAATTTGTTTAAAACAAGGTGCCTGTTATTTATTTCTTCTTTTAATGACTTCAATTCCTCTTTACTTAACTTTTTATATATTTTATTTTTGTCTAAATTCAATATATTTAAAGCTTCTTCAACGTTCATACAAGAGTTATACTTTTCTTTTATAAAGTGTGTGTTGTGTTTGTTCTTTATGATTTCTTTGTATGCCTGTAGAGGAGTGTGCACGAAGAGAAATATGTTCATGTAGGCTTCCATATAAACCCACGAAAATACATAAGGGTGTACATATATACACATATATATAAATATATATATGTATATACACACACATAGGGACATACATAGATAAATATGCACATGTACATGCGTTTCATGCATATAATGTGTAAAGATCAAATCAGTAAGAAAAACAAATACAACTATGCTTAACATGTTTTTGTACACGTGTTCATTCACTCTAAACTAAGAGCATAAGACAAGCACTTATTCATAACAATGTAAATATACGTTTCAACAAAAAAATATGCGATTTCACGTTTTAACGCATGTCCCACAATTGACGCGCGTGTATGTATGTATGTATGTATATGTGTATGTATGTATGTATGTATGTATATGTGTATGTATGTATGTATGTATATGTGTATGTATATGTGTATGCATGTATGTATGTATATGTGTATGCATGTATGTATGTATATGTGTATGCATGTATGTATATGTGTATGTATGTATAATACGTTACATATTAGGTAGAGCGTGTATTGACAGTGCAACATACTCAAATAGGACACAAATCATAAACTTTTATGTATTAGCAAGTTAGATGGAAAATAGGCTGAAAGATAGTTTTTTTTTTTTTTTTTTTTTTGTTATTCTTTAGATAGTACGTATGTATGCATGCACGTAAGCACAAATTTTTATACATTCATGTACAAACATATGTACATGCATATGTACACATTAGCAAACTCCAAAGTATTACTTGTATGAACGCTTTGCCCAATGCTGTAGATGTTATAATCAAAAACTGAAAAACAAATTGACTTAGTGGTCTAAAGGGTAACATTTTTAATTTCCCCAAATTAAAAGAATATTTAACTATAAGAAAGAATTTACTCTATTCTTTAAAAAAAAAAAAAAAAAAAAATTTGACTTCTATCATTTGATACATATAATAATAATAAATATTGCCATTATTAAAAATATTCATTTGAAAGGAAAAAAGCTGTAACATATAAAGTTGAAGGAAAAAAAAAAAAAAAATTAAATTACAAAAAGGGCTACAATATAAAATAGCCAACTCGTGTTTTATGAATTGTAAAAAGTAACAGCATAAATATACATACCATATATAAGTGTACGTAATTATATATATATATATATATGTTTGTACAAATGTATGTATATATGTATGTATACATGTACGTATATATGTATGTATATATGTTTGTATATATGTATGTATTATGGTATATATTTTTCTTTTGCCATTTCTCCTTTAATAGAGGTTCAGCTAAAATGAAATGTTCACTCAGTATGTCGTAGTGTTATGTTATGCTATTTTATTTACTTCTATTTTTATTTATATTTATATTTTTATTTCTATGTTAATTTCTATTTTTGTTTTTCAATTTAAGCAAAAATGTTATTCGGCTTTCTTTCGTTTAATAGAATAAAAAAAATAAAAAAGAAAAGAAAACACTGACGTTCAACTTTTTTTTTTTTTTTTTTTTTTTGTCAAAAATAACGTACATAATTGTGAATTATGGAAAGTTGTTAATTTGTTGTTCGTAGTGAATGTATGCTGCGCACAGCTTTTTTTACTCTTTTTTTGCTCTTTTTTTTTTTCTTTTTTTTCTTTAATTTTTCTTTTCAATTTTCTTATTTTTTCTTCTCATTTTTTTTCTTTTTTCTTCTCATTTTTTTTCTTTTTTCTTCTCATTTTTTTTCTTTTTTCTTTCTTTTTTTTCTTTTTTCTTCTTATTTTTCTTCAATTTTTTCCTTTTTCATCTTTTTTTTTTTTTTTTGTTCCCTCTACGATTTTTTTTGTTGTTTTTTCTTTCGAAACGGTCTTCCTTCTTTCGTTCTTTTTCTTTTTCTTTTTCTTTTTCTCATTCTCTTTCTCTTTCTCTTTCTCTTTTTCTTTTTCTCTCTTTTTTTTTTTTTTTTTTTTTTTAGAAGTGGAAAATATAATGATAAGTAAATCGAAATTGTTGCTCTTCAAAAATAAGCTGGCTTCAGGAGGTGCTTAACGAAAAAAGGAAAAACTCATTAACGTATGCATGTGTACATAAATGTACTTGTATGTATATATGTGTATATGTATATATATTTATGTGCGCGTCTATATGAGTACATGAGTATGTAAGCAACTACCCGAATTGTAGTAAAACGGCTATATGAGTAAAATTATTGGTGTAACGAATATGTTTCCTTTTTGCGGAAGGGTAACAACAATAAGAAGGGGCATACGTTCTTTATAATTCTATGCACTTGAATAAGGAGTTTATTGCACTCGTACAACTGTATTAAAGAAAACATAGCGCAGTTAATGTATACGCGATCGTGATTATCTTCTTGTTACATGTACATATGTGCACACTGCATAATTGTACACTGCATAATTGCACACTGCATAATTGCATACTACATGGGCGCGTACTACATATGATGTTCTTCCATTCTTTTCCACTTAATGTAGGCACAGTAACACCTTATCTAGCCAAACCCTTTCTTAACATAAATTTTTTAAACGCCGAGGAAAGACCCTTCTGGTTGAGTGACAAAAATGTACCCTTGTGCATATATATGCATATATGTATATATGTATACATATATATATATATATAATATATATATATATATATATATATATATATATATATATAATATATATATATATATATATATATACCTATGATGTGTGCGAAATTTCTAAAATGAGTTTAATGTCCCACAACTTTAAAATGCACTATTTTTAATTTTACAATTTTGTAATAAAAGACTCATAATAATTTATGTCAAAACTAAAAATATGACAATTTTTTTTTTGTTTTTTCTTTTTTTTTTTTCCCCCAAAATTCAGCGCATACATAAGTACGTAATTAAATAAATACATGCACATGTTCATAACATTTTTTCTGCAGGTCGAAAAAGGTCATTTAATTTTTAGTTCAAAAATTATTGCATACCCTGTTTATGTAGCCCAAACAATTCACAAATACAATCCCTCCAACATCCCGCAAGTACATTTTTGCAAAAAAATGAAACAGAGCAAAAAGAAGCAAAACAAAACACACTAAAAAAAGGAGAATATATATTTTTCGCTAGAAAAATAAATAAATAACATATGAACAATATGAACAATATGAACAATATGAACAATATGAACAATATGAACAACATGAACAATATGAACGAATGAACGAATGAACAAATGATCAAATGGATATTATGAACAATGTGTTCCTTTTTTTTTTTTTAAAATAAAACATAGATTGCCATATTTGGGAGATCCAACGTGGGCAAATCGAGCCTAATAAATGCTCTCCTCAATTATAGGGATGTTGCTCAGGCGTCTAAAACACCAGTAATGTTCATTCAAAAAAAAAAAAAAAAAAAAAAAAAAAAAAAAAAATGTATATCTTTGCGTTTCCTTTGTAAACACATTTCATTGTATATGCTGTGCAAAGTTACCGCCGACATTCTTTCTGCATATAAATGCCCATCCAGCGGAGATATAAAAATGAATAAGTGTGTCTATAGGTGTATGAATATGTATATGTGTACGTGTATATGTACGTGTATATGTACGTGTACGTGTATGTGTATGTATACGTGTATGTGTATGTATACGTGTATGTATATGTATATTTTTTTATTCAATTTTTTATTGCCATACGCAGGGCAGAACGAGGCACCTGTTCGTCTTCAACTTGATGAGTTACCTTTCTATTGTTGATCTGCCTGGTTACGGGTACGCACAGGTGTCGAAAGAATTACGAAATAATTGGTCCATATTAATAGAAGAGTATTTAAATAAAGCAAAAAATTTAAAACGTGCTTTATGTTTAATCGAGTGTACAGAATTGTTTACTCCACATGATTTTGTTTTATTAGATATGCTAATAACAAAAAGAATTCCATTTCAAATAATAATTACCAAGATTGACAAACTAAAAGTAAACAATACCGTTGAGCTATTTGACGATATAACTCATATGAGAAAACATCGCTTCACTTGAGCAGTACATAACCCTTTGTGTATTATATGCACACACGTGTGTGCGGATGTTTGTGTGGGTACATGTGCATATATGCATTATTACGTATATACGTATATTTGTATGCATGTTCATGCGAATGGAGAAGGCCGTGCATGTTATCCGTCCCCTTTTGTTATTTTGCAGGCACACGAGTTGCATAATATAATGATTAAAGTCCTTTCCATCATTGAAAATTATAAAAAAAAAGTAAAAGTATTTAATGAGAGTAGTAGTAATAAAAAGGGTACTACTCATATAAAGAAAGAAACGTATGAATTCAATATAAATGAATACTTGTTCAACGTTTCTAGTTTGAAGCATTTCGGCATTCAGGAGCTACGCGCAAATTTGAGTATAATAGCCATGGATAGCTTAAACGAGAGGAATAGAAGAAATAACGAAGTGATGAAGTGAATGAATGGACGTGTTCACTACTTGACGAATAGCGTTGTCGTATCAATTAAATTAAACAAAAGTTATACGCAAGATAAACACACGGCACACGTGGGTTTTGTATATGTAAATTAGCCCTCTATATATATTATGCACATAGGTGTATGTATGGTATTTAAAAAAAAAAAAAAAAAAAAAATTAAGGTGAACTTTGACAGCTGTGTATCCTATATATTGGGTAACCCATCTACATTTTTTATTTTTTCGTTTAATGTTTTAATCCCGTTCAACGGGTTTTAACAGAATTTGAGTATACGTTATTCTTTTGTTTGTTCTCTTGCATATGCATTTGTTTACGTGCTTGTTTAAGTGATTGACTTTTTTTTTTTTTTTTTTTTTAACTCATAAGCATAATTACCTTTATATCAATTAGTTTGTTAATTTGTCAACTTGTTAATTTGTCAACTTGTTAATTTTTATTTGTTAATATTTTAATTTTCAATTTTAATTTTTAAAATTTCATTTGTTAATTATTAATTTTCAATTTTTGAGTTAACCCCGCTGACGTTCTTTTTCTTGCAAAGAGCACAGCCACCACTTTGGGGAAAAATCATTCCTTTCCTGCATACACTGATTTATATAATTAACGGTTTAATGCACGTTAAGTGAAAGTAGGTTAAGAGAGTTCATGTTCCTACATAGTACTTTTTTTAAAGAAAGGGGCCGGCTATATTTTGCATATGTATGCGTTTATATATATATATATATATATATATACGGTGTGTATAATATATATACTGTACGATCGTATTGTATGTGTTATATATATATGTACTTTTTTTTTTTTTTTTTTATTAGCTATCGAGAATGTATAGATATGCAAATTATTATTTTATTTTATTTTTTTTTTTTTATAACGTTTCTATGAGCTACATTTTCAGGTCAGCTGATTGGTGGTTGGTCAAGTGAAAATAATTATTGAAGTTATGCTTTTTTTCCTACTGAGCTTTGCATTTTTTTCAGGTTATATTTTACTTATGATTTTATTTTAACACGTCATTTTGTTTAACATTTTGTCAAGTTATATTTCACTGATCATTTTGCCACATCATTTCGCTTCGCGTTTCACTTTTTGTTTCACTCCTCCTTTGTTTTTATTCCATTTAGCAAATTAAAAGCAGTAGTTTAAAAAAAAAATATATATATTATCCCTCCTCCCTTTGAATAATAAAACAAAACAAACAATATTTACGAGTAGTATTCTCATCATTCGTGCATATATAACACTTACCGATCAGAGACTATATATCTTTTGCATGCCTTTTTGCGGACGCTGCAAATATTATTTATTTAAATCGAGTACAAGTAATTCCAGGCATTTTAAAAAAATCGCATAAATCGTGCAAATCGTACAAATCGTACAAATCGTACAAATCGTACAAATCGTACAAATCGTACAAATCGTGCAAATCGTACAAATCGTACAAATCCTATTTTTTAAGTTTTTAATTTTTTTTCATTTTTGAAAAGATGAGTGAACCACAGAGGCATATAAAATTAACAAAGGAACAAACGACCCCCATTGTTTTAGTAGTAGGTGATCCAGGTCGAGTTGACAAAGTAAAATTATTATGTGATTCATATATTGATTTGGCATATAATAGAGAGTATAAAAGTTGTGAATGTCATTATAAAGGTCAGAAGTTTTTATGTGTAAGTCATGGAGTTGGATCAGCAGGTTGTGCAATATGTTTTGAAGAATTAATGAATAATGGAGCAAAAGTAATAATACGTGCAGGTTCTTGTGGTTCACTTCAACCTGGTTTAATGAAAAGAGGTGATATATGTATATGTAATGCTGCTGTAAGAGAAGATAGAGTTTCTCATTTATTAATATATTCTGATTTCCCAGCTGTTGCTGATTATGAAGTATATGCCACGTTAAATAAGTGCGCACAAGAATTGAATGTACCTGTATTCAATGGTATTAGCCTTTCATCAGACTTATATTATCCACATAAGATTATTCCAACAAGACTAGAAGATTATTCTAAGGCAAATGTGGCTGTTGTAGAAATGGAGGTTGCTACTCTCATGGTTATGGGTACATTAAGAAAAGTAAAAACAGGTGGAATCTTCATTGTTGATGGTTGTCCTTTAAAATGGGATGAAGGAGATTTTGACAACAATTTAGTACCCGATAGGTTAGAAAATATGATTAAAATTTCTCTTAATGCGTGTGCACAATTGGCCAAAAAATATTAGGACGGAGGGTGTAGTTACTTGAGCTACGTTTATCAGTTTAGAGGAAGAATGAGTGCAAATATTTGTATGCTTTAATATGTGCATGTGTGAATATCTCTACCGTGTTAATACTTGTGCATGTGTGAATATCTCTACCGTGTTAATACTTGTGCATGTGTGAATATCTCTACCGTGTTAATACTTGTGCATGTGTGAATATCTCTACCGTGTTAATACTTGTGCATGTGTGAATATCTATACCGTGTTAATACTTGTGCATGTGTGAATATCTCTACCGTGTTAATACTTGTGCATGTGTGAATATCTATACCGTGTTAATACTTGTGCATATGTGCACACTGGGAGATATAGAAGCGAAACATGAGCTCTTCATAACCCCCATACATTTAGCTATTTTTTTTTTTTTTTTTCTTTTCACATAATATGCACCTATTACTCCACCCCCACCTCACCACTCCATGGAGGGGGAAATTCCAGCGTATTTATAGTTTTATAACACATATCATGTATATACGCATATGTGCATATATAAATGCGCATGGGCATTTTAGCACGTATTTATGCTTGAACATACATGCGTACGTATATTTTAGCACGTATTTACGCTTGAACATACATGTTCTGCACCAAGGATGACGTGGTCCAGTCAGCAGTGCTTGAATAAGAAGCACTTACTGTCTTTGCATTAGAGTTATATATACCCTTACACAATAGTTCAAACTTTTAAAATTTTTAATTAAAATTCGTTCTGCGGTAACATACACCAAATTATAATTTTTAAATAAATATATAGGAATAGACATTTTGAATAGGCATTTTGAATAGTCAATTTGAATAGTCAATTTGAATATACATTTTAACCATAAGGCATATTATAAATGGTATTATACAAAATAAAAAAAAAAAAAAAAAAATCCAATGTCCGTGTTAAAACAAAAGCCGGTTTACTTTTCGCTCAATGAGTGCAACTCGTTCAACAACTCTCCCTGAAAAAGAAGGAAAAATTGAAAAATCGAAAAATTGAAAAATCGAAAAATTGAAAAATTGAAAAATTGCGTAATGACACAATGGCAAAATACGTAACGTAAATTAAAATGGAAAGGATGCGAATTCGTTTTGCTCTATTACTATCGTTATGTGGATAAGCAGGTTAGCCTTTTTGCAAAATAGTTCATATAAAACCTCGCAGGAGTAAAAAGGAATTTGTCTGCATAGAGGAGAGAAGAAAATGTGTAAAAGTGTGAGACGCGGAACATGAAATGGAAAATGAGAAATGCACAACGTGAAATGCAAAATAAACATTAAAAATTAAATATTAGAAAAAAAAAAAATAAATAATAAATAAAACGAAAAAATAAAACGAAAAAGGAAAAGGAGAAAGGAAAAGGAAAAAGGAAAACCCAATAAAAATTGCATAAGCGAACATGTATGGCAGTTTTGTGTGAATGTGCCTATTTCCGAAGAAAAGACCTTAGTACCCCTTTTTTCACTGCGTCAATATGTTACGTTGCTACTTCGCCAACATGCTGTTAATTTTTCGTTTTAAAATTACTAGCTAACTAGCTAACTAGCTAACTAGCTTTTTTTTTTTTTTTTTTTTTTTTCTCTTGCTCCATTTTTACCTTAACAAATCATCAAATAAAACATTTTTTACCAAAAAACTGTCCGATCTTTTATGCAGATTGAGCAATATGGACTGGATGAAAAAGTCAGGTTTCATATCTGCGTACACATTTAACGCTAAGTTTGGGAAAATGTACTTTTTTGAGATTTTATAAATCTCTTTAAAGAAAAGGAAAATTTTCTTGTTCACTGGATGAAAGAGATGAATGCTTCCATCATTTGAAATGGACATGACTGAATTTGATTTTTGATTTGTGTGCAAAAGATTAATAAATTTAATAATTCTTCTATTAAAGTTAAAATAATTAAATATATAGAGATGGTCAATATCTTGACAATTTTTATACGAAAATATGAAGAAATTGTTGTACACATCCATTGCAATAATAGAGATGTAGGAATTAAAAATTATATAATGACAACATAATATATTTAAATTATAGCTGTAGAATGTTTTTGATATGGATATAATGCTTCGGCTATCATATTGTTGTTCATAATTATACATATTTATATAAATACCTTTATACAAATCAGCAATAATAATAAAATTTCTCACTATTTTAATATCACTAATAAAAAAATTGTTGTCAATAAAAGCACCTTTTGTAAAGTCATTTTCATTCACTTCATGAATATATAATTTTGAGTTTATGCAATGAAGAATATTGCAGTAGCATGTACTCATCATATTATTGTGCCTGTTTTTTCCGCTAATCCAGTTTACTATATTTTTATTATTATCTTTACAGTATTTATCCTCAACAGTTAGAATTTCTCCCTGTTCAGTTCTGCCGCCATTTTTGTAATTCATGTTACTATTACTGGTACTTCTACTCATATTGGCACTGCTACTCATATTGATACTGCTACTCATATTGCCACTGCTATTCATATTGATACTGCTATTGCCAATGTTACTGTAAAAATAAAATGGATAAATCTGCGTAACACAGCTGTTATATGTCTTCTTCATGTGCAAAACTAATTTTCCCCTTTTCTCCCCACCATCAGTCAAGCTGTTTACATTACCATCCGGAGTGCTTCCCACCTTTTCATTATTATCCGCTTCGCTTCCTCCATTTGCAGTATCTCCCAAAACATTTCCCCCCTTTTCATTACTCACCTCAAAGTTGTGTTCGCTTTCTAACAAGGTGCTTGCAACAGCTTTGGATCTATCCACTTTTATAATATCGTTATTAGTAGAACTTCCCACCATTTCAATGTTCCTATTACCCTCATGGTTCGTGCTGCTAAGAATTTCTGATCCCACATCATGTTTGTGTAAATACTGCCCCCTTTCGCTTTCATTATACCTTACAAATATCTTGCTAAAATCAAATATGTAAATATTTCCTTGAGTTTCAATACGTTCATTAATGTTAAGACCTGTCCCTACATAAATGAATTCTCTATCATCTAAACATCCGAATGATATACATTGAATTTCTTCACTATGCTCAAAAATGTAATAACCATACACATTTTTACTATTTTCATGAAATAACAATAGTTTATAATATTTTGCAAAAGTTTTCACTGATTGAATTAATTTATTATTCTTTCTTATTGCCTTTTCATCATCCAGTGTGTTAGTATCCTCTGCTTGTCCACTTAAAAAACTTTTTACTTTGTGTGTATATTGACTGTTAATGCAGTCGTTCAGGTATACATTAGGAACACATTGCACTTCTTCATTTGCATATATGGTATTATTCTTCAGTTCCTCCTTTTGAATGTTTAACCTCTTTTTTAATAATTTTTTTAAGCAATCATATTCATCATACTTTATTCGAACAACTGCACACACGATCTTACCATACGTTACTCTGCACTCCTGCGCAGTATGCAGAGTTCGGCGGTTCCTGCAGATTGCACGTGTATTTTCCAAGTTCCCATTATTCACTCCGTCACCCCACTTCTTGTCCAACTCTGCGGCCATTTCTCTAACCACGTCTTTATCTACGTTCTTATCTACGTTCTTATCCGCGTTCTTATCTACGTTCTTATCCGCGTTCTTATCCGCGTTCTTATCTACGTTCTTATCCGCGTTCTTATCGAGTTGATCTACACATTTGCCCCCTTTGTGGATTGCCCTTTTTTCCCCTTTCCTCACTCTTTTCCTTGCTTTTTTTAAAATATATTCATATTTAGAAACACAAAACTTGTAAATGTAAGGGTGGGTAACAAACGTTTTCGAAATAATATCATCATTGATGGATAGATTAATTAACTTATTCCTTTTTAAAAAAAGTAAATTATTTCGTACTTGTACGAAATTTACGTTACTGTATGTACACTGGAAAGAAAAGGAGCAGGCTTCACTTATCACATTAGTAACTTCAGTTTTTAATTCTACCTCGTCGCAATAGTTGGGCTGCCCAGAACTACTGGAATGATTGTATCTCTTCACATCAACATAATTGCATTCCTTATCATTTATACTAAATATGTGAAAGCATTTATTTGAAAAACTTATGAATTCATTGTTATCAATTTGTATTATACCTTTAACATAGTCCATGTTAGTCTCACAATCGTTTCTACCCTCCAACTTTTTATACCACCTCCTTAACACATTCGTTGTACCATCGTCTCGATTACTACAATTAATACTATTACCATTAGCATAATTGGCAATATCACAATTCATACTGGTATACCTATAGTTCCAATCATTACTACCAATAATCCGACCGCCTTTCAGTTTTTCATTGTCCACACTATGAATAAATAATTTTCCCTTATAATTTGACAAAAGCAAAAGAGGAAAATTTGTGTGATACTGTTTCATCAATCTTGTTATCTTTTCACCATGAGCTCCTTCCTTATTGCCATCCGAGACATCATGTATGGTTATATTCTCCATATTAATATGTGGATACACAATTATACAATTTTTAACAATACTTTTTTCTTTTCCCAACTTATTCCGCCCCTTCATTATTTCCCTATTTTTTCCCCTATTTTTTCCCCTATTTTCACCTGAACAGTTAATAAAATTCTGACCATCGAGTAGTACATAACATCCATTGTTCAATTCATGCTTATCCGTTGAAGTGGTAACAACTACTGTTGAACTGTTTAGCTTAACAGAATTGTCTTCTTTCAAAAAATAAATATTGCTAATTAACGGTTGAACATACTTGTGAATAATTATTTTAAATTTTAATTTTTTAAAGTCTGTTATGGGAACAAATGTTTTGTATATTAATATAGGTCTTCCAGTTAAAAAAATAATTAGGATATAATCCATGCCCAACTTGAAAAAAAAAATGTTTACTATTTTTTCCTTATTATATATGTTTAAGAAATTTATCTTTTCTCTTTCGGTCTTGTTTATTTCCCCTTTTATGGTCCCCTTCTTTTTCACGCAGTTGTACACAAACTTGGGAACACATAACAAAGAATTGCTTTTAAAAATTGTTTGTGTCTGGTCCAAATTAAAAATTTGAAAGGAATTATATTCATTGTTTAAAAAGCACAGATAGCTATCCGCTTTTTTTTTAAGAACAGAAATACAACGAATATTATTTATGTGTGTATAAGGAGTAAGTATATTATCCACATTTACATGGTCATACTTTTTTAAAAAATTATGAAACATGGTCATATTTTTTATTTTAAAAAGTGTAGAAATATATCCCTTTTCATGAACATTGTCATAATATTGAGAATAATAATTTTTTAAAACATGACATTTTAAAAAATTAATAAAATGAAATATGTTCAAATGCTGTCCTTTATAATCATGTATCAAACAATGTAATATGCACAAATTACAAATAGAATTTAGTTTCAAAATTTTTTCGACAATTTTTGCTATTGCATCACTGTCAAATATGAATACAGAACAGGTACAATTTTCCTGTAGAAGGATTAAGTACCTATTCACTAATTTACACGACAGAACAACATTTTGTAGATTTATTTTTTTTATTAATATATATGTATTTTCATATAAAAGTAGATTTATTTCATTTTTGCAAACTTGTATTAATATATGGTTAAAATTTAATAAAGCTATGCAGCATTCCTCTAAATTTAATGAACTCTTCTTCTTCATCATCCTCATCTGCGTCGTCTTCTGCTCCTTTTTTTCAGATAAAAAAAAGTCGAGCAGTCTACATATCAAAATATGTTCAACCGTCTTTATTTCGTTATATACAAACGGATGTCTATCTTTTAGCTCGTTCAAAAAAGAAGTAAACTTCTTCATATGAGTAGCTAAATGCATCTTCTTTTCTTCATATTTATCCTCTTCGTGCATTACGATATGCGGAACATAGACCATCCTTAAATACATTTCTATATCTCTAATGCTGAAGAAAAGAAAATGAAAATTTTTAAAAAATTGTAAACACTCTTCGACGGTTTCTTTTCCCGTCAACTGCGAGTCCTCCTCTAAGAAAGTTTCATACTCTGTGTCAACTCCGTCCTCTATGACGACTTCCTCCTCTTCCTTCGTGAATATGTAGATAACTTTTCCGTATATATCCTCACCTTTCATATGTGCACCCATAGCATTGGTTAGAAAATTATCGCAACTGCAGTTTCCTCTTTCGATCGCTAATTTGGATGCAGTTCCTTCTGTCGTCCCCTCTTCACCCACTTCTTCATCCGCCGCTTCACCCTCTTGTTCCTTTCGCCCGTCCTGCTGCTCTTCCCCCGTGTCTGAATAACCATCCGAATAATTAACATCATTGAGCGCATCGTCAAAAAAGTTATTACTAATTACAACATCGTGGTTAACAACACCGATATCGGAGCGATACATCCACATGTTTTTGGAAAACTGCCTTAGCAAAAAACATCTCTTCATTTTACTATTTTCATAAATAGCATAATATTCCCATGCTTTCTTCCTTTTTAAAAATGAAATGTTGTATATACAAAACAAAATACACTCTCTATTTTTACAATTTTTTTGAACAGGTTTATCCTCCTCATGAATGGTAATAACTGCATTTAACTTATTAGTATTTTCCGTAGAATATTTTATTTGATTCTTCCCTTTTTCCCCATTCATTTTTTTTTCCAAAGTAATTAAAACATACTGAAAAAGAGCTTTTTCTTTTTTTTTCTTTTTTTTTTTTCCTTCTTTTTTTCTTTTCTTCCTTTCTGCGAAGCATACATTTGTTATGGTAACCGCTTCCTCAAACAATAGGTCCAATTTATGGACTAGTGGAATTTGGAAGAATACTTTTTCTATTGTGCTATGTTGCTTACATCCAACAAGAGCAAAATAGATGCTTTTAGCTAGTGAGTTTCCTTCTTCGTTTAACTTACACAAGTCAGTTAGCAATCCCTTAACTCTAATTTTGTCCATGAGGATAATTTTTCCATTTTTCATTTGGTATTTGTTGCCTTTTCCCGTTCTGTTCTCATTTTCTTTTCCCTCTTCCTGCGACAAAAGATCAGCTGTGCTGCCATAATTTCCTCGTCCGTTTTCACTACCGACTCCTCTTCCATTTGCATTTTCCTTATCTACATTCATTTCTATTTTTTTTTTGCTTTTTTTTTTCTTCTTCAAAATGAACAGCGGGGAGGAGTACTCTATGATCCCCTGCGCGTTAATTCTAGAGAAATTATTTTCGAGCATTTTTATTTTATTTTTGTACTTTTTAAACAAGAGGTTGTACTTGTTGTTGTTGAGCTCCCTCGTGTATTCATTAACGTTTACATTTTTATTTAAATAGTTGAGTAAATCAAACAAGAAATTGTTGTTTCTTCTGAATTTTCTGACTTTTCTGACTTTTCTGTATTTCCTTTGTTTTTTGCCTTTTCGGAATTTTTCATCTTTTTTGCATTTTTTTTCGTTCCTCTTTTGACGAATAAATGGTGGTATCTCCTTTTTACATAACGCATTTTTTTCCACCTCAATTTTATCTGTTTTTAAAGAATTCTCTCCTTCGCTATTTTCTGAACATTTGTATTTTTTGTCATTACTTGTACAGGTTAAATTTGGACGGTCCGGACAAAAATCCTTTTTCCATTTTTTTTTTTTTTTTGAAGAATTTAATAATACTGTTGCTAACTTTCTTTTCCGACGATTTAACAGTATCAAATCATTCCTTTTATTCCCCTTCACATATTTTACTTTTCTGTTATTCTGTTTTCTTAACACAGTAATATCTGCCCTTCCACATATACCATCATAACAACATAAAAAATACACATTCTTGTGAAGAGAAAAAATAGCTGACCTTGTTAAGGTATATTTAAAAATATGCGTTTTTTTCCATTTAATTAAGTTTATTAAATCATTAAAATTTTTTGATAAATTTCCTTCTATGATACAATTTTTACTTAAAATAAATATTTTTTTTTTTTTATAGTATAAATAGAATTTTTTAAAAGTTGTATTTAAATATGAGTAATCATAAAACAAACAATTGTTTTTTATTAACTGAAAAATATTATTCATATAACAACTTTTATTAAAAAAATAAATTATTTTCTTATAGTTATTTAAATTTAAAATGTACACATAATCGTAACATACACATATAAGGATGTTTTGCACTCTCAGGATGTCCAGTATATCATTCGGGAAGTCTCTTATAAAATTAACCACGTCCAATTTATCCTTTTCTATTTTTACGATCAGCAGTTTCAAACCCAGGTCTTCCAGCTTCGTGTGTCCTATGTTCACCTGCGGAAAGGGGGGAGGGGCAGAAAATGGCGTGCGCCAAACATATGTACACGCAATATCGCATATTTATATACACATAAGCAGGTAATCATGCATATTATTTATGTATACATGTATATATACACACGTTTGCACATTTTCTTTCTAGCTTTGTCGCTCCCTTTTCCTTACCGCATCGTTCTGAAGTAATATGTGGGCGCTGTCCGCGTAAAAAAAAATTTTTTTCACAAAAATGAAATTCTTGTAAATTTGTTCTAAACTAACTGTAGTAACATTTTCCAAAAATAGATCTGTGGAAAAGTAGTTCGTGTTGATATCTATACCTCCTACAATGTCTGCATGTTTACGTCCTTTTTCGTTACTACATTTTTCTATGCTGATTTGCTTTTTCTCTCTCGTCGTATAAAAAAAGGTATATACAGTTTTAAAATCATATGAAAAAGATATATGGAAATTACAAAAGTTTGCACTGCACTTTTTATATTTCTTTCTCTTTTTAAATTTTAATGAATAAAAACTATCTAAAAAATGGAAGCTTCGACGTTCTCTTCTACTTTTGTTGTTACTATTTTGGTTGAAATTAAGATGAAACATATGTTCGTCGTTGTAACACTTGTCATCATGCGAACTGCTCTTTTTTTTATGTGCACGATTATTCTTCCAATCTGAAGTGAAATTTGAGGTATTACTTCTGCTTATGTTACTGTTTGTCAATAGGTTCAATATCTTGATTTTTTTTTTTTTTTTTTTTAAACTGACAAGTTTGTAGGAAGTGGGAACTAATTTTTGCCTTTTACTACAATTGTGGATACTTCCATTACCGCTACTGCTACTGCTACTGCTACCACCTCCACTGCTACCCCTTTTTGTTCTTTTTTTTTTTTTTACTCCCGCCCCCTGGATGCCATTCCTATTGTATTTCCTTTTTTCATAATTATGTGTATAGTTAACTGCATGCGGAAGGCTATAAAATAAGGATTGGAATTTATCTTCTTTTATAAAGGTATGTCTTAAAACAACAACTAAGGAGTTAAGACTTTTCTTATATTTATAAATGATGAAATGCAAATTTTTATAAATTAATAAAATTCCCGAAAAAATATTTTTCTTTTTTTTATTTTGAAAGACATTTTTTAATGTAACTAATTTTATAACAGCTGCATTTAATTTAGTTTCATAAAATAAATAATTTATTTTTTTCTTTTTATCAAACTTATAAATATATAAGTCTTTATTTTTTATAATAACAAACTCGATGCTCTTTTCATTTAATAAATTACAACACTCACAATGATCTATTTCGCTCGAATTTCTCACTTCCTCAATTCTTATGTCTATCATTATTTTATTCTTTACTGCAAGTTCGCCAATGGGATCGCGCGCGCACGCACAAGTACAACAAAACGTAAAATAAAAGAAAACAAAATATATTAAAAATATGTATGTATGTGAGTATGCATGTAAGTACGTATGTATATATGTATGTATGTACGCATGTAAGTACGTATGTATGTATGTATGTACGCATGTAAGTATGTATGTATGTGAGTATGCATGTAAGTACGTATGTATGTATGTACGCATGTATGCATATGTATGAACAAATTTACAAACGATCAAAAATATACGAATGAATAATAAGGTCGATATGCGCAACACGCGCAATACACATCCTGTACAGTAGGAAAAGCAAATGGCACTACTTCCTCTGCGGTTTATATGGCACAGCTGGCTCTTTCAGTTTCGCTTTATTTTTGTTTATTTTGCTTATTTTGCTAAGCAGTCAACAAAAACAACCTCAAGACTTATATTATGTGTTTCCGGGTTTATCCGTGTAACACGTTAACAAGGCATCTTCAACCGTACTTCTTGGAAAAACATAATTTTTTATTTGTTTGCTCCACTTGGTTACTCTCATACCTTTCTAACCGCTTAGCTGCTTTACCACGTTGCTTTGTTTTGATTCTCTTTTTCGCTCTTCTACTGCGTAACAGTACTTCGAAATGCTTTTATATTAACATTTGTATATTTTTTAAAAACATAGGAATTGCTAAAATTCTGAACAGTCATTTTTTTTTTTTTTTAATTAACAAAAATGAACAAAAGTTAAAAGCATTTGCATTTCATCCGTTATATGAAAAGGGAAAAAAAAAAAGAATATAAATGAAATGAAACGAAATGAAACGAAATGAAATGAAACGAAATGAAATGAAATGAAACGAAATGAAACGAAATGAAACGAAATGAAATGAAAAGAAAATGAAACGAAATGAAATGAAAAGAAAATGAAACGAAATGAAATGAAAAGAAAATGAAACGAAATGAAAATGAAAAACAAATGTGGAAAAAAAAAAAGCATAAAAATGAAACTAGCGAAAACTTCCAGTCCAGTTAAAATGCTAAAAATTTACAAACATTAATTAAAACAATAAAATGGAAAGATACAACTAAGAGAAAAAACTGCTGTGCTGTTCTTCATTTGATGAGGAAACAAAAAAAAAAAAAAAAGTGTACATTTCACATTAAATAATTTTTCAAAATTTTTGTTTTTTTTTTTTTTAAATATGCCATTTGTTGGTGATATATATATATATATACGCACCCCTACGTTGCTCTTCAACAAATATGAGTAGGAGCATACCGCTTGAGCATATTTTGATATTTTTGTTTATCTTTTTCTCGTACATCAATGTATATATATATATGTATACATTTATATGCATATACTGCTTCATACCTGCTGATCGTGTGTTATGTTGTAGTTACTACCTAAAACTTCTTACACATAATAGGCATTATTTAATGCATTCTTTTATCTGTTACTATTATGTTATTATATACATTTTTTTAAAGCTTTGTTGTTTACCATAGCGAAGTGTGAGTAAGCAAAATATGATAATTTTTTTTTTTTTTTTTTTATATATATGTATTTCACAGTTAAACATTCATATTGCTTAAATGTAAAAAAATACGTGTTTCTTTTTTTTTTTCTATTTTTTTTCCTTTTTTTTTTTTTTTTTTTTTTTTTTTTTTTTTTTTTTTTTTTTTTTTTTTTTTTTTTCTATTTTTTTTTTTTTTTTTTTTTTTTTGTTCTTTATTTTTTTCTTTATTTTTTCTTTATATATGTTTACATTTTTTTTGTTCTGTTTTTAGTGTAAAAAATACACATTTAACTCAATCCCACTTTTACCCAATGTGAAGTCTTTTTTCTTTTTTGTCTGATTGGTTGAAACAAAACAATGAAAAATATAAAAAAGAAGAATTAAAAAAGCATAAGATAACAAATTAAAATGCTAAAATAGAATTATCAATGTTTTAACAATTGTCAAATGGTAACCATCTCAAATGATGGTAAATAAAAAAGGAAAAAAAAAAAAAAAAAAAAAAAGAGCAAAAATAAAGCAAGCGTAAGCATACCAATGTACTTGTACGAATAGCGTCTTTGCCTGTGTTTTCTTTTTTTTACGTGTATAAAATAAATTACCTCACTTTTGTTTTTTTGAGTTTGTCTTTGCCTTTGTTTTTGTAATACTTCGTTTATTTTTGTAATATTTCGTTTATTTTTGTAATATTTCGTTTATTTTTGTAATATTTCGTTTATTTTTGTAATATTTCGTTTATTTTTGTAATATTTCGTTTATTTTTGTAATATTTCGTTTATTTTTGTAATATTTCGTTTATTTTTGTAATTATTTTTGTTTTGTTTTGTTTTGTTTTTCTATCAAAATGACAACTAGCCAAAGCACTGCAATTTTTGGAAGCGATTTACAAACGTTCATAGTCACTAAGTATGACCCCTTACTAACTATTGTGAAGGAGTTAAATGATAAATTACAGAATTCGGAAAAAGGTAAAAACACAAATGAAAATATTTATAAAATGTTGGTAGTGTAACCAGTCCATTGTTCCCATTCATCACTTACCCCTCTTCCAGCTCTTCTTTTACCTCTCCACCTTTACCTCTCTACCTTTACCTCTCCACCTTTACCTCTCCACCTTTACCACTCCACCTGTATCACTCCACCTTTACCTCTCCACCTGTATCACTCCACCTTTACCTCTCCACATGTACCACTCCACATGTACCACTCCACATGTACCACTCCACATGTACCACTCCATGTTTGCCCTCATTTCAACTCTCAGACAAGTATCGCTTAGAAAAGAGATTGATAAGATTAGAAAAGCAGATGCTAGTATTGCTAGACAAACTAGAAGTAACTGACATACCAGTTGATCTCGAGTTAAAAGAAAAAAAAGAAGAACAAAGGAAAAATCAAAAAATCGAAAATGAAGAGAATTTATTAGCTCCTTGGCTTTTCTCTTGCCAGTTAGGAACACCATTATCTTCATTACAAGTACTACTAGAATTTACAGTACAGAACACAATAGAATTAAATGTTAAACTATGGAAACGAGAGGATGATATGTGGATAAACTTTTTAGAAATTATGTCTTCTAATGCTAAAAATTATTTACCAGATTCATTAAATTTGATTGAATTAAGAAAAGCTACAAGAAAGTGTTTATTAAATTTATGTACAAGTGAAATTTTAATAGTATTACGAAATGTGCCAGGAAAATCTCAAGCTGTTTATAACACTACTACAATGACCTTAGTTGCAATTTTAGCTTCTGCAGTTTATGAAGCGTGGAAAAGGATTGAGCTCACTGACCCCGTTTCCCTCGGTAGAATAGTTCTTGTGTTAGACGGTATGTGCGGGAGGAATTTTACCTGTGTATATCTGTGTAGCTATGCCTTCATCAATTTATTATTGTTATTTTATCATTTTATTTTAATATTTTTTAATCCTTCATTACATTTTTTTTTTTTTTTTTTTTTATGCCGTATTTTTCTGAACAGTTCACCTTTTTTTATCACTCCATTTTTATCACTCCATTTTTACCGCTTCCTTTTTGCCGCTTCCTTTTTGTCGCCTTATTTTTAGGGGAAGACGTTGGATCGAGGCTAAGAGCAGGAAACAAAAAGCTGAAAATAGAGCCATTGAATTAAAAGTTTATTTTAATAAAGCAATTTCCCTTTTCTGCGCATTTTAATTTTTTAAAAGTTATTTAAAAAAAAAAAAAAAAAGAAGAAAAAGAAAAAGAAAAAGAAAAAGAAAAAGAAAAAAGAAGAAGAAGAAGAAGAAGAAGAAGAAAAAAAGAAGAAAAAGAAAAAGAAAGAAAAAGAAAAAGAAAAAGAAAAAGAAAGAAAAAGAAAAAGAAAAAGAAAAAGAAAAAGAAAGAAAAAGACGAAGTAACAAAAATAAAAAAAAAAAGTGTGTATTTTTTTTTTTTCGTTTTACAGAAATTTATGCACACATTTTTACCTCAGATAAACTTGTGAATGTGTATGATCACACACATGTATGTGTAAGTGGGCCGTACTTATATATGTATGTGCAGATAGACGGACTTGGATCTTTTCCTGTGCACAGACAGATTTTTTTTTTATATTTATTTCTCAGTTATTGCATGTTTTTTATTGTTCTCAGTTATTTTTTCCCTCTTTGATTTTTGCGTTTTTGCATTTGCTCATTGTTTCCTCTTTGCTTTCTTTTTTTTTTTTTTTTTTTTTATTTTGTCCTCCGCTTTACATATCTTCAGCTCTTTTATTTTATTTTATTTTATTTTTTGTCACTGATAGCATGATTAGCAAAACTTTTTTTTATTTCGTTCAAGCAAACGTTTAACGAGTTTGGTAACACATTTTAAATGGGAATTTTCTTTCTTATTGTAAAAATATGAACCGTGCATAATTTTTTATAACAATTATGAACATGTGCATAAAAATTTTCCTTTTTTGAGCGCACATATTATTTTTTTTTTTTATATATTTATTTTGCGCCTTTTTCCCACTTTTTGATAGCATTGTGTGTAACGTGGGCAGCACATATACAGTTTATACATTTCTTGTTGCTGCCTATCTTGGGGAAACGTGGCTTCATACTATGAACAACTGAAAATTGGAAATACCCCACGAAATGTCATTCGGATCATCTTTTTGAATGTTAGTACCAAACTCAACAATCAATTTGCTCGAATTGTGAGGTATAATAACATCAATTAATGAAAAAAATTTGGATTCTCCAGTAGAATTTCCACAAATATTTATAGAGTTTTCTTTATTAACTTGTGAATGTGTATCAGTCCAAACATAAAAAAGATCTTCTTTTTCATCCCTTCCAATTTTCAAATAAGCTGTTTGATTATTCCAATTGTCAATAAAATGAAAATTACATTTAATACGTATTTGAGTATGACTAGGAATATTTTCAAAAGTTTTATAAATTCGTCCCTTAGACAGTTTACCATAACCACCTAATAAATGTATTCCACCACATATAGACGTAAAATTATCAAAATTTTCACCTGACCATCCTTTTGTATTTGAGCTATTTGCAAAATTTTCGTGTACAACCAACTGAAATTGAGAAATACTCCTAATTTTTAAATTTCCTTCAATATTTAACACTTTAACAGATAAATCGGGGTTCAGAAAATTTAAATTATCATGTTCATCAATACTTATCAATGGTTTATTTTTTTTACTTATCATAAATTCATTTTGCGCATTTAGTCCTAACTTGTATTCCGTTCCTTCACTCCAAAATGTTATTCCGTTCTCTCTATTATCTTTTGACGATATTTGTAAGTTTGCCACTGTTAAGCTCCCTTTTACGGATATGTCGTTTTCGGTCTGTACTCCCTTGTTCAAAAGGAGGGCAACAACAGAGAAAAAGAGCAGCAGCATTGGCATGCTTATCGGCGGTTAGCGGGGATTGGCAGCAGATGTTACTCCAAAAAATTAATGCAAAAATTATGAATATAAAATGCAAAAAATAAGGTGCTTACAATATAAAATGCAAAAAATAAGGTGCTTACAATATAAAATGCAAAAAATAAGGTGCTTACAATATAAAATGCAAAAAATAAGGTGCTTACAATATAAAATGCAAAAATAAGGTGCTTACAATATAAAATGCAAAAAATAAGGTGCTTACAATATAAAATATAAAAAATAAGGAGCTTACAATATAAAATATAAAAAATAAGGAGCTTAGAATAAAAAATCAAAAGATTTAGCAGCGGACGGAAATGCTCCCGAAATGACCCCCCAAAATAGCAGTCCTAGTTTTAACTCAAATTAAGCCTAAAATCAGAGAGGTACGAATGAAGTGTATTTGAAAAATTTTAATTACAAAACATGAAAAATTAAAAAAAAAAAATAAAATACACGTATGTACATATGCACACATATACATATACGTAAGCTATACGTGCCACTCTTCGCTCTTCTGACCAAACGTAGCTTAAGGTGTATTTACACCCCTGGGCTTTAAATGTAATACTCCTCATTTCGAATTTTGCAAATTCGTCAGTTATGTATGCACACTTTTACATTTCCAAAATTGTACATTTGTAAATGTACATGTACGTGTATACATGTGTAGGTAAAAAAGTCCTTTAACTGCTTGTGTGTGTACGTCTTTTTTTTTTTTTTTTTCTTTTTTTTTAAAACAGAGCAAAAAACTGAAACGTACATGTAACAGTTCGAAGCGCTCGTTCTAATTAAGTAAAGAAAGTGGGCTACAATATCATACTATACTATATTCCGCAAAAATGAGATGAATCATATTCCATGTAAAAAAAAGAAAAAAAAAAAAAAAAATACAATACAATACAATAAACGTTTTATCGTATCTCTAAACATTTATGTCTTTTTCATATATTTATGCTGACTATAATGGGACATATTTCAAAAAAAAAAAAGAAAAAAAAAAAAAAAGAAAAACTAGCCATAATTTGTTCATATTCTTTATTTCCCCTAAAATGGAACTTTCGTAAAAAAAAAGAAATACGGGATGTGAAACAACGAAAAATTGGGTAAAAAATTGGGTAAAAAATTGGGTAAAAAACTGGGTAAAAAATTGGGTAAAAAATTGGGTAAAAAACTGGGTAAAAAATTGGGTAAAAAATTGGGTAAAAAACTGGGTAAAAAATTGGGTAAAAAATTGGGTAAAAAACTGGATGAAATATAAAACAGAATAAAACATAAAATGGAATAAAAGCAGAATAAAACTTGGATTAAACATCCCCAAAATGTATAGCAACACTTATACGAATGCAACCCATTTATGCTCACACAGGTTGAGTAGGAAGGGCGCACATCATATCCTTGTCATCCCAAAGAAAAACTTCAAATTATGAAAGATTACATTCTTCTAGTATTTTATAGTATAGTGTTGATGAATCTATGTCCATTTCAAGAAATTGAATTTTGGTTGGCAATAAATGTTCGCTCATTAATTTTGTTAAATTGAAGTCTGAATAATAATCTGGAAAAATTTGTGGTTTTTTGTTCATATATATTTTTTTCATGTACGAGTTTTTCATTATAGTCAAATGTGGAGTAATCTGTTCTTCTGAACTATTTATTTTATGCATATCTTCATTTTGTTTTATCCCCTGTTTGTTATTCTTTTTGCTCTTTTTGTCATCCCTCTTGCTTTTCTTACTATTACATATAATTTTTATATCTCTTTTTTCAAAAGACTCTTTTAAAATTTTGATAAGATCTATTATATAGTTTTTGCTCTCATCTTTTAAACTAACATATAAGACATCATTACGAAATGTTTCTAATTTATCAAAACAGATATTCATTTGATTCATTTTCTTAATTCCTTTCATAGCTTCATGAAAAGCTTTTCTGGATTCTTCCAATTCCGATTTTTTAATATATAAAATTAAAAGAGAAATATGAAATTTATTTTGTTCTACTATACATTCTTTTAACATTTCATATTTTGTAATAACATGATTTTGTATTTTCACTAATTCTTCTGTTACTACTTTATTATTGTTTAGAGGAATGCATACAAAACAATTCGGCCTCACATGGCTCATTTTGTTGTGCTGCAGTGTGTACAACCTAGATTTCGTATTGCTAATAATATTGTGGTTATCATTACAATACTTAGAATAGTACTCATAATGATAACTGTAATGATTATCATTACTATAGTGATAATCGCTTCTAATGAAAACTCGATATAAGCTAAAACACCGGTAAATGCTTCTTCTTATGTTCATTTAGCAGTTCTTTATGCACACACGTTATTCCGAATGGGTAAAATGGGAAAATATGGAAAACATGAGATAAAAAAAAAAAGGAAAAAAAAAATGAACTATAAAAATGAAATAAAAAAATGAACTATAAAAATGAAATAAAAAAAAAGAGAATAGTTCCTTCTCCTTCAGGTCACTACACTCAGCTAGCCATTTCGACTGTAAGAAAAATAGAAAACTAAGCAATCCGTTAACACAACTCTATGAATGAGGCAGGAGCTCATCATAGCTCCATATTTCTACTCTTATGCAAAGGAAGTGCCCTAAATTTGTATACACAGATGTAAACACTTAATCCTTAATCCCTCATACGTACACATTTATATATATATATATATATATATATATATATATATATATATACGAATGTGTACACTTATTTATGCATACGTATGTATATACATCTACGCTCATATAAGTATGCGTACGCCCCGCTCTTAAGGAATGACAAACAAATTTTAAGTATTTCAAAATTATAATGGCAAACAAAAAAATGCACACTTATGGCATAAAACCCTTCTCTTTTCTACTATCACGAAATTTTAAGAAAGCTCGCATAAAAAAGGAGTTCCACTATTTTTGCTCTTAATCGTTGCACACTGTTTTTCCTAATTTTGTCAAAATTAGGGCATAAAATGGAAAGAATAGTAGCAAAAATGGAAAGAATAGTAGCAAAAAATGGAAAGAATAGTAGCAAAAAATGGAAAGAATAGTAGCAAAAAATGGAAAGAATAGTAGCAAAAATGGAAAGAAGGTTGGCAAAAATAGTAGCAAAAAAATTGGCAAAAATATTAACAAAAAAATTGGCAAAAAAATGGTCAAATTAGCGGAAAAACGGAAGAAATAAAGAGGAAGCAATTCTTCCCATATGCACAAACATCCCTGTGTACAACTACAAATCGCACTCAATTTTTACGACGCTGTAATTTCAAAGGCGATATAAAAATATGAGCATGAGGAAGAAGAGTAGGTATCATGTAAGTGAGTGCTTTTCCTGCTCTGTGTATGTAGCACGTAGGTGAAAAGATATCGAATGGATCGTGAAAAAATGCTGAAAAGATGTTAAAATGCTAATACAGTGTTAATAAAATGCTGGAATAATACTGAAACAATGCTAAAAAAAGAATAAAATAAGGCTAAAAACAGTTTGAACAAATTCGAAAAACAGTTTGAACAAATGCTAAAAACAGTTTGAACAAATGCTAAAAACAGTTTGAACAAATGCTAAAAACAGTTTGAACAAATGCTAAAAACAGGCTGAACAAATGCAAAAAACAGGCTGAACAATGTCAACTTCATTTTCATCCGCTTGCTTACCTGCCCTTATATTCTGAACGAGTAACCAGTATGCTCCTTCCATCGATATACCGCTACTGTGCAGAGAAGAAAATTTATAGGTTTATCAGAACAGCTGCCTTAAATAACAAAATAAATATCACAGGGGGGGATGGGGCAAAAAAAAAAAAAAAAAAATTAAGCTCAAAAACTACTAAATATATTAATTATCTTTTTCTGAAAAGGAAAAAAGTAGAAGAACAAATACGTTTTAATAATATAAAAAGGAAACAACTAAAAGATATATCAACTCCATTTCATGTTATTTATAAAATTAAAAATAATCAATTACAGCTGGTGAAGAAATATCCCCATTTGGAAAATTCTTGTAAGCAGAATGAAGCAGAACAACAGCTCATCAGTGATAAAAATGGACCAACCAGTGGTCATTTAAGAAATGCGGGTACTAAGTCTAACCAAATTTATTATGTCAAAGATAAAGGAAAAAATGCAAATAAGTATTTGCAGATTGACACTAATATGAATATAGAAAAGAATGTAATACTAACAGTGATGCACACAGATAGAAACGTACTTCATAAGGGTAAAGACAAGCTTTTTGATAAGTACACAAAGGAGTGTACATTTTATCCTTGTGATAATATTAGAGCAAACAAAAAATGGAGCAATTTAAAAAGTATGAATAGCATTAATAATATTATCGAAATAAGAAAAAATAAAGACATAAACAATTTGTACTTGATAACAAGTTTAATAAATATATATCATGAAAATGGTTACAACTA
The DNA here is from genome assembly GCF_900090045.1 of Plasmodium malariae. Taxonomy (NCBI): domain Eukaryota; phylum Apicomplexa; class Aconoidasida; order Haemosporida; family Plasmodiidae; genus Plasmodium; species Plasmodium malariae. The sequence continues at coordinate 1,020,382 of NC_041784.1, forward strand.
TTTAGTTCTAAATGTAATGAAACAGCTAAAATATTTGCAGTACTATATGAATATTAGACAACTAAGTCTAATCATGTATAATTTGTACAAATTTTATTTTATAAGTATCATAAGGAACATATTTTCAAAGGACGATATGGCAAATATGGACGCCTATTTCGATTCGTTTTACGTGTTGGACGACCACGTGTTCCGGCGTAGTGTAAGTAGTAGCAGTGTAAGTAGTAACAGTGTAAGTAGTAACAGTGTAAGTAGTAACAGTGTAAGTAGTAACAGTGTAAGTAGTAACAGTGTAAGTAGTAACAGTGTAAGTAGTAACAGTGTAAGTAGTAACAGTGTAAGTAGTAGCAGTGTAAGCAGTAACAGTGTAAGTAGTAGCAGGGGTAGCGGTGGCGATCACATGAGGTACGCCATGGTCGAGCCCAGCTTGATAAGGGCGTTTCTCATATCGTTGGTCAGCAACCTGAAGAAGGATTTACATGACGAAAAGGATATGAATGTGTTGAGCAAAATAATTTTCGTTTTTTCCTTTTTCCATGTCCATGATAAACAATTGTATGAGATGTTAATTGACAGAATTTTAAAAAGTGTTCACATAAAGAGTAATCATAAAATTAATTATTTTTCCTTAATATCCTTGGCTTTTGAAAAGCTAAATTTATACTACTCCAAAATTTCCTTTATACATTCTTATATTATTACAAAGAAAATGAAAAAATTGACAAAAACAGCACAAACATTTTTTATGACCAATAAATATAAAAGAAAAAAATTAAAACAAGTCAACTTATTTGATGTACATAAAAAAAAAAAAAAAATTTCTCTAATTCATCTGAAGGATTTACTCACCTATATGTACGTAATGAACAGAAATAATCTAAAGAACAATAAATTTGTTCTCACCTTATTAAATTATGCTAGTTGCTACTTCAACCAAAGTAGGGCAAGTGGACAAGCCACTTGCTATAAGTACTCATACTCTCAGAGTGTTAGCACCATTAGCCACACTAGTGGTATTTGCAGGGTTTACCCTACGAGTGTGCTATCCTCAAAGGATGAACGCATAACAGCAAATGGTGTACGCAATAACTGCTTGATGTATTTTACAAGTTTGAAAAATAATAATTTTAAGTGTACCCGAGATGACGATTTGAAAAGGGAAAAAAGAAAAACGATGTTGTTCTCATACAGTAATATGATTCTCAAAAGTAATACGAAAAATAAAAAATTAAATAAATTTTTAGCCCTCTATTCGTTATATAAAATAAATAAAAATACTCATCGTAGTAATTTACCAAAGGGTTACTACACAAACTGCATTTCGTTAGCTGAGCAAAGGGATGTAGGTGCGAGGGGTATCTATGCAATAGATAGTAACGTAACTGGTATTGACGTAACTGGTATTGACGTAACTGGTATTGACGTAACTGGTATTGACGTAACTGGTATTGACGTAACTGGTATTGACGTAACTGGTAGTAACGTAACTGGTAGTAATGTAACTGGTAGTAACGTAACTGGTAGTAACGTCAGTGGTAGCGATATTACCGCCGGTGGGGGCTTCACTACATTGCAGAGGGCAGAACTGGACGATGGAAGAATGATGCGTGGAAGGATGGCTCATGCTGATTCTGCTCAATGTGTATCCATAAACAGGGGAGATAAATGTTCTTCCACAAGACAAAGGGGAAATTGCGAAGAAAACGTAGATCGAACTGCGCAAAAAGGGGGATATATCAGTACTGTTGTTGGTGGTTCTACTGAAAATTATGGTAGTGTTAGTGGTTCCGTTGCTTACCGGGGGAACTTCCCCGCACGTGAGAAGAAGGACGGTGTTATGATTACAGGTAAACCGTTCATAAATTGCTACAACATTAATTTATTTTCTCTTACATTAGTGTTGCATCATTTGGTGCATTATGATTATCTATATTTAAAAAAAGTTGAAGCTTTCAATAGTTTAGTTAAGTTATACTTAGATCTAATAAGAAGTACGAAATTACGAAATATGCATTATTTTTACACTTATCGAATTATTGAAATTAATAGAAAGATAAATATTTTTAATAATTTTATTATCAAATTATTATATTCCTCCATTTTGTTTAAATGTAGCACTGACAATCTTTTTAACAAGTCAATCATTCTCAGTTTTTACGCACATAATGTTTGTTTCTATTTGATTATGTTATATGAACAATTAGTAAAAAGCAAAATAAAAGACTACGTTTTGAATGATGCAGTACACACATATATATTGAATTTCCTTAAGTATAGTAATAATGTTGAAGAGGGGGCTGATCACTTGCTCTATCTTCGATGCTTAAAGGTTCTCTGTTTAGTGAAATGTAGAAGAATTGATGGATACAGGGATATAGGTATCCGTGGAAGCAGTAGCGTAGGCAGCAATGGAAGCAATCCTGTCAAGCGCAGGTATGTACTACGTAATGGCTTTATCACGGCCAGCCATAGCGATAGAGAAAATGTGGATCAGGAAAAGAGGGCAGTCATAGAGGAGTATGCGAATAGTTGGCCATATTTTGATTTTCAATTTTTAATTTTTAAAAATATGAAAAAAGTGAAATGGCGTTCTATCGATAATTTGTGTTTATTAAAATTTTACAAATACATGAATAAATTAAAAAAAGTGGAAAATATTTGTAGGAATAGACGAAGTTATTGTGGTGACAAGGTCAGGCAGTTATCTGACGATGTGCACAATAAGATATGTAAAATAGTTAAAGAAAGAATTTATGACTTTTCTTTTTTAGATTTGATAAAATTGTACTTATATAGCAATAAAGAATTAAAAAGGAAAGTATTTCATTTGGGATTCTTCTTCAATAATTTATTATCATCAGGGAGTAACATAATGGCAAAAAATGGAGATGATGTTTACGCCTTTTTAATTTTTAAAACAACTATCACACACATGTGTTTAAGTGAGATATTAAAAAAAAAAAAAAAAAAGGGGAAATTTTTTATTAAACATTTTGAAGAAATTGGTGTAAAAATTCTAACCATGTACAAAAATTATGCACAGAAAAATATTGAAAAAATAAAAAAGAAATATTTATACCAAACAGTTGTGTATACTTTTTTATATTTGTGTATGCTTTTTCAAAAAAAGAATATAAAAAATTGTGAGCACAAAATGACAAACGAAAAAAAAAAAGTAAAAGAAAGAAAAAGAAAAAAAGGGATAGTGGAAAATTTGTTCGAAATTTTAAAAATTAGCCTGAACAACTGGTTATTCAGTACAGACGAAAGGAGTGTACTCATATACGTTTTTCTTTTACATATGCAAAATATACAAAGTAGAAATAAACAAATAAGAGCTTTATTTTTTAGCAAAAGGCATGCAGAAAATTTTGTACAAGTGGTTTCACCGCGTTGTATGGAACAAATGAACAAAATATTTAGATCCCATTTTATTAGGTGCTCATCATGTATGACATATGTTAATCCATTACTTTTATTCTTTTTATTTAAATATATAATATTTTTAAAGAATTACAAGAATAGAAAGGAAAAGAAAAATGTAGAACAACTTATTAACAGCAGTACTATATATCATCATCTCTTGAGTGCAAATAATGACTATTGTTATCTCGACTTTATTTTTTATGCCATAAATAAAAATAATTTTATACTAAGCAACACTCTGTTTGATGATTTCACAAATATTTATTTTAATAAACAAAATTATACCTACAAAAAGGGACCTACTATTACTGATAATTTTGTACACGCAGAAGGTGCAAATCCATACATATCAAGCCCACACATGCCAGGCATCCACACGTCAAGCACCCACGCGTACCATTTATGGGAATGGAATAAACTAATCAACGTTTTGTCAACAAACCAGAACGATCAGCATATATATAAAAGCATTGCTTATAACTTTATTGCTCGTAGGAGATCCATAGAGTACTCAATGAAAACTGCATTGAACATGAACAAAAAAGAAATGTTTTTCCTCTAGCCCTGAAAGAGGAGAAGCCATCCGGTAGAGTATACGTAACGCGATAATTCAAGCACACATATATATATATATATATATATGTATACGTACACACATTAGTATACATCTATACATGTGTGTGTACATGTTTATAAATAGCTACTCTCACGTCTGTCAAACAATGTACAGAGCTTTTCAAAACACATATTCCAATATATGCTTGTTTTTTGTTTTTTGTTGTTTTTTCATTTTTGTTAAGGAAAACAACTATCCGAATTTAAAATTTTTTTTTGTACATTAGTATCTGCTATATGTTAATTTCAATGTTAACCTTAGTTTTGACTTCATCTTACTCAACTTCCAACGCTACTTCTACCTTTGCTTTAATTTCCTCGTTTGTTATGAATCAACTCTGTCACTTGAGCTCTTGAGGCTTGTACCTCTGCGCCCATCCATTTCATTGTTTACTTTAATGTGTTAAATTTGCAGCTCTTTAATTAACTTTTGAACTTTTTGTATTCCCCACGTCAGTTACAGTTGCTGTTAGTATTTTGCTCACAATTATAAGTTTTAATTAATTAATTAGTATTAATCTGTTCTAATATTTTTTCTTTTTTTTCTTTTTTTTCTTTTTTTTCCGACTACTTATGTACGAACAATTTCACATTTTACCTTCCTCTTTCGTAGTGTTACCTTATCAATATATGCCGCGTTACGCATAAATGTCCGCGGTCTATATTCATGCGAACATCCACAAGTACATCCATATATACAAATGTATATCCATCCTTCCACACATGCATATCTGTAGGCTCAATAAATTTAACAGCATGGAAGTGCGCACATTTCTCTTTCTACATTTATTTTTGATTAACAGTTGATGTAGTGTACAAACTCCGCTGTACAGGTAGGAATCACGTTCGGCCTCTTTTGAAGCAGAAAAAATAAAAATAAAAATACGAAGTAAAATTAAAAAGTAAAAAAAAAAATAAATAAATAAAATAAAGTGGAAGAATGTATATATATGCACGTATATATACATATATGCGCGTACGTATGCATATACGCATTTATATATGTGCATTATTTTATTTCATTTTAGCGATTTTGAAAATAAATAAATAAAATAAAATAATTGGCTAGTCGTATTTTGAAAAAAAAAAAAAAATTTTAAGTTTTTAATGATTTATTTTTCATGCTGTAGAAGAAAACCCACCTTTTTTTTTTTTTTTTTTTCTCCTTTTTTTACTTCCTTTTTTATGGACCTCCATGGAGCTGTTAAAAAGAGGAATATAAATAGAAATACGCATGTATATACAAGTATATATATATATATATATATATACGTATATCTGTGCATATGTATGAGTATATATATGCATATGTATTATGCATGTAGGGCCTTTGCTTACATAAATGAAAGAACAAGCCTCAGCCCCCCCTCCCTCCTATCCCTGCTGCTTTTATTTAGGTTCCATTTTTTTTTACACATTTTGCAATTTTTTTTCATTCTAATATTTATTGGCCAAACTTATCACACTGAACATTTTTCTCTTGTCAATTATTATAAAGATGAAAATAGAATACAGCAACGCAAGTAATTTAACAGATGAGGATTTATATGGCAAGTATGTACAGCTTCGTAAGAGCATAGATATGGAAAAGGGCACTACCCATAGTGACTACATTAAAGAAATGAAGGACTTATTAATGGCTGTCCTTTTAAAATATAAAGCTATAAAATTTGGCGATTTCGTTTTAAAATCAAAAAGAAAATCGAAATATTTTTTTTCAAGTGGCGTTCTTAATAATATTGTTTCAGCAAATATTATTTCCTTTTTAATAGCTAACTTAATTTTGACAAAGAATATTCCTTTTGATTATTTACTTGGGGCATCTTATAAAGGAATTCCAATTGTTACTCTGACTAGCCATTTCTTATTTAGTTCCAATAAATTTGCAAATGTTTTTTATTTATATGATAGAAAGGAAAAAAAAGAATATGGTGATAAGACCGCTATTGTTGGAAATATAGATGAACAGGACACCACTATTATTGACAATGGTAATACTAATCATAGTAAAGAAAAAAATGTAATAATTATTGATGATGTATTTACTTGTGGTACTGCTTTAGGAGAAATAATAAATAAATTGAAATGCTATCATAATTTGAAAGTTATAGCTTTTATTGTTCTTCTTAATAGAAATGAATATGAAATAAATGAAATGAATGAAAAAGTTTATTTTAAAGATTTATTTGAGCAAAAATTTCATATCCCCCTGTACAGTATTCTTAGCTACAACGAGGACCTTGAGCATATCATTGGATAGGAAACTGTGGAAGGGAAATATTTTTACCTTTTATTTTTCTTTTTTTTTGCAACTATTTGGACTTATATTTTGCTTTTATTTTGCCTTTACTTTGATTTTTTTCCCTTTCCCTTTACCTCTATTTTATTTTTTGTTTTATTTTTTTTTTCCCATTTTTTGATTTTTTTTTGTCATGAATTTACATTTTTCATAAGTGTTTCAAACGCAAAAAAATAAGATAAAAGTAAGAGGAGTACGTATAACTTAATACGTAAAAATGTTCTGTAGGTACATGTATATATTATTACCTATATGCGAACATATTGCATACATACATATACGTATATTCTTAGTATATATATATATAATACCTATATAAAATAAACAAAGAATGATTAACACAAATATGGGGTGATAAATGAAGACAGGAAAAAATAAAAATTTTATTAAGTAAAAATAAGGAAAAAAAAAAGAAAAGTACGCAATGCAAAATAATGAATAAAAAAAAAAAAAAATTTTAAATTATTTAATCATTAAATTAAAAAATGTTCACATCACTGTGTTGTATAGGTAGAGTATGTGTGCGTATGCACAAGTATGTATATATCTACATGCACATGTACATACAAATATACATATATTTCTTCTTTTTCCAACACCTTTTTTCATATACTTTGGGGTCATTTTTTTAAAAAAAAATATGAACAATTCTTGTAAAGATAAAAATATACAAAAAAGGAAATTGGCACTTGGTGTATACTTGGAAAATCTCCAAAACACAAAAACGTTGAAAAAAAAAAAAAAAATTTTATTATTGCTTGTTCATGCTTTTATTTTATATCATTGCTTGTTCACGCTTTTATTTTATATCATTGCTTGTTCACGCTTTTATTTTATATTATTGCTTGTTCATGCTTTTATTTTATATTATTACTTGTTCACGCTTTTATTTTATATTATTACTTGTTCACGCTTTTATTTTATATCATTGCTTGTTCACGCTTTTATTTTATATTATTACTTGTTTACGCTTTTATTTTATATTATTACTTGTTCACGCTTTTATTTTATATCATTGCTTGTTCACGCTTTTATTTTATATTATTACTTGTTCATGCTTTTATTTTATATTATTACTTGTTCATGCTTTTATTTTTTTGTATTATCTTTCCCCTTTGCTTACAATTTTATATATAAATACATACATATGCCCAACAGATAAATTATTAGCAACACTTTTTTTTATTATCCTTAACTGGTTTTGCGTTCAAGTTTATGTGTGTCCTTCCTTTTTGCTGATTTTCAAGTTGAGACTTATTTTTTATTTCATATGCCATCGTTTTAAACGCCTGTTCAACATTATGGGCTATTTTAGCTGAGGTTTCTAAAAATTGAATATTACAACTATCGGCTAATTCTTTTCCTTCTTCATAACTTACACTTCGATCATTTTTTAAATCTATTTTATTCCCTATCAGTATTTTTTGAACATCCTCCGAAGCATACCTTTGAAAAGAACAAATCATAATGACAATGAGGAGGGTGCACACACACACACACATGCACATATATATATATACATACATTTTACGCAATACAATGTAATAATTTCATATTTTAAAAAGTGACGAATTTTTCTCTTCGTTGATCAATTTTTTATGCTCACTTTTCTATCTCAATTATCCAGTTTTTGACGTTATTGAAACTGTCTCTATCTGTCACATCGTATACTATGATAATACCTGACATGTTCAGAAAAGATGAAAAAAATGCGCAATAAGGAAGTAGAAAGGTGTACACACAAGCGCGTACATAATTATATCCATACATATACGCATATGTTTTACATATATTCGCATGAACATGTTCATAAACTCCATAAAATCATTAACATGTGCATTATTTCAACATGAACTTTATTTAATTATTTAATAAAAAAAAAAAAAACCTTGCGCTCCTCTATAATATGATGATGTTATTGTTCTGAACCTTTCCTGTCCCGCTGTATCCCACTATAATTATTAAAAAAAAAAAAAAAATTTTTTACATTTCGTTACGCATTTATTTTTATAATTTTTACTTTTGTCACTTTTACTGCTATCATTGTTATTTTACTATATGAACTTATACATATACTTAAATATAAATGTACATATGCTATTATTACTATTTGCAATTTTATTATTTTATCATCAATTTCTATAGTTTTAATTTTGAAGTCCACTCCTATTGTGCTAATGTAACTATCTGTGTAGGTATCATCCTAAAAAAAAAAAAAAAAAAATCAAACTTATGTTCTCTCAACAACATAATTATTTAATTTGTGCAAAATATTTAGTACATTAAATTTTTGTTATATCATCATTTCCATACGAACATGTTGATATAACGTTTTTCTATATTTTCCTTTTTTTCTTGTATTTTAAATAATGCAAAAAAGTAGATATATTAGTTTCACAAATTCTTCCTTTTCATGATATTACATATATAACTAAAGTCACATGTCTGAGTAATAATAAATTTTTTCTTTCTTTTTTCTTTAAATGTTTTTATATTTTTGTTACGGCAAAACGAAGGAGTAAACAGGATTTCCCAACACCACTATCTCCAATTAACAAAATTTTGAATAAGCTATCACTGGAAATGGGAAAATAACGAAAAGGAATACAATGTTGTGCATACATGTATGTGTGTATATGTGTATGGGCGTATATATGTATATTTTTATATTTGTATGTGTGTATATATGTATATGTGTAAGTGTATATATGTATATGTGTAAGTGTATATATGTATATGTGTAAGTGTATATATATATTGTATGTATTTATGTATGTATAACTGCAGTATACAACTGAGGGTACAAATATGCGTATTCGCAAGGAACTACATGTAGTTAATAAATAAAAACAACACACAAACATATATATACATACACATATATACTATACATACACATATATACTATACATACACATATATACTATACATACACATATATATATACACATACATATACATGTATATACATGTATGTAAGCACTTGCAAATACTTTAAACATTGTGGCACATGAACATATATATTTATTTTTGAATGCTTTAAATGTGAAAACTTACTAGCTATCATTCATTTTGGGTTACAAAAATTCTATATTTATTAAAAATGAAAAAAATAAAATAATAAAAAACAAAAAAAAAAAGGAAAAAACATGAAAGAACATGAAAAAAATATGAAAAAAACATGAAAAAAAAAAAAAAAAAATACAATTGTCAATCAAATGTAATATTTAGAATTAACATTAAATTTGAAAAAAAAAGAAAACGAGTGGGGGGAAAAAAAAAAAAAAGAAGAAGAAAAAAAGTAAAATAAAATATAAAAAAAAAAGATAATAACGCGTAAAAAATAATTATGTTTGTTCATCTATATGAAAAATTAATGATAGAAAAAAAAATCATACATGTATATATTTATATATATGTATATATTTATATATATGTATATACTTATATATATATGTATATATTTATATATATATGTACATATGTACATAGTACGTATGTATACCTTTATGTATAACGTATGCAGCATTAACATAATGATTATAACGCGTTATATGTAAATGTTCATTTATATATTACATATTCAAACAAAAAAATAGAAAAAAAAAAAATAAATAAATTATGAACATGTTCATAAAATAAAAAAATAAAATATATAGTAAAATAGTAATATACAAAACAGTAAAATACAAAACAGTAAAATACAAAACAGTAAAATACAAAACAGTAAAATACAAAACAGTAAAATACAAAACAGTAAAATACAAAACAGTAAAATACAAAACAGTAAAATACAAAACAGTAAAATAAAAACAGAAAACAAAACAGTAAAATACAAAACAGTAAAATACAAAACAGTAAAATACAAAACAGTAAAATACAAAACAGTAAAATACTAAATAGTTAAATACTGAACAGTAAAATACTAAATAGTTAAATACTGAACAGTAAAATACTAAATAGTAAAATGCAAAATATAAAATGAAAAGATTGATTTGTTGGTATAAGCATATAACACATTTAAAATAATAGCGATACTGAAATAAATTCTAAACATGTTTATAAAAAAGAAAAAAAAAAAAAAATTCATATTTTTGGAAATATAAGGAAAGTTACAGATTTACGCGGATAATTTTTCGCATGTGTACAAAAAGGAATAAAATACAGGAAAAAGATAAAATAAATAATAAATAAACTAAAGGAACAAAATGAGCATGATAAACATAAGGAACAAAACGAACATGATGATGCCACAGGAAAGTAGCATAGTCATAATACTAGCACAATATATGACCATAACACAGCGTAGAGTAAAATGAGAATTACATATTTACCTACATATACATATGTACATATATACGTGTATACATGACAAAATAAACGTGTATTTCCCGTTTTCCAACGACATATTATTATACAATACAGTATTATCTCTAAGAGCATAGCATAAATTCATATTTTTGCATTTTTTTTTTTTTTTTATCTTACAGTGTTACAATTTCTTTTATTAAATATTTTCCCTTGTATTATGTATATACATACGTATATATAAACATAAATGTATTATAAATGCACTTGGAATAATATCATAAAGATACTATATTTTGCATATATGAAACGTGTTACATAGTTCTTGAAGTGTAGAAAATATATATATATATATATATATATATATGTATATGTATATGTGTATATGCAAATATGCGCTTCCTAACAGTATTTTATGTGTTAAATAACGTTATTACGATTGTATATGAACCATAATTAAATTAACGTTTCCAAAGCATGCACGTACACACATACGGACATACATATTTACATACATACACATATACGTATAAACATACGTACACACACCTACATAGACATGCGCACGCTTTTATGCTTCTTTAACAATCAACGGAATGAATGTTGTACCCCATTCTTGTGATAGGATAATTTTCCTTCAAAAATGAAGAAATAATAAGACACTTTTTTTTTTATGAATAGGCAAGGAATTATGAACTAAAAATAGGAGGGAGAATAAAAAGGAAATCAAAAAAAAAAAAAAAAAAAAAAAAAAAGAACCTAAGAAGGTACACAGTTAAACATTAAAAGGTTAATACAGCATAACGATGACAGTGTATTATGCAATGAAAAGTATACCAGTCGTTTTTATGTTTATAATTGTTTATTCCCGTACGCACTCATTAAGGGTGGAATTAAAGAAATAACAAATTTAAATGATAATAACGTAATGAATGGAATATTCTTGTTTTCCATTCGTAATTTATGTATGACAACATGCGCAAATTCCTGGCTTCCTATGTATAATAATGTCCAAAAAACAGAAAAAGATAATTTAAAGGAAAACTTTTTCCTACAATCGTTCCTTTCTCTTTCATTTTATAAGTAACGAATTAACTTAATGATACACATGTTCACACACCTGTTATTTTATATATATATATATATTTTTTTTTTTTTTTTGATTATGTATTGTTAACGTAAATTTTGCCCATTCATATTGGACTTAAAAAGCGGATTAAGAGTTGTAATAAGGTAAAGAATGAGTAAAAAAATAAGATAAAAAATGAGCGAAAAGTAAGATAAAAAATGAAAAAAAATGAACGGAAAAAATATGATTTTATTTTCCCTCCTTTCGTTTTTGCCTTTTTACCTTATTACCTTTTCACCTTATTACCTTTTCGCGTTTTTACACCTTTTCACGTTTTTCTTAACATAAGCATGGAGCCTCCTCAGCATCGATATTTCATTAATTTTATTTTTATAATTTTGTGCTCTTCTGATAATATATGAAAAAAATGTTATATGTCATTCTAGACTTTTTGGTTTTACTTGACTTTTTTATTTATATCTATGCACTTGGTTGAAGCATTCTGCTAATACAAAAAAAAAAAAAACAAAAAAATTAAAAAAAAAAAAAGATGAAATGCCTTTAATGCAATATACAGAACAGGGGAAGATCCGCCTTAATTTACATTCACAGAAATGCACATCAATTTATCCGTTTAACTATTTACCTAGTTTAATATAAATGATTGAAACTTTTTTAATTTTTTTTTTTTTTTTTTTTTTTTTTTTTTGGAAATATCTTAGAATTCAAATAATCTAAGAATTTTTGATAGCAACACAAAATATAACATGTTTTGACCACTTTGCAAATTTTAGGAACAAAATAAAGATACTCCATCCGGTTATAGGTTTTTTTTTTTTTTTTGTCTCTTTTGTTGCCTTATTTTTGCGCTATTTTTATTTTTACTTTATTTTTTCTTTTCCTTTCTGCATTTGTATCCTTTTTTTTCCTTTTTAAAATGAACATACGAGTATTTGAAATGGGGGGAAAAATGTATTGCACTAAACAGTAAACAGCTAGCCAATTGATAGGAAATTATGATATCAAAAAGAATATAATAAATTAAAATTTGTATATATAAAATGTGTACATATAAAATGTGTATATATGAAATGTGTATATATAAAATGTGTATATATGAAATATGTATATATAAAATATATTCATATATAGTAGGTTCATATATATATAATATGTTCATATATATATAATGTGTTCATATATATATAATATGTTCATATAAAATATGTTTGTACAAAATATGTTTGTACAAAATATGTTTGTACAAAATATGTTTGTACAAAATATGTTTGTTCAAAATATGTATATATAAAATATATATTTAAAAAAAGAAAGAAAGCATTTACTACCAGTGGGAATACCTATGAAGGTATACACCGTGGGGATGTATATATGCATTTGTACATTTTACCTCCACTTTTGCAGAGTTCCATTGGATAAGGAAGGAAGATATGGTAACTATAATTAACGTTGTAAAGAATTTATTTTTCTCAAAAGTGAATTCCCCAATAGTTTTAAATTATAGGCCATTTATACTTTTCCTTCGTAAGTGTACACATAATTATATGTACACGTACAGGTAATTATATTTCTGTGTATTAATATATATATATATATATATATAATTACTCCCGTGAAAATTTTTTATTTTCGAACAATGATCAGGTCAGCTACATTTGAACATTCAAAAGTTTGTTTATTCATCTAGGGCACTGTTAGGAAATGTTTTAGTACCCAATTTTTTTTTCCTTTTTTTTTTTTTTTTTGTTATCCCTCCGATAAAAAGCCCTTTCTCTTTGTAAAAAAAAAAAAAAAAAAAAAAAAAAAAGTAACAAATAATAAATAATAAATGGGTGAACACAAAACGAATAAACAAGTGCAGAATTTGTGAGTGTTGTTAATTTTTCTCCCAAGATACACATTTTAACATTATGCTTACGTGCACATACATATATATGTGTATGAATATGTATGTATAAATACATATATCAGCTGTGCGTACATTTTGTGGAGAACGCTGTCAGGCTTTATTTGCATATGAGAGTGGAACTACTTCTCACTTTGTACTTTACTGCTTCATTGTTTCATTGCTTTCCCTTTTCTGCTCTTCCCCCCCCCCTTAGATGGAAAGATATAAATTATTTATAAATGAACTAAAGGAAGAAAACAAGAAAATCAGGAAAAAGATTATTTTCGTAAATAACAAAATAAAATATAAGGTATTAAATGATGGAGTAATTAAATACAATAAATATTTTGTAAAAAGTTATCGAGAGGAAAAGAAAAACAATGTGTATAAATACTATAAACACAAAATTACGAGTAGCAAAAGAAAAAAAAAATTTTTAAATGATGATTTCCCATATTTTGAAATATATAAAAATACCAATGATGCTTTTAAAAATAATTTATCAGGATATCGTCTTTTAAAAATTATGCAAAACTATAATGAATTAAAATTATTTCATTTTTGTGCAAAAAATGACCTGAAAAATTATGCTTATTTATATTCACATATCATAGAAATTGTAATAAAAAAAAGAGATCTTTATACCATCGATCAAGTGTTACTATTAACTGATAATATAAGAAAATTAAATTATTACAATCCCTACTTTTGTAAACTTATATGTAGAGAAGTCTATCTAGACATATATAAAATTAAGCATATGAGCCAGATAACTCGTTTTATAAAGTTTTTGATGCATTTCAATATTTTCAACTTTTATTATTTGGACAAAATTTATAAATATATTATATACCTAGTTACCCAGAGCAACGGGTGGAAGCTCACGCCCGTTGGTGCGAATACCGCCACTGCTGCTGCTTCTAATGCTACTATTGCTGCTGCTTCTAATGCTACTATTGCTGCTGCTTCTAATGCTACTATTGCTGCTGCTTCTAATGCTACTATTGCTACTGCTTCTACTTCTACTGCCTCTACTAATAATGATGATGATACAATAACTTTCAGAACAAAAGTACACGTGAATGAAGAAGGGGGGATACGCGATGCAGCCTTTGATGCCATTCTTCTGCCAGTATATAACGGTGATATCGCCACCTTATCAACGTCTTTTTTAAAATATAAACATTTCAACGAGGATATGTTAATGATGCTAATCTATCTGTATGATCATGAGAATTATAAACATTTAAAAAATGTCGAAACGTTGTATCATTTGTCGACATTAAGTGAATATTATAATTTTATAAACAAATATTACAACACTGCTAACTTTTTTATGAATACATTTAAAAATGATATATTAAAGAATACATCTCATCACAGCAATTTTATTTTATTAATGAAAACATTTTATAATATATGTAAGATGTGTAACACGTCTTTCCATTTTGACACCTATAATTTAATTATTCAAAAGTATGGCTTCTTAAACGATAAACTAGAAGAGTGTGTGCATGGAGGCGTGTTAGAGGCGAGGAACGCCATGAATTATGTGTTAACCGCGTGCGCAAAAAAGAAAAAAAAAAAAAATGTGCAAAAAATAGGAAAGGATTACAAAAATGAGAACAAAATGGAGCACAAAAACGAAGCAATAGTTATTAGGAAAAAATACAATAAGGATAAGGAGGAAGACAAGCAGCAGAATCAGCAGAAGCAGAATCAGAAGCAGCAGCAGCAGGGAGGGAAAAAAAGCTCTACTGATCAACGCGAAGATAACCTCATTGCACCTCATCAGAAGGCACCTTTCCAACCATTTAATATGAACATACATGATAATAACTTAAAAAGACATACCATAAATGACGATTATTTAATTATGCACTCGTATAATGAATCCCATGCTAATAGCAATAATTTTTACTACCTATTTGACGCAATAAAATATATTATATTATTTGTAGAATTAAAAATACTATCATTTTCTCCCTTTAAAAAAAAAAAAATAGAACGTTTAGCCGAAATTGAATTTTTAAAAAGAAAAAATTTTGAAAGAGATAACGAAAAAAATGTGTATAAATACATTTCTCAAAATATTAGTAAAGAACAACGGGAGCATATGGAATATATATTAAGAACAAATAAGCACGACAGAGATTTTGATGATACAAATTTGAAATTTTTATTTTATTTAAATTATAATAAGTATCAATGCGATAATGATACGTATGATTATGGCGCAAATTTAAAAGAAGAATCTAACGATAAATGGGAGGAAGAAACAACATCACAGAATGAGAGAGATGAAAAAAAAGAAAAAACGCAAAGGGGAATAATCCTTTCATCGGACGATATTAATAATTATGTAAAGGAGAAACAGGATATCAAATTCAATTTAAAGGATGATACATATTTTTCTCATATTTTTTTTCACTTATCTTCAATACAAGTTTGGCCAAAAAAAAAAAAAAAATCCCCCCATTCGATCGCCATTTATGTCCTCTATTTTTCGTTCGCTCGTTAGCGGTTTTGTCGTGTATCGTCTCACCGCATCAAGTCTTCTTTTATTATAATTATTTTGTTATTATTATTTTGTTATTATATTATTTTATTATTTTATATTGTTTCATTTCGTTTTGCTATAGTTTATTTTAATTTTTTTTTTTTTATCTACTGCACAGTTCAGCAAGGAAGAAGAGCGCATAATGAAAGAGTCTCTTGAAGCCTTAGCATTTTACAAAAGCATTTTACAAAGACTTGACGTTAATGACGTGGCTGATTTGTTCTACTTTTTAACGGTGTTTCAAGTTATTCAGGTATATAAAAATAGTAAGCGAAATAAAACAAATGCAAATGATAGCAAGAAATGAAAGAAGAATACGAAGAAGAGGAAAAGAAAAAAAGCAAAAAAAAAAAGAGCAAAAAAAAAAAAGCAAAAAAAAAAAAAAGCAAAAAAAAAAAAAAGCAAAAAAAAAAAAAAACAAAAAAAAAAAAAGAAATAAATAGCTAGCCAAAATGCTACCATATTTTTAAAATAATAAAAAAAAAAAAAAAAAAAATTCCTTCTGCACACAGGGTTATCAAGAAGGAACAATAAAAAAAAATGAATACGGTTATTATGAAGTTATGAAGAAAAAGGATAATGAGGAATTGTATAAACTACTGTCCAATATTTTAATCAAGAAAATTATTAACATACGAGAAGAAAATTTGTACAAAATAATTTTATCTTGTGCAAACACTGCTTACTCGGTAAGGAAATAAATGAACGAAAATATGAACAAATAACAGGGCAAAAAAAAAAAAAAAAAAAAAAAAATAACCGTATAGAAAAAAAACCAACTGAAGAAATAAAAAAAAATGAACTATAACTGCTGAACATACAAATGAATTAATATACGAATGAACATAAAATTGCGCTTAGATATATATATAGTATGAATAATATTTTTTCACACCTTTCTTTTTTTTTTTTTTTTTTTTTTCCTTCAGGATGTCTATTTGAATCACTTTTTAAAAAATTTTAATAGGCACATAAAATTCAGCAAAATGAGAAAATTTATGAACTGTTAATAACTTCAGAACTTATTAGAGCTATCCGTTTTGACTGCATGAAATGTTGAGCTGAACACTTTTTATTTACATGAACAATATTAGTTTTTGAATAATTCCATTTGGAAAAAATGTGAATTTCCCCAATCATCTGCGTCATGGACATCCCTGAAAAGGAGGTAAATAGAAAAATTTGGGAAAAAAAAAATATTATATATATATATATATATATATATACATTACATACATATGAATATGTATGAGTGTATAAATAAATATATATGTATATACAAATGGAAAGACAATTAACGCACGCACAGCAAGAAAAAGCACTGTACGTGAAAATTGCCACTCCCTTTTGAATACGATAAACTAAAAATTAATGAGCTGTTAAATAATGCTACTGTACGAGCGATATGTAAAAATGCAAAATGAAACATGTGTAAAGTCATGCATGTACTAATTTTACAAAACATGTTTTAAAAAAAAAAAAAAAAAAAAAAAATGAACGATACCCTTATCATTAAATTCTATGGTTCCAGACAGATTCGCGTGGGATTCCCCTTCAATAAAATTTTGCAAGAAAACGCATATATGTACGTTCGTGTACATACGCACATTTAAACACATAAACACTTATATATATGTACATGAATTTAAATATATTTATGTATGGGAAAAACATAACTGTAGCACTATTCCCCCTTAAAAATGTACTGCTTTTTAATTATATCTGCTACTAATTTGTGCATAATATTCCCTATAATTTTATCGCCCTTACTTGTTAAATCATCCAGCATCCATTTTACTTCTTTTTTGCTTTCAAATTTGACCTTCCCCTAATTAAAACAGAACGATGTATGGAAAAAAAAAGAAGGAACATTTTTTTTTAGTTTGACATGTATTTAATTTTTTTTATTGCTTGTTCATGTTCGTTCACGTTCATTCAGGTATTTTCTTTTTTCTTTTTTCTTTTTTTTCTTTTTTTTCTTTTTTTTTATGTTTTCCCAATGTTTTCTATATTCCTCTTTGTTGTAACTTTATTACCAAGTCCCATTTCAAATTATGATGGACAATCTCACTGAGGAATGGTAGTCTTAAAAACAAATATTCGTTTGACTTTTTTTCAATTTTTATGCAAGGTATTTCATCACTCCATTTTAGTGTTACATTTATTTCTACTTGTTTTTCATTAATTCTTTTAAATTTATAAAATCCTAAAAAGAATTAAAAAAAAAAAAAAAAAAAAAAAAAGAGTTTTATGTGCAATTAATATGTTATTCCATTTTTAATAATTTGCCTTCTTCCTTCATATTTTTATAGCGCTACCAATAAATGGACAAGTCATATTTTTGTAAAAATAGGTCAATATTCTGCTACTCGCATATTTGCTTGAAAGTTGAATGTTCACAGTTTTATGCCTATGTTGTATGTATGTGTGTTTATACGTGTGTTCACATGTACATGTGCATGTACATACATTTGTGCAAATGATCGCCACTATGTGACCCTTCATTGCAGAAGGTGAGAAAACTTCACACGAACATGAAGGGTAATCATATATTTATGCAAACAATGCACACTACATATTAGCATTTCGTTTATTCGTTTAATCGTTTAATCGTTTATTCGTTTAATCGTTTATTCGTTTAATCTTTTATTCGTTTATTATTATTTTTTTTTAACGTATAACCTTTTTCTCATATTAACAAAATCTGCAACATATACATCACAACATTCGCTGTCCAACTCGATTGTCATATCTAGGTCTACATATTTATCGTCGTCGCATTTTAATATTATATCACCCTGGAAAGGTTGATTTAATGGCGTGCGTACGTGTATCATCATGCGTGTTTGTATAAATAAATAATTATATATGTGTATATATGTATATATATTTTTTTTTATTTATACGTATATACATATTTATTTATTTATATTTATATGTACACAAATGAGTAGACAGAGCACCAATTTTTTCTCTTTCAAACCTTTATTTCAGCACATTGATTTTGGTACTCCGTTATGAAGCAAGTCAGCTCTTCTTTAATGAGTAGGTGCAGTCGGTTGTCCTTGTTCTTCCTGAGAAAGATTTTTTTTTTTTTAAATTGAAAAATGAAAAATGAAAAATGAAAATTAAAAAATGTATAATGAAAATTAAAAAATGTATAATGAAAATTAAAAAATGTATAATGAAAATTAAAAAATGTATAATGAAAATTAAAAAATGTATAATGAAAATTAAAAATTGAAAAATGCAACGCGTGAATTGCCAATTGCGAATTTGTAACATTTATGAACGGCTTTCATTTTGATTAAAATTATTACTCGTGCAGGTAAACCGGTACATAGGTTTGAATATTCTGCTTGCTAATTTTTATGTTCTCATTTTGGTCATATTTATTAATTATGGGTATTTTTTTATTTTTTTCAAAAAATATAGAATAATTGTAAAAGAATAAAAGATAAAAAGGGTAATAATAATTTTTGGAAAATTGTAAAGTATTTAATTTTTTTATATGTTTTAGTATAATAAAAAACCTTAACAGTAAATTAAAAAAATTACATTTTACCTTACTGTTCATAAAGGTATCATTTTTATAAACTACAAATGGAGGTTTACTATTAACATATAATATATCGTTGTGTTTTTTCCTTGTTGTATAACTTAAATTTCCCTTTTTCACTGGATGTTCACCTGAGCAGCATTCACTGTATTCATTGTTCTCACCAGGTTCATTACACGAGCCAAGTTCGACATGTTCCTCATCCTCCTCATTCAGGCCAACAAAATTACTTCCAAAATCAGCCGATTTATTTTTTCCCATAATAGTATTATCTTTATTTATTAAAAACAAAAAATTATAAAAAATGAAAAAATTACTCTCCAAAATATCTCCACATTTGTACATGTCTTTCTTTATATAATTCAAGAAAGAACAATTCTCTTTATTAAGTCTTCCATAGGGAATAACACATATTATATATGAGTCCAGACAGTTTGTAAATTTCTGTAATTCTATTTTATTATATAATGTATTATAACTTGTTGTAGTAGTAATAATACTATGGTTATATCTACCAATATTTGTTTCAACAAAATTTAAAAAATCATTCATGAAATTGTAATAAAGTAATTTTGTTGTATTATTTTCTATAATAGTAATATCTTCTGTACAATTTAAATCATCAATTATGAGAAGAGTTACTAATATAAACTTTTCTCTTTTTACTAACAAAAAAGGATGAACTATTTTATTCTTTACCCTTATATTGTAGCAACTTATCGTCCTATTTAACTCAAGAAAAGTTTCATGTGCACCCACATCTTCATTCCTTTTATTAATTATCTGATTCTTAATAATCGTTTCGACGTTTTTCATGTTGAGTACATTTACATAATTCGAATCCTGTGAAGAAGTTCAAAGAGGGGAAAAAAAATAAAATAAATTAAAATAAAATAAAATATAAAATTAAGATTATACATTGAAAGAGAGAGAGGAAAAGGAAGTCACAAAACGTGAAAACATTAATACGGCTAAAAATGCTTGGCCCGTTTAAAGTGCTGCACACAACTGAACTGTTACACAGATCAAACGAGCGAAACAGATTGGAAACGATTATAATAAGACAAAAATGGCACAGTGCATGTTTATTTCTCCCTGAACATATTCATTTTAAAGCAATCTTAAAATTAATTTTTTAAATTATCCTTACTTGTACATTTTTGGCGCATATTTCCACATTAATAAAATGTTTTTGGTATACCAAATCGTAATTAAAGTCCGTTGATTTGAACAAAAACAGTGCTCTAATTCCGTGCATTATGCTTATCAAAAATGTACCTTTTAAACTTAGTATGATATGGTATAGTATGGTATAATACGATATAGTATAGTATAATGTGATATATTTTTTTTTTTTTTATTTTTTATTAAAACAAGGCTTTTGTCAAGCTAGGGTAGCAAATTAAAAGAAATTAGTAACTTAAAAAGTAAAAAAAAAAGAAAAAAAATATGATAAATGATGCCTTTAAAAAGGCTAACATAAAAAGTTATGCAAATGCACAGATAAACATGTACGCAAACAGGCATACACACGAACGCACACATATGTATGTATATATATATATATATATATACATATACCTGCATAGGGCTGTGTTCGCGCTTTTTTTGAAAAAATGAAGGTACATAAATAAAAATAATCAAACTAATCTGTGCTCTAAATCAATATAAAAAAGTAAGGAGTGAAAATATAATGGAGGTAATTAAAAGAGAGGTAAATCAAAGGAAAGAAATTAAAATAAAAAATTTTAAAAAATAGAAACAAAAAATAAATGAGTGATTGGCGTATGAATGGTAAATGAATGGCGAACAAATGGCGAACAAATGGCGAACAAATGGAGAACAAATAACAGCCAAATGGCAGACGAACGTGGAGTAAAAAAAATACGTTTTAAAAAGCTATAAAAAAAAAAAAAAAAAAAAAAATTCACGAATCAGAATTGAAAGTAGCCACGGAAAATTAAGGGCAAAAAAAAATGTGTCTTCTTAAATCAGACATTAAACGTTGGAATATACATGCATGAACATGTGCATACGTCATACACACATGCATATGAACATGTGCATACGTCATACACACATGCATATGAACATGCACATAAGTGTACACATATACATATATATATATATATGCCTTTACGCATGCCTGTATTGCGTATCACGAAAGTAAAGGCAAAATGTTGGCACATAAATCAAAGACGCCGGTTTTTGAATTAAAAGGATCGTACAGGAGTGTATTCAAAAAGTGTACAACTGGCCTCTTATTTTTTAAAATCATAATTCAAAAATAACAAGTTGAGAAGCCCCCTCATCATTCATCAAATATGGACATAATTACAACGAACGGCGGATTAGAAAACAAGTACTAATATGGGCTCGCATAA
The DNA here is from genome assembly GCF_900090045.1 of Plasmodium malariae. Taxonomy (NCBI): domain Eukaryota; phylum Apicomplexa; class Aconoidasida; order Haemosporida; family Plasmodiidae; genus Plasmodium; species Plasmodium malariae. The sequence continues at coordinate 1,042,511 of NC_041784.1, forward strand.
CGTATATCATTAACACTGTTGTTTGTTATATGTTATATCTTACATATTACATGTTATATGTTACATGTTATCTGTTACATGCTATCTGTTACATGCTATCTGTTACATACTATCTGTTACATGGTGTATGTTACATGGTGTATGTTACATGGTGTATGTTATTTGTTATCTTTCATTTTCTCTTCTTTTTTTTTTTTTTTTTTTTTTTTTTTTTTTCGTGTTACCCCTTCCTTACTGCTAGTTAAAAAAGAAATTTAAAAAGGGAAATAAAGATCTTTTACGTGATATTTGTTCTGAGTCGTTCCTCGTCACTCCTTCGTTGCACTCTGTGTTATATTCGTAACCATTGTTGTTAATATCGATCAATATATATTCCTTTGTTTTGTTTTCTTCTGTTTTGTTATCCTGATATAATATATGATCATGGTCATAATTTATTAAGTTATTGAATTCAAGAGTATAAACTGTAGTTCTTTTCTTTCTTTCTTTTATTTGCTCTTGTATGCTATTCATATAACATTTTTTACATATACACATTTTTTTTCCATAAGTATTATTGGTGAATTTATTATTCGTATTTTGTCTAAAACTTTTCATTATCTCATTACTCATGTGATTTAACTTATTCTTACCCTTTGATGTTGTTACATGTAATTTGGATGACGTAGGGACAGTACTTACGAGCACGTATTCATTTTTATTGTGTATTATTTTACTAACTTTATACTTGTTGTTATTCTCTTTATAAAAATTTAATTTTTTTTTTGAACTATTTTTTTCATTAAGTTTCAATGATAACATATCATTATTTTTTCTCTTCATCTGTGAATAGTACTTATCATTCTTCGAACGTCCTGTGTTATTATTCTTTAGTAACTTATCTTCATGTAATAATTCACCCTTGTTAGAAAACTCAAAAAATTTGGCGTATTCATTTAAATATATTAATTTTTCCATTTTGCAAAAGATCGGGAGGGGTGGGGGACAGGATGATACACACAAAAGTATCGTACGACTAAACGAGTAAATGGAGCAGCTATAGTAAAGCCGGTGGAAAAAAAAAAAAAAAATAATAATAAAATGTAACAAAGTATAATGTAACAAAGTATAATGTAACAAAGTATAATGTAACAAAGTATAATGTAACAAAGTATAATGTAACAAAGTATAATATAATAAAATAAAATGAAGCACAGAAAAATGTAATACAGTAAAATATTATATTATATAATATAATGTAATAAAAAAAATAATGTTATCCATTAAAAAACAATGTTATGTAATGTAGGAAGGAACACAATATAATACAATCAGAATAATAACATACTGGATATAGACAACATAACGAAAGCGGATGAAGTCATTAAAATAATTGTAAAAAAATTAAAAAACTGTTTTGCTGTTAAAAGGGAATTCGACTTAAGAAAGTTTAATATATATACCATAATTATTAAAATGCTACTCTGTTTATAACATGCTCATATGTGAAAAGGAGGTAAGTATACATATATACATTTGTGTGTGTGTTTGTGTGTACGTATTTTAATGAGAAAAAGTTCGCCAACAATTTTTGAATAAAAAGATTTAAGCACGTTATATTCATGATGTAAAATGATGAAGAAAAAAAAAAAAAAAAAAAAGAAAAAAAAGCTAGTTGTAAAAATACAGTTATAGGTAGCCAAATTGAACTGCATGATGCATTATGACCTGCACAAATTATTAACATGTCAGGGGAAAAAAAAAAGAAAAAAAAAGAAGAATTACCAAAATAATTTTATAGCTGTAAAAGAACTTCAAATGTTATAATTAATAGGTTGTTATACTCTAAATGGATTACTTCTACAATATACATTTATGCACTAAAATGAAGTTCCATTATAAGGGAGAGAAAAAAAAAAAAAAAAAAAAAAAAGTAACCCCCCTTTAAATCGCAATAAAAATCAGCTAATTAAATGTTCCGAATGTAGACATGACTTGTGCATGCGAAAAAATTATTTTTTGAAACATTCGCAAAAAATAAAATGAAATAAAATGAAATAAAATGAAATAAAATAAAATAATGGATTAGAATCGAGTGTGTCACTGGAAAATATACACTTGTGAGATCCTATTTAACTCTTGCAGTAACCTCAATCCGTACATTATTTATAAGGATGCAAAACGAAAAAAAGAAACAATAAATAAATAAACGGATAAATAGGTGCATCAATAAATAAACGGATAAATAGGTGTATCAATAAATAAACGGATAAATAGGTGTATCAATAAATAAACGGATAAATAGGTGTATCAATAAATAAACGGATAAATAGGTGCATCAATAAATAAACGGGTATAAATATGCATAAATAAATACAAAGGTAAATACACTAACAAATTCCTACTACGTGTACGGTTTGGCAAAAAAAAAAAAAAAAAGGAAGCGCATCATTATGTGTTTTGTGTACTCTAGAGCAGCAATAATGGGAATACTTTTTAAGTTGGATGGAACCAACGTAACTATAAAATTCGAATTAATTCCTTTACTTCTACATAATTTCAAACTTAAATTTTACTCTTATATTTTCATACCCATAAATGTATACATATTTTTTTTTTTTTTTTTTTTCATTTTTGCTTATAACCCTATTATGAACAAGAAAATAAAATAACATGAAATATTAAAGGTAGTCTAATAGGTATTGTTTAAATATGTAAGAAATACCAAAAAAAAAAAAAAAATGAACGTATTAGTAACTCCATGTTAAATCGTACTTTTTCCAAAATTTCTTCTTTCGCGACATGGAATTAATTAAAAGAATGGGGAAGAGGAGTAAACATAAAATATTAATAAAAAAAAAGTATAAAAAAAAAAAATATAAAAAAAAAAAAAATCAATGGGTTGAAATAATTGGCTATGTAACAATGTGTACAATATATATTGTGTAAAGAATCGACGTGCAAATGCTGGTTATAAAATGTTAAAAAAAGTTATTTTTAAATTTGTTTTTATTTTTATGTTCGTTCCGTTATTCCGTTTTTGCTTCTTTCCTTTTCTTTTAAGATAAATACCTAGCGCCTTTTATCCGGGTTAACTTTTTTTGTGACATGTTCAGAATTTCTCAGAGTACTAAATAAAGTAATGGAAATTATATAAAATGAAAAAAGTGCTCTCAAAATGTTTTAATATTTTCGCATGAACATGTCACCAGAGTATTCACGTACGTACATAAATGATAAGAATATGTGTGGATATGTATAATTGTATATATACAAATGGATATATACAAATGGATATATACAAATGGATATATACAAATGGATATGTATAATTGTATATATACAAATGGATATATACAAATGAATATATACAAATGAATATATATATATGTGAATATTCCCGCTTGTGTACTTTTTCTTTATTTTATGAGAAAACGCAAAACAACATGACAATTTTAAGAAAACAATTGTGTACTTGTTATGTGACGTAACAGTAATGTTTGATAAGTAACATTACAAATATGCCCTTTGAAAATATAGTAAATTTTACGTGTGCAAATGAAATTATAACAGACAAATTAGAGATGCAAAAAAAGAATAATAAAAAAAAATAAGAACAAAAAGGACGAAAAAGAAACAGTATGCTTAGCGTGGGCTCGTAAATTTTGCAGGTACATAATTCTTTACAGAGTCATAAAAATAGTTGAGATCTGCCAAAAAAACTTATTACTTTTTTTTTTTTTTTTTTTTTTAAAGACAACATCATATATAATTAGTCCACATGTAAAGGCGAGTATGGAAGACTATAAATGCACCAGTTGCTTTGAGGATATATATATAAATAGTGACAAGGAGTTGTTTTATTTCGATATATGTAAACATAAAATATGTGGTGAATGCTTAGAGAATCATTTAAATAAGCATAATAAGCAACACTGTCCTCGTTGCAAAGTGTCAATAACCAAAAAGAATGTTGTTCCTTTTGATATAGAAGAACGAATATACTCAAATCAAAAAAATATACGATCCAAATTGATGGAAATATTTAATAAAAGAAGACATAATTTTGAAAATACACCTTTATATAATAATTATTTAGAAAAAATTGAAGATATTATATATATGTTAACTAACGAATGTGATGAGAAAAAACGAAAAATTATTGAGTCATATATAAAAAAGTATGAAAAGGAAAACATCAAATTGATAGAAGAAAATAATGCTCTTATATATGAAAATGAAAAAAAAAAAATCCATGATATAGTAAAAGAAGAAGGGAATTTATATGAAATAATTAAACATAGACCTATAATAAATAAATCAAACAATGAGACTTATGTTCATTCATTAATTAAAGAAAACCCTAAGCTATTTGATGAAATAAAGGTAACCAATATATCCGAATCACAACCACAACCATTAAATGCATCTATTAAAAATGATACAGATATACCTGTGCGAAAATTTACTTCTGAAGAGGACTTAAAAAAGTCCGACTACGCTGGGGGGTATAACCCCTCTATCGTCTTTAAAAGGTGTGACACAGAATTTAACTCCACCATATACTTCAACATATAACCGCGAGCTAATTCGTTGTACATTCTTTGGCAAGCGTTTGTCTACATGCGCATACACACGTACATATACGCTTGCACCTATTCGCTTGTTTGGTTTATTGCCCTTTCCCCCCCTTAAAAATTTTACATTTTCATGTGTATTACCAATGTGCTTATATCTTCATTTTTGTGAGAAGAGTAGTTAATTTTGAGGTCCTTTCCTTTTTGCATGACTACTTTCTCCATCTGTCCCCATTATCTTCCCCCCTTTTTTTTTTTTTTTTTTGTAATTAAAAAGCCCCCTGGAAATATACAACAACTTTGGGGCAACTCAGAAAATATAGACAATCATTGTAGGACGTAACATTTTAAAAAATTTTAAACCTTTGTTAACTAAATTGTAAATTTTATGTTTTACAAAAAAAAATTTAAGAAATAATTTGGACTATCGTTGCGTTCGTAATGTTGTAGCAGTTATGACATATAACACGCAGTAAAACATTCAAATGGAATTTTATTTTATTTTATTTTATTTTCTAAAAAAGAGAATACTATATAATGCTAAAATTACTCGTTATATTAAAAAAAAATATATATGACTATATAATAATGCACACATGCGAAGTATTATGTCTAAAAAAATTGTCCATGTATTTACATATTTTAATGTTCACATAAAACACTTTCCATTTTATGCGTTCCGTAAAGTCATTTTCCTAAATAAGATGGGCGTCCCTTTGCTGCCTTTTCCAATTTTGGAGTCTCGCCATTTCGCCCGTTTCACCTTTGAAAATGTACACATGTATGTTTGTGCATATACGTGATATACATACATATATATATACATACATATATATATACATATTGGGCATACGTACGTCCTGCATATACGTATACATTGTTCGGGTATACGTAAGCATTACTTGTGTATACTAATGCAATGTCTACATATATGTATAATTTATTTTGAAATTCCATCAAATACATAGACTTAGCTTATTCAGGGTTAACATATGTACCATCTTTTGTTTTTCATTTTTTCCCTTCAGAACAAAAATGCATTTGAAAAAAAAAAAAAAAAAAAAAAAAAAAAAGAGAAAAAAGCAGCACAAAGATAAGTCGTATATAAAGTTCATTAAGAAATGTATTACAAATATGTGCAATGACTTCTTTATTTTGAAGAATATTAAAGCAAAAAAAAAAAAAAAATTACGTACAGTTTTAAATATTGTGCAAAAAAAAAAAAAAAAAAAAAAAAAAAGCTAGATATAAGGGGCAAGAAGTCTCTCGATAGCTTCAAGATAAACTCAAAAATTAAGAAGCTTTATAGCACGAATTTTTACAAAATTGACTTTTGCGCATACACAGTACACATTTATTTTTGTATGATTTGTAAGTATCCATGATTTGAGAAAAAACTGATGGCACGAAGGGGGGGGCATTAAGCGAGCTTCATAAAAGGATATACTTCCAATAGGTGTATACTCCCTTATATGTGTTTACTAGTACACAACTGTATACTGCTATAAATGTGTACACGATCATACACTTATTTACAGCCAAACACGTGCACGCACCTAGAAATCGAAGAACAAAAGGTAAATGAACAAGAGAGGGGGCGAATGAAGGAGTAAAGGCTTATATTAAAACAACGATCATATAACGATAGGGAGAAAGAACGAGCGAAGAAGGTAAGTAATCCAAGTGAAAATCCCCTTTTTCTACTAGTATATGATTGCATCGATAGCTGTTCATCAAAATGGAAAATAAAATAAATGAATTTTACGAAATAATACAAAAAGAAATATTAAATTATTTTACTATTCCGAGGGGTAAAAATGAATATTTAAGTTATGAGAGGATAAAATTATTTATACGAGACTTAGTGGACTTTTTAAATACTGAAGGATTTTATATATATACAAAGTCGTACATAAATGAAGAAAATATAAATTTTTGTCATTCACCTAAACTTTTTTCATTTACCTTATTACCACAAAAATTAGAAGGATATTTGTTGGAATTGTGTAAGCAATGTACCTTACTGTATGCTGAATTGTTTGATAATATTGTTTGTGACTTGCCTTTTTTATTAAACATATTAAAAGATCTTAAAGAGTATGATGCTTTTACCAAAAGGATGATTGAAATTTGTCAACGGGTCTATTTGAGTGGGAGCAATGGGAGAAACATACAGAATGATATTCGTTGTGTTATTGGACGATCCGACTACATGACAAATAGGCGCTTAAATGGGGAAGGCGGGGAAATAGGGGAAGTACAAAAACAGAACGAAAAGAATATTGATATAAAACAAATCGAATACAACACAATATCAGTTGCTTTTGGTAATCTGTCTTCCTTCATTTTTGAAGCACACAAAAATATGATAAAAGAAATATATAGAGAATATTTTCCATATTTTTATAAGGAAAAGAAAAACGAAAAAAAAATTCTTTCTATTTTGGATAAAAAGTTTGATAATAATTTTCTCGAAGGTATAATTTCTTGTATTTCTAAATGTCACGAGATTTATACTGAACAATATTCAAATTTCGAAAAAAATTTTAAAAAAATAATCATTAGCATTTTAGATAAGGAAGACTTAAATAATTTTGATAAAAATAAAACGAAATGTGAATTACAAAAACTAGGTATAGGACTAAAATGTTTTACTATCACGGAATTACAAAACTTATTTGAAAAAAAAAAATTATTTTTAAATTATACTCATGAGACTGTAAGCGATTCTTTGGAAAGGATTAGAAAGAACGCTAACCCTACTGAGGAAAAGCTGCAAAGAGGGAGGTTATTCATAAATATGAACGATGAGGAAGCACACAATAGGGATAGCATAGTTCATACATATAATGCTTCCACTATGTCTACTCACAACGCTCACCACGATCATAACGCAATATACGAGCGAAACATATACGAAGTAAGTGTGATATACTTCAGATCCCTGTACACACCTAACCATTTTAATGAAATCGTGTGGACTATAAGAGAAATGATCGAATACAGTGATGCAGTGAAGATTCCTTCCCTGCCATACCAGTTGGTTGGGTGTAAGCGGATGCAAATGCTACTACTAGATGATGAAATTTTAAAAAAATATATTTCCATAAATTTAAATAAGAATGATAAAACAGAAAAACAAATAATGAATGATATGAATTTGTTAAAGAAAACTTTTGCTTTACAAGTAGATCCTTCTTTAAATAAAAATGCTTCCATCATTTCACGAGCCATTGAAAATGCAAATAATTTTTTGTTAAAACCTCAAAGAGAAGGTGGAAAAAATAACCTGCATGGTCAGGATGTTAAGGACACATTAATGCTTTTTTATGAACCACAAGAGAAGAAGAAGTTGTGCTGCTATGTTTTAATGCAAAAGTTGTTCCCGTCGTCTTTTATGACAATTCACTGCAGGACGAGGAGGACAGGAGAGAACCACACAGGAGGAGTACTAAGTCCACCTCACAGGGATGGGGCGATCAGGACAGAATCAAAAGGGTATGAAGATCAGTTGGAAAGGGGGCATGAACAATGGAAGGGAAATCAGACTGATGCCAAATGCCAATTGGAAGAATGTTATTTTGTCGAATTTTCTCCTGAACAGTCCATTTCAGAAATTAGCCTTTTCCACAATTTTATTTTTTGTAAAAATAAAAATGTCCTCAATGAACAAAAGGGATATCTGGTTCGGACCAAAAATTGCAAGGAGAATGAAGGCGGGGCTATATGTGGTATATCGAGTTTGGATTCCTTCTTCTTGACGTAAAGCGGACCGATGGGCATCAAAAAAATATGAGGCACAAATAAGTACATCATCGGACAATACCAAACCTAAGGAAGAAATGTTAAAATTTCAAGAAATGAATGAAACGTGAATAAAACCTCTCGTCGTGATGAGAAAAAATTTGAATTTTTTTTTTTTTTTTTTTTTTATAAATGTACATGACACTGGCTTTTGATATGATATTTTTTTTTTTTTTTTTTTTTTTTTTTCTTGGCACTTTTACGTAACACCGTTGTTTATTTTTTTTTTTTTTTTTTTTTGGCATTTTAAAGAAACTCCCTTTTGTTATATAATTTCCTCATGGTATTATTATAAAGCTTCTTTGTTACGACCTTTTTTGTGAATTTATATACATTTTCTAAGGGATTTATTCATGCCGTTTTATTGTTGGCATCATTTTGCTATTTGCTCTATTTCGTAACCTTCTTCATTGGCGACTTTATGCTTTTTTTTTTTTTTTTTTTTTTTTTTTTTTTTTTTTTTGCTTCGTATACAAACATGACAGAGATATTTCGCTATATGCACATCTCCTATTTTTGTCATGGCAAATACTGTGAGTTATGACTAACAAATTATGACTAACAAATTATGACTTACAAATTAAGATTTACAAAATATGACTTGCAAATTAAGATTTACAAAATATGACTTACAAATTATGATTTACAAAATATGACTTACAAATTATGATTTACAAAATATGACTTACAAATTATGATTTACAAAATATGATTTACAAAATAAAGACTTAAGTATCTACATTGTATCTCTTCCTTTTTTTTTTTTTTTTTTTTTTTGTAATTTCTTTTTGCAAAAAATTTCTTTTCCAAATTGTTCAAATCGTAAAAATGTTTTACATGATTAAGAACGCAGTAAGAAACACCAAGGGCTTCAATTTCTATGAAGTAAAAATAAAATTATTCTTAAAAGAAATTTATATGAAAAGCGATAAAGAAATAACAAGTATAGTAACCCCCTCTTCTTCATGTAGTTCCCACGAAAATTTATTTTTTAATGATCTATTTATATATTTGGAAAAGAAGAAAAATGAAGAGCAAAATAATACTCTGCTTTTCAATAAGGTCCGAAATGATAAAAGGCACAGGAAAAGAGCTTTTCAAAAAAGAGGATACTGGAAGAAAATGCATTACTTCGTTCGAAAGAATAATATGATGTGGTAAAGGCACAAAGGACGTCCGAAAGTTTCTTTTGAAAAAGGGGACACTTATACACACACATACATATATATATATATATATACATATATATACATATATATAATTGTGTGCACATACGTGTATGCCTATTATGTACGTATTTGGATGCATATGTGTAAGTGCACACACATGTACTTGTACTTGTACATGTACATGTACATGTAAACTAAGTGTGAGGATATATATATATATATATATATATATATATATATATATATACGTATGAATCTACGCTTAAAAAAAAATACTGCATCCGTTATGCTCACTTTTTCGAGCAAAGCGGCTCTTTTTCACATTTGACTTTTTATGCATACAATTTTTCTGTAGTTTTGCCTTCAAGGTACAAAATATTGATTACGAAAAAATGAAAAGATTGAAAAGGGGGGAGGTGTATTCAAGTTAAAAACTCTTCAAGGAAAAAACCCTACTCTCGATGTATCCCTGATGATGCGTTTGCCTGAATATTTTGTCCATCACTTTTTATTTTTCATATCCTTCTTAAAACAACTGAATAAAAGGGAATTTGCGCAAGCGCGAAATTTCGTTCTATGTCAAGTTGGGGGGATAGCAATTTTTCTCTGGTTTGACTGCATTTCGAGCTGAAAAGAAATAAAACAAAATATGGAATAATAACGAAAATGGGAAGTAAAGTTTATCGTAATTACGTAACATGCAAGGGCATAACTTAACGGCTGCCATAATTAATTTTTGTCTTTATTATAAGTACATCGCTAAAAAGTTTCTTCAGCTTCTCCTCTGAATTGCTAATGACCTTTTTCCTGCTTTCACTACAAAAGAGCAATCATATTTTTATTAAAAAAAAAATACAATATGTTGCACTTCATAAGTTTAAAGTATTCACATATACACATGTATATACACATGTATATACACATGTATATACACATATATATATATATATATATATATATATATATATATATATATATATATATATATATATATATGCCACAAATTATGTGCGACTTTTAGCCTTACATTTCCCCACTAATATAGTGTATTCTCCTCGTCACTGTATCGTAGCATTTATTTTTTTCCTCCTTTACTAATATTAATCCAACGAGTTTATGCAAAACGGCATCATCCTCTAAATTCTTAACTTCCTATTTTAAATTAAAAAAAGTAAAAATTAAAAAATTATTATAAAGTAATCAGTGTAAAGGAAAGGTATGTATAACATTATATGTAATGTTGTATAAGGGGTGTGTTTGCGTGTATGTATATATATATATATATATATATATATATATATGTTGGAGGGGTCTCAACAATTCATTTGTCTTTTTTTCGTTTTTACATACACATACAAGCATGCGATTGTATATGTGTGTAAACGGGCATATATACATGCATACTTGCACATATACATATATATTTACACGCAATGATAAGTAGACATGCTAGACATTGCAGATGTTGAAAACGCGGCAGACATACACGTATATGTAGTAGCAGTTCCACATAAACAAATGCTAATCTGTCCTTACTTCCAGTAGCATTTCATTTTCGACCTTCTGTGTAATGAGTTCTTCCAATTGAGCATTCAATTTCTCACAGCCTTTAAAAAAAAATAAAATAAAATAAAAATAAGAAAAAAAATATATATTTGCATTTGCATTTGCAATTTGTTTCACTTGTTCTTCATAAATAACATCGAAAATTGGGAATGCCCATGGGTATACATACATTTACGCGCGTTTATGTGTATTTATATATACTTGTACTTATGTGCGCATTTTTTATGTTTTTTTCCTTTTTCATTTTGTTCAATTTTTTATACTCGTTTTTAAGGTATTTATTTCCTTCACAATTTTTGTAATTTTATCTTGAGACATGTTGCACAGACAGGTACTTTTTTTTTCTGTATTTTATCCTTATTTATCTTTATTTTATCCTTATTTTTTTTTTTTTTTGTGATATATAAAAACTTTCGGTACGTACTTTTTCTCCTGAACTACTGTGGGTTTTCAGAGAGAAGCGTTTCTACGTTTAATGTACAACGTCACTATGCTTTGCACTTCTCTCGCTAATTTGTTTGCTTATGTTTTGTATTTCTAAATACATAGGCATACACATGTAAGTACTCATATGTACATACATACATACGTACATGCGCACATGAATATGTAATATGCTGTATGTTATTTAAAACTGGAAAGGATTCAAAGAACTGAGCTTTTCACAAAATATTTTCCTAACATATAAAAAATAAATATTGCAAAAAAAAAGTAATGAAAATAACACGAGGTTAATTAAATATTGTTAATTCATTTCTCTGCTATTTGTCGTAATTAATTATGTTTAACTCATTTTTCTGCTATTTGTCGTTTTTTCATTTTTTTTTTTTTTTTCGTACCTGCGGTAGCGAACGTTACCGTAGCTCTAAATGAGACGTAAAAAAAAAAAAAAAAAAAATCAAAAATAAATTAACAAGTTAAAGAAAATAAAGAAAAGTTAATAAAAAAATAAAAAGAACAAATAAGGCAAAATAAAAAAAGAAAAAAAGAAATTTACGCAAAAACAAGCAAAAAAATTAAAATATACAAAAACAAGCAAAAAAATTAAAATATACAAAAACAAGCAAAAAAAATTAAAATATACAAAAACAAGCAAAAAAATTAAAATATGCAAAAACAAGCAAAAAAAATTAAAATACGCAAAAACAAGCAGAGCGAAATGTACAAAAACAATGATAGCAAAATTAACTGTTGTGATACTCTTATGTAAAAAAGCAAGGAAACACAGCACAGGTTTACGATGAAAAGAAAACATGCTTAATTTTTACCCAAATTTTTTGGGATTAAGAAAGGAGGAAAAAACAAAAAAATTTTTTAATGTAATAAGTGTGTATAAATGATACAAACATATTACATAAAAAGGTCTGTGACAAGTGTATAAAGTCATATTAGTGGCACCGCATAAGTGAGAATGTACATATATATATATATATATATATATATATATATATATATATATATATATATATATATATATATATATATATATATATATGTAACCCTTATGCACATGTACAGGCACTTTTGCATTTTTGCTCCTGTAGTATTGGAAAAAAAAAAAAAAATTGTGTGAATGATGATAAGGCTTTATTACAGTTTTTCAGTGCTTCAACTTTTTTAATTTTACACGTGCAAGAAGCACATTGATCAGTCCGTCATAGTTAGAACTCTTATTAGTAGGGGTGCTCAACCCATCTTCCTGATTCGTGCCTAAATCTCTTTCAAATATATATCTACGTAGTATGGAAAAATGAAACATTCATTGGTAAGAAGAAATCGTTTTTTCCTTCCATCTGTGATCTCATTTTCATCTCTTTTCCTTCTTATGGAAAAGATTGTGGCATTAATTTCCTTGTGAATCTTTGACGATACGTGCTGACTTAAGTACATTGAACTTAGGTAATGGAAGTTATTTATAAAAAATAAAAAGAGACGTAAATTTTGTATTTCTAGCTTAAATAATATATTATATACAAAAAGATAGGTGTATATAATACAGAGTAACTGAATATTCTGCACAGTTAAGAATTGCACCAGTTTATTTATTTCGTCTTTTTCTCTCCCATCCTTTTCGTTTAAATGTAGCTGTTTGGTTTTATTTAAATGTAAGTGGTCATTTAATAAGACATGTAACTGTCTTAATATAGTATCATAAACAGGAGCATTCATCTTACAGTTCAGTGTAAAGGAAAATAAAAGGTTTATCAACGTTTTAGCAGTTAAATCGCTTTTTCCACAAAAAAAAAAAAATTCCCCTTTTTTTTTTTTTTTTTTTTTTTTCTTCTTCGCCATTTTCGTCAACTTCTTCATTTACATCTTCTTCTATCACTTCAATTTCTTCCATTACTTCGCTTTCTTCCATTACTTCGCTTTCTTCCATTACTTCGCTTTCTTCCATTACTTCAACTTCCTTCACTCCTTCCACATCGTTAAGAAATAGCTTGGTTAAAAAGAACGCTTCCTCGTGTTTGTGATCATAAAAATAATTTAATTTTGACAGAAAAATGTAAATTGATATTAAACCAAAATGCGAGTAATTTTCGAGCAATTCTTTATTATCCTTCAGAAGAATATGAATTAAATGATAAGTAAATTTTTTATTCTCTTCATTTATATACTCCTCTTCTTTAAAACCATGTTTTTCAAAATTTTTTGTTTTTCGAAAAGCGAAGAAGTTACACACACTATTTATAAACATGCATATTTCTTTTTCCTTGTATAAGGAAAATAATTTTTTTTTTATCTCTCTACCTAGTAAATGTATAATGCTATTATTGCAATAATTGTAGCAGCTGAGAGTGTAAAAAAATATTAACTCGAATTTCTCCTTTTCATCGAAGGGGGAGAAGCCTCCCCTGCCGTCTTCACCACTGCTAAGAGGAACAGACCTCCTCTTATCAGTAGTAGTAATCTCAGATGCTTTGAACGAATCGTGCTTTGCTTTAATGGCATTACACTCCTCGTAGTGTAAAAAACCTTCGTACATTTTTTCTATTTTTCGGACGTCTTTTATGTTATCACACTTAACATTATTCCTGGTGCTATACTTGAAATTATTTTCTACACCATTATTTACACTGTTATATACACCATTATATACTCCATTATTTACACCATTTTTGGCCTGGGCATGATTTCCACCCCTAAATGCCTTCAAAACCTCGAGTGAAATATAATTTAAAAAATCAATAATTTTACTCTTTTCATAACTGTATTTGTTCAAAGAGTGTAACAAGATAATAGACTGCTTTAAGGTAAAATTTGAATATTTTTTAAAAATATAAAAATAATAAATATCATCGATTATCTTTTTTTCATATATCACATCATTCATTTTGTACAGGTTATTTAAAATAATACATACACTTTTACAATTTAAACTATAAAATAAAGTATTTTTCTCATTTTTATTTAAACGGCTAATTATAGATTCACTTATTTTTTTATTATGAATATTACACTTTCCTTTAATATCTAGCAACAACGTTACGTCTTGTTCATTCATAAAAGGTATATGTTGCGTGAAGTACGAAACAAAAGATTTAATTATATCGTTTACCATAATTTTTTTTTTTTTTTCTTTTATTTTTAACAATATATTCATTAATCCTTTTAATATTAATATATAGCTTTGATTATTATATATACTGTCATTATATAACTTGACTATCTTTTTATTTATCGAAATAGCTTCTTCATAGCTTTTTTCAACGGACGAACTTTTTTTTTTGCTTCTTATATAAAAATCATACGACAATTTTTTTAAAAATGGAAGTTTTTCCCTTCCACCATAGGTGCTAAACACCTGATAAACCATAAAAAATTTTGTTTTCATTGTTGATGTTCTGGTAGATACTCAATTAAGGGTAACTCTTTATTTATACGCGGTACACATTACAGTGCGTCCTTGACATATATACTTGTGTAGGTGTACGCGTATATGTATTACTGTATATGTATACATGTATATATATATATATATATATATATATATATACACAAAGTGCCATACCCGTGCACTTGCATAAATACCACTAGCTAAGAAAAACATGGCACCCTATTTACACAAAAAAAGGGAGCTTACTTTTCAGAAGCGAAAATTTTCAAAAATAGGTATGCGAGAAAATATGAAGAAAAATGGGAGAACATATTGTTATGCATTTTAACCGCCTTTATTAAAGTGCATATTTTAAAAATTGCGTTTTTTTTTTTTTTTTTTTTTTTTTTTAAATTGTATTACTCATTATGAGCATGGAGAGGGGGTAAAACCTTTGATTTGGCTAGAAAAAAAAAAAAATAATAATAATAAAATAAAATTATGACTGAAATTTCTACATTTGCATTATTACAACTATGATCTGATATGGTCAGGTGAAACACAGTAAGGAGAAATGTGAAAAAAGATGGAGAAAAAAAAGTCGGAATTTAAGATATGAAAATAACTAAAGGTATATACATAAACAACTATATATACACATGTATTTATACGTAAATATATTAATGTATATATGCATAAGCGTGAACAGACATATAACAAATATTGCGACATATTAGTACTTTGATTAAGTACAAACAATCGTGGGGGCTAACCAGAAAGGAATTCTTTCCGTTAATAAAGCAGTAGACTATCCTCCTCCACCTCCCCATGAGTTGTGTTACATGCTTATTTAATTTATACTAATTTATACAAAATAACAAAATGAAAATTAAGGAAAAAAAAAAAAAAAAAAAAAGGCATTTAAAAGAATATGCTTTTTCTTAACATAAGATAATGTTATAAAAATAAAAAAAAATTTCGAAAAATTCGTATTTTGGAAAAATACGACCTCTGTATAATATGTATCATTTTAAAAGAACATGTATATCTTTAAGTTTAACATGTTTGTTGCATTGTAGCACTGCTTCATTTTTTTAGTTTTTCAAAACATGCAAAGGGAACTTGAACTCTTGATACTATTCAACAAAAAATTTTCATCATATATGCATACATATACATTTAAACATATACATGTAAATATATGTATGTATGTTTAAGCTGCCTCCCTTGACTTCAAAATTTTAACTGTGCTGACAATTCTTCAGAATAATTTTTCCATATTTAAACCATAATATTAACAAAAGCCTTTTTAATCATACAGTATTATATATATGCTAATTTGCTTCTTTTTTTTTTTTTTTTTTTTTTATAAAAAAATGTATCCCTTTTTTACATATATTGTATCATGATAAATGTTTGATGTATATTTTTTTTTAAATGTAAAATGACCAAACCCCTTTCCCCTTCTCAATTTCTTATTCCTTTTTTCTTTTTATTTGAATACTAACATTGATGCAATTACAGTACTTTTCAATAATTACTAATAAAAATATAACTTAACGTTATCCCCTCCTGCTCAATGGTAGTTAATGATTACAGTATTTTAAATTCACATATACAATATTTTATATATTTATGTATGTATACGTATATACATATATATAATTTAAATAAATCTTTTTTTTTTTTTCTTTTAAATAAATTTTTTTTATTACGCATTACATAAATATGTATATTATGTATTTATATTATATAAGTATATCATTTACGTATATCATTTACGTATATCATTTACGTATATCATATATATACATCATATAAGTATATTAAAAATATATTTTATATATATATATATATATATATTATATGCATACATATAAACTTATCTCGTCACACAAACGGGCTAAAAGAAGTTTTTCATGACAAAATAATTTTTTAATTTTTATATTATACATAAATATATATATATATAATAATATATTTACATAAGAGTATTATGTTTTTAGAAAAAATAGCACTATACACCGTATCGGAGACTTCTAATTTTTTCGAAAACATCGCACGAATATGTACAAGATATGTATCGTATATATATTACATTACAGCAAAAAAATAGTATTCAAAATAGAATAAAAAAAAAAAACCAAAAAAATATGCAAACACAAAAATATGCAAACAAAAAAATATGCAAACAAAAAAATATGCAAACAAAAAAATATGCAAACAAAAAAATATGCAAACAAAAAAATATGCAAACAAAAAAATATGCAAACAAAAAAATATGCAAACAAAAAATATGCAACAAAAAATATGCAAACACAAAAATATGCAAACAAAAAAATATGCAAACACAAAAATATGCAAACACAAAAATATGCAAACAAAAAAATATGCAAACTAACGAACAAACGAATCATCAAATGAATGTTGTACCCATTTGCTTAAAAGTTCCATTTTTATTGATTTTTACGTTTTAAATTTTAAAAGGATATCTCATTTTTTCATATGTTCAAAATTTTTTACATTTATGAGAATTTACATAAATTTCGGAATACTCCTAAATCTCAATTTTTTACTTTTATTCAGAAATCATTTCTGAGGTTTTGTGTTAAGTCATTAAATTTTTTTTTTTTTTTTAAACATATTTACAATCTTACATACTTATATATACATAATATATTCTCATTACTGCTCGAAAGACTGCATTTTTAAACATACTTTTTTGGATATTTTATATTATTTTAGTTTTTTTTTTATTTTTTTATTTTTACTGTTTACCTATACCATTTGTCATATTTGATTTACTGCATAAGTTATGACATTTACAGTGTTTTGTATATACAAAAAAAAAAAAATTTTCTTATTGCAAAATTTTTAAAAGTGGGTAATTTGTGCGTATTGTGTTACATTCCTAGTAGAAAGGCATATATAGTCTGCTTTCCTTTTGACATAAATTTTGCACATATATATACATATATGTACGTACATGTTTATGTATATCCATAATATGTATGTTTATGCGATCTTCCTCGAATACTCGTAGAAATATAAGCAAACTCTACACGCTTCTTCTCTTTAAACGCGACATCGATATTGCTGCAATATCCACCGTGTCAGAGCGGCATATTTTGTGCAGCAAAAGAATACAATATATTTATACGTACATATATACGTGTATATATATATATATAAGTATAACCTTATATTTATATATACATACACGTATTTCATATATACTCATCGCCGGTCAACCTGGATCCGAATTGCTTTAGCTGCTTTTCATTCTCAAAAATGGAAAACTACAAGGGGTTGTATTTCGGAGGAAATAAAGAAGGTAGTAGTAACGTTTTTGACAAAGGAGGAGAAAATTGTTACAGTGTTAAGTTTGATATAAAAGAAGATGATAATTTTGTGTATTCAAATTTTGAACATGTTGAGACAGAAGTGGAAAAGGACATGATAAAGGGTGCATTGGTATGTAAGAAGGTTAAGAATAATTATGAAATAATGGTCGAAAAATTAAAAAGAAAAAAATTAGGTGTATTATTGGTAGGTATAGGTGGTAACAATGCTACGTCGATGTTAGGAGGAATTTGTGCTAATAGCAAAAATTTAACATATTTTAATAAATATGATGTTAAAAAAGCAAATTATTTAGGTAGCGTGTTTCTATCAACAAATATTAGATTGGGTTATAATAAAGCAGAAAGAGAACATTCTTACTGCCCTATTCATAAGTTAATTGAAGTGTACAACCCTGAATATATTGTATATGGTGGATGGGACTTGAACAATTTAAATTTAAGGGACTGTTTAATTAGAAATAAAGTATTTGACTATGATGTTGTTGAAAAAATAAAAGATGAATTAGATTATATTCCACTAAGAAGTGTATATTTTAAAGGGAATTTTATTGCAGGTAATCAACAGAAGAGAGTAAATAACATTCTTGTAGGTAAAAACAAGTTAGAAATACTTGAACAAGTAAGACAACAAATAAAAAATTTTAAAAAAGAAAATAATTTAGATACTATAATAGTCTTATGGTCAGGAAATACTGAAAAGAATATTCCACATATTGAAGGTGTTAATGACACATTTCAAAATATTTTACTAGCTTGCAAAAATAATCATGTTTCTGTGTCTCCTAGTATTATTTATGCCTTAGCAGCAGTGTTAGAAAACTGTGCTTTCATTAATAGTAGCCCCCAGAATACATTAGTCAATGCAGTTGTACAGCTAGCCGAGCAGAAGGGAATTTTCTTAATTGGCAATGACTTGAAGACTGGTCAAACCAAGATGAAGAACCTCCTCCTCGACTTTTACTTTGGCACAGGTATGCCTACGCAACCTGTGCGTTAAGGTCTATGCCCCAGTTTACGCTGCATATCCGTTCATACCGCTTATCCGTTCATATCGTTTATCCGTTCTTGCCGCTTATCCGTTCATACCGCTTATCCGTTCATACCGCTTATCCGTTCATACCGCTTATCCGTTCATACCGCTTATCCGTTCATATCGTTTATCCGTTCTTGCCGCTTATCCGTTCTTGCCGCTTATCCGTTCTTGCCGCTTATCCGTTCATATCGTTTATCCGTTCTTGCCGCTTATCCGTTCATACTGCTTATCCGTTCATGCCGCTTATCCGTTCATGCCGCTTATCCGTTCATGCCGCTTATCCGTTCATGCCGCTTATCCGTTCATGCCGCTTATCCGTTCATGCCGCTTATCCGTTCATGCCGCTTATCCGTTCATGCCGCTTATCCGTTCATGCCGCTTATCCGTTCATGCCGCTTATCCGTTCATACTTCATTCCTGGATGTAGGTCTGAAGCCGAAGAGCATTGTGTCGTATAATCACCTCGGAAATAACGATGGAAAGAATTTGTCGTCAGATCTTCAATTTTACAGCAAGAAAATTTCAAAGAGTAATTTAATTTGTGATTATGTAAAGGCAAATGAACATTTGTATGCAGATGAAGATATTGAGAATCCATTTGCCCTAAATAATGAAGAGTATTATAAAGGGGATAGTTTAGTAACAGCAACTACTGAAAATAAAGAAATGGAAGAAGAATATGCATATGCTGAAGCAATTGAAAAGCAGAAGGTAAATAGTGAAATTGTAATTAAATATGTACCTTATGTAGGAGATGATAAGAAAGCTATTGATGAATATATTAGTGAAATATTTATGAATGGAAAAAATACAATTTCTTTATATAATGTTTGTCAAGATTCATTGTTAGCATCTCCATTGTTGTTAGATCTTATACTTGTAGTAGAACTTGCTCAAAGAGTTTTTTTTAAAAATGTTCAAAATAATACACTAAAACATGAACAGTTAATTAGTGAACATATAAAAGTAGGTGACTATCAGTTAAGTCATACTATATTAAAAACGAAATATGAAAATTTCAAAAATATGGATAGTGTTTTATTCCTTTCTAGTCTTTTCTGTAAGTCCCCATTTAATTCAAGTGTATACAAAACCAGGCACTCCTTTTTCTCGCAGCTCGAAAGTATTTGCAACTTCGTTAGGATCATCTGTGGGTTACCAATAGATGCCCACGTAGATTTGCCCTATATGGTTTAAGTTACTTGTCATTTGGGGGTAAGGAGCGAGAAGGAGGAATATGGAAGAAGAAGTAAAATGAGAAGAGATAAAGGAGGAGATGGAAGGAGGAAGTAGAAGCAAAGTGATGAGAATAATGGGAAAACCACCGTCTCTTCTTTTGATGTGATTGTGAATGTTAATGCTGTTTTCTTTCATTTTTTCTTTTATTTGTGTGCACCTGCGTATCTATACTCGTTCACATAAATGTATTGTATGTATGTATGTACGTAAGTATGCATAAACATGTGTATATTTATTGGCAGGTGTGCATTTTGCATTTTTTTTTTTTTTCCATTCAATTGGGGTATGAAGTGTTTTATGCGAAACTGATTTTCAATTCATGATCCGCATTAACCCTCCGCTGGTCGTGCATATTCCGTTTATGAAATTAAGATAAAAATAAAAAAAATAAATAAATAAAAAATAAATAAAAAATAAATAAAAAATAAATAATAAATAAATAATAAATAAATAATAAATAAATAATAAATAAATAATAAATAAATAATAAATAAATAATAAATAAATAATAAATAAATAAATAAAAAATAAATAAATGTAAAATAAAAGAAAAGAAAAGAAAAGAAAAAAAAAGAAAAAAAGGAAAAAAAAAAAAAAAAGGAAAAATGAAGACAAAATAAATTCAAAAAAAAGTTAGCCAAAATATATCTTTCAAAGTACCCTGCTGCATTTATTAACTCAAGTTAATCTTCTTGGACGCGATGTTGTGATAAACATATCTCTCTAAGTTGCTACTGTCTGAGCATTTGAAATTTTCCAGAATTTTTCTGTGATCATGTAATAGTGAAATTTCGTCAAAGTCCACTTCTTCCCCTTGTATTTGTTTGTCAAGTGTGCTTATCTGCATGTGAAGAAGGATGAAAAAATATGTGATAAGGTAGGAGATAAGTACGTTGGAGAGTAATATATATATATTATATATATGTATGTGGCTAGCTAATCAAAAAGTCCTTTCCCTATTCTTTAAGGGCAAAATGTCCTTCACCTCATCATTGGTAACGTTAACACCAACATAAATTATGGAAGAAGAGTCGTCCTTTATTTGGTACTGCTTTAAGCATCCGTTTATCTGAACCAAGAAAGACACAATGAAAAAAAAAAAAAAAAAAAATAAGAAAGAAAGAAAGAAAGTAAGAAAGAAAGAAAGTAAGAAAGTAAGAAAGAAAGAAAGAAAGTAAGAAAGTAAGAAAGAAAGAAAGAAAGAAAGAAAGAAGGAAGGAAATAAAAACATGCAAAATGAATGAAAATAAGTGTAATGTAATATAAAGGAAAATAAATATTAAAAAATGTATGCACGAAATGAAAGAAGGAAAATGCGAAAAAGCAAAAATGTCCAAAACGACCGCGTAGATCATGGCGAGAACATACATTTTCATGCGGTGACAGCAAAAAGTATATTTCTAAAATGATGTTTTTTGTTATTCTTTTTTTGGTTAAAAAATTATGATATCCTCTATAAATGCTGTGCAATATATGACTTTCATTGAAAACCTAAAGAAAGCAAAGATAAATTCAAATATACAGTTAGTTTAGTAGAGTCACATACTTCATCACATCTGCTAAGTTTTTTTTTTTGCTCCCTTTTAAATGTACACATATATATATTTATATATACAGCCGTCTCCTATTCCCCCAATTTTATTTTATTTTAAGATTACCAGGCGGCTATCTAGCAAAAGAAAGAAATGGCTTATGCTATTTTGATGGGTATCTATTTGTTTATTGTAAATCTCTAAAATTTTTTTTGCGTTTACTACATTTTTAAATAAAAGTAGTGTAACATCCAGCACTTCGTCTAAAATGTATAGTTTTCTCCTTCTCATTTTAAGTGACAATAGGAACGTTAATTGGAGCACAACGTGCTCGTATGTAAGTATATACGTATGTATGTTCGTAAGGAATATGTAAAATACGTGTGCAAGTACTATGTACATATGTCTTTATGTACTTATACACATTTCATCTTGTTATACCATTATTTCGCCGCTAATTAGGAAGCAGTTCAGCAGAGTTGCAGCTAGCCCCTGTCCCTGTTTATAACGCAATAATGGTGTAACTACAAATGTGTTCATATATATATATATATACATATCATGTTCTTATGTACCTATGTATACTTTAGTGCTACAACTTGCTAATATTATCGCTACAGTTTTCGCTCACTGCACCCACCTATGAGTAATGACCATCTCTATTTTTTCAACTTTATCAGCTTATTTTGTAGAAGGGAAAATGAACAAAAGAGAGTTAGGAAAACTCTATTATTTTAAAAACTTTAATTATAGGTAATTAAAAAAAAAAAAAAAAAAAAAAAAAAGAAAAAAAAAAAGAAAAATGTATCAAAAAATTATGCATAAACAGCCTTTTGATGCTCATAAAATTGCTAAAAATGGTAAAACAAAACAAAACAAAATGTTACCATACATTAAATTACATAGCATTACAAAATAATGTAGCAATATACGCAATTCCGCCAAGGGCAAGAATTGGGAAGTGAACATAAAAAAGAAAAAATACAACGTAACAAACGTTAAGGAGAGCTGAGAAATCGTCAGATAGGAGAAAATGCAAAACGAGCCGTAGGAGAGCGTAAAAATGAAAATTTTCAAAAAAGGGCCATTAACTGTATTTATATATATATATATATATATACATATTTTTTTTTTTTTTTTTTTTTTAAGAATCTGTAATTAGAGCATTATTTTTATTTTTAATTTTATTTTTGTTTTATTTTATTTTTTTTTTTTGGGGTTCTATTTCATTTAATCTTGTTGATTGTTCAACTGTACAACTCACTGTTAACAACACCATCAGTTGCGTTACCTTTTCCATAATTTGAAAATCCCAGTTTATTTTTTTAAAACTGTTATACATTCTCCTAAATGTGCAATTCTTGATCTTTTTAAAATGTACTTTTTTCGTAAAGAATGTAGATGGTCTTAAATGTTTTCTTTTTTCTAAAAGAAGACATATAACAGGAAAAAATGTGCTTTATACAAATTTATTTTTAAATATTTTAAACCCCTCCACATTAATTTTAAAAGAGAAAAATGAATCATTCATAACCGTAGGAAAATGCAAAAAGTTCCTTACTCGCCTTACAGATACATGAATATATATATATATATATATATATATATATGTGTGAACGCATGTACACTACGTACTTATATAAGTAGTACCATCCGCTTGAGTAGCCTAACATGTGTGTGTTAAAAAGCTGACAAAATATATGTTAAAATAAGTGTAAATGTCCAGAATGTTCTAAAAGGCAAAAATGTAGCAATAAATGTGAACAATGGGAAATATGTGAAGTGGGAAGTGATCTTTGTGGACCTATGTGCACATATATACAAGCATGTACATGCACATATATATAGTACATCCCCATATACAGTTCATATATACATCTATATATACATTCATGTATACATCCATAAATATAACTACACACTTATGCTTGTTTAGTGACTTCGAAAAAAAAATAAAATTTATTCTATGGAAAACTCAGAATTAGCCTAAATTAACCCCAAAACTAACCTAAGGTTGACACTACCCTCAAGTGAGCATTCTTTGAATGATTTCCAAACTCTTCAGTATTAATTTTAGAAAAAGATACGAACACAAAAGTACATAAAAAAAGAGAAGATGTCGAACTTTTCAATGAATGGTTAAAAATGGGTGTTAATAAGACATTATGATAAAGATGAAAATGGAATATAAAATTTTAAAGCACTTGCTTGCACGGGTGTTTTGCAGTTATATATATATATATATATACATATGTATATGTACATACAAAAATATATACATGATACATATATATAATTAGAATGAATAACACGTTTTAGAAAAAAAAAAAAGAAAAAATGAAACTAGTATTCAAATATGCTTATCAAAGACTGAAAAAATGACAACTGGGATGTACATACGTGCAAATACGTAAACACATACGTACGTACATTTATGTATATATATATATTTATAAATGTAATTATCGTTGTAAAATAAAAGTGTGCATACTACAAAAATTGCGATAATTTAGAAAATTTGTATTTTGTTTTTTACGAATATCAATATATTTTTCCTTTTCATCATTGCAAATGTTAACTTAATAATTGAACACCATTTAATGAGCAAATAGAGGTAAACAGGAGTGTCTGGAGTGTCAGCAGCATCCGTAACGACAGTAGTAATAAACAGCATTAATAAAAACGCTTGAAAGAAAACATTATCACCCGAAATGAAGAAAATACATCTGTTTCTCTTCTTTCTTTTATTAAGTATAAAAAAGAAAAATTGCTTTAAAAAAGACATAAAAAATAATATTTTAAAAAATGGTATGAACAGTAATATTTTAAAAAATGGTATGAACAGTAATATTTTAAAAAAAGATGGAAAGGAAGAAAATGTTTTAAAAAATGACAACATTGCGGGACAAACGAGTAAAAATGAACAAAATGAAGGTCAAAAAAAACAGTTACGTAATAAGGATGTAGAAAAAAAAGGGAATACAAACAACAGCATTTATTCTTTTGCTTCCTTAAAATTTATTCCATTCATTGTACAGTCATTCATTCACACAGGAGCTAAGTTAACACAAGGACAAATAGAAGAAAAACATATTTATAATTTTGAAAAGAGTCCAACAGTTCGTTATTTGCTAATTGCAGAGGAAAGGAAAAATAATTTTCTATACATTGTATTTCTTGTTATATCATTTGCCGTAGTCTTGCTTATTTCCTTTTTCATTTTTAAGTTTTTTTTCAATTTATAAAAAATAGCGCAAAACAGCACTAAATAACATAATATGAACAGGAAAAAAGGAAAAATAAAAAAATAAAAAATAAAAAATAAATATACTTTAATGAATTATGGGATTGGGTAAAAAAATTTAAGTGCACACATTATGAGACAGGCATTATATATCGAAACAAAATAATAAAATAAAAATGAAAGAAATATTCGATGTATGGCTTTAAAAAAAAAAAAAAAAAAAAATTATATGAACAAGAACAAGAAATGTTAAACAGATGGACATGAAAAATTAAAGTGTACATACATACATACATACATACATACATACATACAAAAAAAAAAAAAAAATATTTTAAATGTGAAAAAAAATTACGTCATTGATGCTATTGTGTGTAAAATATTCATGAATACACATACATACATACATACATATAGGTATCTAAGTATGTATGCGTGTATATATATATACATGTATTTTTTTATTTTTTTATTTTTTTATTTTTTTATTTTTTTATTTTTTTATTTTTTTAATTTTTTTATTTTTTTATTTTTCCTGTTTTTCTCGCTTCCAAAATAAAAGTACACATACAAATCCCCACTTCATCATCCCTTTTACCTTTATCATACTCAGAGAAGGCATAATGCAGAAATATAATAATGGATATATGGAAAATAAAAACCCTTAACTTTTATTCATAATAAAACATGACACTACGTAATGAACATTTAATTATTCGTATTTATGTTGCCTTAAAATTTTATGCTTTTTTTCGGAATTTTTTATGTTGTTCACTTCGTCCCATTTTAATAATCTGTCGTCTGACGCTAAATCAAAACACGAATTTAAGTATGTTCACAAATACGATATAATTTGAACGTGGGGCACACAACATATATACATATATAATATATGTGCGCTTCCTCTATTTTGCACTTATTTATCTATTCGTCCATCTGTTTTACTTTTTTTTTTCTTTTTTTTTTATCACGCGCGTTATGTTGAACTGTTTTACAAATTGCCACGGCTAATTTCAACTATTATTAATAGTTTTATTGCTGGTTATTTGCTCTTTCTTCCTGCTACTATACTAGTGACACCATCACTATTGATGGCACACTTTACTCTCTACGTAGCTGTTATGTTAAGTGGGTCCATGTTCACTGAACTGTTCATACTGCAGCACACTTCGGACAGCAAGCGGCTTCTAATCAAAGCTTTTCTTCCACTGGCGCGTAATATATAAATATGTATATATAAAGCTTTCCGCTTCTGTCGCTCAGATCAAGATTTTAACTCCGCATTTGCGCATGCTTACATACATATTATTCAAAATTATATTATACCAAAAAATTATACTTCAAAATATTTTCACGAGTAATCATATCCGTATTGTTATTCACATTCGTACTACTTTAATTACATTTCTGGTACTGCTATTATTACTAGCGTTACTGCCGTCGTTATTGCTGTCGATATGTCCTCATATACACTTCTTACATCTATGTAGGATCTCAAAATGCAGTTATTCGGTATTTCTATGTTTCACCTTTTTTGTACACTTGACAGATTAATTCATATGTGTTGCTTCGAAAAAGCAAAAATTTTCGCTGGCATCTATGTGCATGTTGATCATGGTATTATTATTCTGTTACATTTGTTTGCCTTTCCGCTAATACCTTTTATGCATACAACTTTTATCCAATAGGCTGAAAGTATTTCTTTAATACTAATCTCCCCTATCTCACATGTCTTCTTTTTCTTCCTTTCTAATATTAATAAATCCCTTTGAATTGCAGTACTTTTTATAAAACATAGAATTGACTTTACTGTCATACATGTTACTGAAGCTGCTTGACATGTACACGTTATTTTCATTTCCTCCACACATCTTACTACTACTATTATTATTATGATTATTAAGATGAGGATAATTATTACTATCACTTCTGTTGCTTTGATCGCCCATTTTATTATTGTTTTCCTGATTATATATATTAAACTTAGACAACACATTTCTTTTATTGTTGTTTATATTTAAACTGTTGCTATCAAATTGGAAAGCATCATCTGTGTCACTGTTGTTATTGCTCATTATTTTGAGGCCGTCCATATTGTTAAAATCAGATAAGATATTCATGATATTTGATTCACTAAGGCTTTTTCCATTCTCACTTCCATAAGGAATACTGTTCTTAAAAAATTGCGCGTACTTCAAGTTTTGCATATTACTGCTCATGTTTATGTTTGATCTTCCACTATTACTGTTAATGGTACTTCCAATGGCATTATTATTGACACTATTACTGTTACCATTACTAACTGCATTACTACTATTACAAGTGATATTAACATTATTATCTCCCAGGTAGTTCAATGTGTGGGCATCTACTCCTAACCTACTAAATGGTAACGGTTTTGCGGTGTTAACGTCCTGTGCCTTTTTTTCTAAATGCTCCAAATTATTGAAGGATGGAACATATGATGGCTCGTTCATAAAACTTGCTGATGTATGATTATTATTGTTATTAATTAAATAAGCATGTGTATGTTTCATTTTCATATGATTTATAGCAGCATTTGATGTTGTTACGTTAAATATGTTATCATCTTTGTACTCATTCAAAATATGATTTTTCTTATTTAATACATTATTATTGGGACATATAAAACTATCAGTAATATTATTGAACAGTTCAAGGTACTTGCTATCTATGTTTTCATTCACGTTATTGTTACTATGTTCATTCATATTCACACTCATATTTACGTTCTTATTTATGCACTTACTTACGTTCTTATCTGCACTCTTATTTAGGCTCTTATTTGGATCATCAAAATTGGAGTAGTTAAATAACGTGTCACTGCTATTAATTACTCCATTTATGTTATCTTTCTCTTCATTCAATGCATTTAAATTTTTATTGTAAAATATTTCTGATATTGTACTCCTAAAATGTTTTGAAATTTTATTCGGCACCTGACTGTTCAAGTGTTTATCTCCATCCACATAGTTTCCGCCAATAATGCTATTTCTGCGACTACCATCTCCCATGTTATTATTACCACCAGCGATGCTACTGTTACTTCCTGCACCGCTGTCCATATTGTTGTTAAACGTGTACCCACACATCTTATCTTTAATTTGACTAATATCTATTTCTTGCTCCTTTTTATCCTTTTGTTCCTTTTTCCCCTTCAGTTTTTCCCTATGACTTTCTTTCATGCCAGTGAATAAGTTAACACAGTCAAAACTATGTCCATCACAATCGACATTACTACCATTGCCATTACTATTACCATCAAGTTTTGCCATATTTACTATGTTTGCCGTGTTGCCAATTTTATTATCGTATGAACTGTTCATAAAATTTTCGAAAAAATTTATTTTATTAACATTATTATTTTTTTCGTTTCCTTTATATTCACCCCCCAGTTGTAAAGTATGCTCTTCTATCAGCTTATCCTCAAGTTCGTTTCCTAGTTCACCTTTTTCTCTCTTATCGCTTATCAGCTGTTGTATTGAACTCTTAAAGTTATCAAGGAATGACAAGCTATTACTTCTACAGTTACCATGACTACCACCACTTCCACTACTACCCTTACCTACACAGTTAGTGTTACTACTATTTTTTGGAATTTTATTACTGCCCATATATAAACTAGCCAAATCGTTAATAGTGCCAAAATTTGCCAGCAATTCATTCTCCCCTTTTTTGTGTATATTTTTTTTTTCTTCTATTTCATAAAAGTGATTCTGATCCCTGTCATGATTAAAAAATATGGAGTAATTATCATTATACATTTCTTTCTTAATTTTACTGCTACTATTACTGTTACTGTTGCTGCTGCCTCTGTAGTTACCCAGCTTGCTGTCATTCGAAATGTTTAAATAATTAGACGGTTTCCCATGATTACAAGTGCAATTAAAATTCATGGAATTACTACTAGGATTGTTACTACCCTTGTTTGTTAGTGCCTGGTGTGAAGTTTGATAATGGCTTAAATTATTTATGCAGAAGGAGTTGCTCTTATAATTATTATTAGCATCGTACATATCGTTGTATAACTTATCCTTTAACTGAACTTCGTTCACATTTGCATTCATATTCATATTCACATCATTATAAGAATTATTTTTACTCATTTTGTTCTTTTCAAGTAGAATATTATTGTTGACATTTCTGCCAATATTTCCATCCCTGTTTGCATTGCTTATGTTATTATACACACCACTCACATTGCTTAGACCCCCCATCATTATGTTCCCATCATTATTATTGTAGTTTAATTTACTGTATATATCATAAAATTTATTTAGGTTACTAAAATACATATTGCTCTTTACATTTTCGTGTATATTCGGGTAAGACACATGATGGCAATTCTCCTCCTTCATAGTCTTTTGATCATTATACATATTCCTCCTTTCGATGTTACAGTTAGCGTTGTTTATGTTGCCACTAGTGATGTATTCCCTCCCTCCGAAACATACCTTGCCGTTCATATTATCACCAACGTTACCACTGATACAGCCGATTATACTGCCACTAACATTACTTCCAATATTGGTGCTTTGCACGTGATAGTTGCTTGGGTATTGGTTATCGATGGTACCATCTGCTTTTGCTTGCTTTCCTGCATAACGAATGTCATGATTGCTTTCATAATAGGCACATGAGGATGGGTGTTGTTCTTTGGTATGTACAACATTTTTCTTATTTTTATGTAACATTTTGTACATAATTTCTAAAATTTCATTTTTCCTAATAGCAATATATTCACTAATCAAATATTTCTGAACAATTTTATCAATTAATTTTATCAAAAAGTTATAAATTATTTGTTTTCTTTTATATATATCATTTATTTTTGTATTTTTCCAAAGAATATAAAAAAAATTATGTTCATTTATATTTTCTCTAATAAGGTGGTCTGCGTCTTTTCTTATTTCCTCAAATGTATTTTGCCCTTGAATAAATTTCAATTTTAAATTTTTTATATTAATATTTGATATAATATTTTTTACTAATAAATAATCAAATATTTTATCAATAGAAAGATTTATAAAAAATTCAATATTGGCTTCATCTTGTTTTTTAAAATCATTCACATATGTAATGTCATTCTCATACACTAGTAATTTTATAAATACATTCAAACCATATATTTGATATGCATTTAATAAAATAATAGTGGAATTTTTTAAATTTATATCTGAAAAATATTGATTGATTTCATCATTTATCTTACTTTCTTTTATATATCTTATTTCACTTTTTTTATTTTTTATTTCCATCATTTCTTTTTCGTAATTCTCTTCACATATTTTTGTTTCATTCTTTATATTCTCTATCTCTTTCATGAAAATGTCATAAATATTTTCATCCCCTTCGTTGGAAATACTGTCATTGGGATCTTTGGATGTGCGCATGTTCACATTACTATTTACGCTGCAATTTACACTGCTATGCATGCCACTATTCATTCTGCTATTCACACCGCCATTCAAGCAGTTGTCTATGCTGCTTCTCATAACACTGTTATTATTCATGTTAAACTTTTCTCCTACACCGTTCATAATAATTTCTTTTGACATACTTTTTTTAAATCCATCAACAAAATTATCGTGGTTGTTATTACCGAGCACATTATTCTTGTTTTCCATAATTGCAAAGAAGGTACTGTTTTCTCGTCGGTTCTTGTCCATGTCAATATTCACAAAGTTACTTTTCATTTCTATATTTGCTTTCTCATTATTACAGTTTTTAATGCTCATTAAACTGCTGTGAATGTCATTATTACTATTATTATGTACATAGTCAGGTGGCAATAAATTATTATTCGCTAAATCAGCTAAATCGTAACCAACACGATATAATGCATCTTTTTTTACGGAGGAACATGGTATGTTACTTTCTTTGCTCTGACACACTAACTGCTGAGTCTCTCTCACCACGTCAGGTATTTCTATCTCCTCCTTGAAATTCCTTTTCATCTGCTGATATGAATTATGGATGAGTCGGTTACTCGTATCAAGTTGAGTGCCATTATTGCCAAGTCTTGCACTACTACTATTACTACTACAGCTATTATTATTACTGTTATTATTATTGTTTGTATTCTTGTTATTATTGTTACTGGCACTGTTATAATCTCCTCCTTTCGCAATTTTATCAACCGGTTCATTTTCGTAATTATCATAATTAATTATCCTAGGTGCGATAAGACCCTCATTTGATTTAACGTTATTATTACTACTAGTACTATCCATTTTTGCCTGTACATTATCATTTGGTGTTAATACTTTCTCCTCCTCTTCTTTTTTACTAAACATGTTACTCTTCATACCCATGTTGAAGCTGTTACTGCTATTGCTACTGCCACTGCTGCTATTGCTACTGCCACTGCTGCTGTTGCTACGACTATTGCTCTTGTGAATGTTTTTCTTTATCTTCCCTTCTTCTACTTTTATTTTCTCCTTTTCCTTACCTACATTTGCATGTTCAATTTCTACGTCCCCCTTCGTTCTACCCCGTTTGCTCGAATCGATATCATCCACATCAACTTTCACATCTATACCTACATCAACTTCTTCATCAACATCTTTATCACTCTCATATACTCGGGAAAATACCTTTTTAATTTCCTCGATTAAGTAACTATCACTTTTGTTTGTAATTTTCCTTTTCTTTTTTCTCCTCTTCTCATCAGAAGCTTCTTTTCTTTCTTGGTAGAATTTGTACAACAAAAAGAACTGCTCCACAGAGTTTAAGGTAACAATTTTTTTTTTGTTTTTCATAACACTCTTAAAGTTTTTCTTTAAATATATTTCAGCATTAAAACTCTTCATTATAATGGCAAGTATATTCGTAATTTTTAAGAATAGGCTTTTACACTTACGTTCTATTTGATTTTTTAAGTCTTCACATGGGTTAAACCCGTACTCCTTTAAGGCATAATTCAAATTGTACAGAATATTGTGAAGAAAAACAAATATATTCTCTTTCTTGCTGTTAGGTATGTGCGCTCTGGGGGAAACACCATTATAAGCAGTTGCAGAAGGAGTAGCTCCCACGGTCGTAGTGGTAATAACCATATCGGTAGTCTTATAGTACTTTAGGTGCTTTTTAAGTGTGTATATAATAAGACCATTGCCCCTCTTTTTCGCTCGTATATTCTTTTTAAACAAATGTGTTATACAAATGATTAATTGATACACAAATTCTACTGGTACTTTATCATCATTTTCATTGGTATATTTTGACAACTCTTCTACTATGTTCATTTCAACGTAATTCTTTTGTTTCTCCTTTGTTGTTGTCTCTTTCCCTAAAGCATTTAATATATAGAATAATGTTTTTTTCAATTTTGAAAAATAAAAAAAGACTTTAAAAATAAAGCTATTCCTTATGATACTGTCAATAACTATTTTTACTTCGTTCGTGAGAAAATGAAAATCTGTCTTTAGCTTCGTATTGATATCTCTTTCATCACTGTAGTTACATATATGATGCTTATCGTGCCGTAGTACCTTGTCCATATCATTTTTATTATAATTATTAATGCTCCTTTTAATATCACCGTTGGATGTTATTTTCTTTTTCTCTTGGAAAAATTCACCTGCGTTTAATGTTTGCACTTTTTTGTTTGCATTTCTTGTGCTTGTAAGAATTTTTATCAGTTCTGCTTTATCTGATTCGTCAACTTCTATCTCATCTCCTTCTCTTTTTTTTTCCTTTTCTCTTTTCTTTTCCTTTTCTTTTTTTTTTTCGTTTTCCTTTTCCTTTTCTTTGATTTTACTAGTTCGTTTCTCATTTGTACTATTATCAACTAATCGGATGATGTTGCTCATAATTTTACGTTTTTCGTAATGGTCCTCACTTTTTTGTATAGTTCCTACCACATTGAATTTTGATTTTTTAGGAATATCTTTATTCTTTTCCTTACCATATGATGCTGAAATTGCTTTATCCTCACTCGTTAATTTTTTATTTTTTGCCGATACTACTACATCTGATAATTCATCTCCTTTATGTACTTTTTGTTTCTTTAATGCATTTTTTTCATCAACAGTTTGTGTTGCTAACAAATCTGACCCATTTTCCCTGCATATATCATCCACATCGTCGCTGTATCCATAATCCTTGTCATTTATTTCCATTTCTTTGTTCCTTTGCTTGGGCTTGATTTTTTGCACTCCAATGGTTTTTTCTTCCGCTTCGTAGTCTCCTTCCCCCTCCAATTCTTCTTCGTCTTCTTCGTCTTCTTCATCTTCTTCATCTTCTTCTTCATCTTCTTCTTCATCTTCTTCTTCATCTTCTTCTTCATCTTCTTCATCTTCATCTTCGTCCCCTTCGTCGTCTATTTCACCTTGCAGCTGGTCGGAGTGTTCCTCAATCTTTTGCCTGTCCACCTTTGAATAGCTTTTTTGTTCTAAACCTTCCCCTAGTGCACTTATCCTTTCAGCGTTATCTTCACGTGTATGGAACAACATGTTATCTCTACCTAGATCGTTGTTACTGCTTTCCATTCGGTGTCCTTCGATAATTGGTTTCGCATTTTTCAAAGCTTCACTTCGTTTATCATTAATATTCATTTTTAAAATTCTATTAATATAACTATTTTCATCTTCTAAATTTTCAGCAATTTCTAACTCGTTGTTAAGTACTGTTTGTAAATCGCTTGCTAGAGGGCAAATAGCCTTGACAGTTCTATCCGGTATTTTGTGCAAATTATTACTAGTATACATTTTTTTTTTTTTTTTTAAATCTTCTCCTAAATTATGGAAATAATAATCAGGGTTATTGAATTCTAAGATAACTGAATGTAAGAACATTCGAAAACACCAAAACTTGTCTAAATTACTTAGGGATGGATTTAAATATTTCTTATCTGAAACTAATGGATGACCTATGTGCCTCATATGTACACGTATTTGATGTGTTCTACCTGTGTGAATTTTTACATTACATAATGTAAATTCCTTTGTATAATTCTCTATTTCTTTTGAAAACGTTTGAAAATATTCCTCTGATATGAAGTTACAGCGAAAACATAAGTGATGACACACCTTCCTTTTAATTACCGGATAAGGGAATCTGCTATTTCTGTCCTTCGCATTATTATTTATTTTCGATATATTTAGCCTTCGTATTAGTGCTTCTCTTTTACTTAAGTTTTTCAACTCCTCCTCCGATAAGTTGTCCACCTGATCTAAATTTTCTACCCCATTACCACTGCCATTGCCATTTCCGTTTTTCCCATTGTCACTTTTCCCCTTCTTACCCCTTTTCTGCATTCTCTTCTTATCCTCCAGTAGCTCCGAATCGGAGTAGTAGTTTATCACAACATTGTTGCTTTTCTTCTTCTGAACATAGGAAGAGTAATCCCCCTCTGGCATGAAATAAAGGGAGTTCTTATTCTTTTCCATGTTATAGTCACCTGCTGCAGTTGCAGTGTAAGGTGCGGTAGGTGAACTCACAGTCGATCCGGTAAATCTATTACTACACAGTTCATCCTCAACAAGGTATCTCTGTACAATATGTACAACATTCCTCTTTTCGTCCTCCAAAAATTTATAATAGTCATTACAATATATTTCTTTATTTATATCTTTTTTCACAGTACTGTTACAGTTGTACTTTCCTTCTAAGACTTCTTTTATAATTTCCTCAATATGTCGTTTAAGCTTAAAAACTTTTACACAGTTATATTCCGTGTATGCATCAGTACCTCCTGTTTTAACTACTAAACTAAAATGACTCTTACTATGGAAATTGTTATATTCATGTGTTTGTATTGATTTATTAATAAATCCTTTTTTTTTTTTAATTCTTCCATGACATAATAAAATATATTCTTTATATACATTTCTTTTCCTAAATTGATCAAAAAGAAAATCTCTAGCTTCTTTCGTTTTTGCAATAATTAAACTACCAGATGTTTCTAAATCTATTCGGTGGCATAAACCACATTCCAGTTTTTGCCATTTCTTTACTGTTTCTAAGTGTGGAAATGATTTCATCATAAATAAATGAAAAGATTCTACTCGTCCACTATATATTACATCATTCAAAGAAATATTATTTATTATTTTCAAAACATCTCTATTCTTTTTAATTAACAGATTACATTTTTTACAAAATTTTGCTACTATACCTTCACATTTGGAACATATATTCTCCATCTCCTTACATGCTATACACATAAATTTTGTTTTTATTTTACATTTCATACATATCTTTTCTAATATATTATAAAAATAATCACTATATTTATTTATATTAACAAGAAAATTGTATCTGTTATGGGAAGTATATGCTGAGCAATGGTAATATGCCGGTTTGTATATCACCATCCATGTTTTCCCTTCATTACATATATATGGTATATCCTTATTATATATCCTTTTAAATTTACTCTTCTTTACATACTTACCTGAACTACTGTTAGCAGTCACATTAGTACCACTTCTAATAATACTATTACTAATCGTTGTATTAAAATTTAAAGCACTACTTTTCCCATTATCAACGGACAGTTGATCACTCACCTTTCTTGATCTCGCATCTTCATTCACTGCTATTATATCACTTACGCTGTAAGCAGCCAAACTACTACTTTTATTATCATCTATCACGACGCTTTTTTTACTCTTATTATTTTGTGTTGTCACGCTCTGTAAAGGATTGTTGTTACTATTTTTTAAATTTGCCATATTCTTATTCACTGACGGCGCTTGTTCATACACTGTCGCACATGGGTCAATTTTTAACGCTGCTTTTCTATCACACAAATTATTATCATTATTATTATTATTATCATTTTTATTATTATTATTATTATTATTATTATTATTATTATTATTATTATTATTATTATTATTATTATCATTATCATTCTCATTATCATTATCATTATCATTATCATTATTATTATCATTATCATTATCATTATCATTATTATTATTATTATCATTATTATTACTATTATCATTATCATTATTATTACTATTATCATTATCATTATTATTACTATTATTATTATCATTATCATTATTATTACTATTATTATTATTATTATCAACTTTACAA
Organism: Plasmodium malariae; assembly: GCF_900090045.1. Classification (NCBI taxonomy): domain Eukaryota; phylum Apicomplexa; class Aconoidasida; order Haemosporida; family Plasmodiidae; genus Plasmodium; species Plasmodium malariae. Next base: position 1,078,912 of record NC_041784.1, read on the forward strand.
CTTCCACTCTCATTTTGTACATCTGAGTTGGGATAGCCCTTTCCTTGGCTAATTATTTTTATTTCGTTACCTCTCGCCGTAACTTCATTTTTTACCACGTACCCCTTGATGCCACCACTACTGCCAATTTCACCGATTGTGGCACTACTATTATTATTGTTGATGATATCGCTGTTCATACCTCCGCTGCTGATGATGATAATGTTTCCTGTTTTCGATAACGCATCGTTTTCCCTAATAACACCTGTGCCAACGTTACTCCTCCTGTTATATGTTTTCATCAGTAGGTTATATATTTCGCTATTCAATAAGTACGCCAACAAGTACACATCTTTTAGCATACCCAATTTGCCACTTCTAACACTGTTATTAACACATGCACCACTACTGCTATACGCAATGACGTTATCGTAAATTTCCTTCAACTGCTCTATATCCTTAACACTTAGTTGTAGTTGGGTATTGTCATAACTGTGCAACATACTAGGAGATGTTATATCGAACAATACCCCTCCATTGTCTTTACAATCGCTAGCGTGTATTATGTTTATGATATCATTCATGTATTTAAAAATTAAAAAATAAAAGGATGTATTACCTACCCCTCCTCCATCTAGTAAATATTTAATTTTTTTAATTGCTATTTTGAAATTTAGCTTGAATTTTATAAAATTGTGTTTATTCATATATTTCTTTAAAATATTTTCATTATCCATATTTTCGTTTTCTTTTATTATAGATACTCCATTTTCAGTCGACATAACTACCTCCTCCTCTCTTTTGTTCTCCTCCTGTTCTCCTCCTCTTTTCCTTTCTGTGTTATTAACTTGCTTCTTTAGCTTGTTATAAGTGCTATTACAATTGTTGTTACTATTGCTATTACTACTGCTATTATTGCTACTCTCGTGTGTCGCATCCACGTCCTTTGCAAGGGCATTGTTATTGTCCCCTCTTATGTGCAAGTCCTCGTTATTTATTAACTCATCAATTGTTAAATTCTGTAAAAACGATACATCTTTAATATAATTTTCAACAAACTCCCTGGAGAAATTTTCCTTTATAAGTTTACTATAATCATCATTTAAAATTTCATAATACAACTTATCAATTTGAAGGTAATAATTTTCATTCAATTCTTTGATGTATTTTTCTCTATTTAATTCATTAATGATTCTTTTATTGCTAATCAGTATTAGTATATAAATTATTTTGCAGATATTAATGTTTACTAGCACATCGTCCCCCGTTTCCTCTTCCGCATTTTTCTTTTTCTTTTTCTCACCCTCCTCATTAGGGTTACCACCTCCATAATTGCTCTGCTCAAAAACGCATTTCTCTCTTACCTTTAAGCTGCTGTTTTTAACGCTCGTCGGAGCACCTTGTTCTATTGCCGCGTACTCTTCCTTGTTCGTTAAAGCACTGCTTTTCCTATCTTTTACCTCATCCTCCATTTCCTTAGACAGTTTTTCTCTATCACTAGAACTCACATTATTGTTATTATCATTGCTCTTTTTCTTATCATTATAGTAATTATCACTGCCTATTTCTCTTTCGTTCGTCACATGGCTTATGGTACCATTTTTTACTATTATGCCTGTTTTACCGCAACAAATTTGCACGTCATCGCTGCTTAAATTGCTCGCAACAATATTGAACAAAATCAAATTGTCATTATTGTTATGAACATTTTCCTCATTTTTTTCAAAAATATCTGACATGTTCATAATATTATTTTCAGGAAAAAAATTATCCTCCAAAATAACTTTATTATAATATACATAATCATTATAATAAATTATAATGTTTAAAATGTAATCAAAATCCACAAATGATAAAAAATTACCCACAAAGAGATAAACAAATAAAAAGATATTTGTTCGTATATTAATGTCTAATAGATGTTGTATAAGTATTAAAATCTTATCATGGAATGTATATTCCCTTTTGAAAATATCATATATATATTTGATGTCTACTTGTTTTTTTTTCTTTACATTTTTCTTATTTCTACTTTTACTTTTATCGGTAGTAGCATCAGGAAAGAGAATTTTATATATCAGTTTTTTCTTTAACATATTTATAAATTTAATAACGTTTTCATTGTCATATACGTTAATTTTTATTACCTTTTTCTCCACTCCCTTGCATGCACCACTGTCATTATTATTATTATTATGGCTGTGAACACTTCTTTTCGTGTTAGCTGCTACCTTTACTTTCCTATTAGCATTATTCTTCCTACCATTATTCCCACGTTTTTTCATATTTTCCTCTAAGCTATACTTACTACTCAATTTTAAAACTATTTCATTCATAACATTTATAAACTCTTCACCTATACTTAAATAACTATCTACCGCTAGATTTTCCACTCGTATAATATTTTTTTTTAATTTCTTTTTTGTTATTTCGATTAGTTCATTGTATATAAAAGATGCAATATTTTCCAATTTATCATTTTTATCGATATACTGAGTTACATTCTTACTGAAATAATTGTTTATTACGTCCTCTGACTTTCTTCCCGCATAACTGTTACATTTGTTGTTACTCGTGTTGTTAATCTTTTCACTGATTCCTCCATTACTTTTGTCGTTACTTCTATTATTTATACTTTTATTTTTACCCTTTTCCTCCTCACTTTCGTTGTTATTTTCATTGCTCCTCTTCTTATTCTTATCCTTCCTCTCGCTCTTCTTATTACTACTACTACTTCTATTGCTCTTCTTCTTATCGCTATCTTTATGTCTGTCGTCATTTCCTTCGCTCTCCTCATCGTTGTTGTTACTGCAATTGTTCACGTTGCTGCTATTGTTTCTATTACTACTATCATTTCTATTGCTGCTATCGTTTCTATTACTACTATCATTCCTGTCACTTCTACCCTTTTTGTTGCTGCTATCCTTATCATACTGGTATTCTTTTTCCCCCACTCCAATATACATAGTAATCTTTTTATTATTATCACTATTCTGTATATTACTTTTATCATTTTTCTTTTTAGTTTTCCTCTTATTATTACTATTATCGTTATTGCTATTGTTCTTTCCTTGGATGATTATATTTGCATAATTATTATCATTCATGCGTTCGTTTGCTTCTAATTTTTCCTTTTCCTTTTCCCTTTCATTTTCTTTCTTTATTTTTTTCCCAACATTTTGCTCATCAAGTCTACTGTTATCACCTAGCTGAACATTACGTTTTCCTCCCTCTTTCTCAGATGTATGCCCGATGACTATTGTATTTTCGTGAACCACCCCTTCTTTTCTGTTTAACAATAAAGGACTATCATAAGTAATACGATTATCCTTACACTTTCCACTTTCCTCCTTCTGATGACTGTTCGAAATATTCTGCTTCAATTCGCATTCTGTACGTTCTTCCACCTTAGATTTGGTGAGAAGTCCACCACTAATACAACTACTGCCGTTAATACTTCCAACACCGGTATTATTTGCACTGTCTCTACCATCCTTATTTTGCGTGGGATCAACCAACCCCATGGCACCTCCTTCATGTAGTTTAAATGAAAATTCAAGACTACCTTCATCACAAGTTGTTGTGCGATTGCCCTTGATAATATCCTCTTTGACCATACACTTGTGCTCCCCATTCTTTTCATCTCTTTCTATATTTTTCACTTTTTTTCCATCGCCTTTTGTCAAATTTTCTCGTGTTTCTTTCAATTCAAATGTTGACTTGAACTTCTTTGCATTTTCTTTTTTCCTCAAAGCATCTTGTTGCATGATTTTATTGTATGCATTATCTGTATTTTTTTCAAAAAATTTGTGTACATTATACACATTGGTTACATCTTCTTTACTTAGCTTATCAAACTCTGTCAACAAAATTTCTTCAATATCATAGGCCACACCATAATTTTTATTATCATCCGTTTGGGTTGTATACTTATTCTTATTAGACTTACCAACACAAATATTGTTTATATATTTATATGAATTTTTTTCATGTACATTATTTCTACCACCACGTACTAGTATTTTCTGTTCTGCTAATTCATTTTTATATAATGGTAAATTATTTTCAATTTCGTCTAAAAATGAATTATCATCTGCCGAAAAGTTAGATATGTTGTCACTTGACAAGGACAAAATTGAACTATTGGTTGAACGATATGAGTTTTCTAATATATCTAAATGGTTCATTAAATCTGGATTTTCAAATAATCTATCAGTGGTACTATCATCACTAACGCATTTAATACCGTGTACACTTGTTATATCTACTTGTTTTAGTACCCCACTAAGAGGACCAACGACAATATTGCTACTGTTGTTTATGATTGTCTCACCTTTAAATGAGTTATCTTTACCGTCACAACAGGTACCCTTGTTCTCACTGTCCATGTGTAACCCGTCCTCCGATATGTTTTTACATCCATTTTCTTGGTTCCTTTCCCATCCTCCTCCTTCAGCATCGTTCAGTTCATAGCTATCCTTAAGCGCTTTGAATAATTTATTCTGCTGTTTTATGTAATTCATTTTTTTTCTAAATTCCTCCTTTTCAATCTTTTCACATAAACATATGTAATTACTTCTACAACTGGAGCAGTAGTTTGTTCTGTTTAATTTTGAATATTCTATACATTTTATATTTATTTTATTAATGCTACAACTCTTTTTAATTTGTATAACAATAGTGTTGTTATATTTTTTTAATAATTTTTTTATACTACAAGAAAACTTTCTTATCCTCTCTAAGCAATACAACTCCGATTCTTCGTAAACATTTATGTCTTCTAATTTTAGTTCCACATCTTCTTTTATTAGTTTCCTCTCCTTAATTTTCGGAATAAACCAGTTCAATATGTAGTCTTGCAACAACAGCTTGGCATAGCAAATGATGATTCCTGTAGAGGTAGAAGCGGAATGGGATGGGGAAAGAAAAAAAATAAAAAATATATAAGCATATGTTAATACAACTGCGCGTAGAAATATTCAAAAGGGGGGGGCACGCAAAAGCACACACAAAATATGCGTACACACGACCAAACACACACATACACACGCATCCATACATACATACATATATATATATATATATATATATATATATATATATACACATAAACACATGTACTGACACACACAGCATTACCTATACATATGAGCTCGTGCGTGGGGGTTATATACTTAAACGTTATCAGCGGATAGTCGTTGTCGTTAAACAGGTTTATATTACCGTTGTACTTGCTTAACACAATATGCGACGAGATAGGAATAAGTAAAATATTTAGATCAAAATTGTATAATGCATCTTTTTTATCTTCAATATATGCCTCTACATCTGAGTTAACGTTCATAAAAACTAATTTATTTTTATTCTTTTTATCATAATCCTTCTTAATTGCATACAACAAAAAGAAATGCAAAGGATTCATTTTCGCCTTGTAATAAAATTCTTCGTCCGTTTTGTAGTCTAAGCCGTTCATAAGTGTTTCCTCTTTCTTAAAGTTATTACTATTATTATTAACATGCATGTTATTCGTGCTATTAACATAGTTGCTGCTGCTGCTACTATTAGAGATGTGTATGTTATTGCCGCTATTCGCACTACTTGCACCACTCCAATTTTTCCCCTCGTAATACAATTCGATTATTTTGGAAAAAATATTATAAATGTGAAAAACCTTTACATTAAGCAGTCTTCCTTTGTTATCTTTTAATATTTTATTTATAAGCAAAGTTCGTTCTGATACTACTTTATTTTCTATATGCATACCTCTTACATTGTAAAAGTCTATATTAAATAATAATGAAATATAAAAATATTTCTTGGCTACACTAGAGGATACACAACTATTTTGCACAACGTCAGCCTTATGATGATTAACTACATTTTTACTATTATATATTAATGAACGAAAATAAAAAAAGGAAGGTAAATTTTTACCAAGTAACTCTCTTTTTGTAAAATTAATATTCATTATATCTTTTTCTAATTCAGGTTCATGTAAATAATTTTCATTTTTTTCATTTTTCTTTCTTTTGTTACTATTTTTATTTTTATTAACATTTAAGTTATCCTTTTCATTCATTAGTAGACGACTACTGTTTGTATTATTATTATCATTTCCTTTATTATTAATACTATTATTATTATTATTAACTGCAAGTGCTACTACCTCTTTTCGTAAAAACTTGTCAATTCGTTTTTCTATATCATCATTATTTCTATCCCTCTCCTTGGCATTTATTTCATACAACATATTTTGCTTCTCTTCATAATAATTCATATTTTTATCCTTTACAAAATTTAAATATGCCTTGTCCCCCTTGAAGTAGTAATCTATATTTACACTTTCATTGACATCATAAATAATACCATCATATAAATAAAATATTTCACTCAAGCAGTTGTGTATTGCGCTGTCGTAGTTTCCTACTTCGAGTAATAGTTTGTTTGTTGTTCCTTCTGCAAGCATGCCTTCTCCGTTCAGTGGCATAAGTCGCGCTTCGACCAGTTGTTTATTTACCGTCCTTTCTTCATGCATCATTTGGCAATCCCTCGGTATAAGTCCATCTTCTTCCACAACTCGCTGTTCCATATTGTCCTTACCACCACTACCCACCTCCTCTAACTCCGTACCGATCATGTTTTCTTCCTTTCCAAAGTTGTAAAAAAAATTTTGCATCTGATTACACTTGTTACTCTTGAATCTAAGCTTGAAAAAGGCATGAAATAAATAATTTCTCTTGTTCAGAAATAAAAATAAATTATGGAAATTGTAAAAGAAGTTACTATATATGTAGAACAAGTTATTCAAATTTCTAAAATTCTCGTTTTTTCTATATACACTCCTTAGGTATATAGTTAAAAGATCATTGTATTGGGGGTTTATGTTAATAACCGGGTAGTTATATGCCAAGTAAAACATATTATTGTTCATAATAGAATTACTATGATTTACAAATTTATATTTTTTATAATCTTTCGTGATAAAATTTAGTATATTTATCGAGTTGTTAAAATAAATGGATTTATTCGTCATTCGAAAATTAAGAAGTGCTCTAATTTTTTGGAGATCCTTCTTCTTCCTTTTCACAAGGGGAACCAAGTTGTCCTTGCTCAAAATGAAATTATAGAAATGCCTATCAAGCTTGTCAGTCTTATAGCGAGTATCCTTCTTCTTTACCTTTTCGTCTTCCTCTTCGGCGCCTCCCACCAACTGTCTATTTTCCACCTTGTCAATAACTCCCCGCTTTGAAAAATTAGCACACTTATTTAACTTCGTGTAATTACTGGAAAAAAGGTTAGATTCGTTCATGTTGTGGCAAAAGTTATTCAGCGATATAATAGCATTGAAGATAAAAAGGGACAACTCAGAGCTATAGTAGTAACTATAAAAATGATTCTCTTCTTGTAAAAGAAAACGTAAAATAATTCTAAATAAACATTTCTCCTCTTCTTTTAAAAAACTAAATTTGGCAAATAGCTGATCTACAAGTAATTGGCTATGTGGTGATATTTTATTATCTAGGTTGAAAAAGTTATCCATTGGAAAATCAAAAACATAATTAAAAAAATGAAAAAGGAAGGCGTTGAAAATATGGCAATGATTTTTCGTATCATAATAGGTTAAAAACATGTTATACTGTTTATATAAGATATACCAAAAAAAGGAGTTGTATTGTATAAATGAAAATAAATCTCTTTTACATTCAAAATTTCTATCAATTATTAATAGAGAACCTATGCTTTTATGTAAATTATCTATAAAATATTCAAAGCTATTAATTTTTATTATTTCTCTGCTATGTTCACTAAAATTATCTACGATACCTATACCATAACAAAATATATTATTTAACACATCGAAAAAAGGGGTAAATATATCCTGAGTTATATCTGCGTCATCAACTACTATATTGTGAATAGTAAAAAGTACATCCATAAAATGGAAAAAAGATCTATATCTTTTATATATATACGTTTCATCAATATATTCATATGCTCCTAAAATATATTCTAAACAATAATATTCCCTTTCTACATTACTAAAATTTAATTTTTTAAAATTATGCATAACTATTTCATATACATTCTTGTTATTCATAAAATTATTACCATTTAATAAACTAACATTTACTCCTTTAATTTTTGATAAAAACAAAAATATTAAATCTATTCCGTTATAACATTTACGTATATCATATCCATTTTTTATTAACACACTCTTAATCTCGTTAATGTTATTGATATTATATTTTCTCATCGTTTCACTAACTTTATGTATGGCTTTTGTAAAAGAATTTTCTTGCATAATATCGGAATCCTTTCCATTATTATTCTTCTTATCTGTTATAATATTGTTATCTAATTTATCTTTTAGTAATTTTAAATTTACATAAAAATTCGATATAAAATTCTCGTCCATATTATTGCTTCCACTAAAGAAATTTTCAAAATTATTTTCAAACATTACTGAAATGTTGTTATTCTCTTTTTTCAATTTCTCCTTCATAGTAAAATTTTTTACGCACCCACTTCCATCATCATTCGTCATAACTTCTGCCGATGAACTGTCATCCTTTTTTTTCGCTTTTCTTTCTCCTACTGCCTTTTTACCGTTGCTTCCCTCAGCACGAAGCGGTCCCAAGCTATTACCACCACCATTACTGATGCTCTTATTATTGCTGCTATTTTTACTTAACTCCTGTGAGTCTTTTGCTACTAAAACATCCTTTTCTTTGGCACCACTTGCCACTGTTCTACCCTTAATACCTCGAAAGTGAAACTGCTGCAACAAAATTGTTAATTCTTTGTTTTGTAATTTACTTTGTAAAATTTTCAGCAAATTATGTGTACTCTGGTGTTTCTTAACACATTCATGTAACTCCTCTTCTTTTAATATACTCAAGTCAATGGAGATATCTGGCGTGTTATTCTTTTCACTATTCTGCACCCTGCTTTGTTCAACATTCACATAATCAACGGTGTTCTTATTTGCGCCTTTGGAGTTTTTGTTACTGTCATTGGGTTTGCTGCTACCACCACTTCTGGAGGTAATAATGTTATTACTTACTCCACTGGCATTGTTATTACTATTGATGTTGCTCTTACTACTGTTATGGCTGCTACCAATACCATTTGCATTACTGCTAATGTTGTTATTACCTCCATTACTATTGCCATTATTGGTACCCTCCTGTTTTGCGTGCTTCGCCATAACGCTGGTGCTTCCAGGGATACCTGCGGAGGCAATGCTCTTTTTTATGGCGTTAATATCGATAAATTGAAAATTAGAAAGTAACAAATTGTTATGCACAATTTTATCGTCATTATTACTGTCCTCATTTGTTGATAATATATCATTATCTTCATTATTAGACAAATATTTATTTATTAAGTTATTTGTTTTTTCCTCCTTCAAAAATTTAATAAAATTCCAATTTTTTTCATCCTTTGAATTTTTATATTTTTTTCTTTTATGTTTTTTTGATAAACTATCATAAAATTGTTCTAGCTCATTTGGGATGGTTAAAATATCACATACATAATATTTCCACATTGTTTGCAATAAATAAATTATGCATGCTTCAATAAAATCAATATGTATATAATTAAAAATACTTGAACAATTACAACTACTACTGTTGTCTAAATTGTTGTTATTTTTTTTTCTGTTATAAATTTTTATAATTTCAGAATAATTATTATCAAATATAAAATTTATTTGTATCTCTAAAATGTCAAAATTTAAATTTTTTTGTAACTTTTTTAAAAATCTCAAATAATACCTTCGCACACAATAACATAAAATGCATGTTTTTTTTTTTCTGTTCAATAAATTTAAAAGAAACAATTCCATTTGCTTAGGAGTTTTTTCCTCTTCCGAATTTATAATTTTTTTCATACACAAATTCGCGTTATTACCACTGTTACAGTTATAGTTACTGTTCATATTGTTACTGCTATTATTATTGTTATTATTACTGTTACTATCACCGTTACTGCTTCTTTTACTATTTAAAAATATTTTTTTTTTTTCCTTTCCCCAATTTTGATTTTTTGCATAATTCATCTTTTTTTTAAAATCATTATTTTTATGATTCAAAAAAAAAATGTCTTCGTGCAAACTAGATGAGAAATATCGAAAAACGCAATCCACCTTGTGATTTGATGTTTCAAAAAACATATCAGTTTTTTCCTCATCACGTATACATTTACAATAAGTGAACAGCTTTTCTATTTTGTTCAATTTATTCAAATTTACCTCTTCATTTTGCTTTTTTTTCTCACCCTCCCCCCGAATAGCACTATCATTATTTTTACAACTAATGCAGTTACTACCTAAACAGTTATCATTTATGCAACTGCTACTTACACTAACACTACTACCATTTGTGTTCTCATTACTACTGCTAACATGCTCGTCCGTGTTAAACGATTTGTGCCCGTGATTACTCATGAACAACTTTTCATAAAACTCCAAAAAATAAAAATCTTCATCTTTGGCAGTGTTAATATTCCTCTTGAGGAACGTAATAATTTCTCTTTTATTTATGGAAAATCTCCTGCATAATTTTTTGATATATTTATTTTGACAATTCTTCGAATATTTATTATAAAAAAAATATAAATAATTGAAAAAAAATGCATCATGCATTTTACAAGTATGCAAATCAAAGTTTTCATTAAATAACAATTTTTTTAATTTTATATATTTAATTATTCTAAAGATAATATTTAAATACATAAAAATTTTCTTTAAAATAATTTTTAATTTTTTAAATCTGTTTTCATAAAATTCATACACAGCTATACCCCCTTGTATATGTTCAAAATTCTCATTTTCATTTTCGTCATCCTCAATATCATCATCATTTGTGTTAAAACTTAAATTATTATAAAATATATCAGACAAAGCAATACAAAAATTCTTGTATGCATTTTTTTTTTTTTTCTTTAATTCTGAATTGTTTGTAAAATTTATATAAAAATATTCATGAAAAAAAGTTTTAAATATATTTACACAAGTCTTTAAATAATAACTATGTAATTCCAATTTATCATCATTATCACAATAATTTTTCTTCACATTGTTAATATTTATTTTTTCTCTAAAAAAATTATAAAAAATTGTATTCAGTTCAACATTAAAAGGACTATTAAAACGAAACTTGGAATTCTTATCACTCCAACAATCTTTATTATTGTTTATTTGAATATTCCTTAAATATTTCTGTAAATGCATTACATACTTTATATAATTTAAATCGTTCGTATTTATTATACCATTACTTATATGATAATTTACAAAATTAACATTTCGATATTCTTTTTTCATATGACATTTATTTTTCGACTTTTGTATATCATTCAGAACATTCATTCGAGTTGTTCTTATTTCGCTTCCAACCCCTTGCTCTATACATACATCCATATTTTCGAATCCTGGAAGTACATAATTTATATCTTTCTTTTCCTGTACATTTGGGATGTTATCATCATCCATTTCTCCATCATCCATCATTAGCCCCTTTTTTTTTTTTTTTTTTTTTTCCTTTACTTCCTTTTCACTATGTCCACTATTATCATGGCTACTTCCAATCTCTGTGCTACTTATATTATGCGAGTTTTCCTTTTCCCCTAGATCACTCCTGTAAAATTGACTAAACGTCATTTGGGTAATACCTTCTGATAAAATAAAACCTCTAGTAATGTTATCTGTTACGCTCCTATCATCTAATCCATTATTTTTAAATCGACTTAAATTGTGAGTGTCATCAAACTTTTCATATGTTTTTATTATATTTCTCAAATCATAAAAATGTTTATTTTGTTTTAATTTACTACAGTTCTTATTAAGAACAATACACATTTGAACCCTTGGATCCTTTGTACAATTATAAGATACATTTTGATTGTTTTTAATATTAATGGCATCTTCAAATAACTCTTCTTTAATATTTATCATTATTCTGTGATGTACATTCAAACTGTTCAAAATTAAATCATTCTCATTATTTATAAAAGGGTAGTAATTATTCATTCTACACATGGATATATTGTTCTCACTCATTTTTTCCTTTTTCACGTTCATCATTTCAGTATTCTTATTATTTATACATAAATCATTACACACATTCTTTGAGCAATAATTCTCTACACTTACTTTAACTTGTTCCTTTCTCCCGTGTGTCTTCTTCTTTTTCTCCTCCTCCGCTCTATTATTACCACCACTGCGACATCTTCTGCGACTGTTACTACTACTACTGCTGCTACTGCTACCACTACTGCTGTTACACAAATTACTTATATAACTTGTATTACGAACAGTGCTACTCTTGCTCCTTCCATGAACAACCCTTCCCTTGAATTCACACTCACCATCATCACGGGCCTCCTGACTATTCATAATCTCATTGTACACATTACTGGTGCCGTCCTCTAAATTCCCATTGTTCTTCTTGTCAATTGTTGTACTCGTGTTAGAATTAAACTGCTCGGCCTGTTTTACTAATGGTATCCTTAACTCATAAATTAAATCATCGTCTGTTTTGTCTTCACTCTTATCAGTAAGAATGGAATATAAATCATTTTTAAAATTTTTATTAACTTCAAAAATATCAGTTTCCTCTATCTCGAATTCCCTTAACGTATGTATATATAATGGGAAATTAACATCTTTAATATTGTACTGTTTTAAAAAAAATTCATTATGCATATCATAATAATTATCACTTACATAAATACAGCTAGTACAATAAAAGTCTTTATGGCATTTCCATTCATTAAACTCACATGTTTGTATGAGTTTCGTTATTCTATTTTTATAAATTTTGTACCACGATCCTTTAATATATGGCCTTATAATTAAATAGGAGTATGATGAATTACAATTCATATCATTAGCAACATTAAATTCTAGATCACTTAGCTTATTACATGTAGGTATGGTTAAATTATTCGCATCTTTACTTTCCGATATGATAAGGGCATATAAGTGATAAGTGATTATATCTTCATTCGAAGACTCCTGACTTTTATTATTACTGCTGCTATTGCTACTGTTGCTACTGATATTACCATTAATACTACCATTAATACTACCATTAATACTACCATTGCTGTTGTCGTTACTGTTACAGTTGCCATTGCCACTACCACTGCTGCTACCATTGCTATTACTATTTCCATTTTTTTTTATTCCAAAATATAAATTATTCTTATCATCTCTGTTATTACTTTCGACTTCTTCTTCCTCCCCCCTATCCTCATATATGTCAAGGCACAGTGGAATATCAATTAATTCTCCTCTTCTCAAATTCTTGAAACAATTCATATAAAGAAATAAAACATAAGGTATTTCCGTAAAAGACGACTTTTCTATGGTTTTATATATGTCCTTATCACAAACAATATAATTTTTGAAAAAATTTACTTTCTTCTTATTTATAACGTTATAAATTAATGAACTTATATTGCGCTTTTTGCACGACCTGCTATCACAGTTATCTGAGTCTCTGCTTCGATTGTTATTGTAATAATCATCATCATTGCAGCTATAATTATAGTAATTGTCATTCGGGTTCACGTTGCTCACGTTCTTTTGGATACTTAGCTTCTTGCCGTTATTGTCATTTTTGTAATTGTTGTCGTTATCATTGTTATCCAAAATGTCCGTACCATTGCTAAATTCGCACGACTCGGTATTATCCTCTTTTTTATTCACTTCAATCTGTTTCCTTGCATTTTCATAGTCTTTACTCATCTGTTTTTTTTTCTTGCCGTTCTTTGATACTACATTTTCTGTACTCGCCACTTTTTTCTGATGAGATAAGATATTGATATATTTGTCCTCTTTGTTACTATATGCTTCCTGATCATCCTTCACATTTTCCTTTTTTTTCTGGGGGACAATCAAAGTTACGTGTTCATCATCGTCCACATCGATGTTGTTTCCACTACTTTTGTGATTACTGTTGTTATTACTAATCTCTGCTCTTCCCATTTTTGAATTATTTTCCTGCTTCGCTGAATTTTTCTGAACTTTGCAGCAATTCTCATCCTCGCTGTTCATATTAGATATATCGGTGTAGTCGCTTACATCCACTCCATTGTCGGTACTTTCATTTTCACTTTCGGTTTTGCTTTTTAGATTAAATAACTCGTAGCATATCTTCTCAAACATTCTTAAATCCCTTAAATCCTTCATTAAGTCATTGATTTTTTTTTCTCTCTTACTACTACTGTTATTGTTTCTATTACTATTACTATTATTATTACTGCCACTACTTCCGTTACCATTCTTTCCATTAGCATCATTGTACGTCCTTTTCAATCTCTTAATCTTTCTATTTAACTTCACTTTATCCTTTGCAATATCGCAGACAATTCGCTTAAACAATTGCTCGTGTATTCTGGTAATTGGTTCATTACATCTATACTGATTAAATAAAATTTTGTTTAAGCTGAACAACAAAATCTTTATGCTAGGAATTAGTGGCTTGAATAAATGCAAATAATTATCATTCTTATTATATATATTCAAAAGTGAACATGTGCTCCGTTTACTATTATTTATCATTCTCCTTTTCACACAGTCATCTCCTGTTAAAGTCATGTTGTATTCATCACCCGAGTAAACAGTATTATAAAAAAGGGCATTTTTATAATAATATAAACAATTTTTTTTATACAATTCTAAATTATTAAAATAATTTACATCGTCTTTATTCAATTCCTTACCATTATGCTTCCGATTCAAACAATTTTCCTCATTTTCAAGTAAATTCTCCTTTTCTCCTCTGTAAAAATTTTTTCCTTTGTTGTCCATATTTTTATCATTTTTTTCTCTTTTTGTCTTACTATCTGGCTCATCTACGTCTATTTTTGTCTCTGCACCATCCTTCCTTTTATTCGAAAGGGCGTCCTCTTTCTTGTAACTGCTATTACTACTACTATTGTTCTTATCAATTATATCATCTTCTTTCTCATCTCGATTCGTCGTCGTAATATACACTGCATTTGAAACTGCGGAGGAGTAAGAGCTTTCATCAAAACATGCATAATTATTTTCATTAACATCTTTTTTACTTTTTCCACGCACATTGTGCATCTTCTTCAATAGGGTATCTTCTGCACTTTGTCTAGTACTACCACTAACATCACCACTAGTACCATTACAGCAACTACTACAACCGCTAGCACTGCTGCGGCTGCTATTACTACTACTACATATGTCCGAATTGCCTTCTTCCTTATAAAACATTTGACTTAAATTATGCACGTTATTTTTTTCAAAATGTTCCTTGCCCTTCTTAGCACAAAGAATTAAAGAGTACAACTGCATGCACACAAAAATCCTTTGCAAAGCTATAATAACATTTTTACTATTTTTTCTAAAATATTCAAACATATTAAAAGATTTCACATCACTCGCATATCGGTAAGACATATTTTTTAACTCATTTGGATCATCCACAAAATCTTTGCGCAGAAATTCTAAATAGTCCTTAATACAATACTGTTCATTTTTATTACTATTGTCATCGGATACGTTGCTCGTATAACTTTTATTTAAGTCTGTTGCATTGAACTTTTCCTTAGAAAAAGGGTCTACAATACTATTTATAATTTCTGAACTAATAACATCATTGCTGCTGTTATTGTTACCGTTAACGCTAACATTATCATTTTCTTGTACGTTGTTATCATTTTTGCGCAGCTTCGTTACTATGCCGATACATGGCATGCTATTTATGCTGCGATTAACCTCGTCTATGTTGTTATTTATGCTATTTATGTTTGCTTTAATTATATTCAAATTACACAGGTAATTTATATTAAATTTGTTATTCCTTCTATTAATTATATTACTATTCATGTTGTTGATTTTATTGTTAATATAATTTATGTACCTGTTCATGTTAATAATGGTATAGTTTGTCTTTTCCCCTTCCTCCTGCTTACTGATAACATTCACAATTGTACGAATATTTTCAATGTCAAATGTGCTAAAAAATTTGTTACTATTATGATGTATGACATTATTCAAGTTGTTAATTTTATCTTCCACGTAATAATTCAAATAATGCACTTTGTCGTTAATAATTTCTAGCTTGCTCAGAATTTTTTTCTTCAAAGATGACTGATCATAATAGTAACAGTACTGATTAGTATTACTATTAACATTATTATTAATGTTATACATATTGGAATTAATACTGTTATTACTATTATCATCACTTTTGCTTTTATTTTTGTCATATTCTTTTATTTTCAGTAATATATCATTTTTGGTATGACCGTTTTTTAAGCTGTATTTATTTATAACATACTTCAATTTATATTTTTTTTCTTGTTTTCTCTTTTTAATATATTTCGATAAAATTCGATTATACAAATTTGCATTATATCTCAAAACAATAATTTTAAATAACTCTATATTATATAAACAATTCACTAAAATGGATAAATTATCATTATCATTGTAAGACTCAACAACAGGAACAATATAATTTGTTAAGGATAAAATATGTCTTCTGTTGTCCACAAATATGTTATCATTTTTGACCTCACCTCCTTTTTCCCTTTCCTCTGTTGTAATCATTTTTAATTCGTTCAGATTATTTTTCCTAATCAATTCATCATATACATGCATATTCTTGTATGCAGCATCGATACCGGACATTAAGTTCATATGTTTCTTGTTTAATTTTTGAAGTGCATTTTTGTTATTATGTTTGCAACTACTGTCCATCATATTTCCATAGTTTCCACTTCTTATGTTACATGATCTACCTGTACTAGTAATAATATTATGCACATTTTGGTAAAATGAATTTCCCCATTTTTCAAAATTTTCTGAACTGTTCAGGTAACTTTTAACAAATTGAGGTGACCAAAATAGGGAAAAATTATATATATCTATTGCATATCGGTTGTACATATAATTCTTGCTGTAACGTAGCAACTCTCGGTTTATCCTACTAATGGCGTTATTTTTATCAATTGCCTTCTTCTTATTGCTGCTATTATTATTATTATTTCTGTTTTTGTTCCTATCTCTATTAATGCCTCTGTTACCACTGTTATGCCCCCCTTTTCTTTCAAGAAAGTATATACACTTTTTAAAATACGATTTTTTGAACAAGAACTGAAGTAAAGGATCACCTTGTTCAAAATTTGCAAAAAATTTTTCGGGCATATAACTCCATAAATGCTTTGGCACGTGATGAATACATTTGGACCATAATTCTTTAAAAGATCTCTCTGCTTTTCCTTTAATTAACAATCCACCTGATTCATCTAAAAAACCTGTTGACTTATTTATTTTTGAATGGTTTATCATTTTCTGCCATCCTCTTGATAAAGAATTATTCGTAAATGACCAATAGGCCCAAGAAGAAATTGAATTTTTTTTTGATTTAAAATTATGAACAGTTAACTGAAATCGAACATTTGGAAAAATCCATTCAGCTGGGTAAAAATCTTGCTTTATTACTTCTAAATAAACAGATAAATAATTATCATCATTAGAATTACCTCTCGGATGAACTAATAGTTTGAAATAAAAATCATCTGAATTCCCTGTGACAACTGACTTAATCTCATTTACACTTTTTATGCTCCTCCAGAAATTCGGTATATACAATTCAATCATTTCGTTGTTCTTTTTGTGATTTACCTTAGAATTGAATGAACTGTTACTGTGTATGTTATTAAAGCTATGATTACTACTGCTATTACAGTTGCTATTGCAATTGCTACTACAATGGATACTACAGTTGATACTACAATTAACACTACAATTACCATTATAGTTTCCATTACAACTACCATTACAACCACTGACACAACCACCACCGCAATTGCTTGTGCTATATCTACTATTCGTGTAACACTCGAGTAAGCTCCCCCCTCCTGCTTCTACATTCCTTAAGCACCTACTAATACAGCTACTACTATTACAATTACTTCTATCGATGTAAAAATTTGAAATGTTCTTTTTTAGCATAAACAATTTATAATAATCAATATTTTCGATATTTATAAAATCACTATTTCGTAATTCATAAAATAAGTTGGTATACTTCTTATTTAAGGGTACAATTAAGGGAGGTATAACTTTTTGTGTTATAATATTTGGTAGATAAAACTCATTTTTTAATTTACTTTTAGTTCCACAATGCTTAAACTTATACTCGTTAATGGTACTAATACCTTCTGTTATATCCGTTATAAATTTATCTAGATTATTTGCCATTATTATGTAATCATTTAAAACCTTTCCTTCCATATGAACAAACGAAATGTTCTCTTCCTTGTCGCTGTTTTCCGCCATATATATTTGATCATCAAATTCTATTAAATCAGTTTCATTTTCACCTTCAACACAATTATCATAATATGACAACATAGCGTTCTCCTGGTAGTTTTTTTTAAAGTAGTTGTTCCTTTTATTTTGTTCATCACTGCTACCATGGCCACTGTAGTCACGCTGATTTTTTTTACTTCGATTACTGATACTTCTATTACTACTTTCCCCATGGTATTCCTCCAGTGCATACATGGAGTTTTCAATGAGCAATATATTCCTTTTATCGCATTTTATAGAATCATCCTCTGTAGTTAAATACACTCTTCTTTTGATATATGTGTTATCAAAGTATTCGTTTAATGTACTTCTTTTTTGACCTTCCCCGATCACCATACTACTGCTGAACTTAATACTATCTTTCTCAACATGTAACATCTTATCATTTTTATTGACATTACTTTTATTTCCTCGACTTTTCACTACATTTAGATCCCCATATTTTCGCGTAGTTACCATTTTTGACATATAAATAATTTTAACTTTATTTTTCCAAAGAGATTTACCACGTTTCATGATATTTCCATAAACACAAGAACGATGGTAATAGAATATATTAATTTTCAATAAAAATTTACACGTATGTTTTAATTTATATATACGCTTTACAACTACATTTTTGTTTTTTCTTAACCTTTCATTATTGTATTTAATTATATACAAAACTTGATCCTTTTGCTTTCTGCTCATGGGGTAACAACACGCATCCCGTGTTTTCATTTTTCTCTTCTTGAAATAGTTAAAAAAATTTTGCACTTCATCAATTTTGTTACTACCGCTACAACTGGTACTTCCATTGCTGTTGTTATTGCTGTTGCTATTACTCCTATTGCCATGACTATCCTGCAGAACGAGGCAGTCACTAAGCGCAATATTTTCATTTGTTACCTCTTTATAATTACTGCTCACACATTTTTCACAATTCTCTTTGAAAAACTTTTTTAAAAATTTTACTTTCTGCGAATTATTATTTGCCATATTGTTAAAATTTCTAAACATGTTCAGAAAAATATTACATATATTTTTTTCTGGGACCCATAAATTACATTTCTGCATTTCACTAAACATAAAATATATGTCTTCATCATCCATTTGAAAATCCTTCTTCAACTTATCTAGTTCCTTAAAAAAATTGCAAATGAACTTATTAATTTTTTTAAACTCATTCTTGGTGTTCTTAAAATTACTGTTCTCACTTTTAAACTCATCACTGATCTTTTTATACTCATCAAAGGCCTCTTCAAATTCACCAGTTGCACATGTTTGATCCGAAATATTTTCTCTTTTTTTCTTCGTCCCAGCCCTTACATTCCACTGTTTAATAAAGCATTCAAAACATAAAAAGGGGAAACTTGATAACTCCATTTCCACTTTGCATTTTGAACATACATTTATAAAACTGTTTTGTACATAAAAATTAAAAGATTTTTTATGACTGTTAATAAAATTTTCGATTATTTTATCTTCCATTCCATCGGATTGGGAATTTTTCATTTCTGAACAATGTAATATTAATTTTAGTAAATTTTCATCACTTATAATATTTAACCTGTTATGCACTTCATCCTTATAGCACACTTCCATATAGTTGTTATGGTCAAATACGCTGTGGTTGCTTTCCATGTGAATATTTGAATAGCTTCTGTTATTTCTACTAAACACAGTAGTATTATCTCCTAACATATGCCTGAGGCTTCCGCTAATTATGCTGCTACTACCATTTCTACTGTTTATGATATTTTTATCCTCCTTATTCTGGTCTCGTTCATGCAAACTTTTGTTCGCATAACACGGCGTATTTTTCCCTTCATCACTTTGATTTTCCTTATCAAGATGATATGCACGCCCTCTTTTTACAAATTTTTTTTTCCCTTTACTGTATTCTACTTCTTCGTTAAAATATTTGTCCTTTTTGGTTGAAACGATATTAGAATCATATGCATTTCTGTAAGAGCTGTCTCTTGTTTTATCCTTTTTCAATTTGACAAAATCAACATCATAATTGATATCATCTAGTTGCATATTCTTTTCATCACTACTTTTTATAAAATGTAAAGGAACATTTTTTACATCTTCATCCATTGTAATGAACTTCCTTTCACCTTGCTCTAAATTGTTTTCATTTTTACCATTTACATTATTATTCCTATTTTCAAACAGCAAATCAGCATCTTTACTCTCACCTGTTTGCTTATCTATGGAATTCGCTGCGTATGATATTATATCTTCTTCTTCATCAGTGATATACCTTCTCCTGCTTTTTCTGCCTTTTTTGCTTCTACCGATTCTTCTGAATAATTCTAATTTGTCATGTTCATATTTATTAACATTGGCACTTGCGTTAATCTTTACGGAATAATCGTATCCTTCGACGTCGCTACTTATGCAAACCCCCCTTCGCTTACTTGATATTAAATGCTGGCTTTCACTTAGCCATTCTTCATTCTGGCTGCTCAAACGCGTTGTTCTTTCATTCTGATTGTTTATGGGATCACTCTGATGTTCCGTATTTTTTTTTTTTGCTGCACAATTATTCATGTTAATATTTCTGCCATCATTACTGTTAGCTATACTGGAAGGAGTTGTACTTAGTGCTATTTGACGCTGTGCTAGTTCGTTTGTTGGATATATACTTTTTTCATATAATCCATTTTTACTTCTATCATTAATAGAATGTGCCTTGTCATTTATGAACTGTCCATATACATCTCCTATCTTTTTCGTATCGTTACTATTCATAACTGCATGATCTTTCTTATGACTACATGACGATTCAAATTCATTACTAGTAACATCTAAATTATTCGTCTGTAAATTTTGACCATTTTTTGATATATCTTCATCTAAAGAATTAAATGAATTTTGATTATTCCATATTTTTTTACCTATAACATTTTCTTTTATACTTCTTTTAAATTTATTTAACACACTCAGAAATGGGCCTTCGAACATTTTTTTCTCACCATTTTTTTTTTGATTAGAATTAAAATCATTATTCATTTCTGTCAAATGTTGATCTGCACTAATGTTCGAGTTATCTAGTTTTAATACATAATCATCATTGTGATCGTGTCCTTTTTCATCATCAATGTGCTTATCATTATGGCTATCAATATGCATATCATCGTGTTTATCATTACGCCTATCACTATACTTATCGCTATGGTTATCACTATGACTATCATTATTATTAGGACTATATTTACGATTATAGTTATAACTATAACTATGACTATACCTGTGACTATACATATGATTATATCTTTGACTATAACTATGCCTATAATTATAATTATCTTCACTTCCGCGATCACTATCACGATCACTTCTACGATCACTGCTATCATCACCTTTATCTTTATTCTTGAAATCCGTACTATGTACTCTATACCTTTTTCTTTGTTGTGCTACACTGTCATCATAGCATTTCCATCCCTTCTTAAGTGAACGTGTTCGTGCCTTTCTACTCCTTCTATTATTAAAACTATAACTACCATTTCTGTTAATGTTACTATTAATGTTACTGTTATTGTTGCTACTATTGTTAATATTGTTATGAATGATACTACTATTAAAATCAAAGTAATTGTTTTCATTTTCGTTAATTCTTAACAGTGCTCCCCTTTCTATTGCTGCACTATTGTAGTTACCTGTATCTACAGAATTCACATTTACACTCCAAAAAACATCACTGGAAAAATTTCCATCTAGAAAATTATAATTACTATTATTACTATTATAATATTTACTGTCATTGGTATACCTAATTCTTGAACGAGCTGTATAATATTTTGATTTTTGTGTATTATCACAATCTACGTCTAAGGAACCATCATCACTTACGGACGAATGACTATTATAACACGACGTATTTTTTTCATCCTCTAAATAATTTTTTTCTGTACCATTTTCTTTATTTATTATATTCGATTCACTCATATCACATGTGTCTTCTTCTAAAACGTTACATTCCATTTTCCTCCCCTCAACTACTTACTATCCTACTTTTTATTTGTATTTTTTTTTTTCTCTCTTTTTTTTTTTTGTATGTATAAATACATACAAATATACATATACGCATATATATATATATTTATTTATTTATTTATAAATTTTTTTATTTTATTATCTTATTTTTCCTCCTTTTTTTATTTTTCATCTAATGTAGAAGTTAAAAAAAAAAAAAAAAAAAAAAAAGGGCACTTCATTTTAGTGCAAACTATTATGTACACATATGCATACATATATACATACACATATACATACACATATACATACGCATATACACATATGCTTACATATATACATACACATATACATACGCATATACACATAATGCATACATATATATATATTTATATATATGATGTAAATATACTCTTTTAAACAAAAATGTAAAAAAAATTATTTACAAAATGTGTAAATACTTAATTAACAAAAATCAATAGAAATCAGTTAAAAAACAAAATATGTGTTCAGTAGCATTGTACTATAAATCAAGGAAAAAAGGTTGAAAAAATATAGAGGATGAAGATACTTTCGCATGAACTCAAATATGTATACATACACATACATATATGTATATTTACATAATATATACACATATATATATATATATATATATATATATATATATATACAAACGTATATACATAACAGTAAATATTCACAAAAAGCTTTGTTTAAAATTAATAACAGTTGGAAAAAAATCAATCACATATATATACATGTATATATCACATGAAAAATTCAAAATAAACTCACACAAAATCTACATCAAGTAAATTTTTTTTTTATTCTTGTTTTTTTTCTTTTCCTTTCCTTCTTTTTCTTTTTCTTTTTTTTTCTCATATCACATTCATGTTATTTAAGAAAAACAAAGTTTAAAAAAAAAAAGGGAAAATCTTAATATTAAAATTATTTATGTAATAATTTTTTTTTTTTCCTTTTGAACAGTTGGGGGATAGAATAATTGTGTACCTGTTATATAAATACGTAGTACTTACACTTATATATGATCATAATATATACATTTTATATATGTGTTTCATTTGTATGCTTATATACATTTATACTTAATATATATATATGCATACACTTTTATGTATATAAGTATATAAATGTATAGGCTGATACACGAAACAAGAAAGAACTCAAAAATTACATTTACCTTACTTTTCATTAAGCTAAAAAATAGTAGTTAAAAAAATATATTACAAAGATATCAACGTGTAAGCAATTACTAAAGCAATGATACGTACAATACTATATATAAAAATATACATATATAAACATATACATATATAAACATATACATATATAAACATATACATATATAAACATATACATATATAAACATATACATATATAAACATATACATATATATACATATATATAAGAATACCTTATACATACATAATAATGTATAAACGTACTGTTAGATAATACGAAGTTACACTTAAACACTCGGATATCATCGTTTAGCATATCTCTTTTAAAAGAAACAAAACAAGTATAATATAGTAGTAACACTTTTTATTAGTATTATTTTATATTATAAATGCTTTTTCATTTCTTTATAAATATATACATATATGTTTATACATATTTACATATGCAGTTAATATAAAAGTAAAAGTTATGAACTCTTTTTTTCATATAAAGGCTCTTGTTGAAACAAGATTTAGGTCTCCTTATCTCTTAAGTAGATAGAACATTATTATTTTATATAATCCTATTTTTTTTTTTTTTTAATATTTACTTTTTAAAATTAAATATTAAAATAATAATATAAAATATATATAAATGATTTTTTAGTAAGTTGCATACAATTACAATATATATATATATGCGCACATACATATATATATATAAATACTTATATATAATTATAGTACTTATGCATTTCCTATATTTTTAAAAAATACAATTATACTGTATGTACTTATATACATATATATAATAATAACATTATGGTTACCAGTTAGGTAAAGGAAATCATATTTAAAAATTTTTTTTTTTTTAATAATATTAAAATAATTTTTTTTACAAGTTATAATATATTTAAAGAAAAACAAAAAGGGTATAAAAGGCAAAAAAAGTAAAACAGAATAGCAAAAAAAAAAAAAAAAAAAGACTAAAAAACCAGAGAGTTGAAACAATATTTAAAGAACGATAATTATAAGAGAAAGCAAGAATTTGTACACCAGTTATTCCACCAGTGAATTTACTCCGTTGAATGCATTTGCATGTACATGTATGCATATATACTAAATACATGTATAAGCAAATGTATATATAATTTTAGAATGGGAAGCTTATCCTGCGTGCAGTAAAATAATAGAAATATAGCAAATAAGAAGCAAAATATTTGCATAAATAAATTTCTTTTTTCTTCTATTATATTTTGTTCTTTCTTTTTTCAAGTTGATGCTCCAATTTCTAAGCAATAACGAAGATTATTATGAATGTTTGCAATAAAGCAAAAAAGTATACATCAGCATATATATGTATATGCTCATGTATATTTACGTGCATAAACTAAAGCAGAACTACTGAACCGTTTTTTACCTTCAAACTGCATTAGCATTTAATCGCTTTGAATTTCGCCTTTAAGGAACGACCATACTACTACTATAATTTATTTACTTATGTCTCCCAAGTTTGTGTAGGAGAAAAAAGGCACTATGTGAGCGCACTTTATATATATATATAATATATATAAATATATATTTATATATACGTATATATATACGTGTATGTGCACATATACGTACATGTATATATAATTTGCAATATCTGAGCTTTTTTATTCTGTTTTACAATTTTTACGCTTTTTCACATATCGTAAATTGCGCTTATAATTGTCGCGAATAAGTTAGGTAGCGTGCTAAGTAATTTAACTTGTATGTATATATATACATGCACATATTGTATGTATATATATGTACGAATAAACTCCTGTAAGTCGTATCATATGGTGGCAAAAGGGAATTATTTTCAAATCGCTGCAAAGATTGCCTTTTTTAAAAGAGAAAATTACGTACATAGCAAACTTTTTTTTTTTTTTTAATGCATTTATTTTTATTTTTATTGTTACATATAAGCTATATATTTACATGTATAAACATGAGTTGAAGTCATATTTTTTTGTTATATATTTTGAGTGTACGGAGAAAAATCCTACGTCGAAAGCAAAATTTTTTTTTCCTTTTAACATCATATTTCTTTTTTTTCTAAGCAAATATTAAAATATATCATTTCTTAAAAATATTTTGCTGTATACACAATTGTACCCCTTAAAATGGAAAATTTTTTTTTAAAATAAATAATACCGAAAAAATAAGAGAAAAGAAAAAAAAAAAAAAATCGCTTAGACTAGAATAATACGTATACCAAAATGAAGAAATTTCTTTTGTTATAAATGTAGTCATTACTATGGGAAATATGCCGAAATTGTTTTCATAGCATTACTTATTTTTTAATGCTATATGTACAAAATGCGAGTAGTGTGTATTATTTGTATACATGTTTGCTTTTCCTTTACGACCTACATTTAATGAAAAATCCTTAAGACAAAAAAGTGTGCACCATACATAAAATTACAAAGAATAAATATTTTAAGTTTGTTTAACTTAGGAAACCAAAAAAAACCTTTTCCATATTAAAATAAATAGTCAAACTTAATTTGTTCGTAAAAATGTCTTGATATATACACATTTAAAAATGTTTTAACCAGGAGAAATTTAATATATACTAACAAATTGGCATGAACATAAATATTGCTTTTTTTTCCTTTTTTTCTTTTTTAACCAAAAATGTGTATATAGTTATTACTAATCTGATAATGAATTATACAAAACACCAACAAAAAAAAGGCAAAAAAATAACAAAAAATATGATAATTAAAAAATAATAAAATGACAAAAAAAAAGAAAAAGGAAATTCTTTCTAGCTCCCCTACTTAAAAGGCTGCGAAATAATTTGCTCCATGTGAGTATTTTCCCGAAATGTGCCTACGTTTTTACATAAAAATAAAATGTGTTGTTATGCCTCTTTTACTTTTTTTTTTTTTTTTTTTCTTTTTTTGCCTTTGTTTATTTTCGTTTTAATCGTTAAATATGGAGAATCGTAAAAGTACGTCCAATAATGAGCATTCTCCTTTTGTTATTAATTCAAATGAAATTTTTTTTGTTTTCTTGTAAGGAAATTTTTTTTTGTTTTTTTTTTTTTAATAAAATGTTTTTCCAAAACAAGTGAAATATAAATATGCAAATCACAAAGTAGGGTAAGACAATACATGTACAAATAAGCCAGCACATGGTGTTCATATTCGTACTATGGAAAAACAAAATGTAATAAAAAATAACATAACGAAAAAAAAAATAAATAAAAGGAAATGGAAAAAATGCAAAAAGGCAAAATTGCGAAATGGTAAAATGATAAAGCAATTGGTCATTTCCTTTAACATTGAATGTGCATCCAGTTGTTGCATTTTTATGTATTTTTAAAGTAGGTGTATGTAATATTAGCAAATAAGCATTTAATTTTTTATTTTGTTATTTTGTTATATCATGCGTTATCGCACTAGTAATAAGAATAAATACATTTTAAAAAAAAAAAAAAAAAAAAAAAAAAAGCATAAGTATGAATATATTTGTGAATGTAAATATAAATGTTATATATCAAAAATGTGAAACAAACATAGTGTGTACAAATAAAGAAACAAAAAAAAAATATAGAAAACGTGTGAAGAACTCAAATAGAGTTACAGCAACGTCGAAATGTAAATTCCTGCATATTTTCAATTCGTACATATATGTAACAAATTTGCAGAATGGGAATTTTTTAATATTATTTCTTTCCATCCACTATTTCGTCTACTCCAACTTCATCCAATTCAAACGTGCGTGCTTTCTCCGTAGGAGCTGTCCATGTACATATCTGAGGACTTATCATTTTCTATAGTGAGCGATTTGTTATTCTTTCTTTTTTTCTGTAATCTTTTAACTTTGTTTATAAGATCATAATAATAAACTATAAAAGTTAACGAAAGTAATATGACTACTAATAATATGATAATTGAATATGTTACAAGTGTACCATCAAAAGACCATTTTGACTCTGCATTTTTGTTGTTTTCTTCTGTTGATGCTTCTGACTCTTTGTTTGAATCACTTTCATTTTCTTTATTATTTTTTCCCCCATTATTATTATTATTACCATCATTGTAATTGTCTTTGAATGCATTCGCTTCATCCTCTTTTATTTCAAATGTTTCGTATTGATACTTAACTGGGTTGTTATTGTCATATATACTTACACTTTTTTCACCCTTCAACTTATCATATTGTTCATCCGTTAAATTTACAATCGAATGTTGTACAAGAAAATTCATTGGAACCATACGTACTTTGTCATTTGTATTTAAAAATAAAAAAATGAAAGAGTAATTATTTTTTAAACTGGAATTAATTTCCGCATGGTATATGGGACGATGAATATGCCTATGCACATTTCTTATTTTATAACTGTTACTAATATTCTCAGGCATCTTGTCGTATATTTGCAAGTTGGAAAAACTGACTGTGCTATAGTTGCTACTTCCAGTGCTACTACCTCTATTTCCGCTGTTACGGGTAGTGCCAATCCTCCCTTCCTCTTCTTTTTGCATTTCAATTCCGTTTTGGGATACGTCAGAAGGGCTTTTTTCGTCCCCATTAGTTGGTGATATAAATGCCATTTTGTTTCCCTTATTTTTTTCAATAATTAAAGTTTGGTCCTTATGTTGAGTATATCCTTCTATGAAAAGTAAACCTTTATCATTATTTTTGTTTTCTTTTTTTTCACTCTCTATATGCGATATATTTCCTACCCCACTTCTTACTTCCTCACGATTATCATTCAAATTGTGTAATTTTTCATTTTTCTCATCAATCATTTGTATATTATTAACAATATTTGATTTGCAATCATGGTTATCTGTGCTGAACAAATGGTTGTCTTGCCCTCTACTCGGTGTTAACTCTAAATAGTTTAGCTTGTTAGAGCATGTTAATATGCTATTATTGTTCTCATTTATCTGCTCATTTTTGTTTTCATTTACCTTCTCATTTGTGTTTTCCTTTTTCCTTTCTACTTCTTCTTCTCCTCCTGCTTTTTCCCCCGTTTCTTCTTTTATCAGTTTGTTTATGTTTTCCTCCTCTTTCTCCTCTTCCTCTTTCTTTTGTTCTCTCCTTTTTTTTACATTTTCGTGTATTTCCCTGTCTCTTTTCTGTTCTCTCGATTCTTCTTCATTTCTTTTCAACTCTTCATCCATTAAATCATATATTTTTTTTTCTTCTTCTGATGCTTCCTCTTTTTTTATATAATGACATTTTTTGTTATTATGATCTATATTATCATCCTTTCCTTGGTCCCTTTTTTCCTCCCTTTCATAACTATAATTTTCTTTTTCTTTTTTATATTTTTTCTCCTTAGGATTTAAATCATCATTGTTTTCGTCCAATAAATACCCTTCTGATGTGTTCTTATTATAATTCCATTTATCTGTATTTATTTTGTGAGTGTGCGTATCTTCTTTTAATTTTCTGTGTCTTCTTAATATGTCTATCTTTTTTTTATTATTAAAATAGCTTTTTTCATCATTCAAAATAAAGCATCCTACACTTTTTTCATTTTTCTCATACAGATGGTAACTGGGGAAGAACACCAAAATATTGTTATAAAATTCTTTTTCTAGTAATAAAAGAAACAAAATTAAGAAACAGCATCCGACATTTAAAATATTCATATCTCTTCTTTTGTTTTTATATGTATGTTTGTGTTTATATGTGCATATGCCTATGACATATAGAATGTTACAAAATTAAAAAGCGGTTGTAACAATTTGTGCTCAATTAAAAATGTACTTTCAATATTATTAAGCAAAAAAAAAAAAAAAAAAAAAAAATTATCAGTTTAACTCCTTATTTTTCTTTTCTCTTTTTTTTTTAAAAAAAAAAAAAAACAATTTCCGTGTTACGTGTTTATACAAATTGGGGAAAAACGTAAAATAAAGGATTGCGTTTTCCCCTACGTCTTGTTCTATGCTTGTTCTGTATAGGAGAACTGTATTTTATGCTGTATTTTTCCACTTTTTTTTTTTTTTTTTTTTTAGTGATTGTTCTATACTCCAACTTTTTGTCTCCGTTTTGAGAGTATTGTGCCGAATCAACTCCCAAAAAACAAACCGCTGTTTTTTTTTTATATCATTAATATAAGGAAAATGCACAAATTGTTCTAACAATAAACAACGACAACGATAATGACAAAAATAACAACAAAAATAAAAAAATAAATTAAAAAAAAAAATTAAATCATAAGAAAGAACAACATGAAATCTTATGTTCCTTTTTAATGGCTAATAAAAAAAAAAAAAAAACATGCTCAAATGTGTTACAACCAAGTCAGCAATAAATAAAAATGTAAAAAAGACAATAACAGGCAGAAATATAAAAACTTAAAAAAATATAGATGATAAGGAAAAATAAAGAAAAATAAAGAAAAATAAAGACAAAAAAAGAAAAAAAAAAGAAAAGCTTGTCTTTTTATCTCTTTTTTTTTTTTTTTTTTTTTTTTTTTGTTAAGAGTAAAAAAATTGGCGTTTCAAAAACGTTGTATGTTTTTTTTAATCTAAATTTTTCCTTCTATATAATAATTTTGAGTTACATGTGTATGTATTTTAAAATGTGGGACACTTATTCATGTTTAAGTGTGTTTATTTTTTTACTTAACGACATAAAAAAAATAAGAAAAAAACACAATATAATTCTGAAACAAAACAAAATAAAATAAAATGAAACAAAATGCATCAAAATGAAATATAATTCAACAAAATGAAATAAAATTCAACAAAATGGAACAAAATGTAGTAAAATAAAACAAAATGCGACCAAATGAGACAAAATAATGTTTAGCAAAATTAGGAAGAACAAATTTTTAATTAACAAAGTATAGTTTAAGAAAATCGAAATTTTCAATTATCACTTCTGTGTGCGCAGAATGTTAGCAAAATAAAAATTGTAAAAAAAACACAAGTGTATTTTTGGGAATGATTTATACTTTTACTAAAAAATAATTGAAGTTTAATATGAAATAATGTATTTCATTTAAGTCAAAACAAACAAATACAAAGAAAGTAATTTTTTTGCATATGAGTGAGATCATCAGTGTGCTGTTTTTCTCTAAAGTTTTACAACTGTACTGGAAAAAATCAACTGCATGCATGTAAATATCTCAATAAAAAAAAAAAAAACTGATGTTTTAAAAAGTCCCTTTTTCTCTTTTTTAGCATTTTATATTTTCCATACCTACACACGTGCACATGTATACATGCATACGTTTACACATATATTCGTATTTATTAAATAAAAGATTGCGTTCATTTTTCACAGCATTTTATATACATGTTCCTCCAAACGCAAATTTTCAATTCAGTCTCAGGCTTCTTTTTTTCCTCAAAATTTTGTTTTTTTCTTTTTTTTTCTCTCTCATCACGTTAGTGATTTAGCTACTATCTTTGTGTTCTTTTATATCCATTGTTCAAAAAAATTATAAAAAAAGACAGCTTCATGTTTTCGGCAAAATACAAATATATTTTTTTGAGATACATAACATTGTATTGCCTTGTATTACATACTACTTTTAAAGGTTTATGTCTGTTTTGCTATCATTTGTTAAAATATTATAAGGTCAATACAACATATATTTTACATAACAGGCAAATTTTGAGAATTCTTTAGCTAAAGGTGATATTCTCTTATGGCTCTTGTGATATTTCTTTTCTTTTCTTTTTTATTTTATAATAATTTATAACTTTGTTTTTTCTCATATATCATTGCAATTAAGCAAATGTGTTCCGATCAGGTGTAAATAAAAAGAATTTTCCTTTTAAACCATGAAAAAAAAAAAAATAAATAAAATAGGCACAGCTGTACAATTGTACAGTAGTATAATAGTACAATAGCAAAACGGACAAACAGCGAAAAGACAAAGAGGCGAACAAACTAAGCACTGTTTGCTAAACGTTACATCTTATTTTTTGAAAAAGCGCAATTTTAAGTGTTAAGGTAAATGATGACACATCGATGACTAAATATTTTGCCATATACTTGATAGAAATTAAAATCTGTCAATGCTTTTTGCGCACACAAGTACGAAAGCTATGTTTTTCTTTTTTCCTTTTTTTTTTTTTAAACTGTATTTCCTTGTATGGAATGTGTGCATCTTCATATACTATGGGGAACTTTAGCAGTTTTTTTTTTCTGTTCAAAATATGCTTGTATGAGCACAACCGTCTGAAATTGCAAGAGTGTCAAATATGTAGGTAAACAGAAGTGCATGTAGATATATTCTGAGTAAGTTCGAGCGTGTTTAAATATATGACTATGCATATGTATATATATATATATATATATATGTATATTTATGTATGAATATATGTGTGCATAAGACCCTGAAAAATACCCTTATATAAAAAGGATTATAAAAAAAATAGTATATTATGTTTAATACAATCAAACAGGAGGGGAGGAAAAGAAAAAAAAAGGCTAACATTCGAATTTAATTTTTGTAATAAATAAATGACTACAAATATATTACTCATCCATTTTAGGAAAATAACTCTTGCTAAAAAGGATTTGCTCATTTTTAAAAATGTACAATTTTTTTTTTTTTTTTTTTTTTTTTGCCTAGTTTTAATTATATATTTCTTTTTTTTTTAATATTAATTCGAATACAAGAACAATATATTTGTTTTCGTGGTCTTTGTTCTTTTAACCCAAAATGAACAGAAAAATAAAAAAATACAAAATAAAAAATAAAAATAAAAATAAAAATACAAATAAAATAAGAGTAAGAATATGATAAAATAATAAGTTCCACATGTTAATGTCAAAAATTGGGAAGTCCTCTAAGATTTTATATTCTTCGTTTTAAAAAAAATTAATTTTTTTTATTTTAATTTTTTTTTTTTTCGCAACTTTCTTTTTTTTTTTGGTATGCATTTTTAAATTTTTAATTGTTTTAGGTTAGAAATGAATACTAAATATAATTAATTTTTCTTTTCCTTTAAGTTTAAGCGATTTATGAAGAAATTAAGGGATAGTTTACACATTTTCTTGCCAAAAAATAAAAGGTAAAATTGTTCTCTCCTATATTAGGCTTCATTCGGTGTATGCACACACATACATATAAACATATATATTTATGTATGTATACATATATATGTATGTTCGTAAGCAGATGTGAAGCCCTATTTTTATTTTTTTCTCGTAGTAATTGCATTAGCACATTTTAGATAAAACATATTAAGCATACTTAGTAACGCGAAGAAAGATGTATGCTCTTTATTACACACCTATAATTTTATAAAATGATGGCATGTTGTATAACGATATAAATACGTTAAATATGAGTAAAGGTGGTTTTTTTATATTTTTTTTTTTACGCACTCAAAAAGATGAAAAGAGACTTTTCCAAATGAATATATATGCATATACATATATATATCTTTTTTAACCCTCTTGTTTTTTTTTATTTTTTTTCTTCTCCAACTCTTAGACCAAGTGACAACAACAAAAATGAAATAACAGGGGGCACAATTTACGAAATTGGGAATGAAATTGAAGAGATATTTCAAGAAGATGTAGAAAATATAAAATTTAAGGCAGATGATATATCATCATTTTTTGTAAAAAATAGTGAAATTGAGGAGGAAGAAGAGAAAAAAGAATTTTTAAATTACGATGGTTATAAGACTAACTTAGTAGATGATAATTGTAATAATAATACATATGAAGATGCCAAAGGTCGAAAAACAAAAACATTATTTGACCCTTCTACATGCGGGCCATATGTATGTTGTGTAGTAATTTTATCAAAAAAAGAAAATATACAAATTGAATTTATACATCCCAACATTCATGATATAAATGAAGGGGAAATTTTATTTAAATCGAAACAAAACAAAAATAAAATAAAAAAAAATAATAAAAGAATGATAACACCATTTAATGTGTGGTACAGATATAAAGGTGACTGGAAGGAAGATGTAAAAATGTTAATTTTAGAGAGGATGTATTTATTTAAAGAAGTGAATACTAAAAATTTTTTATGTAATTTTTCGAACAATAAATCTATAAGCAATAATAACGAATATAATATTCTTTACGGACTTAGTGGTAATAGGTACTACATAATAGCATTAAATTATTTGGAAGATAATAAATGTAAAGAAATTATGATAATAAGTCAAGTGCCATATTTTGATTTTATATACAAACATTTTCTCACTGTTATGCAATCCTATATAATGGAAAAAAAGGATAGCAAAAAGGAAAACAATGAAATAATGGAAGAGGAAATGGAAAAAACTCAGATAAGACCGAGCGGGAAAGATAAAACTAAAATAGCAGAAAAGGAAATAGAGATAATCACAATGATTGAAAACAAAAAAGATAAAAGTGAAATATTTGCAAACGGTAAAACCGAAATAACTGTAAACAATAAAACTGCAATCACTGCTTATGAGAATACCAAAATAAGAGAAAACAGAAAAGATAAAACAGAAAGCAAGAAGAAAAAAAAGATTATAGAAAGAAATTATAAAGTATTAGAACAATTCATTGACACCTTTGGAACGCACAGCACAATATTTGATAAAATCTCATTTAATGATTATTACGTAAATTTAGGTAAAGACATTGAGGAATTAAACAATATGAAAATAAAAAACATTTTAATATTTTTAAAAGCCGTATTGTTAGAAAAAAAAATTGCTATGTTATGCTCAAAAAAAGGAAAAGGATGTAAGATGTTGCTATTGTTCTTATCCTTCATTCCTGATATTATTAATTTCGGTTTTAATATAAAAAATTATGAACGCAATTTTGAAAAATGGGAAAAATTAAAGTTGCCATTAATATTATTTCACGAAAAATATATCTTATTATTACATATAAATAACCTTGAACTGTTTAATGAGTATGCTTTTGAAAAAAATTATTTGATATCAACTAATATAGAAAGCGATGTGTACAATTTTGTTAAAAATGATTTGGACCTTTTTTATGATATCGATACAGATGAATTAGTTATAAAAAATAAAAATTTAATAGACGCATTAACATTAACAAGATATGAAAATAATTATTTAAAAAAAATTCATTCGTTTTTTACATATTTTTTTAATTTCTCTTCTTTATTTTTTGAAAATATCAAACAAAATCATAGCCTAATAAATGGGAAAAATGTGGGCAATATTTTGAATCCACTTCCTGTTGAACAGGATACGCCGACCTTTTCAAATTTTTTCGCCAAAAAAGGTGACAAGTCTTTACTTATGGACGTAGACAAAAATGGCACCACTAACTGTAGTGTTATTAATGCTAGAAACGGAAGTGATATATGCAAAGGGAATGATTATCACTGTGCATTTAACGAGGGGAACTGTGATAACAAGACGAGTATGTCTGATGATGCTATGGGGGGTGAAGGGATAGGTGTAGGTGAGGGCGCCTGTCCGAGGGATAGAAATATACTGCAAGGAAATGCACTAAAAAATAGAGGCATAAGTGGAAGCAGAATTGGCAGCAGAACCGGAAGCAGTGATAACAGTTCAGAGTGCTACTCCACCATCTCAACACGAATAGGACGCGAAGAACAGGAATACGAATATATTGACGATGAAGATGAGGTGAATATCATAAACACTAAATCTGTAACGCTGAGAAAGAGCGAGTCTTATCTTTGCCCAGAAATAAGTGAGAATAAACTTAAGAACATAAAATATAGTGACAATGACCAAAGCGAAATAAAGAAAGACCAAGTAGAAGAAAAATATATTACTGATTTAAGAAATCATTTTCATAATTATTTTAAAGATTTTTTTTTATCAAGTAAAGAAAATTTTGAAGAAGGAATAAAAGAGAAAAAGGAAGAATATGAAAGTAACTATAATATGTCGTTTCTTTCCATATGGCAAGAAACGAAAAATTATAATTTTTTTATTGAAAAGGACTGCAAAATAAATAAATTTTTAAAAATAGCTGAACAGAACAATGTGTTATTTGATAAAAAGTATATGGAAGATTATAAATTTGTCGATGATTTGTTAATAATTGAAAAAAAGAGAAAAAAAAATAATAATAATAAAAAAGAGGAAATAGATAAAAATTTAAAGGACATATTATTAATATCCTTAAAGGGGTATATATATGAAGGTACATATTGTATTTTGAAAAAATGTAAACAAGGATTAGGAAAATTTGTATATAATATATATGACATAACATTTCATGGAGAATGGGAAAATGATCAAATAAATGGTTCAGGTCATTTATTATATAATAATAAATTTAAATATTTTGGTAATTTTAAAAATAATTTATTTAATGGTAATGGATTATATGTAGATAATTTATTAAATCAATATGAAGGTGAATTTTTAAATGGTTCTTTTAATGGAAATGGAAAACTTATATTTAATAAAAATACATATATTGGTATATTTAAAAATAGTAATTTAATTGGTAAAGGGAAAATTTTATATCAAAATGGACTTATCTATACAGGAGAAATTAAAGATTTTCTACCACATGGTTATGGTTTTTTATCATACAACAGTTCGACAGTTTTTGAAGGTTATTTTCTTCAAGGTAAAAAAAATGGAAATGGCTTTTTAACCATAAATAATAATTCTACGTCTAATGAAATTTTTTGTATTGAGGGCAAATGGAATAATGATAAGCCTGTATTGAAAAAAAATTTTAATGTACTATTTCCTAACAAAGATAAATATATAGGAAAAATTTACATCTTGTCATCCAATTATGGAGGAAGATCTAAATGTCGTAGCTTAAATATTGATGATACTATATCTGAAAATATAAACAGAAATATGTTTGAAGTGAAAAAATTAATTGCAAATAAAATTGCCTTTATTAAGAATCAAGACAAGCTTAATATTGATGAAACCCTTAGCCCCCAGAATGATGACGATTCCCTGATGGATGGAAAAGTGGACACAACCCACAAAGACGATGTTAATACCATTATCAGTGCTGATACGACTGCTAACGTTTGCAGTAATAGTAATAATAATAATAGTAGTAGTAGCAGGAGCGATAGTGCCCCCTCCTTCAGCAGTTGCAATATTTTAAAAGGAAAAAATGCGAAAAGAACAGAAGATACCATTCCAATTTTAACAGAAGGTAAACAAATTCAAGGGAAACATTATCATCATCATCCCCCTTCTGATGAGAAAAGTATCGCGCAACATGCTAAATTTATCAAAAAAACCATGTTAAAAAAAAAACTTGAAACAATTATGAAAACAAAAGAAAAAAAATTGATGAAGAAATTTTTCGAAATATTAGACAGAAGTTGGATGTATAATACGGAAAGAAAATTAAAAAATAATAAAGAAGTTGTTGAATATTTACAACAGAAAAACTTGTTCCTCATCCCACATAGAGAAGGGATATGTATAATACATAATAAAAAAAAAAAAGAAAATTATGATGGAAAATTTTGCTTAGGTATGAAACACGGCTATGGTATATCCGTTTATGATAATGTAAATAGATATGAAGGATACTGGTATAGAGGTATGAAACATGGTTATGGTATTTTATATGAAGGGGATAATATATACTATGTTCATTTTAATTATGACAAGTTAATTGAAAAACAAAAAATTTTACATGAACAGTTAAGTAAGTATAAACCGAAAAAAGAAACTTCCGATGTTGTAAAAGAATATGGAAATCATTTTATAATAAATCAACCCTTTTTTGATTATAGAAATTTTTTATCCTCTACTTTGTGTAACTACCTGTAGATGCGTATGTCTCGTATGTATTCATACGTATATATATATAAATGTATACAATCTTACATTCAAAATTAGCCCCCTATAATACCGCAGGGGGACACATATACTTGTTACAAAATTGCTCCAGTAAATAATACACACAGTAATGATAAAACAGTAGTGTGAACATAATTATGGAAGCAATAATTAAAAAAAGAATTTTTTCAGTTTCGTCTGTAATAACTGTTGTTATTCCACTGTTTTTTTTTTTTAAAAAAAAAAAAAATATTCTCATGGCTCCTTTACGGTTAATTAAAAAAATTACTTTTTTAAATAAAAATTAACACTACATACATATATTGTAAAGATTATAAAATAAAAAAAAAAAATTAAAATAAAACGAAATAAAATTTTCAAAATATTGTAAAATGATTTTTACATATAGATCTTCAATATTTTTTTTTGTTTTTAGCTATATACGTAATTTTCTCCTTAAATGGTACTACAACTGATATATTTATTGTTACCCTAATGAATCAAATTTGCCGTAAAGCTGGAAAATTAGGGCATGTCAGTTATACTAGAAAATAATAAGTTAAAAATATGCACACCTGCAGTATTAATTTGTTTATATAAATATATATATATGAAAAGATTATATATATTTTTTTAAGGAAGAATAATTCATGCACCATTTTAACAATGTGCTCTATATAAAAATAAAATATGAAAATACAATTTAATACTCGTAAAGCTAATATACAAAATGATGAAGCGAATATGTTTAACTGGTCCACTCTGATGTTTGTGTGAATTTTTTATTAAATTACTTAAATTTTATTAAATTTTTTTAGCGTTGCTTTTTTTTAATTTTTACAGTTTTTCTACATATTTTTTCTTTACATGTTTTCTTCATTTTTCATTTTTTTTATTCTAAAACGGAATAAAGTCTATTAATTGCAATTCCTTCATGCTATAATACATATTAGTTCATTCCGAATGTATATTAACGATTTATGGATTATGTATCATAATAAAAATAACCAATATTATAAATAATAATTTTTTGATAACAACACATTAAAATGTAAAATTCATACAAATGCATATACGTAACGCAAAAATGAAGAATGCTTTTACACAATGAAGAAATATAATATATGGAGGCACATTTCCACGAACGTGGTCCATATTTTAGCATTGTATCACTTTTGCAATTTTGCAAATTTCATATAAAGTCATCTATATAAACGGTTACATATATATATATATATATATATATTTGTAAACATAGCAAGCTAGCCAGAATGCGCAATAACTGTGAAATCCATAGCATCTACTATTTTTATTATTTATGAATTATTATTAGTAGTTAATACTTAGATTATATGTTTATCTTTCCATTATATGTGTTTTCTTGTGTATTATTTTTTTTTCATACCTACATTTTTGCTTTTCATCTTTTTCATAGAATTTATTTAATAATTTGCAGAATTGTTTCATTGGTCCTATACACTCTCCTTTTTATATTTTAGTATAATTACCATTTCTCACATGCATAACATAATATTATCGTTGTTTATTCTTGGTTTTTCAAAAAAAAAAATATTTAGTTCTCCATATTTATTAACATCAAATATGAAATTTAAGTTTTTTTCAAACATAAAAATAAAAAAAAAAAAGGCCTTAACAGAAATGTTGAAGTGCAGTATTGTGTATAATCGTTATATATGTATAAATATTTATGCTAAACTTACTTGGAAAACAATCATTTATGTTTTATTTAATTTTATTTTTTTATACAATATAAAAGCTGTATATATTTTAACACTTTCAGGTATAAAATATATAAAAATTAATTATATGTACTTACTATAATACTAGTGAAGAAATATATAAATATAACAAGAAAAAATAATATAAAGACAAAAAAAAAAAAAGTTCAAAACAAGAATAACTTGCTATCTATGAGTTCTGTTTAATTTAATCAAAATTTTTTTTATATTTATATATAGTTACTCATAATTCTGACAAAATCGCAAATAAATGGAAAGCAACATAACAGTAGTACATGAAATATAGTGTTCTTTTAAACTCTTTGTTTTAATTTCTTTAAAATTAAATTTTATTATTTATTATATTATATATATGGTAAGCATGTATTATGTATACCATGGAAATAAAAACATAAAAGCAAAGTATATAGTAATATATAAAATAAAAATATATTGAAATTTCCTCTATATAAATTATTATATAATAAACATAATTTTTATTTATTTTCTAATGTGCAACAAAAAAAATTATTTAATTCGAAGTAGTTTATATAATATACGTTTTTTTTTTTTTTTTTTGAGAATCGGGGGAGGCAGGTTCAACCATTTTGTAGCTAACACGGAAATTTTTTTTCACTATAAATTTAACAGAAATCATTTTGCTAAGGTTTCCTCACATTTTTTTTCATTTTTATATTTTAAATAATACATGTATACGCTTATGTTATAGTGCAATAATTCCATATATACTGAAATATGAAAAGGCGATGATCAAATGGGCTAAATAAAAATTAAATGTTGACCCTTAAGAAAAAATTGTTGTAATCCTATCCTGTAGACGTAAAAATAACGTTAAAACAAAAGATGGTTAAAATATGGGTAATCATAAGACGGAGAATATCGTAGCTGTTTTTTTATATTAAATTCTCGAAAAAAATAGTTAAATATATATATATACATATTATATGTTTGAAAGGAACAATATGTAAAAAAAATTTATATGTAGCTAGGACGGTATAATATTTGTTTTTTTCGCGCATTCAAATTATTATGAATGTTTGACCAAAAAAATATTTTTATTTATTAGCAAGGAACAAAGAATTAATAACAAAAATGGTAAATCAACTATAAATTATGTACATATATCGAACTTTTTAAATGTTTCTAATATATATTTTTTTTTATAAATGAGTAAGAGAAAAACAATTACGTAACTTTATTTTTTTTATTTTATTTAATTTTTTTCGTATACAATCTTTCTTGATTTAATGTACTTTGAGCCAAAATTGATTTTTGAACTTAATATTATAATCAACAGTTGTTTTTTTTTTTTTTTTTATGCTTCTTTTTTTAAAGTAAATA
This sequence comes from Plasmodium malariae, assembly GCF_900090045.1. Taxonomy (NCBI): domain Eukaryota; phylum Apicomplexa; class Aconoidasida; order Haemosporida; family Plasmodiidae; genus Plasmodium; species Plasmodium malariae. Next base: position 1,119,249 of record NC_041784.1, read on the forward strand.
TTTTTTTATAACTAGTACACAATTTTAATCCGATTACACACATATATTTAAAGCATTTAGTGTTTAGGAGTATTTATTGTTTTTTTTATATTCGAGATTATACATTTTCATGATTACTATATATATATAATGTATGGTTAAGGGAAATGGGTGGTACAAAATAGGAACTTTTTAAAAAAATTAAACAAAATATAAACAACTTCAATATATAATTAAAAAATATTATATATATATACAATACATTCTTGTCTGTACTGTATATTCTTTTAAGTATACTTTTTATTACAACATTTAAAATGTGAAAAAATTATATATTTCCATATTATTTAAATTCTTATGATTTTTTTTTATTTTATACTTTTTTTTTTCGAAGATGTATTTAAAAATGTAACATTTATATAGATTAGCATAAAATAACATTTACAGTATGTATTTTTTCTTTTTTTTTAAATTGAAGTTATAAAATATTGGCTCCCTTTAATATAATTGTTTTTATTTCATTTTTTCGTTTAATTTCTTCATATTTTTTCCTTTTTTATTATAGTTTTGAATTACAGTTTACCACTCTCCCTTTTATTCATTTTAAATATTACATAACTTATTGTATTAGTATTCTATAGATTTTTTTTTTTTTTTTACGTAACTTAAAATAGTCAAAGTTTTATACATGTAGAGATTCCATTTTTTTTACTTTTTAATAAAAAGCAAATAGTTGTAAAGTAACTTATATGATGAAGTAATTTTAAATTTAATAATAATGTTTTTAACTCCATTTTTCCCCACTTATGCAATATTTACGAATAATAATATATTATAATTTATACAACGATGTAATTTATTTTAGAATATTTGTTACGACTGCTTTATTTTATTATATTCCAATTTTTTTTTTTTTTTTTGCTGATATAATTTTTTTTTATCCATATGTGTTTCATTGTTTTTCGTTAAAATGTGGTTAACAACAATTCTAACATTACTTATCTTTGTTGAATGTGTTGCAGTTGTGTATGTACCATCCTTTGCAGAGAACAAATTATCAAAATTGAAAAAAAATAAATTTCTAAGCATTACAAATTTGGAAAATGTTGCAAGTGGTAAGTGCATAAATATGAACATTATTTATAATATTATTTTATAAATTTATATGTAGAAACAAATTTTATTTTTATTTTACCTTTTTTCATTTAATTATTTTTATTTAGGAGCAATATTGGCCTTAGCTTTTATACATATGTTACCAGAAGTTATAATTTTATTAAACAAAAAAAATATTAACCTATATTACACTTTTACTTTAATACTTGTATCAATAACATTTCTGAATATAACAGATATACTATATGACCACCATGCTGAAAATAGTTTTGATTTTGACGATACACAAGATTATGAAGATAAGAATAATACCATTAAAAAAGTAAACGAGAAAACAAATGATACAAATTGTGTATCCATGGATATAAATGAAACTAAGGATCTAGAATTAAGATCACTAGATGTTAAAGATAAAAATAACAGTTGCAAAAGTAATTTGTTTTGTGGTATGTGTAAATCGAATGCCTTTTTTATTGTTCTAAGTCTTTTTATCCATTCCTTTATAGAGGGTATTTACTTTTGAAAAAAAAAATTCATTTTCATACCATGCGAAAATATTAAGAATGATTACATATATAGTGACTTAAGAAAAAAACAAAAATCGTTTTTTTAAATAAACAGATACAATACATATATACAAACAATAAAAATAATTTAGTATTTTTCTTAAGATTTATTATGAGTTTTTTTCATAAATAATAAATTTTACACATCTATATATATTTATTTTATTATTTTAAAGGTTTGCTTATGGGTAGCTTAAAAGATAAAAATGCCGTTGTAATCGTAGGACTCTCCATGTTAGCTCATAAATGGGCAGAATGTTTGATTGTTTACAAGAATGTTGTTAACAAAACAGAAGTAACACAAAGATGATAAATAAAAACATTTTTATTTTTTTGTTTTATTTTATGTTTTATTTTCCTGTAAATATATATTGAAGTTAAAATTATAAAGAAGTATATATTATATTTATATTAGGTGTATTATTATTTATAATATTTATTTTGTCTATTTTTTTATTTCTTTCTTTTTTCAGAATACTTTTTTATCGAGCATATATGCGTGGTCATTTATATTATCTTTACCTTTAGGAGTTTTTATTGCAATATTTTCGTTTCCATCAAGTAAAAACAAAAAGAATTATAACATATTATTTGACCTTTTTAAAAAAATTCTTTTTATTACACCTTTTAAATTGCAGACGAATTTGTGGAAATAATTTTTAGCTCAATTGCTTGTGGGTTTTTTCTGTATCTCTCCTTCAATGTAAGTTTTTCGTTTCAAATAATTATGAAATATTTATATTAAAAAAAAAAAAAAAATTAAAAATATTACGTTTACACATTTTTTTATAGATGACCAAGGATATCAAGATAACGAAAAGTAACAAATATTATATATCTTTTAGTTATTTCCTAGGAGTTTGTAGCATGTCAACGTTGATGATAATATTTAATTTTTTTGAAAATTCAAATGTGGTTTAAAAAAATGCAATTCTATTTTTTTAAATTCCAAGGGTTATTTTTATTATACAACCATTTTTATAGGATTTTGGAAATATATGCACCATCATAATGAAGTATAAAATACATTGTACCTTTTATTGCTATTTAAAATATGTTAATTTATAATTGATTTTACACGTTTTTTATTTCAATATTTATGAAATTACAAATATGCTTTTATCCTTTTTTTTTTACGTCTCCGTATGAATTTTAATTTGTATATTTTCCTATCTATTTTACGGTAAATTTATATTATATAATTTAAATGGGCATATGGATTAGAAAAGAAAATGCAAAAATTTGAAATATTTAGTTTACGTTATTTTATTGTTATTTTTTCTATATTCTTGTCTATTTGTATATGTAAAATTTTATTATTTATTTATTTATTTTTTTTTGATTGTTTTATTAAAATAAAACATACTTTCATATTTATAAAAGAACATTAATAAATATTCATTTACTGAAAGTATCAATGATGTAACATATTTTCTAATAAATTATAGATCACAAAAGTAAAAATTGATAAAATTTAGATAACATTTTAGAAAAAAAAAACAAAAATGGAATATTAAAATGTTGCATTATATGAATATTATGGTATTCTATAGTATTGTTTATTTATTTTTCTGCCATACATTGTAAAAGCAGTAAAAATGAAAATAAAGTAAAAATTTCATAATGGTATAAGTAAAAATAATTATCATCAAAGTTTACATTTAATTGTTTACATCTTGATAAAATTTATTATTTCCTAAAGTAACTTCAGAATTCCGTTTTTTCTTGGGATATGTGCTTATTTTAAATGAATTATTAATATTTTAGTCTATAAAAAAAAATTACAAACATTCTTTTATGCGGCATGTCTTAAATGAATATATGTTCAAATATAGTAATGTTTGTTATTTTTTAAATATTAAACATTGTTCTAAAATATTAAAAAAAAGTTATATATAACATTATTCGAGTTCTAAAGTAACCGATTCTGTTTATTTATTTTGAAGTAATTTTCACTTTATTTCTTCTGGAAATTGTAATTACATTGCATTAAGAACAACTAATTTAATGAGAAAATTTATTGCTTGGCATTAAATAAAAAAAATTAAAATACCAGCAACTTTTATACTTATAAGTGCAAATAAAATAATTTTTTATTTTTTATGCCAAAATATATGATGTTTTTTTTTCCAACACTCAGGTGATATTTATCCATATATTAGAATGTTATATTTTATCTTTTTAATTTTATATTTTGGCTTCTACGATAGCTATTTGTTTAATTCATTTAAGGGCATTACACCCTCAAAAAAGAAGGGAAAATAATGTGCCTGTGTAAATACTGTTATGTATATCGTAAGAATATATAATGGAATAACAAAAAAATGAATAATATGGGAAAAAAAAGAAATTTCTAATTCTATACAATATAAATAAAAATTAAATCATATATATTACATTAGATTATTCTACCAAGTAGAACGTATTTTTAGAATATTAATACATAGAGTGAAAAATCTGCAGTATATATATATATGTTATAAAAATATATTTCAAATATGTTCAATTACCTCAAAAAAAACGAAGTTTTCCAGTTAAGGTACATATGATATCATATATATACAAAATAAATTATGATACAAGTTACAAATGATCATGTTTTAAATTTTAAACTTAAAATATGTTGTATATGCTAAAATAAGTTATTCATACTTAAATATAAGTTCGTCTTAAAGACAATTATTATTCCTTGAAAAATAATAATATAAATGAAAATATTGTGCTTATGCCAGAATGTGTAAAAGCTAAAGGCTCCTCTAATGTAAAGAGTTCAGCTTAACATTTTATTCTAGGTGCACTATATTAAAATGAAGATAAAAAGTAAACATAATTATTAAAAGATTAAAATTATAAATAAAGCACAATACATAATGAATAAAATCAACCACCAATATTTTGTCGTTCGTGCAAATGTATATAGACATATAATGAAAGTTATATAAAATGTATTTTTATGTATAAAAATAAAACTGTGTCGAAAAAATAGTTTTACAATGACAAAATCACAAAAAAAAAAGATTAACAATGCTAAATGTAATATTAAATAAAAAGAATGTAAAACTAAAAAGTAGTAGCTTTTATGTAAAAATTACATGTTAACAAAACACAAAATATTTATAAGTTTCTTAAACTATATATATACAAGTTCGAAAAAAGGAACAATATATAAAAAAAACTAAGAATCTTTTATTTATAACTCAACATGGAATAAGCGGTTCGAACTTAATAAAACTTCAGACTAAAAAAAAAGAAGTTCAATAAATATATTGTTATATAATATATATAACGCATTAATTACTATACAGTACTTAATAAATTAAAAATAAAAAAGGGATTAATATTAAAAGAAATATGTGAATTTATTAACAATTTAAGGAAATAACAGAAAGAATAAAATATTTAAATATATATCATTAATTAAATAATATATTAAACTTTAAATATATTAAAAAATATATAAAAACAATAAATAAAATATTAAAAATAATTAAAAATTAATAAATGACATAAATTGTATAATAATAATATTTTTATCTTTAAAATAAATATTCTAATTGTTTATATATAATTAAAAGAAATTTAAAAAAATATACAATAAAAATAAATTGCTTATTAAAATAAAAAGTTAAAAATTACTTAACTTATATAACTTTAATATTATTTATTAAAAATATTTAATTAAATTTTATTTCTAATTATTTGCTTTTCTTATATTTATTTTAATTAATAATATTTAATAATTATATATATACTATAAACTTAAATCAATTTAATTTAATAAAAATGTTAAATTAATTAATAAGAAATAAGAATATTTATCAATAATTTAATTAATTCTTATAAATAAAATATTATATAACTACAATATAATTAGTATTAGTTAAAAGAATTAATAATATTATTATTAATATTAATTATTTATAAAAGAATTATTTATTTATAAATTTAAATAATAATATATTAATTTTAATAAGAATTAGATTAGTTAAATATTAATAGTTTAATTATATTATTTTAAAATTATTAATTATATTTAGTAATTTAATTAAATAAAATAATTTTAATTAATTAATAATAATATATATATATATTATTAATCTATATTATTAATTTAGGAAATAATTAATTATTTTTTTCATATAGACATTGTAAGTAAAATATTAATTATTAATTTTTCTTAAAGTAAAATAATTTATTATTATTATTATGTAATTAATAAATGAATTTCTTCAAATAATTACTAAAAACAAAAAGATAAAAGATTTATACAATATTATTTATAACTAAATTATTCTAATTATTTAATATTAAAATTAATTTATTTAATATAATTGTTTTAATAAATAGTTTCTAATAATTTAAATAAATATATATTTCATAATTCATATTTAAATATTTTCAAAATAATACATATGTAAATAAATAAATAATTATGAAATAAAATATATATTATAATTAGCACATTATAATAATATATAGTGTTTTAAATAAAATGTCTTACTTATATGCACATACATAATAATAGAATTAAAATTTAATTTAATTAATTTTATATAGCAAAAAATAACAATTAGTTAATAATAAATAATTTGGAATAAATAATTAAATTAAACGCTTATAATATATTTAAAATAAAAATAATAAATATATATGTATTCATTTAATATAATATAAATGGTTTAATTAAAATTTTAAATTTAAATTAAAATATTGATTAAAAATAATTATTTTTATTTAAAAGAAAAGTTAAGTATAATATATATAAATTATATTTAATGTAAATAAAATATTAATTTAATTATAAATAATATTATTTTAATAGAAATTAAAATATTATATTCGTAAAGTTAAATGTGAATATAAATAATTTATATTTAATTAAAGATCTCAATTATATAATTAATGACATATTTATTAAATTAAAATAATTCATTAAATTAATTAATTATTATAATTTATCATTAATTAATTCAATTATAAATTGAAATAATACAATAATACATATATATATTTTTAATTATATCGTTAAAATTATCGAATATATATTATATTTAATTTATTAATTAAATCCTAAATATTTTAATATATGAAAATATGTATTTAAATTTGTATGTTCAATAATTATATATAAACTATTTATAAATATAATATAATTTGTAAATAAATATATTTTTTAATTCATTTATATTTATTTATATATAATTCAATAAACTAAATGATTAATATAAATTAATTAATAATTAATTTAATAAATAAATAAATAAATAAATAAATAAATAAATAAATAAATAAATAAATAAATAAATAAATAAATAAATAAATAAATAAATAAATAAATAAATAAATAAATAAATAAATAAATAAATAAATAAATAAATAAATAAATAAATAAATAAATAAATAAATAAATAAATAAATAAATAAATAAATAAATAAATAAATAAATAAATAAATAAATAAATAAATAAATAAATAAATAAATAAATAAATAAATAAATAAATAAATAAATAAATAAATAAATAAGTTAATTAATAAAGAACTTAATAATTAATTTAATAAATAAATTAATAAATATATTAATGAATAATATAATAAATAAATTAATAAACGAATTAATAATCAATTAATAAATTGCAATAAATATATAAATAAAAATAATTACTAATTAATTTTGTTTATTTAATATCTAATTTAATTAATATTTTAACGTTTTAATTTTTTATACATATTTCAGTATACTTTTGAATTGATTAAATAAATTTTGTATTTTATTTTATTTTTTTTTATGATTTTTGTAATTTCCTTAAAGATAGACTTATATTAACAATAATATTAAGCAGTTACACAATTTTCATTATTATTATTATGCTTAAAATGTATATCTATATCTAAAACTAGTTTTTGTGTTTAATTATATTTTTGTTGCATGAATCATCTTTATACTTTTAAGAACATTTTTTACGTTTTAACGATTTTGAATAGAATTCCTTGATATCATTTTTTTTTACTCCTTTTATTCATATTATATTCATAACTTATAAAAGAATATGTTTTAATGGATAAGACACTAAAGTAATTTTAATGAACTCTTCTAATTCTTTTTTTTTTTTTATTATTTTTTATCCAATATTTTGATACATTTCATACATGAAAATTTATAACTTTTTGAACTTGAACGTGTAATTTTTTAATAATTAAGAAATCTATAAATATGAGTAAGAACAATACAAAAAATTAACACGTATAATTGTAAGGTTGATGCAACAAATTTTATGTTATCAACGTAAATATATAAAGTTTCTGTGAAGTTAATACTTGGACAGCAGAATCATAAACAGCAGAATTCAGTATGATGTACTTATTGGAAATTAGTTTTCTTTCGAAATCCTAAACATTTTTATAATTGCACAGAAATACTTTATACATTTTGTAAGAATATTTTAAAAAAATTTTAATATTTTGTAATTTGAGATATTTTTAATGGTTGGTTACCACTTCTATCTTTTTTTCATCAGTGTACCAAAAGGCATATTTTTCAAAAAAAAGAATTATTTTTTAAACATTTGTGTGAATACTACACTATATAATATTATAATGTATTTATAATTTTCCGTATTATTTTCAAAATAATCAAGTATATTTGAATATGATTCCTGTCTTAAAAATAAAATTCTATATGTATTTGAAGTCCTTTTTATTCGCTCAAAATAGAATTACCTTTTTTCTTTAAGTGCTTACCTTTTTAATAATCAATTTATATTATATATTTTATATCATCATATATGATTAAATAAAATAAAGTATATTTTTTTATAGCTTATATTTTGTAATAATTTTTATGTATCATATGAATTGGTGAATGTGCATTATATTCATAACATTTCTTTCATATTTAAGCTCTATATGGTATATTTTCATCCGAAAATAAACATACGCTAGTTAACATTCTAGAATAACTTTTTTATGAATATATGTATTCTTATTAAAATAAACGTATATATATACTTGAGAATTTGAGTAATTTACTAAATGAAATTTACAATAAAATTTTTTGAAGTGTATTCGTTCTATTTCTACTGAAGTTTCATAATATTTTTTATTAAGATATGTTGTAAATGAACTACTAAAAATTTCACAAAATAAAAAAAAATTAAAAAACGTTTTTTTTGAAAATACAAATATTAACATTAGGAAAATATGAATTTTTTAAGATATAAATAATAAACTTTATAATTTTTTTTAAAATTATATTTTCATAGTTTACGTAAAAAGGAATTTATAAAACATGATATGACATAAAAGGCTCAGTATAATTAATTTATAAGAACATTAAAAAAGACATTCTTAAATATTGTAACTTCCTACACCGCTAAGAAAAAACACTTTTTTTTATTAATCTTTTAATAGAACATTAAATTATTGACATATATGAAAATGTAGCAAAATGTGGCAGTTCAAAAATTATTTTAAAAATCATCGCAAAAATTTATAGAAGTATATTACTTGCCATTTTTTTTTATTTAATTCTTAAAAACGATTTAAAAAAAAGAAAATATTGTAATAAATTTTTTTTTATAAATATTATAAATATCTAGCGAAAATATTACAGGAACAAAGTAATCAACATACTATTATCTGAATTAATAAAATTACTTTTTTTATAACATATATAAAAATCTAAATGATAAATTAATTATGTTATAGTATAAATGAATGAATCGACTAACACATTATGCATAACTAAAGTTACTAATGCTTATAAAATGGAATAAATACACCTTGGAATTGTCCAAAAACTTTCATTTAAATACGCGAAAAATTTTCTGGAAATTTATAAGTATAATTGTATTTCATTTATTTCGCATAAAACGCAAAAGAATATGAATCCTTAGCATATATATGTTATTATAATCGCTTGATTTAATAAAAGATGTACGCTTGAATTAAAACATTTATAGAAATGGTAAATTTATGTATTTTACAATTGAGTAAAAACCTGACAATAATAAATGATTTAAATTAAAAAAAAGTAACATTTTATTATTATTTAATGAGTACTTATGATAAATATAAATCCATTAAATTATGTTTTTATAGGAATCTGTAGAACTTTTCCACATCGAACAATATTTTTGGTCCTCTAATACGGATATATTTAAAAAAATAGATTGTATGGAGAAAAAGATTAAATATTTACTTGAGATATAATAAACATTATAATTTTTACAAGAAAAATTATCAGTTTACAGCTAAAAATATGATTGTCTGTGTAAAATTTTTTTTTCTTTTATTTTACATCAATAATATCTAATAAAAAATGGACGAAAAAGTTAATTTTAGTTATTTTTTTTTTTTAATATGTGAAACTATAATCTTATAAGCTAAAAAATCAAAAGATATTATTCGGACTTATGTTTACATAAATATAACATTTTATATTTAATGATTTATAATAGGAAACATGTAATACATGTACATTAATAATAAAAAGGGAATACATAAATTATTTGTTATAAAACCAATAGATATATTTTTTATTACAGAACAAAAGTATTAGATGTATATAAATTTAATAAATTTAGATATTTGTGCACATTTTTTTTTTGTGACATTTTTTGTTATAAGTTTATTATAAGAAATACAATATCAAAATGTATAAAAAAAAGTCAATTCATAAAATTATTAAATAAAATAGACAGTCTTATATATAAATTTTGGTACTATTCAAAATATGGAAAAAAAAATTCATATATTTTATTAAAATATATATATTAATACTAAGCTTTATATGGATCCCATAATTGTTCTAAATGTAAACACAAATATAAATGTTTATACAAAATTATATTAAATAAAAAAAATTCCAAGTATAACATCATAAAAATGTAAAATGTTTATAATAATACTAAATTTGTTTGATTTCAAATATAACTTTATTAATAAATTCTACAATAATAATATATAATTTCTAAAAAATTGGAAGAATTACAAAATTTAAAAAAAAAATTTAATTTTTACTATATATATATATAATCTTCTATTTTATAATTCATTTCACTTCTTAATAATATAATGATTACGTTTAAGATAACCATAATTAAAAATAAAATGTTACTAATTCAATTTAATTGCTTACATTTCCATTAACACTATCATCTACTATATTAGCTATATTTTCTTCTGCACTAGCTTTTTTTCTTCCTCTTCTACCCCTTTTTGGTTTTGCTTCTGAAGCTGCTGCTTTTTTGGTTTTTTGATTTTTATTTGAATTTGAATTTTCTTTATTATTTTCTTTTTCTTCAGATTTATCTCTATTGCTTTTATTTCCATCATTAGAAACACTTTTTAAATCTTCATTTCCACTTGCTTTATCATTATTTTCCTTTATGTCCTTATCATCTGTGCCCTTCTTTTTCCTTATATTTTTTGTAACTTTTTTAGTTCTTTTATCAACTGTTTTCTTTTTTTCGTCATTACTTTTGTTTTTTTCTATGGCGCTGTTTCTTTCTGAATTACTACGCGATTTGTAACTCTTTTCAGTTTCACTTAACTTACCATTGCCTTTATCTTTTTGAACTTTTTCCATTTCACGGGAACCACTTTTATAATGAGATTTATTGGATTCACTATGGCTTCTTTTTCTTTTCTCCTTTTTTTCATCACTTGAGCTATGTTCTCTTTTCGAACTTTTACTTAAGGTTCTCTTTCTACTTCTAAAATCACTCCCATCTTCACTTACGCTCCTTTTTCTACATCTATATTCACTTCCATCTTCACTTATACTTCTTTTTCTACCTTTATATTCACTTCCATCTTCACTTAAGCTCCTTTTTCTACTTATATATTCACTTTCATCTTCACTTATGCTTCTTTTTCTACTTTTTTTATTTCCATCTTCACTTATACTTCTTTTTCTACCTTTATATTCACTTTCATCTTCACTTAAGCTTCTTTTTCTACTTCTATATTCACTTTCATCTTCACTTATGCTTCTTTTTCTACTTTTTTTATTTCCATCTTCACTTATGCTTCTTTTTCTACTTTTTTTATTTCCATCTTCACTTATACTTCTTTTTCTATCTTTATATTCACTTCCATCTTCACTTATACTTCTTTTTCTACTTTTTTTATTTCCATCTTCACTTAAGCTTCTTTTTCTACTCCTATATTCACTTCCATTTCTTCTAGCACTTTCACTTTTTTCGTTACTTACGCTTTTACTATAACTGTTATTTTTTGCATTTTCCTTTTCTTCATACCTACTAGATTGTTTGCTTAATCTAACACTTGAATTATTACGTATATATTTTTTCTTTTTATAACTTCTTTCATCACCTCTTGATAAATTTCTTGATTTACTTCTACTACCTTCTTCATTTCTTTTACCATCTACGCTGTAACTTCTTTTACCTTTATATTCATTTTTTCTTTGCCTAATTTTATCGTATTTACTTTTGTTTTTATTATAATTTGTACTATCACTATTATAATCATATCTATTATTTCTTTTTGTTGATGTGTTACTATATTTGTTGTGTCTTCTTGATCTATTTCTAGCCGATAATCCAGATTCCTCACTATATCTTCGTCTTTTTTTATATCTGGGACTATAGTAATCATTTCTATGTCTTTTCGTATATGAGAACCCCCTTTTATCTTTTCTAACTTTTATATTTGTAACCTGATCATAAACTTTAAATTCGGCACCATCAAACTTTTCAATCGCATATAACATATCATCGTAACTAATAAATTCTACTATTCCTTTTCCATACTCGATGTTAGCAAATCCTACATCACCACACTGTCTCATAATGTCTTTTAAATGTTGCCATTTACAGTTGTCTGGCAAATTACTAACAATAAGTCGATGTTCGGTTCTTAATGGGGGTCCAATTCCTTCTTCTTTTTTTCTATATTTTCCATAGCTATAAAAAAAAAAAAAAAAAGAAAGAAAAGAAAAAAATATATTGTACATTTTATGTTTTATTTATTTTTTAAATATATCTTAAAAAAAAAATATTTCGAACCCTCTGTTTTCTCCTGAAAATTCAACGCGTAAACGATAACCATCATATTTATAACCGTCTCTTCTTTCTATTGCATATTCTGCATCTCTAATATTAAAAAAAAAAAAAAAACGATGGAATAACATTAAAAATTTTCATTTTAAAATATAAGCGTAAATAGAAATGTATGTATACACATAAAACTATTATGTCATTAACATTTTTTTTCGTAATTTTCATTATTTAAAAATGAATATTTCTAATAACTGTAAAATAATATTTCATATTTTGTTATCAATTATTGGGATTAGTAACTATTATGTAATATTTATATACACATATATGAGATACAAAATAATATATATTTCACATTTTTTTTATAATATCCAAACAAGATATATTCTTAAAAAGCAAATTACTTTAAAAAAAAAAAAAATAAATAATGCTTTCATTTGTTATTATATAATACTTATTCCAGACATGTAACAACTCTTCACAAAACTAAATAATCTTTATTATTATAATTCACAGAAAAAGTTCTTATTTTTACAATTTTTTAATTTGCAATATACATAAAGATTAGAGGTGTATATGTTAATTAAGATATAAATTAAAAGAAATGAAAATATAACATTTTTACATTTTTTTTTTAATATAACAAACGTGTAACTTATATAAATTTAAATATATATTATAAAGAAGGCACCCACTGTTCATGTGAAATTCTAGCACAAATAATTGTGTTCATCATAACTGATGGCATTCAAAGTCATTATTTTTTTTACATTATACCATATATATAATCGTATTCATGTATACTATTTATAATACATATCTATAAATACAGTTTTTCCATGTATATTTGTTATTCTTATTCTCCATTTTTTTTCTTAATCTTACTTGACATCGGAAAAATGGACAAAAGCGTATGATAAACTAACACTAGAAGACCTTGTTCTTTTTATATCTATGTATTTTATACGTCCAAACTAAAAATATAAAATAAGTAAATATTTTTTATTGATTTCATGTAAGATAATAAAGCATAAATTATGTACACAAGGAAATTATCACTGAAAAATATTTAAATACATAAAATGAATAAGAACAAAAATTTCATGTTATATAAAAAAAAAAAATAATAATAATTTAATAAAAAAATTAGACGTGTAACATATATAAAAACCTTTCCAAATAAATCGTAGACCTCTTCTTCTATGATATTTCCTGGTAAATTTCCTACATATATACACGATGGGGTTTTGCTGTATCTTGAAGATTTATAACTCATTTTATTATTTAAAATTACAATACCATTAAAATAAATATATTTATATTAATTTCGCAATAATATTTTTTAACAACTTATTAAAGATCATGTATATAAATATATTATTATAATAAAAAAAGTTTCGTCGAAAAAAAAGGAAAAGGCGAAGGAAAGAATGAACAGAATAATGAATGAAAGAAAGAAGGGGTATAAGGAGAAGGTATACGTTTATATACACACATATAACAAAACATATATGAACAGAAACTATATGTTGTCCTTTAAAATCCCTTAAACAATTAATATTTATGTAACATATTTTATATACATTTTTATAAAAATTTACATATGTAATATATTTTTTAAAGATATTTTTTTTTTTAATATGAATAATATGTAGTTTGCAGCATAAAATAAAAAAAGTCTAACAATTTGACTTTAACATTTAATTTCTTTTCAAGTAAAAATTTATGTGAATAAATTATGTAAATATATATATAATAAATGTTTAAGAGAAAGAAGAATTATTATTTGCTTCATACTTTGGTTATTTTTCAAAACATTGAGAAATGCATATTTTATTAAAAATATAATTCAAAAAGGGTTATATATATATATATATAACATACATAGGTATATTTATTTATAAGGAAAAAAATATAAAATAGAACATATAAATGAATATATATATAATCATACATAATTATTTAAAATACATACAAAATATACTAGCTTAAAATTAATATAATATGTATTGGTTTTTGCTTTGAAGTTATAATTATATATCCTTTCATAAAAATATGAAAAAAAAATATATAATATATAAAAGTGTATATAATTTTCTTGTATCTTTTTCTGTATTTTAAAATAAAAAAAAAAAATCAATTTAATAATTTTTTATTGTACAAAATATGATTTAAAATTAATGCAAACAAGAAAAATGGTTTATATTGTTTTTATTCGCTCAACTAAACGTCATATATGCATTTTTTCTGTATAAAGAAGTATATATATATTATTACTATTAAAAACCATAGGATTACTCTTTAATGGACTCTCCTTATATAATATAAAAAATTTTATATATTCTTGTTAACATTAGAAAAAATTTGGGTATACAAATTAGATGTTTTTTTTCCTCTCCTTTTTGAATATTTATACAAATTTCATTTCATTAGAAAAATGAAGGATAAAAATGGAGATTATGTTGTGTATATATATTATAATCGAAATAATATTATGAAAAAATGCACAGATCAGGTAAATATCCTATGCTCTTTGAGTATAAATTAAGTATATATACATTTAATATATTTATATATATATGTACATATTTGTAAGTAAATTTTATTTACGTAATATCCAAAGCAGTACATTTACTATATAGTTGCACATACAAAAAATTTATAACGCTTTGAAGTTTTATTAGATTTGCCATAATATCTTTAAAATATAAATAATATATGAAAGGCTACAAATATTAGTACACGAAAAAAGAAAAAAAAGCCAAAAAAAGCTGGTTGATGGAAAAGGTGTATAAAGGATATTGTGCAAAGAGTTCTTATTTCTTCTTTATTAAATTTGTATGAATTATGAATGTATATTTTTTGTTTTAGAAAAAAGTACTTTTTACATATGGAAAAATATGTTTTTATAAAGGTAGTAAAATATTATATAAAGCATAAAGCAGTATATAATACAAAGAAACGAATTGTTGTTTAAGGGAAAAGTGTAATTTATAAGTTATATTTTAAAAATGCATATGCACCACCCTTATATGTATGTTTGTTATAATTTTTTATATCATATTTCTTGTTCACGGAATGGTAGTATCATTATAAATATTTGTACATAAATTTCATTTTATGTTTAAAATGTTTTTTTATCTTGCTTTACTATTTACTGAACTGTGTGTATTATTCATGAATATACGTAATATTTCATGAAAGTGTATATATATATGAGGATACATATATACGTACGTACCTACATGTACACATACTTAAATATATACATATTAATAGAAAAATGACAACAAACTTTTTTGTATTATTTGTTATATATGTAATTACTATAAAAATTACGAAAAGATAATTTGATTGATAATAAAATGGCTTCTTTAAAAATACAGTTATAAGGAGATATAGAATTTGTTTATGTCTTCTTTAGAATTTGTGAGAATTTTGTAATTCCATTATAAATATAGATTCTTTGTTTTTTAAAGAATAGTTAAATTTTCGTGAAGAAACGAAGCACACATGCTGTGTCTTCTGCATATATGTATAAAATAAATAAATAAATAGATATATATGTATGCACTCAGATCCGATTTTACCCTTTCTTAATTTAACTCCAAAAATGCACCTAGTTTCAAACTAGAAAACCACATTTCCAAATGACGTTCGACTGATTCAAAAAATATGGATACAACTTAATGGTATTTTTTTTTTTTTTTGTCAATTTTTTTGTTCCTTTTTGGAAATAATTGTTCATTATCAAAAAAAAAAAAGCGCTATAGAAAATATAAAAAAATTACAAAAGAGTAACAATTTTTTTTTTAAAAGCTTGCTGTTTTTTTTGCTAAAATATTATTTTTATTTGTTCTGAGGGAAGCATATTATAGCAGAACAACGTATATGTAACTACATCAATTCATTATATACGCGTATATAGGAATCTGTTAGAAGTATAAAATGAACACCCTAAAAAATTAGAAAAATATTAACTTTCGCGTAAATTAGAAAGTTCTCCATAAATATATTTTTCACCCAAAATTTTACATTAATTACATATATGTATGAATGTACGTACATATGTATTGGCGTATGTATGCATGCATTATTTACATATATACATTTATGCAAAAATGAGATATGCTCAAAATATAAAAATTATCGGGTGCACACATAATCACATGCACATGTTAAAAACTTTGTAAGTTTTTCTTTTTTTTTTTTATTCGAATTCCTCAATTTTAACATAATTCCTTTCGCATATTTTTTTTAAATTGTGTATGTCTACCGACTTGGGTCGCTCTAATGGATACATTAAACCCCTTGATAAAACTAGTTGGGACATTACACCTATGGATCTAGAGATAGCAAAAAGTACCGTATAATATTCCGGGTATTTAATGCCATAGTGATATAATAGAGAACCACTGTAACAATCTACATTAGGATATGGATTTTTCACTTTACCAGTAGCTGAAAGTATTCCTGGTATTACTTTATAGCACATTTCAAGTATTTGTACTATTGGGTCATCTGGAAAATGAGTTAAGGCAAAATTTCTGAGAGCTAAAAAACGGGGATCGGGGACTCTTAGAACTGCATGACCATATCCCGGTATAACTCTTCCGGAGTTAAGAAAATTTTGCGCATATTTTTCAATAAAACCATATGTTAGTTGTTTATCACCTAAGTGTTTTTTTATATCCAATAAAAATTTTAAGCATTCTTGGTTAGCTAGTCCATGTAAAGGACCATACAATGCGATAGCACACCCAGAAAAGGACAAATATGGATTACCTAAAGTACTTCCAATTAAATGAGATACATGTGCACTTGCATTTCCTCCTTCATGATCACTGTGTAGTAAAAAATAAAGTCTTAACAAATCTCTCACTTCATTATCTTCATAACCTATTAATTTTGTAAAATTAGCTGACCAATCAAGATCAATATCTAATTCTATACCTTCCCCTTTTTTAATAGTATTATCTATAAAAGTTCTCTTATAAATATAAGCACCGATAACTTGAATTTGTGCTATTAAGGAAACAGCATCTTCCAAAATGTATTTCCAGTATTCTGTTTTTAATATTCCTGTAGAATATTTTAATTTAAATAAAGATAAAGATTCCAAAAAAGAAACTGTTGATATTAATTGACTCATTGGATGTGTAAATGTTGGTATATTATCAATAAATTCAAAAACAAATAACGGAATTTTTTTAGCTCTGCAATATAATTCTCTTGAAAAAAGTTTTAAGTCATCAACAGCTGGTATTTCTTTTGTTAATAAATACCAAAACATAGCTTCAGCCATAGGATATTCACAAGTATTGTCCCATTTGGGAAAATCTTTTAATATCTTATCTACAGGTCTACCTCTAAATAAAATTCCTTTTCTTTTTTCTAAAATGGAAGTATCAGTAATTAAAGTTATTGTATTTCTCAATCCACCAATTACATTATTTGGTGTACATATAGATATGGGTGTATTTGGATATGTATGCATAATTGTTTTTATTTTTTCTTTCGTTTTCTGTATACAGTCATACGTTTTTTCCTTCAAAATGGTCATAATAACAGATTCTTCATTATCTATACTATTAATATTTTCTTTTATTTTAGCATAATTTTCTAAGTATAAGTTTCTTTCATAACTATTATTACTCGAAAAATAACGAGCATTGTTTGTTCTCATTACATTAGTTCTATTACCTACTAACCCATGAACATCTGAACAATTAAAAGAATTCTTCTTCTTCTCATTTGTTAATTTTTTTACATTATAATTCCTTAATTGTATCACATGACAACTATTCCTACGTTTATTATGAAAATTCTCATTTTCTAAACAATGTGCAAATATGTTATTAAGTTCTACTTTATTCCTCGTAAATGCGTTGTTGCGTGTAATGTTGCCGATTCTTCCCATTTTTGAAAGGCACATAAATATATATACATATATCTGTATATATATCTGTATATATATCTGTATATATATATGTATATTTATATATATTTATATATGTATATATATGTGGGTACACTTGATTTATGTTATTCTTTCCTTAAATTTATGTTCATTAATTCATATACAAACCTTTGTATATGTAAAAAAACATAGTGCGTTGTATGGGTAAAAAGTCTAATATGTAAACACAAAAAACGAAGATATAAAAAAATAAAAAATTTTTTTTTTTTTTTTTTTCAAATTCAAGTTCTATATATTAACATAAAAGATGAAACAATGGAAAAATAATAAGGACATGTACAAATTTTACGGTTTAAGAACAATCAATATATATGGATCTTACAAAATTTCACATATTGAGAAAAAAACGGGATTAAAGGTATTATATTTTCCTGAAGTAAATATTTATTTTTGTTATGAATGCGTATATATACATATATATATATATAATTACATAAGTTTATGTGTATATAATATAGAAAGTCCTATTAAAGGAGTTTGTTTTGCGGGGAAATTTTAAGATCCAAAGTTTTAATATAAAATATAAAGTATATTTAATTATTTTTCAATATCATTTTTTATTATCATCTTTTAGCATTTTTTTTTCTGTTTTTGGATTATCGTTAAAGCTTTTCGTTTCAATTTGTATGTGTGCTATAATTTTTTGTTTGTTCATGTTTTAGCTCATAACATAGCTTTATTTTTTACTTATTTTTTTTTTATTGCATGTGAACATGTTGTTTTTGAGCTGTGTAACTTGTAAATATCCTTAGCGCAAAATACAGCTTCTTAAGTCGAAAAAAAGATTTTGCTTTTTTTATATTTTTTTATTTTAAATATCAATGAAATATAAATGATGCATGCTCCTATGTATAAGTCAAATATAACTTTTGCTTATACATATATATATGGTTCATAATTATAAAAGCATAGGAAGAACAATGTAATTTGGCTGCTTGTGTATTTTAGCAAAATGGGAAAAATACAAGCACTATAAAAGAAGTAAATGCAATCACACGTACACACATAAATATGAACATAAACTTTTTACTGAAGTGATTGAGTAGGGAGGTCGGTTAAAAGGAAAGCTGTACATAACTTCGTAAGTCTTTAAAATTTCATCCGTAAAGTTTTGCAAAAAAATAAAAATAGTGAATTTTACTCTTAAAAATATCTGGAAAATTATTTATATATTTATTTACCTACGTACGCATATACACACATTTCCCAAATTAAGCACTTAAAAATTTAGAAATATGAAAAAGGTGAAGGGTAAAGACTATGGTCATTTCTGTAGGGAAAAGGGAACGTTCAAATTTTTTATGAAAAAAAAAAAAAAAAAAAAAAAAAAGGCTACAAAATAGATAAACAAAAATTATCGTATCCCAATATGCTACCAGATATTAAGAAAAAACCACGAAGGAATTAAATATAATTAATGTTCGAATTCCTCAACGTGTGAAAAAGTTAACTTTTTTGCACTGAAAATGAGGCAAGAAATTTTTTGTTAATTTAAAATATTTTGTCCTGCAAATGATTCTAAAAAATAAGGGGAAGATATTATAAAATTGTAAGGCAACTTAAA
Organism: Plasmodium malariae; assembly: GCF_900090045.1. Taxonomy (NCBI): domain Eukaryota; phylum Apicomplexa; class Aconoidasida; order Haemosporida; family Plasmodiidae; genus Plasmodium; species Plasmodium malariae. Next base: position 1,139,479 of record NC_041784.1, read on the forward strand.
ATTTCTCCTAATAATTTAAAAAAAAAAAATTAAATAAGGAATTAGTAGTGTGATATCTAATTTAAATTTTTATGAAACAGTTTAACTCTGAAAATTAAATAAATAAATAAACAAATAAACGAATGAACAACAAACGAACAAACAAGCAAGCAAACAAACAAACAAATGAATAAATATAATGGGAAAGAAAGATAAAAAGAGTAAAGAAAAAAAGGAAAAACTAAAATTGAAAAAAGAGAAACAGAAGCTAAAGTCATTGAAGTCGAAGAAGAAAAAAAACATTAACACATTAAGTGATGAAGATTTTGATACTATTTGTATGTATTATGAAAATTTAAATAAAAAAGATAAATATGCTCATATAAATATAAACAATAATTCAAACAATACATTTGTGGAATGCGAAAAGCCTAGTCCTAGAAGTAATTGTTCAGTAACATTTATTAATGAAGAAGAGTTCCTTTTATTTGGTGGAGAATATAATGACAACAACGAATTAATAGCATATAATGATTTATTTAAATATAATATAATAAAAGATAAATGGAAGTATTATTTTACAACTAGTAAAAAGCCCAAGCCAAGATGTTCTCATCAAGCTGTTTATTTCAATAAAAAATTGTATATCTTTGGTGGGGAATTATGTACGAATACTCAGTTTTTTCATTACAATGATTTTTGGTATTTCGATCTTAAAAATAATACCTTTGAAGAAATAGAAACGAAAAACAAAAAAGAGGAAAGACCATCCCCCAGAAGTGGTCATCGAATGATTTTATGGAAAAATTGTATAATTATGTTTGGAGGTTTTTTTGATAATAACAAGTCTGTAGAATATTTTAATGATCTATATATGTATATAATAAATAGTAATAAATGGGAAAACTTAACAAATGTATACATAAATAGTTTATTTAAAAGGTTAACGGAAAATAGTAGCAATGTATGTAATCTTAATCATAACCACAATACAAATAACGGTAGTATTAATAACAATTTGTCGTCGACAAAAAATGAAAAAAAAAATAGCGATAAAAATTTCCAAATGATGAAAAGTAAATTTTTTAAAAATTTTGATTTAGATTCATATATGCCATCAAAAAGATCTAGTACAAGTTTATTCACAGATATAAAATTTCAAAAAATATATATATATGGTGGTTATGCTCAGGTGAAAAGCACTTCAAGAAATGCCATTGGTGTTTACTATAATGATATGTGGATTCTGAATATAAACTTTTTGAATGAAGATAACATTTCAGTAAATTATAAAAAATTAAAAAAGAGTATTTTTCAACCATCTAAAAGAATCGGTTTTAGTACATGTATCTACAAAAATTCCTTAATTTTGTTCGGGGGCGTTTATGATACAGTGGAGGAAAACAATTCTGGAAAGGGAAGAGTCTGCAACATCAATGATAGTAGCAATAAAAATAATAGTAATAAAAATAGTAGTAGTAAAAGTATTACTAATAGTAGCTTATTGGAGGAGCCACTAAACATGCAGTCCATCTTTTTTAACGATTTATATTTATTTGACATGAACAAAGAACACTGGTCTTATTTGAATTTGAAAAGTAAAGACAAAAAAGGTTTAAATAGAAATTGTATGGAAAATATAAAAAAGGAAACAGAAGAAAACAGTTTAGGGGATATTACCAACAACAGTAGTAGCAATAAACATATTCTAATAGGAGGAGAAGAGGGAAACTCTAATCAACATAAAAAAGGGAAGTTTGAATCGAAAGACCTTTCAGATGGTTATTTCAGCCATTTGGATGATTACAATGAAAGTGATGATGAATATTATTCTAACGTGTTTGTGTATTTTGACGAAAATGGAAATAAGAAGACAATAAGAATAGAGAAAGAAGAAATGGAGGGACAAATAGAGAGAGAAGGAAGGAAGGTAAAAGATAACAAAAAAGAAAATGAAAATTTTAATGAGGACAAAGAACACATAGAATGTATGCAAAACTTAACCCTAAAAACATCGGTAGTTACGAAAGAGAGGTATACCGTAATAGACAAAATGATAGATACTCATTCCGTTTTTGTACAGTTTGATGATCAAAAATCCTCGACAGAAAATAACAATATTGAAGATTTAAATGAAAATACAAGTGATTTCAACCGTTCGAATTGCAAAGATGATACAAAAAATTTAAAGGAGGTACTGCAAGTGCACAATGTTAATAGTGATAAAAATATAAATAATCGAGATGTGGAAAAAGATAAGGATGAACGGATAAATAATTTAAGTATTACAGATTTAGACAGTGATAAAGAAGATAAAAAAATGAAGTTCATAATAAATGATATTGAGCCAATAGGAAGAATGAATAGTCATATATTTGTGATAAATAAAAACTTGTATTTATTTGGTGGCATGTATGAATATAAGAATAACGAAATTATTCTAAGTGATTACTGGAAAATTAATATTTTTAAAAGAGAAAAATGGGAATTAGTACATAAAGGTAATTTAGATGATATATATGTGGATGCATCAGATACAAGTTCTTCATTGTCTATAGATGATGAAAATAAAGATGACAAAGAGATAGAGGATTTAATAATTTGTAATAAAATTAAAAAAATAGAAAATAAAATTAAGGCGGAAAGTGGTGGTTTGAATTTTGATGTCAATGAGAATTTAAATGAATTTTTTTTAAGAACAAAACAATTTTGGTTAAATGAACTAAATATTTTTAACGAAAATAAGCAAAATAGAAAAGACGCTTTTATTCTGTGTGAGCAAAAATACATAGAGCTCAAAAAATATTATAATAAAATTCAGAAATACAAGGAATTGCTGTTAGAAGAACATTACGAAGGAAGCATAACGGAAGATGATTCCACTGCACAAGAAGAGTCCTCTAATTTATTAGTTGATTAGACGAGTAAATATCTACAGTGCGCGTAAATATATCATACGTTTCGAACGCATTTTTTTTTTTTTTTTGTTGTGTTTCAAAAAGAACTTAAAAATTAATAACTTTTGTTTCATGTTTTATCGTGCCTCTTTTAATATCAAAAATTTTAATTTTTATGCGTCTTTATTTTTTTATTCATTTAAAAAAAAAAATTTTTTTTAATGCATTTTTTAAAGTTTCTTTTGTTTTTAAAAAAGTTTTCAAAACCTTTTGATTTTGTAGTTTTAATTATATTAGCTGCATTCATTTAATTAAGGTTTGAATTTTAAAAATTTTCCTTTTTCTTTATTAATTAGATTTAGTTCATATTTAGCACAATTCAAATAAAGTACATTTTTGTATGCGTATTTTTGTAAATATATATATGCACATACCTCTATATATATTTATGCATATACATATATATGTATGCATTATAAAAAATTAAACATTTTTAATTAATAAAACCAAAAATGATACTTATTCCCACATGTGTATAAACAGATATAAGAAGACCTTTTACGAAATAAAAAAAAAAATTAAATACAAATAGTTAATTTTCATTTTTCAAAAGGAAAGAAATGAAAAAAAAAAAAAAAAAGGCAAGTTTTTTTATTTATGGGATAAGTCTAAATAATAAAAATTTTAACAGCACAAATATAATCAGCTCCAAAAAGATGCAATTTATAAGTTTTTTAGTTTTTCTGTACGCCTCCTCCGTGCCTCTATTCCTTCATGCTTCTTTAAACGTATTCTGAAGATCTCAATTTTTTCTTTACTAATTTAATCACTTCCTATCATAATACATATAATCTAAAAAGAGGGAAAATGCCAAAAGCATCATTTTCCATTCTGGATTTTGGACTTCTTCAAAATTTATAGTATAATTATCGATGTCACGTTTTACGAATTTTAAGAAAGGCACCTCTTTTTGTAGATGTGCAACTTTCTCATTAGTTTTTGCATCACGTAAATAAAAATTACTAAATTTAAAAGGACCAAATGGGCATGGAAATAAAATACTCACCTGACAACAAGTATCATCCATATATATAATTTTATTATTGGATGAATCAAATAAATCAAATTTGTACGAACAACAACTGTATGGGGATTTTATTTTCCCAATTAATTGTCTATTATTATTATTTGAATAATCGTACATTTTTATAGTTGGTCTATTTAAACAAAGGAAAGTACATGTGCAATCTTTTTCAATCATAATATCAGGTTTGCTTAATTCTTTTCCATATGTTAATATTTTCATATTAATTGGAATGCATATTTTGGGTAAACAATTTCTATTGCAGAATTCCGAGCTCTCTATAGCAGTAAATCTTAAAAGTTCAGTTGACGCATCTAAAATTAAATATCTGTTATTAAAATCTAATTTAATCCCCATAGCAAAATCTGCCAAAAATTCTCTATCATCAAATTGTTGTTTTATTCTGCAACCTTTTAAAGGCGCTAAGATACTTTTCCAGTCATTCACAAACATATTCATTTGTTGTTGAGGTGGGCCCATTGGGTAGGTGTATTGATAATTGTGCATATTAGGATAGGGGTAATTATAATTCATATGTGGGTAATTCATATTAGGGTTATTCGTATTTGGGTTATTAACATATGGGTTGTTAGCATTTGGATTATGAGGATACTGACTATTAACATTAGGATTGTTGACATTTGGGTTGTGAGCATATTGAACGTTAACATTGGGATTGTTGACACTTGGGTTGGGCGCACAGTGACTGTTAACATTGGGGTTGTTAACATTGGGGTTGTTAACATTGGGGTTGTTAACATTGGGGTTGTTAACATTGGGGTTGTTAACATTGGGGTTGTTAACATTGGGGTTGTTAACATTGGGGTTGTTTACATTTGGGTTGGGCGCATATTGACTGCTAACATTCAGGTTATTGCCGTACTGGCTATGAACACTGGGGTTTTGTGCCTCCTTCTTTACCATGTCTGAAGTGTAAATAGCTTTTTTTATAGGAATATTCGTGAATTGGTTGTTCATTATGCATTAAAAGCTGTAAATATTTGTTTTTATTTATATGTGGATGCAGTTTCTTCAGGCCTTTTTCCCTTTATTTATTTTTCTTTATTTAATGAGTGTATTACAAATTTATTAGTTATTTGATTATATATTTATATATATATATATATATTTTTTTTTTTTTTTTTCTTTTATTTTGTTTCCAAAATACATTATAATTACGTATATTTTTAATTATTGTGAGTGTTTCAGCTTTAAATTTTTTTTTTTTTTTACTTAATTCATTTTGACTTGCAAAAAATGATTTGAATTACTTGAGAATTTTTCTTCGAAGTACAATTAACAGCTTAACGTGTAAATATGCTACTGTGTTGAAAAATGCAAAAAAGGGGTAAATATTTTTAAAAAAAGTTGTACTTGTAAAGTTAGACATATATTTATGCTTATATTCATATACATATATTAATATAAACATATTCGTACAAATATAAGCGTATACATACATTCGTATACATATATTCATATACATAATATTCATATACATATATGTACATACATATATATACCATTTAGCACTTATATAACCCTAAAAATAATTGGGTTTTGTTTCATCTTTTTGAAGTGATATTAAAAAAATTCCTTCAATTTAGATTTTGGAAATGGGGGAAAGGTAATATTATTTTGGCACGCCCGCTTTTCATACATATATTATGTAACATCAATACTTGTATTATTGTTTTTTTGCTAACATACTTTTTACGTTTATATGTTATGGAATAATGAATTAGCATACAAATCTGACTTTCCAATTTGTAAAAAAAAAAAAAAAATAGGGGAAAAAAATGTACTTTGCATAATAGCTATTTCATTTTCATTTTATGTTATATTATTATTTTTGTTTTTTCTTTTTTAAATTGATATAAATATGACATTAACCATTTTCGTAGTAAAATTTCATTGTTAAAAACCAAATTATAAGATTAAATTTGATGAAAAACTTATCGCAAATTTAATTTTTACGCAATTTTTACGTAGGGTCTAATTTTCTTCAAAATGAGGAATTTCTTTTATAAAAGAAGGATTTTTTATAGACAATTATAAATATAATAATATATATATTTATGTTATATGCTTGAGGCGTGTATGAATATACATACTCGCAAATGTGTATATTTATAAAATTTTAAAACATTCAAAGAGGCATTTCATTTTACTTCTATATTTATGTATTAACAATTTAGTCTGATGGAATTGTTTAATTATGCACACTTATGCATTTCAAAAAAAAAAAAAAAAAAAAAAAAAATTAACAGAATGATTATTTTTTCTATATTCAGCTTTTTACAGTTATAATGCCTCATTTATAAAATTGAGGTGAAGTTTTTTCCTTTCAAAAAGATTTATTTGCGCACGTATTTTAAGGGTATAACGTAGTGCTTTTTCACTTTTACAGAAATGTAACATATGTATGTTTAATCTGCTACTTGTTCCAATAACTTAATGTATAGATTATTTTTTAATTTTTTTTACAGATGAAGGAATTAAATGAAACATTTAAAATTTCCTTTTAATTTGTTCAAGTCGTGAATTTATTAAATGCAAATTTTTTCAATTAGTACTGAACGGTGAAAGGTGAAAAATGTGACACGATGGGTGTATATATATACTTGTGTAAATAAAATACATATACCCATCTTTTAATAACAATTTTTTATCGATGTAAATATATATCGGGAAGAAAATGAATCAAGGGTAAAATCAAAAATGTACGTCATTTAATAAAAAAAAAAAAAAAATACACGCACATTATATATATATATATATATAATTTAATTTCCCTCTTTTCCTTTATTTTTTTTTTTAAATGAATTTATTTCATTTTATATCAGGTCAAAAATAAATTCTTGGTTTCCTTATATAAAATGGAGGAAGATGTTTCTTTTTTTTACAACACTATAGTAGCTTATAAGTTATTTTTTAATTTTATATATTCTACATTTTTAAAAGAAATATAATTTTTAAAAAAGGTTTAATATACCCATTTGATGTGTACAAATTAACATGTAACATGTAGTTTATAACTGCTTAAACATCCTCACGCAATTCTACATATTAATGTTTTTACTGTAAGTGCCCTGTTTTCGAAGTTGTTTGTATATTTTTATGCATATATTAAAAAATCGGCATTATGAAATTGGTGACTACATATTAAATTTATGTTCAGTTGGGTAATAATAAAAGGAAAAACAAAAAAGGAAAAATCCCAACTACCAGAATTTCACTGTTATGCTATTTTATTGTGTTCTTTTTTATTCTCTTTTATTTTTTTTTTTATTTATTGGATGGTGTAGATCAGCCATCATTTCGATATCCCCGTTGGAAGGTGATAAAACATAATTACCTTACACATATTATATGAACTCTGAAATGTATCTACCTCTCCTGTGCAATAAAAATCTGTTGCACTGTTTACACAGTTTTTTGTGGTGAGAGAATTTACATATATGTATATATATAAAGGCTATATTTACCCTTTAAACATAATTATTCATGTGGAATTTCCAGAAATGAAGTAACGGCGCGCCCAGCTCGAATAATATAGAGGGAATTAATATCATTTTAGAAAAAGTATATAAATAAATAAATATATATATATATTTAGATAATGCTTCGTAACATAAGAAAAAAAAGGAGGTTACAAATAAAATATTATCACACAATCACTGTTATAGATTTATATACATATATATATATATACATACGGTAATTGAAGAAGTATACATTTTGTACATTAACATTCACAGTGTCCACATGTCAACAACAACAAAAAAAAAATAATAAAATAATCCCTTTTTGCTGTGCAATACTATATTTCCATTTTCTGTAGCTAGCTTTTGTTTATACACACCGGTACTCTGTAACTTTTGTTTCAACGTTTAATAATAATGTACCCTCTTTCAGAACTTTAGGTATCTTTAAATTTTGTTTATTTTCTTCTTCTTCATCATCATCATCATCATTTTCATTATATTCTTTTTCTTTTTTTTGTTTTTTTTCTTGCTGTAATTGCTAAAAAAAAGAAAGGAAAAATGGAAAAAGCGAAATAATAACTTAAATATTTACAGTGTATAAAATTCAAAAAAAAAGGAAAAGCAAAAATGGCATTTGTCAGATTCAATAAACGGATGAATAAATTAGATACGTCATGAAAAGCTCATTTTAATATGGTGTGCAAATCTGTAAAAAGATAGTATTCACCATAATTAAAAAAAAATATATATATAGTAAAAAAAATACATGGAGATTATCTGAAAAGAGAAATAAATCTTATCAGACCTTCAGAATAAAAATATATTACCAGAGTAGAATTAGTACCTCAGCGACAAATACATTTATATGTATGTATATATTTAAATATATATATTATATATGTATGGCAAGATGAATGATCAAATTTGTACTGAATAAATAATGGAAATGAACAATAATTGGATAACTTGTTTAGAGGGGGAAAAAATAAGAAGAAAATAAAACAAAGAAGAGTAACTAATAGTAAAGGAACCATTTATTGAAGAGAAAATAATAAGGCATACAGAGGTGCACATATATATGCAGCCATACAATGTATACATATATATATATGTATTTGTATATATGTGGGAACATAAGCAATAATTTGTCCTTCAAAGTTGGGGGCGGGGGGTAACTAAAATTGTTATGAGTACATATAATAATACATACATGCATGAACACATACATTAATAGATGCATGCATGTGTAGCCGTGCCCTCATATTCACATATTTACATATACATATAAACATACAAACGTGTGAGCAATTTTTTTTCTCCCATAACGCTTGAATACCAAAGATGAGCTTGGTAATAAGAATAATTCTTTTTATGGTAACATTTTGTTATTATGCAGAAATAAAAAAAAATACCGTCGGTAAAATATCTTATTATAATATTATATTTGTGAGAGCAAAAAAAAATTTTAAAAAAAGTATGCATCAATTTCCACTGAACTCAAAAAGAAATAGTAATTTTGAAGGAACAAAAAGAAACCATAATATTGTAAAATATGAGAGCAGAAAAAGAAGACATTTTTTTTTAAATTCACGAGTAGGTGAAAAAAAAGGCCAATCGGAAATAAAGAGGAAAATAATAAAGGATGAAGATAAGTACAATATTATAAAAGATATAAAAAAATATTGTGAATGTACCAAGAAATATAAGAGACTACCAACAAGAGAAGTAACAATTGGTAATGTAAAAATTGGTAATTATAACAATATAGCTATTCAGACTATGACAAATTGTGACACTAGAAATATAGAAGAATGTGTTAATCAAATAAAAAAGTGTAAAGATTTAGGTGCAGATATGGTAAGACTAACGGTTCAGGGGGTACAAGAAGCGGAAGCAAGTTATCATATTAAAGAAAAATTATTATCTGAAAATATTACCATTCCTTTAGTAGCTGATATTCATTTTAATCCAAAAATTGCTTTAATGGCAGCAGAAGTATATGAAAAGATTAGGGTCAACCCAGGTAATTTTGTGGATGGAAGAAAAAAATGGATAAATAAAGTATATAAAAAAAAAGAATTTGAAGAAGGCAAATTATTTATTAAAGAAAAATTTGTACCATTAATTGAAAAATGTAAAAGATTAAATAGAGCTATAAGAATAGGAACCAATCATGGTTCTTTATCCTCTCGAATACTTTCCTATTATGGTGATACTCCTCTAGGTATGATTGAATCAGCCTTTGAATTTTCAGATTTATGTATAGAGAATAAATTTTATAATATCGTTTTTTCAATGAAGGCATCTAATGCATATGTAATGATACAGTCTTATAGGTTATTAGTTGCTAAGCAGTATGAGAGAGATAAAAATGGTTTGATATTCCCAATGCACTTAGGGGTTACAGAAGCAGGTTTTGGTGCTAATGGAAGAATAAAATCTTATCTAGGTATAGGGTCCTTATTGTATGATGGAATAGGTGATACGATAAGAATTTCTTTAACTGAAGATCCATGGGACGAGCTAGCTCCTTGTAAAAAATTAATTGAAAATTTGAAAAAAAGAATATTTTATACAGATAAAAAGGAAGAAGCTAGTTACTCAGTTATGAAGAAGCAAAATAAGGAGGGACCAAACTACAGTAGAGATACCCCAAACAATGATAATGATGTAACTGTGATGAAGAATAGTCTTAGTAGAGAAATTCAGTCATGTAGTCCTGAAAAAAAAGAAGAGGCAATAATATATAAGGCAAAGGAGAACAGTACTGTCCATAGTGATACTGATGTATACCAAACGATTGAACACTGGAATAGTAACTGCCTAAACTTCGAGGAAAATTTTCGAGACTTTAACAATATAGTAAAGAATAGAGTTGACAAAAAAGTAAAAAGTGATGTGCTACATGAAGAATGTACAGTGGGCAATGTAGTTACAGTAAAAGAATTAGAAGACTCTCTTCAAATTTTTAAAGACTTAAATATAGAATTAGATCAAAATGGAAATTTAAAAAAAGGAGCCAAAACTACGGATATAATTATTATTGACAAATTTGAAACATTAACAGATTCAGCAAAAAAAACTGTTAAAAAATTAATCGAAATAGGATTACATGTATTAGTACAGCATCAACCACAAAATATAGATATTGTTAAAAAATTAAAAATAAATGATAGTAGTAGTAGTTATAATAATAATATAATATTTTACACTCACTTGGAAAATATGGACAATATTTTAGAATATTACAAAGATGAGATGCAAAAAAATAACTCAAAAGGTTATGCACTAATTTTAAACGGAAAAGAAAACATTAAAATGGTAGAAAAAATAAAAAATTTGGATCCTGCTCCATTATTTCTTCTATTAAGATCAGATACTGTATTTGAGCATGTATTAGTTACTAGAAGGGTAAATGAAATTATACATTCCTTAGGTATTAATGTACCCTATATACATTATGTAGACATCCATTCAACATATTATGAAGATATCCTAGTTAATGCATCGTTATATGTGGGAACATGTTTAATTGATTTAATGGGTGATGGACTGATTATTAATGTAACAAATTACTCTTCTGCTGCCACTAACACTGCCACTGTTGCTAATGCACAAAAGGATGAGAAACAACAAATATCAAGTCGTGTTTCTTTAAACTCATTTTTAACTCTAAATATTCTACAGGATACTCGTATTCGTTTATTTAAGACGGATTATATAGCTTGCCCTTCTTGTGGCAGAACCTTATTTAACATCCAAGAAACAACTAAAAAAATTATGAAATTAACAGGTCATTTAAAAGGGGTTAAAATTGCTATTATGGGATGTATTGTCAATGGGATCGGAGAAATGGCAGATGCACATTTTGGCTATGTTGGAAGTGCACCTAAAAAAGTTGACTTGTATTATGGAAAGGAAATAGTAGAAAGAAATGTACCAGAAGAAGAAGCCTACGACAAACTGATAGAGTTAATTAAGAAGCACAACAAGTGGCAGGACCCGTAAGGAAATAGGCAGCACATAGGTGTTGGTATGTATTGGCATATATTGACGTGTATTGATATCTGTTGACATATACCGATATATATTGACATTGTATTGACATGTGTAAACATGTGTTATCATGTATTCACATGTGCATATATGTATATGCATGCACATCTTCGAACTGAACTTTTAGGCAGAATATTATGTTTAGCTTTTTTTTTTTTTATTGATATTACATAGCACATTAATAAGTCCAAGACCTTATTTATATAACGGAACAGTCATATTACTTTAAAAAATATTATACTTATAAATACGTTTTTATGTATGTACATATGCGTATGCTATTTATTTGTTAGGTATTCCTCCACTCAGCATGCAGAGTAAAAACGTTATTCGTAATTAAACTTTTGCAGGATATAAAAGATAAAAAAGTTATAAATTTGTTTTTATGTACATCAATGGTACTCGTATATACATACATGCATACATACACATACGTATAACGGTTAAAAGATAAAAAAAAAAGGCACAAAAAACAAAATTTTAAATAAAATGAATAAATGAATTAAAAAATTATTTGCTTATTTTATTATCATATTTTTCCCTTTCATGGGTGAAATAACCATGATGTCATGATGCCAAACGAAAAAAGCGCAACGTATGTAAATAAAGCAGCCTTAGGAACATTCTTATTCGCTCGAACCTTAAAATTGTGAAGGGAAAAAAAAACAAACAAACAAAAATTGCATACATTTGTACTTTGCATATGTATTTTATTTTTTTATTAATTTTAATAATTATAAAACTATTTGACATAAAATGAATATTTAGAAATTTTAAGTATTTTAATGTCTTTTGGAGGAAATTTTATATTTCCCCTACATCAAACATCCCATCATCTTATTTTTACCCATAAGTCAGCAAAATCGTAATGCGGAAGGTGCGTGCTTTTTCTGCAGCCGCACAAAAGTCTGTATCCACTTGACTGGGGAATATACATCAGTGGTTTAATTCCTTTGAAAAAAAAATAATTGTAAAAAATAATATGATAGAACATGAGGCTGAAAAACGTTCACATACTATATACATACATATGTGTACATATATATGTGTACATGTGACCAATTTGATGACAATTTAGTTTTCACTGTTACCGCTTCCTTTATGTTTTCCATCGCACCACGGTTGATTTTTACTTGTTCCGCAAGCACAGTACCAATAAACCTATGTTTTACGTTTTGTTAAAAAAATGTGAAAACGTTCTAATTAATTTGCATTATTCTGATGTTGCGGGTTACTACTTTTAAATTATATTAGTAATATATTCACACATACACAATTGTTCATATGTATATATATATATATATATATATATATATATATATATATACGAATGTATGTATGTATTATATATATGGGTTTATTCTTTCCATATATGCGCATTTATTAGTTCCCTTTTCATACTGCGCTATTTGTTATACCTTATTTTTCTGTACTTTGACAAGGTACGGATCTAATGAGTCTGTTTTTACCACTGGATCGTGCGGCCACCATTCTCCCCAACTCATTTTTCCTGTTTTGATTTCTTTATTTATTTCCTTACAATATGTATTTGTTTCGAATTGTGTGTTCGTGTACTTGATCGTATATGCGTATGTGTGTGCGTGTGTTGCCTTACTATCTGTTCCGTTTTTATTAAGTTTACTCTTTTTCTTTCTTAAAAATTCCTCTATAATGTATAAAATTCGAACAACATTTCAAATAATTTATATTTTCTTCTTTCACCCTATTCTCATTGATATATTTTGTACATACTTTTTGAATTTATAATTTCTTGTTAAAATATAATTTCTATGTGGAACTTCAGCTTTTTCATGAATTATAAAAAAAAAAAAAAGGAATAATAACGTAGAAATACAAGTATTTATTAAGAAAAATAATTTTTTATTAAATTTTCATTACACTTGTAAAATGGAACTGATGATGTATGTATTAAATATACAATTTCTCTGTAAATTTTTAAGGGTATTTTCGAATTTTTTTTTTTTTTTTTTCAAATATATTTTTTATTAGCTTAAGCAGTTCTTATGAATACTACGCTATATATAAACGAAAAAAATTACATATAAAATAAAGAATATATACGTTTATTTCTTTTTTTCTAAAAAAATAAAATTAAAACACGTTTCCTTTTCAAACGGTTTGCATAATGTACGAATGAAAATACATTTTTTGCTTTTTGAAGGTTTTGGTACACTTCAAGCCCATTTTTTACACATTTTCAACGTTATATTATTATTTTATTTTTTTTAATTTTTTGCTCTTTTGTATTAGTATAGAATATCCATTTCCAACAGATTACAGGAGAAATTGAAAATTTTAAAACAATAAAATATTACGAGGGTTCGGAGGTTTTGAAAGAACAAAAAACAAAATAAAATAGGTAATCTGGTTAGTGCATAAGTAAATACATTATATTTATATATGTAAATATATTCATATCATACTTATGTATTCAAATGTGCAAAAAATAATTTAAAAAAATTTTGTATATTCAATGTTTATATTGAATAGCTACTTTGTTTTTTCCAGCTTATTTACAGAACAAATGTTAATGGTAAAAAAACTTGCCCAAAAAATATAATTAAGTGTAATAAAGTTAAATACAAAAAAAGCAAATCAAAGAAGCAAAATATAAGTGTAGCAAACGGAAATTAGGGAAAAACCGAAATAAATCTTCTGATTAATTCTAATTTTTAGAAGGTAATGACGAAAAAATATACGCAATCGTGCTTATAATATATAAAATTATTAAGCCCGCAAAAAGTAGGTTTTTATAAATATAATACATTTTGTAGTAATTTGTTGCCATGCTTTTTAATTTGGTATTATTTTTTATATTAATCCGCACGTTTTCGTCACATAAGCAATTTATGTTCCTTATAAAGGGATAGTTATTATAAAAATGAATTTCTTTTCTGTTTTCTTTTTTTTTGTTTTTATAATATTGAATTGTACATGCGATAAATCCATATAATAAGGTAAACAATGCTCCGCTTAACATGCCTGATGCAAAATCAAACAAATTAAAAAAATAGGAAGAATTAATAAAATTTTCATGACGAATCTTTCTCTTTATTAAATTATATAAAGGGTATGTAAACATCAATATGAAGTGACATATATATTTCATTAAAAATAGAATACGGATTCCTTTCGATTCATATAATTTTGAGCACATAAAAAAATTTTCCACTTGTTTCTTTTTATATTCTGGTGTATTAACAGGGAAAATTAATTTCCTTAAAAACCATTTACTTGCTGAGTTTTTTTCCGTATCATCATTTCTCCAATTTCTAATTGAATGTTCATTAAGACTATAATTACTATTGAAACTGCTACTATCACTATAACTACTACTGCTAGTACTATAACGTCGATCATTTCCAAATGACAATTCCTCTTCCTCAAGTGCCATAATGTTCTTATCTCGTTCTCTTTCTTCCAAACACTCGTTTATGTTACGTCCATCGATAAATTCATATATTCCTTTTATTTTATTTTCATACATTTCATTTTGAAAAGAAAAATTAAAAAGTTTTTTTATAATTTGTTCATTAAATTTAAAAGGAACTAACAAAAAGGTAAACAAAACACCCTGCGTAAAATGACCTGCACTCTCCATTGACCTAAATAGATATTTTGTTTCGTTATCTATTTTATTATCCTTTATATATTTAGATATTATTATATAAAACACTGAAAAAAGAGCAAATAACAAAACCACTTCCCAAGTTAAATATGTATTTATAAATTTTTTATATCCTGACTTACATTCTTTACAACGTCTACTATATTTTCCATTTTTATATTCCATTTCAAATAAATTTTCATTTATTTCACGATCATCCATTACATGTGAATCATCATTTAAATTTCTGTTGAGATATTCCATTTTATCCCTTTTTTCGAAGGAAGGGTCTAAAAATTGATCATTGCTCTTACTATATTCATTTTTCATACAATCTTCTAATACCATCATATATATCAGTACAAATGCTTTTGCTGTAAGAAGTTCTCTTAAACATTTGTTGAATTCTTTTTTATCATTTTTATTTCTTAAACTATCCATAATTGTAATTAACATTTTTTCTTCATCTGCATTACTATATGTAAGTATTTCTCCCTCATATTCTTTAATTAATTCCTTAAACCATATTTCTCTACAATACTGTTTTATCATATGTTTTTCCTTTGAAAACCAATTTTTCCAAACCACTTTTTGCTTTTCTAGAATAGGATTTTTAATAGTACATTTTACATTTTTCATCCTTTTTGAATTTTTATTTGTATCTATATATTTCCTCATTTCATTTATCCATTTAAACTTTAAGTTTTGGAACCAAGGTTCTTTTCTTCTGCCGTCTAATAAATGCCTATAGTTTTTTATCCATTTATTCCATAGTTCTTTCCTTTTTAATGCATTAGTATTATATAGTTCACCTTCACCATAATTTAATACTAATTCACTTTGTACCATATAATGATTTATTTGTTCATTTTTATTATTCATAAGCTCTTCTATACATATATCTAAGAAATATCCTTTAATCATATCCCATTCATCACTGTTGTATTCATTTAGTACATCCGAACGTGCTTGTACATTATCTTCCTTCTTTATTTTCACTCTTCCTTCTCCAACATGAACATTACTACATCTATTTGTATTCACAAATAAGTTTTCAAATTTTTCGACTTGTGGCCTTGCTGACAGTTTACGAAATTCTTTCCGTGTCCTTCTCTGCCGTCTACTAACAGGATTTACTCCAAATGGTTCACCCTGAAGTGTAGACAAAAATAGTGCATTGTTATAGTGGAACAACATTACAACAGTAATACAGCACAACAGTACATATGCATGTATACGTATATATATTATAATTTTATTTCATAGTTCCACTATAATAACAAGTGCAACTTATTAAGCGGAATAATAAAAATGTTAACGTTTTAAAAGGCAAATTTTTATATTATTACAGTATGCACAAGGATAAATAATGAGATAACAACCGCTCGCATTAGGACAGATTTGACATATACAAAAGATGGTTTAATTGTATTGCCACCTCTTGAAGAGCCAGTTGTATGACTTCGTAATCTATCCGTTGTGTCATGTATTTTATCTAATGTTTTATTCATACCAATTAGAGATGGGGTCTAATAAAAATTTAAAAATGGTGTTTTTTGTAGTCCCAAATTAATTAGCATTAACAATGTTAAGGTATATACGTACTTATATATATATATATATACATACATATACACATATATAAGTATAATAGAATGGATGATCTGCAAATGCAGTCTTAATGATAGTTGTTTTATTATGCAAATATAAATTATTATTCCTTACTTGTAAGCCTTTTTCCATTTGTCCGAACAGAGAACCTGGTAATGCAGAAGATGTTAAAAAATTTTCAGCATGCTCTGAATTACTAACAGTCATTGTGGTTAAGGGATCAACATTAGGTTGCCGCATATCTGATATCCCAGGAGGAGAACCATATGGAACAGTTTCTTTTACCGGATCGGCTTCCAATGGATCACTTTCCATATTGTCATCTACCCGAGAACTCGTCTCAGAAATTTCATCCTTATAGATTAAAGGTGCTACAAGTTCATCAGCATCTCCTAATGTATGTTTCATTGAATCATTGGAAATATTAGAAGAATTATTACCAATGACAGTACAAGATCTAGAAAAATTATCACATGAATCATCATCATCACAGTGATCACAAGATTTTGCAGAATTAACAATATAATCTGCGCCTACCTCCATGATGACGTGAACATAAATGTGGAATAAAATATCTTAAAAATATTTTTCAGTACATGGATGACTTAGTGGAGCATTTATAATGAACTTTACGTTTTGATTTTTTTTTCTTTTTTGTTTTTCCATTTCATTTGATTTGTTCTAATTTGTTCCTATTTGTTTTCTTTTGTTTTCCTTTCCTTTACTTTTTTTTTTTTTTTTTTTTTTTATAACATCTATTATTTATATATATTATATATATATTGCTATAATTTGAATTATCTTGTGTTTTACGAGGATTATATGTGCATCAAGATTTAGTTACTTAACAATAATAAGAGATGAATGATAAAATTTTGCATTCTCATATCTTGTTCATAGGGAATATATTATATTATAAATTTTATAATAGTCAGTTGTAGTATACTTTATAATAACATCGCAAAAAATATTATAAATTCTAGATGGATTTATATTAGATCAATATAATAAATTTAAAAATGGGCATTAACACTAATATATAACATATCATAGGATTATATATCATCTGTAATATATTATACAAATAATTATCACAAAAAAAATATATTAAATAATATATATGTTAATAATTTCAACATTTAATATCACCTTTGAATAATTTTTATAAAATGTAGAAGTACAAAGTTGATAAACTCTCATTATAAAATAATTGCAGAAGTTTATTTTAATAGAATAATTAACAGAATATAATAGCGTTCAAAGCTGTAGACAAAATTATACTATACTTTTACTCCCATCCCATTATACATTTATAAGTAAAAAAAATAAATCAAAAAAAAAAATATTAACTTAATAATAAAAATATACATGTGTTTTCGTAAAAGAGCTGCATGAAATTTTATTATAATAGAATAAAAGTTACATTAAAGTTTTAAATAACCAGGAAAAAAAAAAAATATTTGGAATGTATAAATATTATATTTGGGAAAAATTATATGGCGATCATATTTTATGTTATATAGCTTGAATTTTGTAAAATTTGCATGTAAATTAAAAAATATGTTTTGTAGACTTATACAACTGTATAATGGAATAAACATACATTGAAAAGTAAACAAAAATAAGATTAAGCTAAAGTTGTTAATGCAATGGTTATTTTTATAATCATTTATCTTTTTATGTACATGAAAAATGTTTTTTTTTTAAATATAAATTGTTTAATTAATTTATAAAAATGAAAAAGTAATCTTTATTTGTATTAATAATATCTAAATAGCTACAATATAAAATATATTAACTTTTGCAGTGATATACCAATTTATGACAATTTATTTCATTCAGAAATCTCTCTGAGGATTTATATTAAAAAATTTATTTACTAGTTTGTTATATATTTTCCTATTCATGCAATATTGTAAAAATTAAAACTAGGACAAGTGAGAAAAACAAATAAAATATATATTCTAAGGATAAATATTTAAATAAATTACGAATGAGTCCTTTTTAATTGTATAAAACAGTTGTATAGTATAATTTTTTTTTTCTTTTAATTATGTATTTGCCCGTTTAAAATAGTTTTTACCTTTATATATGAAAAAAAAAATTTTCAATGTTTTTCTCAGTGTCTACAATTTTTTAGGGTTTTTTTTCCTTTTATTTAACTGAGTCTTGCTGTAATCCCCTTATAATGTATTATATATATAATATTTATAAATATATATATTATATACATCTTCAAGTATATTCCTTATTTTACTAAATTTTTATGCATAAATGAAACATACAGAATGTTCTATTTAGGACAAAATTTATATTCAAAATATAAAATATTGAACAGCCTATAAAGATAGTTAAAAAAGAAAAAACTGAAGCTAATAACAATAAAATATGTACACTTTAAAAAATTTGCAAAAATATATATGCATCGGTGTTGACAAAATATAAAGTTTATGGTTATAAAAGACATTAAATAAATGATATGCATTCAATTGCAATAAAGCATTTTTTATTTTATTTTTCTATCTCATCAAAAAATATATAATATTAACATAACACTAGTCATAATTTTTTCTCTTTCTATGTCGTCTTTTTTCGTCCTTATATATCGGAAATTCAAATAAATAGAAGTGTTATTTTATTTAAAAAAAATATAGGAAACTGTAAAGATGTAACTATATAATATATAATATATGTATGTATGTATGTATGTATTATACCATATTATTTAATTAAACAGAATAATTAATTTAAAAATTTAAAAACATTAAAGCGTTGAAATAAACAAAAAAACTAAGAACATAATTTTTTCACTTCTAAGTATCAAATATACCACATGTATGTATGTGTTCATATAAAAATTAATCTATTATGGTTATGTCTATTACGTATATCACTAATAATATTACAGCAATAACTTCACATTAAATATTTTTTTACAACAGAAACATATTCCTTATTATTAATTTTAGCATTTCCTGAACGTAATTTTGTCATATTTTTTAACTTTATTATAATAATAAACAAGTTGTCATATTTATATGACAACTACTGTCAAGAAAGGTGTTAAATATTAGACAGCCAAATAGATTTCATCATTTACTCATGAATAAGTCTGATAAGAACCTTAATCTTCTGATATGTACCAAACACAGTTATATATGAACTATTATGAATACTGTTGATAACAAGAAAACAAATAATACAGGTGAAGCAAACTGTATTTCGTATTTTTTATGTATTATTTTTTTGTACGTCTTATAAAAAATTGCTTGTTGCTTTTAAAAATATCTATTTAATCGAATTGTTTAAATATTTTTTTGCTTCAAATGTACAAAGAAATGGGAATTTTTGCTCATCTGTCTGTTTATTTGTCTGTTTATTGGTTTATTTAATTTAATTTTTTTTTTACGATTTTCACTTTTCCATATTGTTATAAAATATACACATTTTCCCGGTGTTGGCATCAGAAATTAAAAATATTAAAATAGCAGTAAAAAATTATTAGTTGGAAATATTTGAAAGAACAAAAGACAAAACAAACTACTTAATTAGGTTTGCACATATGTATATAAAATGCAATACATATATATTTGTATACGTATATACTTATACATGCAAATATACGAAAAAAAATTTTAAAAAATTTTACATATTCCCCATTTGCAAATAGCAATGCCAGCGTTTTCCCGAACTTACCAAACAAACGTTAATGGAAAAAAAAATTTGCACACAAAAAAGTAGAAAATTATATATAATAATATTTAATATGATATAATAAAACGTAATGCAATAAAGTAAAATAAAAATGAAACAAGATGAAACAAAATGAATCAAAATGCAGCAAAAAAAAAGAGCGGGAAAAGGCAAATAGGAAAAAACGTAGGCGCACATCATCTGCTGTGTAGTTCGTAAGCGGCAAGAGAAGTAAATGAAAAAATAAATGAAAAAACGCATATAGTCGTCAGCATTAGTATACCCATAAAAAGAAGGATTTTATAATTATAATATATATTAAAGTAATTTATTACCATATTTTTTAAATAGGGATTATTTTTTATATTGATTCTTATGTGTTCATCACATAAGCAATTTACATCATTTATAAAGGCATAATTATCATAGAAGTAAAATTTTTCATTTTTTCTATTTTTATAAAAGCTAACTAAAAATAAGATAAGCCCATATATTAAAACAAGAAAGGCTCCAGTTAACATACCTGACGCAAAATCAAAAGCATTCATAAAATAAGAAGAATAATAAAAATACTTATAAATCAGCTTTCTCTTTATTAAATTATATAAAGGATATGCAAACATTAGTATGAAAGAACACACATATTTTATTACAAATAGAAAATTGCATCTTTTTAATGAATATAGTTTTGCGCATAAAAAAAAGTACTGAATTTCTTTTTTTTTATATTTTGGTGTATTAACAGGAAAAACGATTCTTCTCACGAATAACTCACTTGCCGAATTTTGTACCGTTTGGCCTTTTATCGTATTCACAATTTGGTGTGTCCGAGGATTATTTTTATTATTACTGTAATTGTTATGATTATTGTTATTATTACCACCAATTTCGTTACAATTTGTGCATTTTACTTTTTTTTCTGTTTCCGAATTATTTGTATTTGAAGAATTTTCTATGCAGGAGTCCTCCATATTATTCACATCAATGCAACTACGTCCACCATTTCCTATCGATTGCTTCCCAAGTTCATGAGAAGTAATGTACATATCTTTATCTCGTTCTTCTATATTCTTATCCCTTTTATTACCTTCAATATCGTCATAATATCTTTGTATTTCCTGTTCATGCATATCTTTCTGAATAGAACAATTAATTAACCATATGGTTATTATTTTTGTAAATTGAAATGGAACTAACAGAAGGACAAACGTAAAACCCTGTATGAAATGGCCTGTACTTTCATAGGACCTAAACAGATTTTTTTTTTTTGAATCTAATTTACTATCCTTGGTATATTTATATATTATTATCAAAAAGATTAAAACGTGAGTTAATAACAAAACTACTTCCCATGTTATAAATGTATTTATAAATTTTTGGTATCCTGTTTTACATAAACTACATCTTTCCCTATTCCTCCCTCCCGTATTATTCTTCTTTTTAAATAGTTCTGTTGTTTTATGATCCTCCATTATGCAAGTAACATCTCTTCCTAAATGAGGGACCTAATTTGTTTATTCACGAATTAATTCGTTAATTCGTTAAGTAGTTAATTCACTAATTCGTTTATTCGTTAATTAGTTAACTCGTTAATTAGTTAATTCGTTTATTCGCTTATTTGAATTATTATTTTTTTTTTTTTAAAAGCTGTACAGCACAGAACTTTACAACTTAAACATTCATTATGTATGCATGGATGTGCCTCTTTACAAATGTGTATACTGATAATGGTATATGTTGCACATGGAAAGACAAAGAAATAATAGCAGGAAAAGTTTTGCACATAAAAACCAAAAAAGCCTTGTTAAAAAAATTTTATAATATTATATTATTGTTAATATATGAGCAAATATCATTTTATTCCTCGTTATTATACTGTACATAAAAAAAAGAACAAAAGAACAAAATAAAAGAACAAATAAATAAAAAAAAAAAAAAAATTGTTGGCTAGCTGATAAATAAAAAGCTTTATTTTATTTTATCCGCATTAAATTGTAAAAGTAGAAATGAAGGGAATTTAAAAAATGCATTTATAACGAAATTAAAAATTTCATAAGATAAAAGAACGAACAAGCAAAAAATGAGCAAATGCGGGAATAAACGCAAATATAAAAGAAAAAGTACAAAAATAAGCTAATATACATATGTGTAAAGCTTATCTCAATAATCAGATTAAAACTGAAAATTTACAGATAAAAAATGTGCCATAAAAAGTCCAATTTTTTTTTCCGCTTAAATTTTAGCCCAAATGTCTATTATTTGTGAAATATGGCATAAAAAAATAAAAAAAAAAAAATTATAAAATATGAGAAAACAATTTAAATTTGCTGTTTAAATTTATTGTTTTATTTATTTATTTACATATTAGCCCTCACATTTTTATTATTTCCTTTTTATCCATTAATATATAAAGGACGGAGAAAAAAAAAAAAAAAAAATGGTGGAAATTCTGTTAAAAAATTCCAAAATGTAAGCATTCAGACAAATAGAAATATCAAAATTGAGTATTAAGAGTAACTGTTTTTCAAATATCGTAGAAGCACATTAAAAAAAGAAATGATGTTTATATGTAAAAAATGAGTTATACAAAATATAATAAAAACATGCACATACATATTACTTCTTTTGTTGAGGTATTTTTTTTTTTTTTTTTTTTTTTGATCAAAGAAAACGAAAAGCTCCCAGTCCATTTTTAAGAGTACACTTCTTTTTTTTGTTATCTTTCTTAAAAACATCAGTCATCAGCAATATCAAGAATTAATGCAACACCTGCTAAAATCCACTTTTCAGAGCTTTCTTTTGTTTTTAATTTTATATTTGTTACATAAGTAGGGCCCCTAGATAATGTTTTATACACAGGGCATTCATAAACGTCGGTTTCAATTTTACCCATGCTAACAATAGGTTTGCAGTGGATAACGGGCATTAGAAAATATTTTTGTTTTGATGATGAATCACATAAGGTGTTTTTTTCTACATCATAATTTGCACCATCTAGATATAAACCATATATATAAGCCCCTTCTTTAGGGTAAGAATGAATGTTGTTCAACGATTTGTTAGTTACTTCAATTTGCATAATAATTTTATCTAATTCGCACTTTTCATTTCTAGATAATATTTGTTTAATCGCACTAAAAAAGCTATTAGGGTTGAACAGTAAGGAGATATTAAAAACTTTAGGTGTTGATAAAGGATCATTAAACCAATCAGATAAAAAGGTAATTCTTTCCTTTAGATTGTTTACCCAAGAAGATAAATTCCTATTACTAGAATAAGAATTATTTTTCCATAATTCAGGTAATTTATCTTTATACAAAGAATTCATAAGACTCTCAATTTTACTATTCATATTAATTTCCCCTTTAATTGCTAAACTTAATTCTTTTAAAGAACTTTTCATTACACTTGTTAAAGTATTCATTAAAGTACATTCTTGAAATAGAAAATATTGTAAAGGGGTAATTTGATCATCTGGTATGGATTTCATTAACTCTTCAACATTAAAAAACACATTATCTATTTCATTTAAAATTTCAGATAAAATATTAGATGTCTTTATTTCTATTGTTTCCCCTGTTGTTAATTCTTCCACAAAAGTAGATGTTTCTTTAAGTTTTAATTTTAAAATATTTTTTAACAATTTTATACTTTCATTTGTTCTAAAATTCATTTCTGCATGCTGATTTAGACCATATAATATGGATGATTCTACCACAATTTGAGTATCAATATATTTTAAAATTTTATCATAAGAATAGTTATTTGGACTGAATAACTGTATATTTTTTGAAAACGGAATTAGTTGCATTCCTTCTAACGACTGTTCTTTCATGAAGTAATTTAAATAAGTTTTACATATTAACATATCTTTATCATTGACTATATGACCACCATACATGATTTCCCCAAAAATATATTTCAAATCATTCCATGGTACTTTTATAGAATTTTGATTATCTAAGTAATTAAATAACACTTTTGCACTATCTCTTAGATCACTTAAACTGAATGGATATTTGATATTAAATCCTTCTGCACCGAATTTTGCTCTTTCTACTATGATAGAATGGAAATAACATAAAGAAAATAAAATATTTTTTGTTCTTATATCTTTTTCTTCATAATCATCAGGGGAAAAAAAAGTGAAAGCTCTTTTTAAATTCTCCTTAAAACCTGTCGGAGCTTCATTTGTTAATTTTATAGATCTTTCTAAGATACTAATAGGAATATTAGTAGTAATTTCTGATGTTAAGAAACACCTAAAATTTGGATGAGACCCTTCTGTAGAATATTTATCTATTACATTTTCTAAAATTAAATTAAACTTAGCCATTAAATGTATATTCTCAAGAACAATCCAATGTCCTTCTTTGTGTGATAACTCAAGTTTTGATAAAGCTATAGATTCTTGACCTTGTCCTAATGATACTACATGTAAATTGTGATTTAAATAAAATTTATATTTTTTTCCTAATAATTCTACGTACTTTATAAAATCAGAACCTGGGGTTAAAATAAATAGAATAGGTGTAGAATTAACCATAAAATTGTAAGAGGATTCTAAGGTATCAACAAAGGAATTTTTTTTTTCCATAATTTCTTCACTGTTTGGTAGTATATTTCTAATATAATTTTCTAAAGTAACTGTAATTCTATCTGGTCGTAAGGATCTAATTATTAATAATTTTTTAAAGGAATAATTATTTAGTTTTTTCCATTCCAATGGTAATTTACATATTTCTGGTTGAATTTCTGAACACCATTGTTTAAATTTGTGCTGAGCATCTATATGAATATTATTCGACAAGTTTTCAAACTCTTTAAATTTTGATAATAATAAAATATTTTCCCAACAATCGTCACTTAACCATTCTTTTAATGGGTTCTCGTTTATTCCTTTACCTTTTGGAGGTTTTAAGAAAAAGTTCAAGTAATCCATATTGAAATCTTTATCATAAATTTTTTTTTTTTCTAATAGTTTAAAAACGAATATGCAGTTAAACAGTAGTTTGTCTTTTTCTAGTAACCCTCTATTAATCCATGAATATATAGTTTTTCTAAAAGAGATAATTAATTTATTCATATGTTCATCATAAATACTATTCGATGCTCCATTAGTACTATCATCTTTATCATTTTCACCACGACCATCATTCAAATAGGATTTTGAGTCATAAAATTTATTATTATCCTGTCTGTTTATAGTGATCATATCCGTGTTGTTGAAGGACTCTAGTTTGCTGCTACTTGAAGAGCTAATATCATTACTACTTTTTTGGCTAGCATCTTTGTAGTCATTTCCATCGTTTCCACTGTTGTTATTACCACTACCGCCGCTGCTTACACTATTAGCATTGTGAACGGCTTCGATAGACTTAAGCAACAAGCTTATGAAGGAATCTAGAGAATACTGATACATATAGTTAATATTGTGCATAAGAATTAAAATAAAATAAACGATGGATGCTTCATTAGCAAGCGTTCTATATAATTCTCTCGTTTTGTTTATTTCATTTTCAGTATTGATAGAATCTGCAACTTGCC
Source organism: Plasmodium malariae (assembly GCF_900090045.1). NCBI lineage: Eukaryota > Apicomplexa > Aconoidasida > Haemosporida > Plasmodiidae > Plasmodium > Plasmodium malariae. The sequence continues at coordinate 1,165,462 of NC_041784.1, forward strand.
TTTGTATGTTAATAGATGTGTCTTTAGTAGTTTTTAAACTGTTGATTAAGGAGATGTTATCAATAATTGTAGATGACTCAACAGTTGAAAGTTGATATAATATTTCATCCTCCAAGTTATTTAAAATAATTTTATACTCATTTCTATTTTTAACTAAAATTTGTTTTTGTTTTTCTAATTCTGGTTTTTCTATATTAACAATAATAGCTAAAATTTGTTCTTCTAAACCTTCACATGTAACACTAAAATTGATCAGCGTGCATTGACTATTAACCTCAGGTTTGAAATGAGGATTACTTAATTTAGTTTGCAAGACAAGATTAAAAAAATTTACTTTTGCTAAATTTTCATTAGAAAAAGCTTTATTAATATTGCCTTGCGAGTTTTGCTTCTGGTTGTAGTTTTTGTAATTCATGTCTAGGTCACTGTTGAACTGATCTTGATTTTCAGTGTTCCCATTATTTTTGTTACCAGAAGTAGGGCTTACACTCGTATCCGCACTCACATTGGTGTTCATGTTTGCGTTAACGTTTGTATTTCCATTTTCGTTTGCATTCGCATTTGCATTTGAACTCGAGGTACTTTCAAAGAACGACTGAATTTTTGAAATCCTGCTAATAGCGTTTGGGTAGTTGAAGAGCATTTCCTCATTATCAATTTTGACATAAGTGTCATTTCCTTTTTTTATAAATTCTCTATTGAGTAAACCATCTATAACGTTGTCAATCTCTTCACTTATATTTTCAATTATTAGATACCCTCCTTTTGTAATAATATTTTTAATTTTTTTAATAAAATTTTCACAGTTGAACTGTAAGCATGTAATATTGTCTCCTCCCTTTACCTTTAGCCATTTTAATCCTTGTAGTTGTGGATCTATTAACAGAGGCCATCGATAACAAGTACTTACTATTAGAGCATTTTCTATACTTATTTTATCTTCAGGCAATTTTTCATTTTTCCATGTAGCTATTTGTATATCTTGTACCATTATATCAATAGGGGATGTAATATTATTAATAAGAATATTACTTTTTTTAATATGTTCTAACCATAAATTTTTCCATAATTTTACTCTAAAAGAGCTAGAAAAAACTCCTAAGTAAGTGATAAATGAAGAAAGCAATAAACAGTCACCATATATATATTTTTTATTCGATATAATGATAGCAATTTCGTCTGACCATCTAGAATATTCATCAGATAACATATTGACAAGATTTTCAGCTCTGTTTAATTTATCTTTTGATTCATTATATATTTTGATTACATTATTTTTTTCTTCATTAACTTCATTCATTTTTTTTCTTAATTTTTCTACACTATCTGTTAGTTCTTTCACTTTGTTTTCCAGTTGATCTAATTTTTCTTGAGCATTATTTTTATTATTTGTTGCTTCTTGCAACTTATCCATTAAAGGTTTCACTTTTTTGTATACATCATTATATTTTACAATATTAACTAGCCATAATGCTAAATATGCACACGCAGAAGACTTGGTTTTCATCATTTCATAATTAAAAAACTTTTTTTCAATAAATGGGGTTAACAAGTTGACTGTCTCTTCATCCATATTTTCTGCATCAAATTTTTGTAATTTACTTAAAAATTGAGTAGGATTGTTCATAATTTTTTGAGCAAATTTCCATGAATAATTTTTTATTTCTTTTAATGCTATTAACACAGCATGGGTGACATCTAGACATTCCTTAGGAGGGTTTTGTAAAGATTTCAGTTCTTGTATAGCTGATTTAGTTATACAGTTAACGGCCTCTTTTGCTTTATTCATTATAGGTAAAGCTTCACTTAATTCTTTGTCTGCTTTTACCTGAATTTCGATAGCTTCTTTAGTAAATACTTCTGTCTTCTTCTTTTCTTCATTTACGATTTGTTGTTCTTTATTTGTAACTTCTGTTGCTTCTTTTACTTTGTTTAAGATATCATTCACTTCGATTTTTTTCTCTTCAATATTCGTTATTTTTATTTCGATTTCTTTTTTTAACACCTGCACATTTTCTCTTGTACTTGTTAGTGCCAAGAGACCTTTATTTAATCTTTCAACTGACTTATCAATTTCGTGATTTTTAACGTGTAATAAATTTTTATAAAAATATATGTATTCAAGGAATGTTTTTGGAATTACATAATTGTATCTGTTTTTTTTCTCCAAATATTTTTTGTTCATTTCATTTGTACTTGTATGTACATATGCCATATGTTCACAAATATTTTTTTTTAATTCTTTATTAATTTCTACATCATTCAAAAATCTGTTAGAAACATTGACTAAAGCTTCATATGGCCATGGCAAAAAATAAATAAAACAAAAATTAGACAGGAATGATGGGAATTTAATTAATCTATCTCTGTATAAATTACTTATTGGTGAATGGGTAATGGCTATTTTAAAATTCTTTCTTATTTTACTTATATAATAATTAAATACGTCTTCATTACTTTCTCCTATATTTAAATATTTTATTTGATTACGAATTGAAGAAAAAATACCAAGGTATTCATCTTTCGAAAATAAATCATTGCATAAACCAGTGGATGTTAAATCATTTATATATGGCAAAAATGAATCTGATATATCCTTTTCCTTTAGTAAAAGGACATGTACATTTCCTGGTTTTATAGCACATTTTAAATGAAATTCTTGCATATCTGCCTTAAAATTATTTACATCATAATTATTATTTGTCGATATACTAAGTAAATTTAGTGAGTTTATAAAGATACTTAATTTTACAAGCGACTGTTTACCTGAGCCACCAAAACCAATTAACATTAGATGAGACACATTAAAGTCTAAAATTCTACACATTTTACATATCTGTATTATAGCATAATCAAATAAAACTAAAGGCAATTCTACATGTGTGCTGTTATATTCATTCAACTTTTCGCTCAACACTTCTTTTAATATATAAAATTTTTTAACATTCAAATACATTTTATCTAGACCATTCCTCACTGATATGAAGGAGGTAAAAATGTTTTTGCTTAGATCATATATACCACTACTTTTCTCCCTCTCCACTCCCTTATTTGTTGAACTGTTCATTCCCTTGCTCGTTTCGTAATTTCCCACCTGCAATCTGGGGTTCCCGTTCCCACGTACGTCTTTATTCTTTCCCTTCTCACTGGCACGGTCACTTCCACAATCGCTACCACTACCGGTTATACCACCATTGATTATATTATTGCTGCTGATTCCTAAATTATCTGTGCCAATGTCCTCCTGGGCTACACCCTCATCCGCCTCTTCCCCCTCTGTTACTACTCCCATTGAGCTTTTCCCATTGTAAGACGTTAGGGGAATAAACTGGTTTGATAATGAGTTTACCCTTTCCTTTTCGCTGGGGGAATCAAAAATAAGTCTGTGTTTTTCAAAATCATCTTTAAAAAAGGGAAAATACTGTTGTACTAATTTGTTGAATATTTGAGTAAATATATTTATATGCTCATTTGATATTAATTTATTTATATATGCATGTTGGGTTTCATGAAAAAGAATCATTAACATTTTAAACCTGTTGTTATATATATCTGGATTTGTAGACTTAATTATATTGTAAAATACAGTATGTATATCATTTAAATTAAATAAATAATGTGGTGCAAAATTTGATAAGTTGAAAGATATATTTTCTGTAATATTACTGTACAAGTCATACGAAAATGAGATCATATTATTTAGTAAGCCTTTAATTGTGTCATCAAATTTAAGTAAATGTTGTTTTAGTATTATTTTATATATATTTTCAAATGTTTTAAAACTTATATCATCAATGTTTATAATATTAAATTTATTCTGTATTCTTTTATCTATAAATTTGTTTGTGTTATTGTTAATAGTACCTATAAATAATATATCATGAATAAACTTCTTTTCATCTAAACTTTCCCTATCATATATTAATTTATAGGTTAATAATTGACGTAAAAATTCTAATGTCTGTTGTGTATCACAGTTATCTTTTGCAGTTATATTTAAGTCTTCCAAAAAAAATATATGCTTTTTTTGATTTGGTGGACCATATGTTCTTGTGTTTCTCTTTTCTACATTATTTTCAATTATTTTTTGTAAAGCAAAAGAATTAGTATAATAATTAACACTTATTATTGTATGTGTAAATTTTTCAATATTCATATTTATATTATTCTTTATGCATTTAGTTTTTCCTGTACCATTATTACCATAAACCAATATTGGCTTATTCCTTTCTAGCGAATATTTTATCATTTTTTCGATCCTTATTAATTCTATTGTGTTAATATATATTTCGTCATAGTTATGTGGAAGCATATTCTCAATATAGTTATTTATACTTTTTTTTTTCTTCTTTTTCTTCTGCTGCTTCTTCTTATTATTTTTTTTCATTTTTTTCCTTTTCCTTTTTTCCTTTTCCTCGGAGTATTCCCCATTAGTCTTTTCATCCATCTGTTCATCTGACTGTCCAACAAGTTGCTCACCCAGCTGATCGTCCGTATCGCCTTCATCGCCTTCGTCCACCTCCTCTTCTGCGGTCACCTGGCTATCCTCATACCCCTTTGTATCATTGTCATATTCACTTGATTGCCATTTCAAATTCTGCAAATATAAAATGTCTTCATCCAAGTACTCACTCAAATGTTTCCAGCTGTTCTCATATATATTGTAAATGTAATTGCAGCAGTAGTCATTACCCATCTTAACTTTTAAGTTTGTTTTTATATTATTACTAAAAGTATTTTTTGCGTTCATAATTTTATCATCTACTATTAAATTGTTCAGAACCCACATGTACGCATTCATAAAAAAGCAGTTGTAATAATCCTTAAGTATTTCGTAGTTGTAATTAATTTTGTTGATAATATTTTTGTCTTCACTGTTTAAAGCGCTCTCTTTCGTATTTGTACTGTTTTCCCCACTTAACGTGCCCCTATTCTTGCCTCCGTTGCTTCTGCTATTATTATTATTATTACTACTGCTTTGTGTTGCGTTTTCTTCAACCAGTTCATCCTTTAAAGGGACCTTTTTTTCGTTCTTTTGCCCATTTTTCTGCTCATTTCTTTTCTTCCTTTTGTCTATTCCTCCTGGCTCTTCTGCACCTCCCTCTGTATCAGCAATGTCTTTGTCCTTCTTTAACGTACTCGAAGAAGACAACTCTTCGTTCAGTTCTTCACTGTTGAGGAAATTGTTTTCTTCATTTTGTTTGTTTTCAATTTTTTTTATGACCTCGTTAATATACTTTTCATATTTAAAAAGAAAGTAGTCAATGTAATTACATATCGATTTTACAATATCTAAGTTAGAGAGTTCAAAAGCAAATTTGCATTGCTTTCTTAACATTTCAATATTTTGTGTATAAAATATATTAAAAAGATAATAAAACTCAGTTTTTGCAATATTATTACTAAGTAAATTGATCCAAGAACTGATAAATAATTTGTAGCTTATATCTCCTTTATTAATGTAAAGAACACCTCCTCGACTGACCGTAGCAGGAGATGCATATTTCATATTTGTAATTTCAAAGAACAAATGCATTTCTTTAGTAAAAGGAATTCTTTCGTTACTTACTAGTGTTAACACTTTGTTATCATCCATGACTGTGTTCATACTTTCAATCCATTCTGCATCTATATTACCATCTAGTAATGTAATTTTATGTTTTATGTTTTCATTATATGGAAAAATATTCCTAGACATTTTCCTCATGATAGATGATAAAGCACCATCAACCCATTCATTATTTTTCGTTAAATAACCATAAAGCTCGTAAGATTCAATAGATTTAGGATTAATAACTTCATATAAGCAACTTTCATTTATTTTGTTTAAGCTTTTTATTAACATTTCAATGACACTTGATTTTCCACTTCCGTCTACTCCTAGTATAAAAACACAGTGTCTTACATCCATTAGATCTTTTAGCTGTTTAACCTTTAAAATAAAATTATCGTCAATCTGTAAATTTGCTTCTTTTATACATATTTTTATAGCATCGTCAAAACTGTAAATATGTTTTTCTTCCTCATTTTTTATATCTTTTGCACCATTTGTAGAACTGTCCAAATATTCGTTCTTCATATCCTTTTTGATTACTACGTCGGCATTATGTTGAAGGTCTTCTGGAGCAGCAATTTTAGAATCCTTCACAACAGTGCTATTATTTTCAAAAAGGGGGTTATTAGACATATCATTTTTCTTAATATTGCTAAAATTTTGCTGATTCGTACTACTACTGTTATTACTAATGTTCTGATAACTCTGTTCTGGGTTGTTAGACTTGTAATGTCTATCCCCATTCTGCTGAGAATTGTTCTCTTCTTCTTTAAAAATATTACAGTCTACGTTAGGGAACAGATCATTAATTAACCCTAGAAAGATAGGAATATCTTCATGAGTAATTTTTGGAATATTAAAATCTTTTAAAGCTTTCATTAAAATAACATCTTCATCAAAATTACTATATTTTCTTTTTAAATTTCCTGCTTGTATGAGAACAACCTTAACAGCTCGTAATCCCCAGTCATAATGAATATTTTTTTGTAACAATTCTTTACACAGTTGATATAACTCTACAAATTTGTATGATAACTTGTTTGCTTTTATAAATCCAAAAGACATTAACATATTCTCACAAATAAATTTTATATCTGGAACAATCATAGAACAAGATCTAAATAAATTTTTCAAATTTTCCGGTAATTCTGTTCTACCTGCATACCCAGGATTCATAGTAATAAAAAAACCACAAGTTTTTTTTAAAACTATTTCATCATCTATAAAATGAAAAACTGTTTTCTTTTCCTTAATAGCATCAAATATACATTTTATTTGAGTACTAACTACTGATAACACTTCTATACTTATACGATTAAACTCGTCAAAACATCCCCATGCACCTGTTTGTGATAAGCCGATACATATTTGTGACATATTAAAATAATTCATTTGATTACTACAGTTAAAAATAAAAATAGCTATTCCGATTGCTTTAGATAAATCTTTTGTAGTTTCTGTTTTTCCTGTGCCCGCAGGACCTGCTGGAGCTCCACCAAGTATTAGATTTAAAGCTTGTGTTAAAGTAATATAGCATTTATCTGTCAATGGGGTTATTACTAGCTTCCCGGAATTACCAATATATTCATATAAATATTTCGTTTTAAAATCACATATTTTTATTTCACATGTATAATTATTAATTTTTTTATCATACATCCAGTAATATTTTAATTGTGCTTGCCAGTCGAATGAAGTACTATCTGAAATTTTTTTTTTTATAAAAGATATGATTACATCTCTTGTGTGTACATCTAAGATAATCAATGATAATAATTTAGTTCTGATATTATAGTCTTCTGTTTTTTCTACTAATTTTATTAATTTGTTTATCCTTTCAATTAATAACTTCTTATAATCTATAAAAGCAGACTCATTTCCATTTTCTAACTCATCAAAACATTTATTTATTTCTTCTGTTACTATTATTTGGTTACATGTACACACTACTTGACTGATATAATTTGTTATCATTGTTTCGTCTCTATTCTGTTCGTCCAAAATTTCTGAGCTTATTTTTGCATTCTCCAATATACTTCTAATCGTTATTTTTAAGTGATTTTCTAAATCTTTTAAATAATTTTCTACATTTCCTTTTAAGTTTAGTTCTGTCAAAAATTCTAGATGCTCATTTTCAATGCTATACACACCTTTAGCAATGTATTCTTTGTATTCCCCCGATTTGCTTTCTTTCTCGTGTACCACTATCGTCCCGTCATCTGCATCAAAAGGTTTATTTTGTTCATAACTCACTTCCCCAACACTATTATCTCCATTCTCTTTCCTAAACTCAATCGTCTTAATAGCATTAAATACATCATTTATATAGGGCAATATTTTCAGCGGGTTTTTTCCATTGCTCAGTATATCCAGCAAAGCAATGTTTGACAAGAAGTAAAATCGTGGAAATGTTTTTTTTTTTTGGTCCAGGTAATCGTTTAAAGCTTTTTCACATAATTCTATATTTTTAAAAAATTTACATAATAAATAGAACAGATCTTCATTCAAGCATACTTGTAAAACATTCTTCTGCTCATACGCATTATTAATTATGTCTTTATATTCATTTTCTATATTAAAAAACATTTTACTCTCTTGAGGTAGCTGAGAGTGTATATCTTCAGAGTTCAGATATATTGGTTGCAATCTTTCGAATTTGTTCAAAAATTTTCTCCATATATTAATTACTTCATCTATTTTTTTCAAATTTTCCTGCGTATTTAATATAGTCTCTTGAATGAACAATATATATTTTTTTTGATTAATAAAAAATAAAATTTCTGACGTGTGCATATCTACAATTTCGAGTATCATATCCATGTTAGATATTTGAATATAACTTTGCTTTTTTAAAAATTCAAAATTCATCTGTTTCCATATCATGTTTATTTCCTTTATTTTATTTTCTATTTTTTTCTCTTTCTTTGCTTGCTCTATTACATCGTGAACTGCATCCACGTGTTTGTATAGCCTTAAGTCAAAAAATCCTTGCATAGTCAATTCTTTGTATTTAATTTTGAAATTCTTGTTGCTTACTCCACTGTCGCTGCTGTCTGTGTTGTTTGTCCTGCTGATGCTGTTCGTTCGATTTACACCTTCTCTACTACTTAAGTGGCTGCCTTCTACCCCTTGTGCCTCCTCACTTTTCATGCCACCACCACTGTTGTGCGTTTCTTCGTCCACTTCGTAGCTATACCCTACACCGCTACTTGTTTCATTGTTATTAGCTCCACCTCTGTTCAACTCATCATTGTTCAATTCACCGGCACTCGCTCCACCTCTATCCTCAGCACCGCTCCTCATCTCACCACTAACCTGTACCACGTCTTCGCCGCTCTTACTGTTGAAGGATGCACTTAGAATGGAATTATTACTATTGTCAAGTCCTCGCCTCTTTGAGTATAAGTTGTTTACACTTCCGGATATATTTATTATGATATTCCAGTGTCTGTCAAATATGCAGTCATTATTTAGATCGACTAGAAGTGGTAATATGGACGACAATTTTTTTAGCTCTTTAATTATATATTCATATATAGGTAAATGTTTTAACTCAAAAAAATTCTTTCTAATGTAAAGAAGAATAAAATCAATTATGTAAATATTGCTGTTGACATCTATATCTTTCCATAATTTTTTCTTTTCTTCTTCTAAAAAATAGATAATACAATTTACTAAATCCCACAGATGTTTTAGATCTCTTAGTTTTATGTCTATTTCATCTAACTCATTAAATACTGTTATGTCAATTTCAAAAAGAATTTCTAACTCGTTATGATATCTTTGTTTATCTTTATATATTTCATAGCTCTTTCTAAATTCATTAAGTTTTTCATAAGGATTACAATAAATGTCCTTAGAACTACTAGGTATATTAGAAAATATATGTCTTTTCAATTTACTTAGTTCTTCTTTAAAATATTTGATTTCCATTTTGATATTTTTAATTTCGTTATTTTTATATTTCAATATTTTTTCCTTTATTTCGTTATAATGTATTTCTACTTTTTCTTTGTTCTTTTCTATATTGTCGAGCACTTCATTATATTTAGTTACTATGTCAAGATCTTTCAAATTTTCCATTATCTCTTTAAGCTTTTGAAAAATTAGAGGAATAATTTTTCGACTTAGCTTCACGCTTCTCAGGTTCCTCATTAGGTTGTAAAAGACGTCTTTGTTTTTGTTCATGATTTCTGACTGCCTGTTTTCACTCACGGAAGCATCGTTTTTCGGCACCCCCTCTTTTTTTTCCCTACCCTCGGTTGTATTCTCGGCACCTCCGTCAACACCAACACCTACATTACTAATATCGCTAATGCTGCTCCTTGGACCACTTTCGGCGGATTGATCAGAGCTTCGTACGCTCCTCTTTGACGCCGTATTTTTACCATTACCATCTTCCTTTTTAGCAAAAAACTCAACGACAGCTATTTCGTTAAGGTTGGATATGACATTTTCATAAAACGAGTTGATCGCGTATATAGCATCCTTGACGAAGTTCTGTAAGTACTCACTGTACAGAGATATATTTTGTTTGGTAAAGTTAATGAGTTTTTCCACTAAATTTTCTGAATAGAAGAATACAAAATTTATGGATTCATAAGTTTTCAGATGATAAAAAGTGACTAATTCCTCCTTTAATGATATAATTAATTTTTTATATACTACAACATTGGGAAATGAATGAAGAATATTTATATTCATAAGTTTTAAAGAATCTTGAAAATTATTATTGTATTCAAAATAGTTCGGATAAAGAAGTATTTCATTTTTTTGTTTAAACAATAAGAATTCTTTTTTTATATCAATATTCCAAACATGTTCATATTTTTTTAAGCTTTCTAAATATTTATAACATTTTTCAATAGTATTTTCAAAAAATATTTTAATTTTATTCTTATTATGATTGACACTTAAACTTAGCAGAATTTCATTTATGTAATCTCCACTTTTGATATCTATTCTTCTGATCCCTGAACAAAGATTCATAAAGTCATCAATCCATTTGTAAAATATACTTGTTACAGAAAATGCTTTCTTACTTGTTAACTTTAAGTCCATATTTAGTTTATTTCCTATAAAATTAATTTTTATAATAAATATCTGTTCATCTTTTTTTGTACATTTCATGACATCATACAGGTTATTAAATAAAAAGTTTGTCAATTCTATCAGTTTGTCTATTATTATATTATTCAAAAATTTAAGGTAATTTTTCCACATGCTGTTATTTTTTTTTATTTTCAAAATATCATAAGACTGTTTTATATACATGTTAATGCTTTTAAAATCTTCACTTAATTTTCCTCTCAACACGGAGAGGTTATTTTTATATGTATTTAAATAACTGTAAATGTCTTCATGTTTTTTTCTTTTTTCGATTATTGGTTTTTTTATCCAACTATTTGTTAAATTCAATATAGAAACTATATTACTGTGAAGAGTGGAAATGTTATTATAAATTTCTGACATGTCTTTATCCACTATTTCAATATATTCGTAAATATGATTTTCTGTCCATTTTAGTTCTCTTACTCCCCTTAGTAATGTTTTCTTAATAGCGACTAGCTTTTCTTCGAACAATTCTTTTTCTACATCCAAAGTTTTTGAAATAACGTTGTTGTATTTCTTTGTAATACTATTTAATATATTTATAAACTTTTTAAACGTATTAGCCTTGTTATATATATTCAAACAATCATCATTAACACTTAAATTATTTAGAAAAAAATTCTTTATATTATTTATGAACATAAATATGTATGGATGAAAATTTACATAAAACATGTCTCCTCTTATTTTAAATATATTTTCATTCAAGAAATTATTAACAACATCTATAGTTTCTCTAAACCATTCTTTGCTTACATCAGATATATATTTACTTATTTTTTCACTGATATTTCGATATATACTATTTATTTCATCTGACTTTTCGTTCTGAATCTTAAGTGTTTTCATTATCTTTCTTAAAGGGAAATACTGCTGTTCAACCCTTTTTAATAAAGACGTAAATAAATTTACTACTTCGCAGAAAAGGGGAGAATTTCTGTTTATGTTCAGTTGTTTCAGGTTCTCCTCCAAGTCTTCTTTATATTGTGTAGACAACACCTTTACTTTTGAGTCTTCACCACTGCCACTAAGGCGGCCTTCACCTTCTTCACCGTTAATATCTCTTTCGTCGATTCCATCAACCTTCCTCACGTTTGCTGCTTCGAACGAATTTTCTAAGAACACCTTTTTATTGTTTTCTATAATCGTTGCGTTTTTTATGAACAGATTGTCCACCAGTACGAATTCTTTCTTCAGATCCTGACACAGAAGTAGTGTGTGTCTGACTAACTCTACTTCTATCGCATGTATATCTCGAAGAATTAGAAAGGAGTTTAACAACTTAATATTCTTTTTCAAATCATTGTCAAAGGAGTAGACAAAAACGCATATTAACCTTTTGTTTAGTTCTTTTACCTTACTCTCAAAGCTGTTATATTTATTTATAAAAATGGTTTCTTCTTCATTTAATATTTCATGATTTATATCTAAAAATATTTCATTAATTATGTTAAAATCACGGCATATATTGTGTATCTCTTCAGTTAGCTTTTTTCCCTTTTCACCTGGGATCTCAATCTTTTCAAGTTTCATATACGTTTGGTAAATTTTTAGATAATCAATAAGTAGCCTCAGTTTGTACATGTATAAGCTTACTGATGGGAAGTATATGCATTCCTCCTCAATTTCGTTGTTTGTTTCAGTACTCTCTTTGTTGCTTTGATCTACAATTTTATTGCTTGTTTGGATGGTTGTTTGGTCACTTATTTTGGCGCGATCATTATGGAGAGCTGAGGCCTTACCGAAGAAGACGTTGATCTCGTGAAGCGACTGCAACTTTTTGCTCTTTCCCTTATACAGCTTAAAGAGATATAAGAAGTGCAAGAGGAAATTCAAGGTAGCATACAATTTTCCTTTAAGGACATCTACACAGTTATAGATCGAGTTGATAATTTCCGGAGTATTAATATTCTGGTTGCATGTATTAATCAAAACTTTGGATAAAAAGTTGAAAACAAATTTACAATTTTTGATCAAATAATTCGACTTATCAACAGATTTTGATAAAGAATGTACAATGGGCATAATGAAATCCTTTTTCCTTTCTATATCATCTTGTCTACTACTTTCTAACTTTTGTAGAAAATGTATTACTGGTTTTAAATGAGTATACAGATCAGCTACTTCTGATTTATGATCTATTATTTCGTTTTTTATATTTTCTATAATATTTTTATAACTAGAATTTTTTTTTTTTTCTAAAATGATATTTATAATTTTTTTAAAACTCTCTTTGTCTATTTCATTGTATAAAAAGTTAATGTCTTCATTTTTACTTTTCAAATAATTTAAAAACTCACCACAATTTTCATAATCTCTTTTTTTATAATTCATAAAATTCCTTAAAATTACATGATAACATTTGATAAAATGTATTAGATATTCTTCTAACGTATTTACATTTTCCTCTTTTACCTCTGACGGTAAATATGGTAAAGTTAATTTTTCTTCTATTTCCCCATATATTATTCTTAAATTAAGTAAAAAATTATTAAATTTTTTTTTCATTTCTTTTAATAAAGTAGATGAATTAATATCCTCATTATTATTCATAAAATTAGAAAAAAATATCTCTAAAAACCTCCTTATCACATTCTCCGCATCACTGTTCATCTCTAAATATAAAATCTTCTGTTGAGGTGTCTTATATATTATTAAAAATTTTTCATATCTTCGTTTTTTGAAAATATCTAAGATGGAACCAAACACTTTGATACACTCCTTTTCATTAATTAGAAATAAACAATCTTCATTATCTTCACAAAACTTGTTTATCAACTTAACTGCGCACTCATCATTCTTGATGCTGTTTATTACCTCTTCCTTTTGGCACCCCTGAATGTTGAAGAAGTCCAGAGCGCTCGTCAGAATTTCCCCAACTCGGTCGTCATACTCGCCTCTGTAATCGCCACTATAATCTCCGCTGTCCTTGTTCTCATCATTCGCTTTGCTCATTATAGGCGCGCTTAGGGAAGTGTGTACGTGCGGGTATTTGTATATGGTTTTGCGTAAGTGCTTGCTTATTCACTTGCGTATGTATTTTCGTATGTATTTGCTTATGCACTTGCGTAGGTGTGTCTATATATACGGAAGGACAATTACAGAGTTCAACAAACAATCAACAGGATAACGTAAAGATAAAACCGCAAAAAATTGGACAAAAAAAGGATCGAAGTTCATTCGAAAATTTTAGATATTTCCCTTCCAAGTAACGCACATGTGCTTCTATTAGTCCGACATATATATATATATATATATACAAATATATTATTCCTCTCCTTTTCGCCTTTTTATCCTTTCTTTTCCTTTTCTTCCTTTACTTTTTATTTTTTTACTGTTAAATGTTTCATTAGAATTTATTAATGCCTCATGCACTTAATGCTTACGTGACACTCGATAACATCATTCTATTCATAACTAACAATTTATTTATTTTTATTTCCACTTTTATTATTTTTTTTTTTTCTATGTGTTTTTATATATCCATAAAGTATTCGTGAAATAATTATACATAGAAAGATCTCATGGTGTGTGTGTGTGTCTATTTTTACATTATATAAGGACTACGTTCTCTGCAGGACGGTTATTTCATTTTTTTTTTTTTTTTATAAGTGCATAAGTGATGCCTTTTCTCTTTTTTAATTGATGCAAATACATCATTTTTGTGTATTTTTACCTTAACATCACTATTATTACTTAGTGTAAATTCTACTTACGTTCGTGTGTCTGTGTATACGTGGTACCCCATGTGGGCACTGCTTACATAAAAATATCAGTATTGTGGAGCTTCTTAAAGTAGTGAGGTTGATGCTATTATTTTTTTTTCCCTTATTTTTATTACATGAAAAAAGAAAATAAATAAAGTAAAATGACGCAATATTATATATAATACAATACAGTATAATATAATACAATATAATTTAATTTAGTTTAGTACAATATAATATTTCTCTTCCCGGTGAGCGTTTTTCCGCTATCAGCGCCATGACCTCTTCATTTTACACATTTTTTTTTCCAACAAAAAAAATAAAAAAAAAATAAACTATTTGGTCAATCTTTTCATTATCTATAGAGATGATAAAGCATGCCTAGGAACTTAATTCCTCTCGAATTTCCTTTTAAGAGGTTTCTCCTGACAAGTATAAAAACACAAATAGTAGAAGACACTTAAAAAAGTTATACAAACTTCTAGGGTAAAAAGTTGGCGTATTTTACAGTATGCAAGAGTATATACATAAATATGTATACAAGTGTATGAATATATATATATATATATATATATATATATATATATATATATATATATATACAATGCATACGTAGGTATATCCATACAAATATATATATGATATATAACTGTGTACATATAACAAATAACAAGGATAAAAAAAAGCAGAAGCTGTAACAGCTAGCATCCCAGTTCTACTTCACCAAAATTTCTAAAAAGGAAATAAAAAAAATTAAGGCATTGATTATAAGCACAATTAATTTGATTATATGCTTTTTTACATAATATAAAATTAAGCATAAAAATTAAAAGTGGCGTGCAAACGTATACATATATATATACATATACGCATGCATACATACTTGTACAAACACCTACCTACGCAGTTAAAAGTATAGCGTTGTGAGAAAATATTTTCAGCAGCGCGGTAGCCAGAGATCAAGTGTAAATCTCTCTTCATCGATTAACAAAAAAAAAAAAAAAAAAAAAAAAAAAGGCTACCAAACGAATTGGAAACGTCGTTACAGAAAAATTTGAAAATTTTATTATTATTTTGTTCATTTTGTTCATACTGTACATATTGCCCATTTTGTTCATTTTGTTCATACTGTTCATACTGTTCATACTGTTCATACTGCCCATTTGGTTCATTTTGTTCGTATTGCCAATTTTATTCTTGTTGTTCATAGTGCCCATTTTTTATAATATGAGCAATTATGAAGTAGCCACCATTGAAAGAATTCACAGTGGTATGTACACATAATTACGGAAAAATGGGTATGAAAACAAAATTAGAAAAAAGAAGGAGTGAAGTAAATACCTGTTTGTGTATTGGAATAGACCCTGATGAAGATGATATACAAAATTTTAAGAAAAATGAAAAAGAAAAGGGATTTAAAAACATTAGGAACAACTTAAATGATAGCGGAATAAATGCAATTGAAATAGGAAGAGATCTTTTATTAGGAAAAGAATCCTTTGACAACTTAAAAGAAAAAGATGAATTCTTTTATTTTTTTAATCATTTTTGTTTTTATATAATTAATACAACAAAACAACATGCGTTAGTATATAAAATGAATTTTGCTTTTTACATCCCATATGGTTCAGTAGGCATTGATGTTTTAAAAAATGTCTTTGATTTATTACATTATTTAAATATACCAACAATTCTTGATATGAAAATTAATGATATTGGAAATACAGTTAAAAGTTATAGGAAATTTATTTTTGAATATTTGAAAAGTGACTCCTGCACTGTTAATATATATATGGGCACCGAAATGTTAAGAGACATATGTTATAATGAAGAAAAGAAACAGTACTATAGTGCTTTTGTTCTTATTAAAACAACAAATAAAGATTCCTATATATTTCAAAAAGACCTTTCTTCTGGTAATAAACAAGCATATATGTTAATGGCAGAAAAAGCCCAGGAAATGTCATCCATTTTAAAAATAGAAGAAAATAACGAATTTATTGGTTTTGTTGTTGGTGCCAATAGTTTTGAAGAAATGAAAATTATAAGAAATCAATTTCCAGATTGCTATATTTTATCTCCAGGAATAGGAGCACAGAATGGGGATTTGCTTAAAACGTTAAGTTATGGTTACACTCAAAATTATGAAAAATTATTGATTAATATTGGTAGAACTATAACGAAAAATGCCGATCCGAAAAAAGCTTCTGAAATGTACTATAATCAGATTACTCAAATTTTGAAAGGGCTACAAAATTAGGCAGTCCCACTGTGATGGAAATCGCCCAGCATACCGCGCAGCTTAACCATTAAATACCGCTGCATGCGTACACACATATACATATATATTTGTGCCTAATTTGTGTGTGCTATTTATATAAATATTTATCTGAGTGCCCTCGTAGAATTGTCCATTTTTCAAAAGGAGTAATTAAAAGTAGGCGGTTTTTATCAATATATGATTTACCCTTCCAATGTTGCTTCTTCTTTTTTTTTTTTTTTTTCATAATTTATGTAATTGTTTCGTTTAAATTAAAAAAATAAAAAAAATTATATTTACTGCGGCACTATTTTCTGCTTAGTTAAATATTGTGCAAAAATATATGATGAATAATAACAAGTATGGAAATGAAAAAAAAAAATTGTTTCCATAATGTATGGTATGGAATGAAATAAGTAAAATAAATATATATATACATATATATATGCACGAGTGAATAAACTTTAGTATAAGGCACATGCACCACTTAATGCGCTTCGTTGTTTGCTTAAATGACTGCAAAAAAAAATTAATTGTACATAGACGAATAGTAAATGTACAAAAAGAATAATTAATGTACACACATACCTAACAATGGTTCGAAAAAAAAGTATGCAAAAATAACATATGTATTTATTATGTGTACACTTATATACATATACATATTTTAATTCGTTTCCGTAAAAAATTAGTAAATTGTAAATAAGACTTCATAAGTGAAGTCTAATATTCGTTTTTTATTAGTGTGTTTTCATCCCAAGTTATTTCAAAATCATTGCAATGTGCATAATAGGTTCCTTTAGGAGGTTAACTTTTGCTAAAGGAAATAACTTGTCCATATTTATAGGCTAAATATCTCGTTATCGAAAAATACATGACCCTAAATATGCAATAACAACAGGAAATGCTACACCAAAAAAGAGTATACAGGATTCCACCTAGACAGTAAAATATAGGGTTTATCATTTTAAATAAAAACGAAGTAGAGTAAAAGAAAAATAAGGTGACGAATATAGGGGGAATTAATTAATAGGAAGCAATTGTACAAAAAAAAAAAAAAAAAAAAAGCCTTAATAATGTAAGCAAAAATTAAAAAAAAAAAAAAATTATGAACATATTCATAAATAATATTAGTCTATTCTCAGCTATAAACAATATTCCTATCTTTTTAACTTATTCTTCTGAAATTTGTGTAGCTTCTGCGAAAAAATACCAAAAAAATAAAATAAAATAATAGAACAGTAAAAAAGTAAAACACTACAAAATATCACAACACAAAACAAAACAAAATAATATCTAAAATGTAGTCAATATTAAAAAGAAAAAACAATTCTGTATATTAATGCGGTTGGAACAAAATGTGTGCGGCATTTTCACTCAACTGTGTTTCACTTGGTAAATACGGCAAACAGGAAAATTTCATAATATATAACATGTATTTATATATATATATATGCATGCACAGGTATGTAATTTCAGGATTATCTTTACTTTCTTTAATTTTCTGTCTAAGTTCATATCTTTTCACAAGCTCTGTAACATTATCTTCTAATTCTTTTTCACTTTCTCCTTTGATATAAAAAAAAACAAAAATGAAATAAAAAAATAAGGAAAATATGTTGCATATATGTTGAGTAAATTTACATGGGGAAAAAACAAATAAAAATATTTGAGGTGCTAAAATAAAAAAAAAAAAAATCTAAGGACATAAAAAATGTTGACATTGTAAACAATGGAAAACCTCACATTGTTACCGTAGTGCAGTGTTACCGGTGTGCAATGCTTACAAATAGAGTATTTACAAAACATTGCATGCTCAATAATTTAAATGTATATATATATATATATAATTGCAAATATATGGCATAAATGCAAAAATTAACACAAATAAATACAAAAAAAATAAAAGTAAAAAATATGTATATTCGCTTATACACATATTCATACCAATGTTATAAATTTGATAAAAATTCGTGGAACAAAAAACTACTTCAAGCAAACCTCCGATGAAAAACATTCCTACGTACAAATATGGCAAACGCTTGTAAACGTTTACCTTTTTCAAACTCCTTGGCCCCTTAATGAGTAAAAAAAAGTTATAACAGTCACATACATTTGTAAAACTAAAACGCCCAAATGTATACATGGTTATAACGCATATGTGTATACATACATACATACATATGTATATATATATATATATATTTTTTCATATATTTTATGTATTATTATTATTTTTTTTTTTATTAGCTCACTAAAGCATTATTTGTAATTATTTGTTATACCTCCATATTTCAAAAAAAATACAAAAAGTAGAATGGAAACTTATGTGTTTGAATTTATTGAAGCGTTCACTCATTTAATACTTTATTTAATGAACATTTACTCTTCTGGTTTAAGCAAAAACTTGAAATACTCTATAAATAACAAGCTGAAATGACAAAGTTTATTACAAGACCATTTATGCCCTAAAATGTATATGTACATACATTTATACATAAATACATATGTATGATGTATATATAAACATAGTTTTTTCTCACTTTTGCAGAGTATTTTAAGAAAAAAAGAAAATTCAATACCCTCCTATGGTAAGGAAAAAAAGCAATAAAATGAATAAAAAGTAAAATTCTGAACATTTCCTTGCTATATCACGAGAGATGCTTTTGCATTACTTTTATAAAATTCACAAAATATGCAGAAAAATATATGAGTTACATACTTCATACATAAAAGGCACTTAACACGTGACATACATATGCTACATAAAATGCACGTAACACAATACACATAATACTTAACACATAAATATACCATGTAAAATATGAAATAAACACCAAGCACGCAAATTTAGCAAAATTAACAATATGTACAAATGAAAACATTTCTTTTATGAAAAAAGAACAGCCTTGAAAATTGAAACGCTTTTTTTTATCTTTTCATATGTTGTTAAAAGCTTTAAAAAAATATTTTTTTAAATGTAAAACATTAATATAATACACCTTTAATTTGAATATAGAGTTATGTAAATACATTTTTGACCATTGAAAAATAGTATATTAAATTACAAAACTGTAAGTAAAATGGAGCATTTTTATTTTTAATGACAGGCATTGCTCAAATAAACAAGTAGAGGAATATATACAACAGGTTGAAGACAGCTGCTGAAGAGAGATACATATGTATACATGCGTACATGTGTATGAACTTTTACATGTAAATGTAAACGTATATACAAGCAATAAGGAAGCTATGAAAGATTTACTCAATTTACCCCCTTTTTTTTTTAAGGCACTAATTCCTATAAAAAAATACCTGTTGGATAAAAGCTTATATAAATACAGAATAATTTTAAAGAATTTGAGAGATGAAGTCATAAAAATATTCACAATTGAGTTTGAGCAATTATACAAAACAAATAGCAAACAACTTAGCTATTCTTCCTTTGAGCAGTTTGCTTGGGACTTTTTTACGTATCTTGAAATGCAGATGTTTGAAAACTGTGATACGGGTTAGGAAATTAATACATGTATATATATATATATATATACATGCATACATGTGTACGTTTGCATATACGTGTATTTATGTGATATGCTTTTTCCTCATTGCAACTTTCTGCAATATAATTTTTACATATTTACATATTTTAAAATTTTTTTTTATCCTTCCAATATTTGATATGAATATATTGAAGTTTTACGATATAATTAAAAAAAAAAAAAAAAAAAAACGAGGTCACTTTTATATGCCTTTCAAAAAGCTTAAAGAGAATTAGTTTTAATATTCATTTTCATACACATGTATATGATATATACACAAATACATACATCCATGAAAGTAGCGTTAAAATGATGGCTATATATGTATGAAATTACAAAAAAAAAAAAATAATAATAAAAAATGGAAATATATATTATTTTTATTACACATGAAGAAAAGACGTTTGAGATTTCCTTTGATTTACTGAAAGACCATGAGGAAAACCCCTCCATTCATGAGAGCTTAAAAGATGATTGGGAAATAATTTCATATGATAGTAAGGATTGATATAAATGTACATGTCCATAAGCGTATAAAATGTAAAGTATATGTATGTTTGTATGTGTGTTTGCCTCAACTGGTAATTAGCCTTTCATTTATACCTTAACCAGACCTAGAAATGTACAAAAAGAAGATTTTAAAAAGTATGAATATTTTTGATAATAATAAGGCCAGCTCTATATGTCAGGTAAATGAATATTTATGCATAAATGAATATATGTGATCTCGAACCGAGATCCTTGCACGTATAGACCTTTCCATGTATTTATTTGCACGTGCGTCTTTGCATATACTTCTTTGCATTTACCCCTTACTATTTACTCCCTTTTTTTTTTTTTTTTTTTTTTTTGGACAATTGCGCTATTTAAGATATACGTCGAAAGCCGAAAAGACACGTGTTAAGAAGTGCATTGAGCTAAGTGTTGCTCGTATTTTTAAGAATATTTAAAAAGTTCTAAGGATATCCACGTAAAGTATTTATATAAAATATAAACAGGAATTGAGCCAACAGTTACGATGTAATAATAGGATGCGTAAGGATGCATATTTAAAAAAAAAAACAAAGATGAAAAAATAATTGTTGTGATGGATAAGATGATTAAACATATTCCATAAAATGCGTTTATTGATTGGTCAAAATATATTTCACCTTCATGTGATAATATAATTCTTCGCTCGAACAAAATTTTGAAGTTTCTTTTTATATCCTGATTTTTTTTCACCGCCATTATTATTATTGTAGTAATTATTATAATAATTGTAGTAACTATCGTTATTGTTATTATTACTAATATTATAATAACTGTTGTTACTATTACAATTTAATATCTTAAAAAATGGGCTTTTCTCTTTTGAACATTCCAGTAATTTTTAATATTCATCTGTACGGACGTCATTTAAATAAGTCTTTTTCAAATAGCGTATATATGTTTTCGCGCTTTTCTTTTTTCTGCATTTTAAGAAATAAAAAAAAAAATAAATAAAGTAAAATAAAATAAAATTTATATTATGATGAACAACTTCCATTACGTGTAATTACACTTAACTACATAAATCCACTTATTTTAATCATTCATCATTTACGAAATTGTTGAAAATGAAGAAGTTTCTCATGATAAAGCGAACTTCTTTTTCTCTTTTTATGCACATATATATATATATATACACTTGCATACATATATGATAGCCTAAATTATATGTTTAATATCAGCAAGACTTTTAAGAACTCATATTTTATAGCCGATAAAATTATTCAATGAAATATATTTTCATTATGATAATCTACGCTGATTCAACAAATTTTGTAATTCCCTCTGTACGTATGGGAAACATTCAAAAAAGGGAGATAAATGTGTGTAAATTAAAAATTTCGCACTTGGTAGTTTGTGCTGATGAAGAAACTTTTCCCTTATTAGCTCTTTTTTTTTGTTTTTGTTTTTGTTTGTTTGTTCGTTTTCTTTTTTTATTCACTCATCAGTTTAACAATTTTTCCACTTACATCCTTAAGGTTAATGGCTGAATTTTTATTGTTGACTTTCTTATTCTTCAGCTGCTTATTTTGATTGTTGCCTTTCCTATCTAAGTTAATTTCAAACCGCATTTGTTTTCTTCTTTCTTGTTCCCTTTCCCTTTGATATTCATACACGAGTTGGCTATTTTCCTCTTCAAAAAAAAAGTAATTTCAAAAGCGTGCAGTAAAGTGGTAAAGTGGTGAATTAACGAAACGATGATATAATGAAAATGCTTCGCCCATCGGTGTTCAATTAAAAAAAAAGAAAAAGAGATTGAAAGAGAGTACTCCTTAAATGAATACAATTTTTTGTTATTTACGAAAAACAACGAAATAATATAAAAATAAACGCATTCGGATGAAAGTATATGAAAGTACAAGAAGGCAGGAAATGATTTTTTAATAAAATGAAAAATTTATGTCAGAAAAAGGGGACTTGAAAAAAAACAAAAAAGTCATACATAACAAGCTTTTTAGAAGAGATAGCACGTTATATGTACTAACAAAACACATAACACCCCATATATTTTCGCGCGTTCAACATATGTATATATATATATATATATATGTATGCGTGTGTGTACGTTTGTATGCTTCTCTTTCCCTACCGGTGTATTTTGTTAGAGCGGTAAAGTACGAATAAATTTTATTTTCAAGAATTTGCAGCTTTTTCATTATTTCATTTGTATTGATATCATAAGAAAACTGTGTACAAATATAATCTATTTTGTTGTTAATATTTGTAAATGATATCTGGTCTTGATTATTTTTAATAATATTTTCATATTCTGAAATTTTTTCATTATGTTCTTTAATGAATGTGTTAACTTGTTTAATTTTTATGTCTATTTCCTTATTTTTTATTTGCATATTTTTCTTTTTATCTTCATATTTTTTTTCATATTCTTCTAATTCATATTCAGCATTTTGTGTATCATCAATAAGTTGTAAATGTTGCTCTTCCAACATATTAAAATTGTCGATTAATAACTGGGAGTTTTTAATGTACTTTTCCATATTTTTTGAAAAATGATCTTCTTCTTTTTTTTGCTCTTTTATTTCTTCCCCCTGTTCCTCCTTTTTTTTCGCTTTTTTCTTATTCAATGCATTTTCGTCTGACGTATCGCTATTAGCTAGTTTGTTCAAGAAATTTTTATATTTGTCTAGTTCTTTTATTTTTTCATCTTTTTTTTCAAATTCAACATTAAGTTTACTAATTTCTATGTTCAGCAGTTGGACTTGATTTTTTTTTTTCTTCTTCTTTGAGCTTATCTCTTCGAATTTCTGCGTCCGGTTATGTAGTTAAGGGGGAAAAGCACAAACGGGGGAAATTAGCGAAAATTAGTGACAATAAGGGGAAATATTTATTTTATGATTTTTTCAAAATTAAAAAAATAAAATAAAAATAGCTCTTTATCAAGTATTGATAATTTGGTTATATGCACGTGTACGTAGTATATGTGCATGTATGCAAACGTGTAACACCGACTAGCTACATTTAAGCAACGCTCATAAGTGAGGAAGCATTTTCATGTGGAAGAAAATAATACACAAACGACCTCCAAAGGGATACCTTTTTTTTTTTTTTTTTTTCAGAATGCAAAGTGGAAAAATGAGAAAGTTTGTGAGGTGCACATGTATATTCATACATATGCATGGACATACATAAACATGTTATAAAAACACAAGAACATCCATAAATACAATATGTAAGCATATGCACACTTATGAAAACAATATGAAAACAGATAAACACTAATGAACACACTTGGTTGTTCACTTGTACGTGTCCATCAGTGCGCATACCTTAATGAGCTCCTCCGTTTTTTTGAAATTTTCTACTAAGGACTCTTGAAGTTTAGCTGCCTCTTTGTTTATATTTTTGCTCATATTGTTTATTATATTTTCCTTTTTACTTGTATAATTATAAATATCATCAAGCCTTGTTTTTTTTTTATACATCAAAGTCCTTGCAATGAATATTTCTTTTTCTAGATTAATGAAATCTCGTATATTACTAGTATTTTTTTTCCTCCATCTCTCATTTGGTAGAATGTTTTTGTCTTTATTACGTTTGTCATTATTACTTTTGTTTTTGCTATTTATGTTTTTAAAAATTTTTCTATTATATTCGCTTGAACTTGTTTTATGATCTGGTGTTCCTATTCTAATTTCTACTAAATTTTTTTTGCTTATCTTTTTTTCCTCTAACTTTTTTTTTATTACCTCTATATCTTTGTCTTCGTGGAGTTTTAGAAGCTCCTTGATGTTATCGCTGAGTTGGTTTTTGTTTTTTCTTTTTTTTGTTGAAACGTATTAGAAGGAAGGGGTGCATATATATAATTAAGCATACAAAAGTAAATTCATGAACATGTTTACCAGGTAAAAAAAAGAACTGCATACATACTCACACACGAGCTCATACGTACATACATTCACACATGTATCACCATGTACAACTATATATATATGTGTATGTATATGTAAGTAGCTGTGAAGGAGCAAATGGTATGCAATAAACAGGAGCATAAGAAAAAAAAAGCATGCACAAGTGCAGCTATTTTTCATTTTAATAATACTTTGTGCAAGAATTATTCTCCGAGCTCTTATAAGATGGAATAATTAAACTTGTATACTTATAGTAAGGGGCTTCTATGGGCTGCTCTTCCGAGCTTTTTAATTTATCACCTGTAATATGAAGTAAAGAAGACAGAAAAGCGATATATCTCATATGCCTTCCAGTTTTCGTATTTACATATGTAACACACGCAATTTTTTATTTTTTATTTTATTTTTTTTTTTTTTTTTTCTTTTGTAACAGTTCTCCCCCGCTAATAGTCGTTCCTTGTCTATTATCTTGGGAAAAAACAATAAAAGTAAAGGGAATAAAATGAGGAATAAAATGAAGAATAAAATGAAGAATAAAATGAGGAATAAAATGAGGAATAAAATGAAGAATAAAATGAAGAATAAAATGAGGAATAAAATGAAGAATAAAATGAGGAATAAAATGAGGCATAATATGAGGAATAATATGAGGTATAATAGAAGGAATAATGATGATGATGGGGTGGCTAAAAGGGAGGTGAATAGGAAGGAGAATGGGAAGGTGTAGGAGCATTATCAGGTGGCATACAACTTATCATGCGCAACCTATTAAGCATACCCGTCTCCTAGATTCCTCAATGATTGTTTCTAAATTCTACACCAAAAAGGAAGCGTTAATATTATGTAGAGTTTATTTTAAAAGGGAATGTCAACATTTTTGTTCTTTTATATATTTTCTCTTTTTTATTTTTAATTTTTTTTTTTTTTTTTATTTTGTTTTATTTTGTTATATATTTTTTTTTTTTTTATGAATAAGCGGTTAAGTAATACTCACATTGTAGAAGTCTTCCTCACTCATCCTGCCATATGGTTTGGAGACTTTTCAGATTTAGCAGCAATGAGAGGAAGAGGAACATATTCCAGCATATACATACATATACATATATATACACATATGCATGTATATATACATACAAACGTGCGTGTGACCCAGAGCCTTTTACTAGGGCATGAAGTGCATCAGGCGGAAAACCCAAACTCAAATGTAGTTGAAAGATATGTTATTCACTTCCCACTTTTTCCTTTGCTTATTTTCCCCTTTCGGGAGGAACTAAGATCCCTAATATTTAGTAGGATACATTTCAAAAAATAAAATGAAAAAAGAAAATAAATTTATCCCCTTATCATAAAACAAGAATTAAATAGCAAAATAAAAGAAGAAAGTTAAAATAAACATCATAGAAGTTAAAAAGGAAAATAGAGTATTATCAGATAAGAGCTTACTATAAAAATTCCTTCAAAAAATGCAAATTTAAAGTAGAGGTGGGGGAGGCGCAAAAAATAAAAAAAAAAAAGACAGAGAAAGGAAATAAATATATAAATAAATGCATAAATACATACGCATAGATATATAATGCATAGTTCACTCTCCCTATTGATACTCATAAAATTACAGAGACACATGAAAAAAGTGCCTATCTTGTGTTCCTCAGAAAAAAAAAAAAAAAAAAAAAAAATTTCATTCATTACGCAAAGTAAAGTTATTACTACTGAGATATAAGGGCAACAACTAAGAACATAAAACGCAAATGCTTAAATACGGGCACAAATAAATATTCATTAGAGCAATATTATATTTATATATATATATATATATATACGTACACACACACGTACTCGTGGGGCACTAAAGGGAATAAATACATAAAAAGCAATATTCGCATTTATATAAGATGAAAAAAAAAAATGCTCTCGGACTCACGAAAGGAGTGACAAAAAACAGTGCAGTAGATTTATATATAATATTATAAAACTTCCCTCAATTTTGCCATAAAAAGAAGGGGAAGCGAATGGACAACTTTGGAAATTGAGGGGGAGGAAAACATGTAATAAGAAAGTGCAAATACAAGGGGGGAACTACCATACACAAGCAAATACATGTGTACATATATAAACATGTATGCATGCACATTCTTATTTATATGCCTTGCGTACGCCCAAAGAAGCAGCCCTAATTTTTTCTAAAGGTACAGGCATACAAGCATATATAAATACATATATAATATATATATATATATATATATATATATATACAAACGCAGTCTCTCACATATATATACACACTCGTGCATGCGTGCGTATGAATCGAGGCTCCAAGAGCAGGGCAGCTTAAATAATGACTTCAAATACCCCAAAATATAATAAGGGTCTAAAGAAGGAGGAAGCACCTCCGTACGGGGAAGTTTTAGTAAAGTGTGCGGAAGATGAGAACTGCGACTACCAAACTAAGATAAAAGTAAACATAGGAAATAACCAGAGGATATTATTGCTTATACGGCATTATAAAGAAGAGTATTATTTAATAATACATCAACATAAATTAATAGTAGCTTATCCAATGTATTATACTGGAATAGCTCCTGAAAAATCGATATATAGCTATAAAGGTTTTTATGAAAGAGGAGATGATGACTTTGATAAACAGAATAAAAGAGGACATGATAGATGCATGAAATATGAAATGAATCTTCATGAAAGGTCAAGTATTCCTGTCTTCAAAGGGTTTAATGATAAGTCTTTTTCTATGTGTTGTTCCTGTTTCGATATTCCTTTTGCATATGAAAATATTAATACTGTATATCCGGATTTCCCTAAAGATATGCGTTTAGAATGTCCTACAGATAACAGGTGGAATAGGAAATTATTTAAAGAAAGACTAGTGTCTATTAAGAGAAGTGTTCGTCATTTACTACCATTCTATGCAATATTTCGTTTTAAAAAGGAAGTAAAATTATATCTTATTTTTAATATTACAATTATAAAAAAGGAAAAAAGTTTTTCCGACTACTATAATTTATATGAAGAAAAAACAAATTTAACTGCAACAAGTTATAGATATGTATTAGATGAGTTAACCAATTTTATGAACATATATGATAACAACAAGATAGTTAGTATATCTTATTCTTCATCCGCCTTTGATGATATTATTATTCCTAAATTTTATAATAATTATTTATTATACCCATTTTATCCTGAAGAATTGTATAATATTAAATATGACACGTTAGATTATGGATGCTCATACAACATAGCTGATAAATTTGAATGTATAGAAAGTGATGAAAGTAGGTGTACATATACTGAATCTAACTGCTTAAAGAAAACTATACTAATACCAAGACACTATATTTCACAGAGTAGTGAAGAAGTTTGTGGGATCATAGGTTCTAATCTTAATTCAAGTGAGAAGGAACAACACTGTGTTGCTAAACATGAATGTATTCAAAATACAGTAGAATCATATTTAAATAAAGCAAAAGAATTTACAAAAGGAAATGAAGATATAGTCACAAAATTACCAGTAATAAATGGAAAATATCCTCATTATATTTTTCAAAAAAAAGATTATAATAAACAGAATGCTGATAAAAGAACTGTTGATTATTTCACAGATACTAATATCCATCATTATGTTGCTTATGAGTATTATAAGGAAGACCGCACGGAATTTATTATAAACTTAAGAAACAAAAAGAAGCAAAACCTGGCTATGAGGGATTCCTTTGCCCCAATGGCCTATGGACAGGCCAATCCCCCTACCCAAAACCACACGGGGATGGGAGGAAGGAGCAGTGTAAGTGATGTAAAAGGCATAAACGACATACGCAGCATGCGCAGTAATAACCCTGGCAGTAGTGAACTGCGCTACAGAGTGCAAGGGGGAGAAGCGCCTGAAGGGGAAGAGGACAGGAATGCGTATGACAGCATCATCTTTTACATGGAAACGCTGAATGAGTTAAGAATAATCAACATTTTATACTCAGATGTATGTGATAAAGTAAATGAAGACAAATGTGGAGTCCTCGTGCACGTATGGAACCCATCGAAGGAAGCTGTTAAAGCAAGACTAAAATTACAATGTAATATAAAATCCGAGGGAAAATATACGAGTGAAAAAAATTTAGTATATGATGAAGGGGTATATCAATTTTTGTTTTTTTTTCAAGTACCTATAGAAACCTTTAAACTTTTTAAAAATTGTAATGTTTATGCTTATGGTGCTTTTAAGTTATATGATGTACAGACATATGTTGAACATAAAAAAGGATTTATTAGAAATCTTTTTTATCATAAAACTAAAAATATTAGTAGTATGAAATTATACTCTGATGGGATAAGGAGATTCATTTGTTGTTCAGAACATACGGAAATTTGCAAAATTAAGAATATTCCTCATTGTACTGT
The DNA here is from genome assembly GCF_900090045.1 of Plasmodium malariae. Classification (NCBI taxonomy): domain Eukaryota; phylum Apicomplexa; class Aconoidasida; order Haemosporida; family Plasmodiidae; genus Plasmodium; species Plasmodium malariae. The sequence goes on from NC_041784.1 coordinate 1,194,444, forward strand.
TGACGAAACTTTAAACTTGTTAAATGTTTTCTTCTTTATCTTATTTCTAATATTTGTTGTTATTGTCTTTCTCACTGGAAATAATAACAAAAGAAATAGAATATCCAGTCAGGTTAATGCTGGAAGTAGCCAAAACTCCTCCGTAGATGATGACAAGGATAGCTGATATGCGGTTAGCACCTATACTTCTGGGAATAAGAAGTGATATTATATATTGTAAATATAATTATTTATATAAAAATGGATTACCCTCACGTACAAACAACTGCACACTACTTGCGCGAAGACACCCTATTCGACCGCTATATCAATATAGGTAAACTTTATTCAGATAGTTATACATGCATATTTTACTTATTTGTGGAAATAGAAATCACTTAGAGGGGTGAAAAAGAGAACCTACAACACAGTGCTCATGAGGGAAATAAAAAAAAAAAAAAAAAAAAAAAAAAAAAAAAAGATAGAAAAACAAATGAATATATAAATAAATATATAACTAAAATTGTCAGCATTATGTCTACAGAGACATATATTTTGAGCACTCTGCCCCCATCCCCATCTCAAACTCGTCCCTGCTAAAATGTAGAAGGCCAAATGTAGCACCCTGTTACCCCATGCCAATATACTGTTGTTATGACGTCATTAAGACTTCAATATTATGTCAGTAAATTTGTTTCTTATCCGATTAATTTATTCTCACCTTCTCACCCTTCTTTTCTATTTTTTTTTTTTTTTTTGAGTAAATTCATGTCCATTTTTTCACTTACATTACTTAGAGTAGCCGCCTACATATACATTACAAACAGTCCAAAAAAAAAAAAAAAAAAAAAAAAAGACTTAATTTTTCTAAATATATCAATAAATTGTTCCATGTTAAACATTTCCACACCTGTACAGGTAACTCACAACTGAAAGTATGCATTTATATTATTCGGTTTAAATGTTTCACGTAACTCTGCAAACGTGAAGGACCCATTTTGCATAATAAAATGTTAAATGGTGTATATATGATTAAAGAGAACAGTAACTATAATACTCCTTTTGCACATCCACGAGGAGTCTGAAAGTGGGATCCAGTGGATGAAAAGCGAAAAAAAAAAAAAGAAACACTTACAAGGACAATTATTTTTTTTTTTTCCCCCCCCCAGATGTTTCTACGGGTACCCTTATTCCTTCTATATAGCCAATTACAGGTGAAGTACTTCACTCTTATGCTTTTATTCTAAAATGTTGTTGCAACATCGTTCAGCATGCACGCGTACAAATATGTATACATATATGCGTATACATATACGTAGACATATACATTATGACTGCCACAATTTTTAAAAAAAATGCATTTAAGCTGAATGTTTTTGATCCTCTTTCGTTCGCTCATCCAGGTTCCCATTTTTTTCTCTAGAGCTACTGTTCACACGGATCAAATGAGTGGATATGTTTTGCTATATTCTGGCATATTTTGAAACATTTTGTTATGTTATGTTACACTTTGATATATCATGTTATATTTTGCTAAATTTGCTGCATTTTGTTTTATTTTATTTTTCGGAAAAAGGAGACAACCTTCTTTGGAGATAACCCCTTGTGTGGCGCAAGGAATAGGATGAAGAAAAATAAAAAATATGGTTAAAATAATTTCTAACTGTTCTCTTAAACTTTTGTTCTGTCAAATGCCTTTGAGAGGTATATATTACTCACATTAAGAAGTTTTAAATATATTTTTTATATTTTTTGAAAATTATTTATTTTTAAAAATGTGCATGCAGACTTAACATTAACGTGCGATTAACTTTTTTTTATTTTATTTTTTTTTTTAAATATGGACTTGGTTACATGTGAGAGCAAGTACTGTTATAAATAAATAAATAAATATGTACACATATCAATATATGTGTATTTATGAGTATTTACATCTATTTACATATATTTATGTCTATATACTGCTATTTACGTAAATTTACATGCGTTTGTATGGGATAATTCCCCTTTAATGTTGTTGTTTTCTCTTGCTTGAGCTCTTGTTCTTCAAGTAAACTTCTCGATATAACCTCACACGACATACAACAGTTGTTCCTGTGGCTTCATATTTAATCTAGATTTCCAATTATCCACTCTACATCTTATACTTTGCTTCTTCTCCACTTCCCATCTTCTACTCCCCCTCATTTTTCTCCATTTTTCCCGTTTACCAACCCGTCAAGCGCGTAATAGCCATTTTAGTTATTATATAAAAATATACGTTTAAAGCCAACTTTTTTTTTTTTTTTTTTTTTCTTAAATAGTAGACAATAATAATGGGAACACAGGGGAGCCTTTCTTCACCTTCCTCCACAATTTACGATTCCACATGCATATCCAAGGAGAGTACGGAGGAGAGGGATGATACCCCCCCTTCCTCTGAGTATAAAAGAAGTGATAAGAATTGGTTTGCAGTTGAAAATATAAAACTCCGAAATAAAATAAAACATTTAAAGGGAAAATGCGAAAAAATCAGAAGGGCCCTGAATGTCAAGTGAGTGCACAAACGGAGCGCCGGAACGTACGCGCGCATATGAATGTGTGTGTATACGTACGTACGTGTATGTATATATATGTATATATATGTATGTATATATATGTATGTATATGTATATATATGTATGTATATATATGTATGTATATGTATGTATATATATGTATGTATATATATGTATATATATGTCTGTATATATATGTATATATATGTATGTATATATAGGTATGTATATGCGTGTATGTATATGCGTGTATGTATATGTGTGTATATATGCGCGAGTTCACTTGCGTACGTACGTGCTTCCAATCAAATGAACCGACAGAGGAACATGTTCGCGCCCTCATGTGTCTCATTTCTAGGTGCGAACTTCTCAAAAATAGACAAGAAACACAGCCGAACAAAAACTTCTACATAGAACTAGATAAAATACTGAGTAAAAGGAAAAAAGGAAAAAAATTTAAAAACACTTACATTCAAACGGATATAAACTTTCTAAACCCCTTTTTAAAAACATGGGGATGTTACTTTGAAGACTATGATATTAAAAAAATTTCAAGTGATGGAGAAGTTGAAAATTTAAGAAGAAAAAGATTTCAGAAAAGTATAAGTGAAATTCGATATGATAAAAATATTCAAATAAAACGCAACGATTTAAATGAAGAAGGTAAATGTGAAAAAAAAAAAAATAAACAAAATTTTAGTTCGTACATTGATAGAAAATACTCCATTATTAGTAAAAATTCAAATTCGCTTAAAATTCCTCAGCATATTATATACAAAAAAAATAATTTAAAATATAGCTTATATACCGATGATGAAATCATTTTCATAAAAGAAATAACGGAGGATGTTCCTAGGAAGGGAAAGCATGAGGACCACCACCAGGAAGAGCAGGATATGCAGGAAGACGTGCAAATACCTCTTGAAAGTGATCCATTCGCTAGAACTAGCAGCTTACAAGTAAAGGGAGATTATAAATGTAACGGGGAAGGTGCCATCGGCCAAAATGATACGCAGAAAGTCGTCATTCAGCTAAGTGATAACCGACAAAGGGGTTATCCTTTGCTTGATAGGGGATACGTTATCTCAGGGCATGGACTACCGGGAGAAAATTTAAAAAAGATGCGAAGGACCTATGATGAAAATAAATATAAATCTTACAGCATGCACAAAAGCAATAACATACATATACACGATGATAAGAAGTCATATAGTAGTAAAATAGAGGAGGGGTATGCCGGGAACACCTGCGAAATGGAAGTAGCACCTAGTGAGGAAGATAACAATGATTTCACATTGAGGAAAGAGAAATTTTCTCTTAATTTTTTTGACACAAGTGCTATTTCGAAAAACGACTGTGGTGTACTTGCGAATGAAATAGATAGCAAACTACAGGGTACTGGAAAAAAAAAAAAAAAAAAAAATTGTACATCTTCAGATGAACAAAGTATTCATGGTAAAGTGGTAAGCAACGAAGAGATGAAGGTACAGCAGAAGAGGGGGAATCCAAATGAAGGTGATGCAATCCATGTTAAATGCAGAAGAAATAAACTCTTTTTCAAAAACAACAGTATTCATCATAATGAAAATGATAACATAATAAACCAATATATGTATCATTATGAAAAGCCAATAGGAAAAAGTTGGAGTTGGTCTAATTTTGCAGAAATAGATATAAATAAACAAAACAAAGAAGACTTTCGTTCTACCGAAAAAAATGCTAATGAAAGAAGGATAATAAGAGATGATACAAATAAGAATAACAATATGAATATTATTTATTGCAGTTCTTTTGAAAGTAAAAAAAGAAACAGTATTTCGAATACCATTCAACATGTATTTGTAACAAATAGTGGAAGTAGTGGTAGTCTATTCAACAAAAGTGTAAGGAGCAATTTGAGAAACGAAACTCTGTTCAAAGGGGAAGTCACACATTGTGATAATGGATATACACAAAATGGAAAGACATGTTTTAACCTAACTTCAAAAAGTGAAGAGGAAAATTATGAAAAGATATCACTACTATCAAATCATTTTAGTAATATCGGAACGTGGTGTTGTCAAAAGAACTCTGACAAAATGGCATATTCTTCATATTTTATGGAGAATAGAAAAATGTGGTCTTTACCACAATACAATAGTAGTAAATACGAATCAGTCATAGCACATGAAAATAAAAAGGGGTCAAGTTGTAACTGGTCAGAATACATGATTAAAAAAAAAAAAAAAAAAAAGTTATCAGTGGGCATTTGTGAAGCAATACCACTTAATGAGGGGAAATTTTCTCTTCGTGGAAATATTATTTTTCGGGAAAGAGCACCTCAATCGGCATCAAGTAAAATAGCAAAAAAAAAAAAAAAAAAAGAAAAAGAGAAGAAAACAAATGAAAAAGAAAATAAAAAAGATAACAAAAATGAAAATAAAAACTACGATGGTAGTAATAATAGTAATAAAAATGGTGGTAGTAATGGTAAAAATATTAGCAATAACTTAAAATCAGTGTCTCCCTCTGCCTCTTCTCTACAAACAGAGGATGAAACGACATTATTTAACTCCGAAAAAGATTATCACTATATAAAGAACATGGATGATACCAACAAAAATGAGAAGAAAGATACCCCAGGTAAAGAAGTGAATCTACTTCAACATAAACATTATCACTTAGCTTCAGAAAGGAAACAACTATTAAAAAATTCAAATGAAAATTACTACCAACTGCTTAACATGGGTGGTAATAATGAGGACACAACATCTTTGAATGATAACAACGAATTTTCGCTTAGCGATGTTGAAAAGATTGAAAAGAGCTCCCATCAAATTTGGAAAAGATCACTACAGCATAAAAAGAAGGCATTTCTCTTTTACCTATAGTATGGGGATACTTCCCCCCCAACCCACTGCATACCAAGCTCTCTCTCCCACCTTGTTAAAGAAAGTAATGCAATAATACTTTAAGTATTCATACAGGCATTTACATATATACATATATATATATATATTACATAACAACCACATGGTATGACACGGTATGCACTTGGCTTGTGGGCAATAACCACCACCACACAAACACTAGCGCACGATGTTTTTTATCCCCTTTCGAATCATATGGAGGAAAATAAAAAATATGTTTAAATTAGAAAAAAATTATTGGTAAGGTTAAGAAAGTTCTGTATTTTACATTATTACATAAAATGTAAAAAAAAAAAAAATTAAACACAGGGTACGATAAAACATAAAAACATGAACATACTCATATGTACGCGGTGTGTGCGCATTTACTCATATATATATATATACATTTAGGTGCATACAACACGCGTCCATACATGCGGTATATAAAAAAAAAAAAAAAAAAAAAAAAAATAAAATGCATAAAAATAATAATGTTTTATTTTTTCATTTGTAAAAAGTTTTATTATAGGTAGAGGGAAATAAAAAGCATGTGCGGATGTGGTACACTTGATTCCTATTTTCTTATTTTTTTTTTTTTTTGTTCTTTTTGGTCGTTTATAACTTTTCTCAATTAAATATAAATAAAAACAATTAAAAGAAAGACTACAAATAAAACTGCAAATAAGATATCGCAATAGAAAATGTAAAAACAACTCGGTAAAATGTACGCGACGTCTATATTCGTTTTAACAATTTGTATTTATATAAATCCTTTTAAAAGGCTCACATATATGTATACATAGGTAATATAATTTATGTAAAAAATTTTTGGAAACTACGTTAACTTGCATGTGGAAACGCCATGTTGCGTATTCTTAAAGTTGATAAATACTCCTATGCGAGCGTAGTAAAACGTATACAGAGGTATGTAACACTTGCACGCTAAAAAGACTAATTACAATTTTTATGTTGTCATTTTGAAAAGGGTATTCAGTAGCATTACCATATGTACTCCTTTTTGTGTTATTAATCCAAACCATTCACATTACTGTTACTGTTTTTCTGTTACTATTACTATTTTACTATTATTACTATTATTACTATTATTATTATTATTTTATTATTTTTTTATCCGGTCAAACTGCTGAATACGCAATTCTCCCACTTAACACTTCTTATTTCTAGTTATTGCTGCTTATATCTAAACATTTGGTTACTTGTCCCTTTTATCAGCTTTCTTTTCTCTTCCTCTCTCCCCTTTTCTTGTCAGCCACTTTTGTTCATTTTCCACATGAGTCTTATCACACTGATCTGGTTTTAAAAATAGATTTGCTCGTGTCGCCATAAGTCTCTATCTGACGTTCCCAATATTTCCAACATTCCCAATTTCCTCAAGTTTTTTCAACGGAAAAATAATGCATCTATCTAATACGGTACAGCATTCTTCTTTTTGAATACAGTTTTTGATGTTTTAATTTCCAAGTAGCTATCCTGCCTAATGGTTTAAAATCAAGATATTGTTAAAATAAAAAAAAATGCATGTATATCCTCCGTTATTTAGTAATTATTACTGCTTCTACTACTGCTACTACTGCTTCTACTACTGCTACTACTGCTTCTACTACTGCTTCTACTACTACTACTACTACTACTACTACTGTTCTTCCCCCTTGGGGTTTGCCACTTTCAGTTGCTCAAATTTTTTTTTTAAATTTTCACATGACTCGTTCATAAATTTCGACACATATTCCCATCCGGATTTACTCAGTATCTCTGTACACTCATCGTCCGGACATACATCTCTTAATTTCTCAATGTACTTACCAATAAACAAAATAAAATCATCAATTTTTTTTGAAGTAATTGCTATATCTGACTCTTCAATTGCTGTTCCATCATTGGAATGTACGACTTTCTTTACAACCTTCAACAACTTTTTATATTTCTTTACATATTTTTTTGCTAATTTATTTATACTATGTTGGTTCATTTCTTTTATATTACAATGTTTTATTTTATTTAGAATTTCATCTTCTGTTAATTTTCTTTTTTTTTTTTTTCTTTTTTGATTTTTTTTTTCTTTTTTCCTTTCATCTCCTCCATCTTCTTCTTCTTCTTCTCCTTCTCCTTCTCCTTCTCCTTCTCCTTCTTCTTCTCCTTTTTCCTCTTCTTGTTGTTCTTGTTGTTCCTCTTCACTGTCATAACTATTTTTTTCAAAATTTTCTTGTTCATTGTTAATTACTCCTTCGCTACCTACAACAGAATCGTTATTACTTTTTCGCGATCTTGTGCTTCTTCTTCTAATAACTTTATGATTTTCGTATAACTGGTTCTTATTACTCTTTCTATAACTCCTCCTTACAATATTGTTATTACCTCCACTACCGTCATCATCTTCCTCATCGTCATCGTCTTCCTCATCTTCTTCCTCATCTTCTTCATCTTCTCTATCTTTGCCGTCATTTTCATCCTCAATGTTTTTCTTTTTACCACGTTTATTTTTGTTTTCGTTCGATGAGGAGTACTCAGATGAGTCCATACAATTGTTCTTAATATCGTTACCATTACTAACACAGTTGTTGTTGTTCATGCTGATACTGTTTAAATTTCCGATGCCGCTGATGCTACTTTGTCCGTTCCCATTAGTGTTACTACTTTTTCCGCTTTTTCCGATTTTTCCACTTTTGCCGCTTTTTCCGGTTTTATCATTTTTGCTGCTTTTTCCACTTTTGTTACTTTCATTTCGTAATGAAACTACTTTTGCTCCTCTTTTTTTTTCATGTGCGAGCGTTTCAATATCTTGACGACCCGACAAGGCATTTGCATGAATACCTCCTACTCCACCTCCGTAATTATTATTGACATTATCCTTCTCCCCTTTTTTCAAACCAGATCCCACTGCTCTTCTCTTTACTACAACCTCCTCTTCATTAGCTTCTCTTTCCTCAAACAAGTTAGCCGTTTTTACCCTTTCGCTGCTTCTTCTTCCGTAGTGATTTTGCCTGTTACCGCCACCACCACTACCCATTGCATTAGGATTATTACTACTACTATTGTTATTATTATTATTATTACTGTTATTGTTATTGCTGTTTTCTTCCGATTTTTCATCTTTCGTAATGTTGTTACGACTACTCAAACCTCTATTACTACTCTTCTCCTCTTTTACCCCTTCACTATTCTTATTTCTACTTCTAGTCCTTCTTCGCTTCTTACTAGTCGTTTCTCTCTTATTACTAGAGTTATATTCGTCAATCATTTTTAATATTCGTACACACCTCATTTTAACCTTATCGCATTTAATGTTTTTCATATGAGCTAGATTTAAATTTACATCTGCACATATTTCATTAAATGCACCAAAACCGTATACATATACTCCTTTAATTAAATTTTCATCATCCTCCTTTGACCAAGCCTTTACATCTTTTGTCGCTAAATCTCTTAAATGGTTGAATATGTAATCGGGCAATTTTAACTTCAAATAATTTTCCGAATCGTCGGGGATAGTTACTCCAGTTGTTGATCCGATTGCTGTATCTCCACCCGTTATTGCTCCGGTTTCTGCTCCATTTGCTGCACCTCCAGTAGTTTCAACTGTTGTTGTAGCATTCACATCTACGGTCAGAGATGAAAAGGTATGTACAACCGTTTCAGTAACTCCCTCCGTTCCTGTTCCATTAACCTCTTCTTCCTTTTTACCTTTTCCTTTACCACTTTTTGCATTTTTATCCTGCACAGAGTCAGGTGTTACATTAGTAGTATTCGCTTTTAACGGTAATTTAAAGCTGTATTCATTATCATTATTTTGTTCTTTAATAAAATCGTGTAAACTTTTAAATAATTGCAATCGTTGACAAAGATCTATAGCATTTGCTCTATTCGTACCTATATAAAATGTATAAGCATCTATTTTCCTTATTCGTTCACTACCTTTTATCTTGATATTTGAATCGCTTTCATCATTGGACAGATTTTCATTGTCCTTACCATTTAAGAACTCGTTGAATTTGTTCGAATCACCAACTTTGTCCGCTTCGTTCTTCACCTCCTCCATAATCTCTCCCTTTATCTCGCTTTTAACTTCGTTCTTTACTTCATCCTTAACCTGGCATTTAACCTCGTCTTTAATCTGACCCTTAACCAGGAATTTCTCTTCTCCCTCTTCCTCCACTCCATTCGTTTTCATTGATCCCATAAACTTTGTAAAAGTATCACTTGCAACAGTGCCACCACTACTTCCACTCGTACCACTGTCTTTCTTTATTTTACATCCCACTTCCTTCGTTTTTATATTATTATCGTTTTGTTCTCCATCTGCCGATAGCATGCTTGTAACTCCGTCCTTATTTTTTATTTCCTCGCCTTGCTCTTCTTCCTCCGCTTCTTTATCTTCTCTTCCTTCGACTTCTCTTACAGCTTCTTCTTCCCCTACTTCTTCATTCCCTTTGTGCTCCTTCTCGCCAATTTCACAATTGGCATCACTTTCAACATGTTCTTCCCCCTTTATGTTGTCCTTATCAACACCCTCCTCTACTTCCTGCTTCTTTTTATTCAAATCATCACATGGTGTTACCATTACTTTATCGTTGCCGTTGTCAGTTGTCCCGCTCTTCATCCTCTTCCTTTTCTCCTTACCCTGTTCTTCATCTTTATCCTTCATCACTTCCCCTTTCACATCTCCATCATTATCATCATCCTCATCATCCGCACCCACGTCGTTTTCCCTCTCGAGTGTGTCCTCATCAGTTCGTCGGGGATGGACAACATCTTCCGATTTCATCATCACTATCATGTTGTTATTGTCATTGCTGTTGTTGTTGTTACTGTTTATGTTACTGTTATTGATGTTGATGCTGTTATTGTTTGTGTTCTCTTTAGATACTCTCTCTACTATCTCTTTGCATGTGTCTACTATGCTGTTCAACTCCGTGAGAATAACATTCTTATCGACTTTAACTAATTTTGCATCCTCTCGTATATCATCTAAACGCAAAACTGGGTTTCCAAATTTTAAGAGAGATCTATATAAGCGGAACTTGTCCTTTTCAGTAATATGTGTAGATGTCCTTCTTCTCCTTTTCTTTTTCACATTTTTATTTCTCTTATGATATTTGACAGTATATTCTTCACTATCATCATCATCATCATCATCAAGCATATTGTTATTTGTTCCATTATTATGACCAGTAGTAGGTGTACTTATTTCTACATACACATTTCTCATATCTCTTGTTCTAGTTTTCCTAGGTACATGTATTAATAATTCTTCTTCTTTCATCCTCTTCAGTTTTAATCTTTCCTCTAATGGTATAGTCTTATCCCAGAAATCTTTATCATTTTCCTCTTCATCTAATTCATCTGCTTTAGTTGAATCATTATATATATTACTTTTTAAATTTGCTGGTGGTTCATATTTAAATTCTGTAATATTATTATACGAGCTGAGTAGATCGTCTGCTATTCCTCCTCCTCCGCTTGTACCAGTACTATTGTTTGCATTTCCAAACAAGTTATTATTATTACTATTAAAAAAGTTATTGGCATTTTGTAAACTATTCAGTTCTGAATTTAAATCCTTATTTGCATTATTTGCATTTTCATTTGCTTCTGCTTCTTCTAAAATTTTATCCAAATCTACATCTACTCCTTTGATTACATTTTCCTCTTCTTCTACTTTCTCTTCATCCATTTTTTGTGGGGAATATTTAGAGCTATTTTTTTCCCATAATTTTTGAGCACCAAATTTTAAAATTTTTGATAGTTCTTCTCTTGTAAAACCATTGGATGCACTTCCACCTTCTGCACCAATGTAATTCACATTGTCATTTTGCTTCTTATTTAATCCTTGTACAACTAATGTGTCTAATACCATCTTCACCTTTGCTCTTTCTAAAATGGTTTGTTCAATAGAATCTTTTGTTACTAAACGGTATATTTGAACTGTCTTGGTCTGACCAATACGATGTGCTCTAGCACCTGCTTGTAAATCGTTCTGTGGATTCCAATCTGAGTCATAGATAATAACAGTATCTGCGGAGGTTAAATTAATTCCTAATCCTCCTGCTTTCGTAGATAATAGAAATACAAAATCATCAGAATTTTTACTATTAAAATGATTCATTGCTTTTTTTCTCATTTCTTTTGTCATAGTTCCATCTAATCGTTGATGTTTAAAACCTCGAAGTGTTAAGTATTCACTCAAGATGTTTAACATCTTTACCATTTGTGAAAAAATTAGAACACGATTTCCTCTTTCTTTTAATCTTATTAACAATTTCTCTAATAGACATATCTTACCACTTGAGTACACTAGTCGTTCTTTATATTCATCCTTATCTATTGGTTCACAACACAAAAATGGATGATTACACACTTTTTTTAATTCCATACATATATTTTGTAGAGAATTTTTAGCACCCCCAGAAGCTTTGGCTAGTTGTTCATAATTTTTGGTTAAAATGTTCTTATAAAATTCTATTTGTATTGGGGATAATTCAACCCTTAATATCCTTTCCACTTTATTTGGCAAAGACTTTTCTACATCCTTTTTCACTCTTCTTAAAATAACCTCATGTAATTCATGCTGCAATTGTATTAGTTGTTTTTGTTTAGCCTCACCAATTAAACTCGTGTTTTCAATTTCATTATATTTTTTTTGAAAGGATTCATAATATGTATATTGCTGTGGGTTTAAGAAATGTAATAAGGTCCATAATTCTTCTAAATTGTTATGTAAGGGGGTTCCACTTAATAAAAGCTTCGATTCTGCCATAAATTGTTTTAATTCTATAAATCTTTTTGATTGTCTATTCTTCAATTGATGTGCTTCATCCACAACCATTAATTGCCATGGCATTTTTTTCAATAACTCTACATCACTCACACTATTTAGTATTGATGGTGTAGTAATACACACATCAAATTTGTATCTATAACCTTTATTTGGTACATACACTTTCTTTAACTCATGTGTCCTTATTAATTCTCTACTTACTGCATTCCCATGGTAACATACCACATTAGCCTGGGGTAACCAACTCTTAAACTCATTTAACCAATTGTCAACCGTAGACTGTGGAACTATTACTAAATATGGTCCTACTAGTTTCTCTTTGTATAACATATGACCAACAACTGCAATCGTTTGTACTGTTTTACCTAATCCCATTTCATCTGCTAATAATACACTTAAATTTCTTTTCATTCTACTTACTATCCAATTTAAACCTGTTAACTGATATGCTCTTAACTTCTTTGCATTTAAATAAAAAGGAGTTTCATTATATGGATCAAATTTGGTTGCTGTCAAAGGTCCTCTATTCCATACACTCGAAATTGCCTTCATTCCATATATTTTATTCTCTCTATCAAAGTATTCATCAATTAAATTTTCAAAACCATGATCTATCAGCGTTTGTTTTGTTTCTTCTGTACACTGGTCATATGCACAACTCATCCATTTCACTAAAAATAATTGTTCATTTGTTGTTTCACTTATCTTATGTGTTACTATTCTTTCTGCATGTATTGCATCCATTTCTATTTGCTTCTTTATTTCCGTGTATATCTTTTCCTGCTCTATTTCATCAGCAGTCATATACTTCCTCTTTTGAAAAGACAATTTTATTTTTTTAATATAATTGTCTACTTTCTTTAAACCATTAAAATGCTTTAAATAATCGTATGTACAAAAAAAATTATGAATATGTGATTTGCCAATCCATTTTATCAAAAATTCTACTTCATTTACATCAACAATATCTTCTTCTTCATAAAAATCATCCAAGTTTCCATCCTCATTATCTACATTTGTTTCACCGCTAACTGTAGCACTAGCCAACATCGCTACTTTGTCATTTCCTCCCTCAACATTACTATTGCTGCTCTCGTTTACGTTCTCATTTCCACCAACGGTTACTCCTCCCTCCGCATTGAGAGAACTGGCACCATTTACATTTCCAGCAACTGCTACATCACCAATCACCTGACTACCAACCGCTGTACGGCTGACCACGGCGACCTTGTCATCATTGGCGCCAGTGGACGCATCGGTTGACTTATTATTACCCTTCTTATTGATGTGCAGAAAGGGGTTATTCTTTATGTTATTAATATTATCATAATCAATAATTTTCCTGTGGTGTAAGACTCGGTCTATTCCTCCCATGCTCTGCTTCTCTTGCTTTAACAAATATTTCTCTTCATCTACTTTTTTATCCTCTTCATCGGTTTCAAAATAATTATCCATCTGGGCATAATTATACACTTTCCTTCTTTCTCTTAAATTTGTTCTTCCTCCTTCTACTACTCCAATATTAGGTGAAACAAAAATATCATTTTTTTCATTTCTTCGAGCTTTCTCATTATATTTTTCATCAAATGCATCATATTGTAATGATTTCTTATTACCATTTTTTGTAGCAGCTTTTTTTACATATGAATTAACATACAATTCGTTATCATCATCATTGTCATCTTCAGATCCAATTAAAGTACTAACATTTTTTTTTTCTTTTTTTTTTTTTTTTCTTTCTTGTTCATATCTGATTTCTTTGTTTTTGTCGATTGTCTCCCTGGGCCATTATTATTAGTGTTCTTCCTTTGGTACTTGTTATTATTATTCGTACTACCTACAAGATGATTAATGTTGCTACTACCCATGCTCATGCTGTTTATGTGGCTCATCATCATCATACTATTACAATTACTAATATTATTGCTATTACTATTATTATTGCTATTACTATTACTATTACTGTTACTATTACTCTTATTATTATTATTATTGTTATTGTTAGGGTTGCTACTATTGTTATTATTACTGCTATTGTTGACGCTACCGCTGTTAAACTCTTCTTCGTTCTTGAACTGGTCTATATTCATATGATAGCTACTACCACCACCACCCATATGCGCAGGCATAATGTTATTATTCCTGCTGTTTAATATTCTCATATTAATATCGTTTGCATAATTGCGATTGTTTATATAATTATTCATATTGTTATAATTATTTATATTATTTATGTTTATAATATTACTTAGGTTATTATTACCATTATGTGCACTGTTGTTATTATTACTAAGGAGCGACTCGTTAAAAGACTTCCCGCTGTCCATTGATTTTAACGCACTGTTATTATTACTAATACCGCTAATTCCGTTAATGCTGTTAATATTGTTATTAATACTGCTCATGCCACTAATACCGCTCATACTGCTGATGTTATTGTTACTACCAATATTGCTCATATTATTATTATTATTATTATTATACCTATTGTCCCCCCCTCCATATGTATTTATAATATTATAATTATTTATGTTCGTCATTTTGTTCATATTATTATATGCACTGTTCATGTCATTTATACTATTAATTATGTTTAAGTTTTGAAAATTATTATTACTGCTGTTATTCATATTACCCTTGTTCTGAATATTATATGAATTCAAATTATTAAACATGTCAACGTTCATGGGATATTTTACATTATAATTGGGGAACAGCGAATATGCATTATTTGCACTGTTCATATTTTTTATACTGTTCATGTTGTTCATACTGCTCATATTGTTCATACTGCTCATATTGTTCATACCTCCCATATTGCTCATACCGCCCATAACGTGCATGCTCCCCACATTACCCATCATTTCAAAGTTATTACTTCCTAGATCCTTCATTTCATTTTTTGCTTCTTTCATTTTATGACTCCCCTCCATGTCGATATGTTTATGCTTTTTATAAGCACCTGTATCTAGACTATTGTTCATCAAAATTCCATTTGAAATATAACTGTCTGCTGCTACTGCTGCTCCTTTGTTCTTTCTAGATTTTGGCATCACAGAAGAAGCAGCTTTATTATCTTTCAAAGATAAACTATTACTACCACCAATTACTCTTCCGGTTGCTGTCGTCATTCCCTTTTTCCCATTTGTCAGAATTTCCTCCTTTGCATTTTTATCCTTGTTAATAACACTACCATCATCACTACTTTTTAAAGTCATGTGGTTCATTGAAAAGTTATCATACGGATATTCGTTTAAATTGTTATTGTATGATAGCAGTTTATTATTATACATATTATTCATGGGATGAAATCGTATATTACTATTAACATCTCCTACATTATTAGATTTATTATCTAACATGTTATTTGTCCTATAGGTTGCTATATTACATATGCTTCCAATACCTTTAATATTCGTACTGCTATTCATCATCATGTTACTAATGTTTTTATTGTTACTATTAGTACTATTCATCATCATGTTATTCATCATTTTATTATTTAAAATTATATTGTTGTTAACCATATTCATAATTACGTTATTTGGTAAGCCTGATGCGTCTGTACCTAGATGACTTTTGTTTACGTTCGAGTTGGAATTATTGTTGCTGTTATGCATACCTCCATTATCACTTACACCATTTATCATATGCCCATTATTCATGTTCAAACTATTTGAACTCATATTATTAGGAGAGGGCTTCATTTGCATTGACTTATCTATACCTCCTCCTACTACTATTCCCCCTGGTATACCCTTGCTTAACATACCTAGCGCATTACAATTAATGTTATCCACATAATTTGGTGTATTTAGATTACTGGAATAATTATTCGTACTACTACTATTACTTACGTTATTACTATTACCACCAATGTTATTACTACCACCAATGTTATTACTACCACCAATGTTATTACTACCACCAATATTATTACTACCACCAATGTTATTACTACCACCAATGTTATTACTACCACCAATGTTATTACTACCACCAATATTATTACTAGCGTTATTCATGCTATTATTACTAATATGATTATTACTGTTACTACCACTTTTTGCAGCATTTTCAAAAGTGGAGGAGGTGTTGGGATGGTGATTGTAATTACTTAAAGATGGATTATTACTATTCATTATATTCATATTTGCTTTGAAACAGTTAGACGATGATCCATATAACCCATTGTTTACATACGAAGGATAGTAATTACCATGCATGTTAAACGTGTTTGAATTATTTCGTAAAAGCATATCATTTCTTTGATAGCACACATTGTTATTTATAAAATTATTTTGTTTTATGTTATTATGTGTCATAAAATTTAGGTCTTTGTTATTTGGCTTCACATCATTACTGCTAATACTGTTGCTGTTGATGTTGCTGTTATTATTACTATTATTATTGTTATTACTATTACTATTATTATTATTATTATTATTACTACTACTACTATTATTATTATTACCACTGCTATTACTGCTGCCACCATGCACGGCGGACTTCATATTTGCCATAAGCGCATTGGAACTGATATCTTGAAGGGGTGAATAATTATTCATGGTGCTATATCTATTTACAACATTATTATTTAAAAGATGATGATTCATTGAATTCATGGAAATATTGTTCATATTATATGACGATAAAAATGATTTTTGGTAAGAGTCGTGCAACCCCCCACCTCCATTTTTGATTATTCCTATCTGCTGCCTCATCTGCATATTCTGCTCGTTATTATTTAATAAACTATTCGTTATACTAATGGTCGTGTCATTATTCGACATGCCATTATTAAAAGTGTTGTTCTTTGACAAGTTCACGTTGCTCATATTCGTAGAATTGCTCAAGTACACGGGGGGGCACATCACGTTACTACTACTAGTGTTGTTCATATTGTTATTCATATTGTTAATGATACTGGCATTACTGTGGTTATTACTACTATTATTATTAACTTGGTTCAAGTAATTTGGTGTAACATTTTTCATATTGGAATGTTCGATATCCACAATACTGTTATAATGCCCTGTATCTCTCCCTACATTTACATTCATATTGTTACTGCTGATGTTCAAGCTGCTGTTCACGCTACTGTTACTGCCGTTGTTACTGTTGCTGCTCATGGTGTTCACCGAGTTTGATATATTTTCAAGCGACTTGGTGTTTTTATTTGGACTCAAAATTACCAAATTTTTTACTGATGTATTAATTCCATCAACCGTTGATTCACTAGTTGAAAAATTTGACATTAAATTATTACTGTTTTTGTTATCATTCAATACATTATCATTTTGGCAATTATTATGTGCAAAATTATCCATCCTTTTTTTGTAAATATGCTAAGGCCAAACAAGTGCATCACACGCGCTCTATTATATATATATATATATATATATATATATATATATATATACATGTCGTAATATATACGTAGTTATACACTCGTATCTATACACACTTATCTATACACATGTATCTGCACCCAAGTATACATACATACATACATACATACGTATTTGTATATATTTATTTATACTTTTCTTTTTCGCTTTAGTTTTCACTTATCGCATACCTTTTCACCACCTGTCTATTTGCCACCACTTCTCCTACTTTTACTTCTCCTGCTTCTCCCACCTTTATTTCGCCTTAATAAGTTTTGGTCTTCTTCTCCCCAGTTTCGCTTCCTTCCCTTCTTTCTGTTTACGATTATTTATTTTTATTTGTAAATATGGTATTATAATTCTCTTAATTATTCAAAAAATTGGACTTAAAAATCTTTTTAAGTAGGATAGAACAATTTAATTTAATATTTATATTACATTTATATTTTGTAATGTAAATATTATACATATCAATTTTTGATAATGGTTACAGAACGACAAAATGAAAAACTGAAAAAAAAACATATAAAAAATAAAACATATATAAGTATACACATATGTATGCACAAATATGTAATCATATATATGTAAGTATAAATATGTAATCATATATATGTACGCATAAATATGTAATCATATATATGTACGCATAAATATGTAATCATAAATATGTACGCATAAATATGTAATCATAAATATGTACGCATAAATATGTAATCATAAATATGTAAACATAAATATGTAATCATATATATGTAACTCATAAATATGTAATCATAAATATGTACGCATAAATATGTAATCATATATATGTAACTCAAAAATATGTAATCATATATATGTACGCATAAATATGTAATCATATATATGTACGCATAAATATGTAATCATATATATGTAATCATATATATGTACTCATAAATATGTAATCATATATATGTACGCATAAATATGTAATCATATATATGTAAGTATAAATATGTAATCATATATATGTACTCATAAATATGTAATCATATATATGTACGCATAAATATGTATGTACGTATATGTTTCACTCTACGTACTTTATTTTTCTTAAAAAATAAATACAACGATATATTCTCTCTAAATTTTTCACAAAATAATTGTTTCATACATACTCGTTACAAACGATACGAAAATATATGCACCTAAGCATTTAAAGTATAATTATAAACATTCTTTAATGTAATAACGCATATTTTATTATGTTCCGTATATAAGTGTACAATTCATATAAATAGTAAAATACCACAAAAATGAGCTACTCTAATTAACAATGATACAAAGGTAGAAACAATGCATAATAATATGTATATATACAAATATATACATACATAAACATATACATTTATATACTAGTAAACTTCACGGTACTGTCATATGCAAATCAAAAATTGCGAAAAAGGGTAAAATAATATTCTTCTATAATTATAATGCATAATTTATTCATTACTATAAAAACAGCTCATTATATAAGTATATATGTAATGTATATAAACAATCATGACAAGTGTTATTATATAATACAAGCATTTATTGAATTGGAAAATAAAGATATAGTTTTTATTGCACTACATGAAAAATATACAAGCGGAGCATACAACTATGAAAAAAAAAATATATATAATACGCATAAATATAGGTAAGAAATGTATTTGTACATAAATATATGTATAAATATTTATATATATATATATATGTGGCTAACACAACTGTACATCCACAAAACACACACAATAATATGAACGTGAAAATTACAATATATTAAATAGAAATAAGCATAAACAAATTATTCTTATTTTGTTAATTAAATTTAATTCCTTTTTTTTTTTTTTTTAAATAAATGAATTTATATACGTGGGGAAAGGTGAACAAACACTCTAATAAATATAAAATAAAAATTAATTACCTATATGTAAATAAATATACATGTTTATAAATATGTATATATATAAATAAATGCTTATAAATATATAAGCATATAAATATATATGTAAATAAATATACATATACAAAAATATATGTATATAATATATATATATATTTATACGTGCTCATGTGTATACTTCAACATCAATCATGCATTACATTTAAGCATGTCTAAACTTATAAATACATAAATGACAATGAATCATATATATGCATATAAATATGTGTCTATTAAATATGTACAACTCATTGAAAAAATGGGTTTATTGTAAAAAAAAAAAAGGGAAAAAGAAATTTTATATAAATTTACATCCACAATATATATATATATATATATATATATATATATATATATATATATATATATATATAATATACATACATATAAATTAAATAATAATATACATATATTTTACATATGTATATGCAATTTTTAATATTAATATAACTATATTATAAATGTACACATATGTAAACAATATATATATATATATATATATAAATGCATATATACACATATATAAGTAAATACACATGTGCGTACATAAATATATATATAAATATATATATATATATATATATAAATACGTATATAAATACACATGAATATATATTTTTTACTCTCAACCTTTTTCTTATATTTTTTATACCTTAAAATATTCGTCTGCGTGAAACATACAAGCTTCAAAAAATTTCTTAATATACTGCCGTAAATTTCGTTCTTTTCAATATAATATAGCGTGTTTATGCACCAGTTAATACTGTAATGAAATTTTTTTTTTCTGATAGTATAAATTTTTTTTTTCTCATTTGCACTTCGTTAATTTTGCTTTAACTCATTATATATACGCGCAAAGATATATGTACATATAATTGTTAAAACGTTGAAAATTGTAATATATACTGTATATATATAAATATAACTTAAATATAAATAAACATAATGTACATATAAAAACACATATGAATGTATAAAAAACTCCTTTCCTGTATTTGTTGTTTTTGTTAATTTCTTTTATTTTTTTTTTTTTTGTCCAAAATTTCCTTATTTTATATACTACATATACATAATATATATATACGTATAAATGTATATAAATATATATAAATATGTACTGTATACGTATAAGTGTATAAATGTGTATATATATATATATATATATATATATATATATATATTTTTTTTTTTTTTTTCCCTTATGAATGCATAAATAATTTAATATATTTGCGTGCGTGCAAATTTATAATAAATTATTGTGTGCAGGAAATAATCTCAAAAAAAATTCACTTTTTTATGAACTGTTAAGTATTCACAAAAAAAATAAATAAATAAATAAACAAAAATAAAAATAAAAAATAATATTAAAATTAAATTTAAAAAAAAATATAAAATTGTAATTTTATAAATTGTAAATTTCATAAATTGTGAATTTCATGAATTATAAATTAAAAAAAAAATAAATTAAAAAATGAAATCACCTAAATTAATAAAATGAATATGGAATATGCAAGAAAAACATATAAAGCTAGCAGACATACTACTTATTAAAAATAAATGTGTGTGCATATAGTTTTGACATACACTTCTTATGATACATGTACACATATATATATATATATATATATATATATATATATATATATATATTATATCACTACCTAGGTTGTTATATATTACTAAAAGTTACAATAAATGTATGTTTTAATATTGTCTCTTTCCTTTTTTTCTGAATTACTATACAATATATACATAATTCATATGTCAAACGTACAAGTTGAAATACAACATATACTATTAAAAAAAATAAAATAAAAAATATCACATATATGTATATATGTATATACAATTATACATGCGCGTTAACACGAAAAATAGGTTTAGTAATGGATGCTTCAAAATGTAATTCCAAACAATATAATTAGAAAAATATATATACATATATATATGCATACATATTATATATATGTATATATATTTATATATTATATATATTTCAAAACTTCACAATTTTGGGCTTTATTATTATTAATAGTACTTTTTGTATTAAAATACAAGCATAAATGTCTTAACATAACACGTAGACATACTCTACTACGCAATTAGTACAATTAAATATACAAGTGTAGTGTACTCGTGTACATGCGTATGTATGTATAATTATTATGTATATTTATAAAAATATAAATAAATAAATATATATACATATACATATACATATAAATACATAAGCATATGCAAACATGTATTGGTAAATAAATAAACGTATAATCATAGTGTTTCCTCAAAAACATGTACTTAAAATTTTTTGCAATAAACAAAATTTTCTACAAAATCAGACAATATAACATTTTCGACATTTAGCGTTTCTTACATTTCGCTATTTAAAAAAAAAAAAAAAAAAAAATTCTTACGTATCTGTCTTATTCAGGAAATAAAAAAATACTATATCTCATTAAAAATAAATATATTCACAAAAGCTTCTATAAATTTCCGTGTAAAAATAAATAAATATACATATATATACAACTATAAAAATATATAATATAAACATATATATAAATATTCATAAACATATATTATATAATGCAATAATGCTTATATTTTATATATTTATAAATATATAGAAACGAAATGGATGAACTAAAAACATACAAAGAAATATAGATTAAATGGAAAAAAGTATATGAAAAAATATGTACTGGTAAAATTCTAAAACATTATATATTACTCCAAATTTTTTTTTTGGGTTTAAAAAAAGTTTTTCACCAATATATAAAAAGTTTACATATATACATCCATTATATACATTTATATATATGTATATATATATATATATACAATATGTATGTATTAAAAAAATTGACCTCAATGATAAAAAAAAAAAATATGAAATATTATAATTAAAATTTTTTAATACTAAAGAGAATCAATTTTGCTGAATTATATGAAAATGCAAAGAAAAATATATTAAAAAAGAATAAGTATGTATAATGAATAATATATATAAATGGGAATAAATACATACTAAGATGTGAAAATTTTTATTAATAAACGTAAATTTTGAAGTTACTCAAACATTTATGCTTATGTATATATATATATAATATAATATAATATAATAGAAAAGTACATTATATTTTTCACTACTTTTATGGGTATAAATACGATAATATTTTTTTTTTGAGCATGCGTAAAAAAGAATTTAAGATTATTTGGGGTATGCTAAAAAAATTTCATTTTTACGTTCAAAAACGACAATCTTTGCTTTCGAAGAAAATATACTATTTTTTCCTTTTCACGTTGGTTATAAGAAACATAAATAATATATTTATGTATGTATTATTTATGTATATATATGCAAGAGCTTATGTGCATTTTTTATTTTAAATGGTATAAATCTCTTCTATACGTTGAAAATTCAATATATATTGTATATATATATATATATATATATATATTTTATGTACGTTAAAAAAATATAACTTGGGGTTCACATCTACAAAAATTTTTTATTTTTTTTCTTTTATTTTTCTATTGATTTTAATTTGAATTCTTTTTCATTTTTTTTTTTTTTTCACAAATTTTTTTTTAAGTATTCTTATTTTCAATTTTTTTTTTTATTTGTTTTTCCAATTCATTTTGAAAAAATTGTAATTTAATTGTTTTTTATTTCTTTGAAATTACTATTTATGTAAAAATTTTTACAATATTTTTAATTTATTTAATAGTTTATGATGTATCATTTCTATGTTATTTTGTATTTAAAATTCTTTTTTTGAAATATTTTTCAAAATTTTTAAGTTTTTCGTACCTTAAAACAGGGTTAATTGTTTTTTTACAAGTAAAAAATTTACCTTTAACCGTCTTTATTTTTTCTGAATTAAAATGTTTTATTTATTTTTATTACTAGCACAATGCATAAATATATAAGCCCATATATAAATATATTTATATTTGTGTATTGTTTTTTACGAAAAAATATATGTAAAAAATTCACCTTATAGTTGAATTTGTCTTATCCTTACACTATTTGAATGGATATTTTTGCTTATCATTAATAATATTAAAAAAAAATAATAATTTCATATAATATATTTTTTAGGTACTTATAATCGTTATGTGCTGATATTAAACCCATAAGTAATATTTTATGTATATATATATATATATATATATATAAACCATTGTTTTTGTTAAAATTACGGTATCCGTTATTCTTGTCCCCTTAACACGTGTTCACTATAGTATATTTTTAAAACGAGTTTTTTTGTACACGCTTTTTCCAATTTTTAAGTATTTTTATTTTTTTCTGAGCTGTTCATACTTCTTCTCTAATTGTTTCTTTGCTATTTTATTAGCATATTTTACCGTATAAAAAGGAAAAAGAGGATTCAGATTGTATGATAATTTAAAAAAAGAAAAGAAAAGGTAGTACTAATTTATGTGTTATATATACATATATATATATGTGCCATTAACGTATTATAAATGCATATATATAGAGCTTTAACAATGTTGTATCGTTATGAAACTATTTCCATGTAGGATTTTTTGTTTTTCTCTTTTCGCGTAACAAATGTTCGTTTGCATTTTGTAACCATTTAGCTTCAGAATGTCTCAGCGTTATAATATAATACTATATTTAAAAAAAAAAAATTCCGTTAAGGCATAATTTCATTTCTCGTCATAAGTAAAAGAACAATTCTTTTTTTTGATTAAAAAACATGTAGGAAAAAAAAAAAATAATAATAATAATAATAAGCATATATATGTATATATACATACAAAACAATGTAACATTGTATGTGGTACGCTCACATATTAAGCCGAAATAATACATAGTATAAATTATATTACCTACATATGCTCATATTCTATGTCTATATTATGTATATATATATTTGTGAACAATTGAAAAATTAAAATTGTTTACAGTATTTTAGTTCTCAGTTTTAAAATAAATATATAATCAGAAGGGAAAGTTTTTCTTGTTCTCTTGAAAATTATATATATATATATATATATGTATGCAATTACCTCTTCTCCACCCAAAAAATAGCAAAATTAAATGAAATAAAAAAACATATTTTAAAAATAATCAGTATTTTATTATATATTATTGTTTTTCGTCCTGTCGTCATTTTGTTTAACCTTTTTTTTTTTTTTTTTTGAAAATTATACGGTAAAGGGAACTTTATTAAGCGTTAAGTCATTTGGATATAAGAAGGATTAATTATATAATAATGGTGTACTTTTACTACACACTTTCAATGTTTATATCTACTAGCACACACATATACGTATATATTTTTGTGTGTATCGTAAAAATATGAATTTGCAGAAAAGAAAGGGCAATTTTAAGATTGCTTTTTCTTGAACGTTTATGTAATCTGAATGTTTTATTCATACATACATACGAATGTACAAATATATATATGTATTAAAACAATAAAATAAAAATAAAGACGTTTGAAAATACATTTTGAGGTTTAATTAATTTGTAATTTCGTTATCATATTTCTCCTTGATACGCACAATAAATTGAAGCTAACTCGTTAGAAGTTTTAAAGTAATTTATAATGCAAATTGCAATATTCTTATTATGTAAGAAAAGTAGTTCGGTTGTGTTCTTTAAATAATTTCATATTTTTGTTTCTTCATCCTCTTTCCCCACACAGTTAATATTTCCGCGTTGGGTATGCACTTATGTAAGGGCAGAAATACACACATATATTCGCATTTACATGAAATATTACATTTCTATTTATTCGTAAATTGGCAAGTTATAATGTTCTTCTTAAACTTCAGTTTGTATGCAGCTTCTACATTATTGTTAAATTTCTCTCCCTGTTGAATATTTGACCATTTTTCTGATGACACAAAATAGCTAGAAAAAAAAAAAAAAAAAAAAAAATAGGAACGGCAACATGAGCAGGAGTAAAAATTTGTTCTTATTTTATTTTCATTCTTCAATTTTTGTGGATATTTTTTCTTTTTCTGAATTGTTAATAATGAGGTGTATTCAGTAAAGAAGTATTTTTTTTCCTTTTTTTTTTTTTTTTTTTTTTGAACAATGAAAAGAAGCATACTTCTTCTAATATACTTTTATTTGATTTTTACGAGAATTAAATGTGAATGCTTAAAAATAAATAAAATAACATGGAAACACCATTTTTGTGTAACAAACAAACCGTATTTTTGCACAACAAGCAAATCGTATTTTTGTGTAACGAGCAAACCGAATTTCTGCACAATAAGCAAAAGTGATAGAAAAAGGTCAGAATCATCTGAAAAGAGTCTGATTCATAATAAAAACAATGATAAAAATGATACAAAAAAATTAAGCGAAAATAAAAAGGAAAAGAAATTTCTACATTTTAGGAATAATAAAAAAGTGTCAGTTAACCCATTATTTGATTCACTATGTAGAAGTGTAAGTGTTAGTGAAACGTGCTTATATAATGTGCAAAATTTTTTTAATGAAGTAAATTACAACAATCTTAAAAATA
Source organism: Plasmodium malariae (assembly GCF_900090045.1). Classification (NCBI taxonomy): domain Eukaryota; phylum Apicomplexa; class Aconoidasida; order Haemosporida; family Plasmodiidae; genus Plasmodium; species Plasmodium malariae. The sequence goes on from NC_041784.1 coordinate 1,220,500, forward strand.
AGAATCTAGATGATAATAATTTGTTCTGTGGTATATTATATGGTAAATATGAAGAAAATAATGAGATAGTTAAAATCGAAAATGTATTTTTTTCTATGAACAATAAGTCAGAACAGAACTATGATGTGAATTATCTACTATATAGTGAAGACAGAAAGAGAGCTGATTTGCTAGCTAAGATGTTAGGTTTGGAAGTTGTTGGTTTCCTTTATGCTTATCCTGACATTGGTATAGACATCAGTATGTCTAATAAAAAAAAAAAGAATTTTATTAAATTAAATAAGAAAATGAAAATGCTTAATTATGAAGATAATGAACTGTTCATACCTATGGGAGGAAAGGAAGTTTTATTATCCTTAATGGTTATGAAAGAAGTTTTAAATAAACCAAAGGTGGGTGATAAACTAAAGGAAGGCGGGGAGTTACATCAACATGAAAAGGTAAGAAATGAAAAGCATAGTAGCAGCACTAATGAACATACTATCATTTCTGCAATTGGGGTGAAAAGAAAAAAGGGAATGTATGATGACAACACAACAAATGAACATGATAAAAAGCAGAAAAGTTTGAAAAAAAAAAAAATACCTAATGCTTATGTAAAACCGTTTATCACTCTAACTGTTGGTATGAATAAAAATTCTGAGTCCATCATAGTAGAAGCTTATGAAATTAATTATGATTTGCTTAAATTAATAAATAATGATATGATAAAAGATATGAGAAAACAAAATAGTATACTACAATTTGAGAAAAAAAACAATGAAAAAGAAATGAAAATAAAAAACTTTGATAGCGAAATAGATATTATGAATGAGTTATATTTAAAATGTAAAGACAATGTCCTTATTAAAAAAATGGAGTTAAAAAAAATTGATGTTTTATTTTGTGTAAATAATGTACCTATATTTTCTCATAAAAGTAGTTATAATTACTTTTTCCCTTATCCTAGTAATACGAATTATTATAATATTTTACAAAAGTTTAATAACATGATAAAAACATTACGTCATACAAAGGACATTGTTCATATTTTCAGGGATTTGAATTTTCTTTTTTTTTTAACCAATATTTTCTCCATTGAACATGATATGCCTCATATTTGTAAAGCCGTAAATAACCTGAACGATTCCACGAAAATACCTGATCAGTACATACAAATTTTGAAAAATTTGTCAAAAAACGCGAACTCTTTGGCTTGAAAAATAAAATAAAATAAAATAAATATATATATATATATATATATTACCTGTCATGCGATTCGATATAAATATATTATATGTGCATGAGCTTACGTTTTAACTAGCCAGTACGCACTGTTCATTCGTATATTCTTTTATTCTTTCATTCGTTCATCCGTTCACGCGTTCATCCGTTCAATCGTTCACCCGTTCATCCGTTCAATCGTTCACCCGTTCATCCGTTCAATCGTTCACCCGTTCATCCGTTCAATCGTTCACCCGTACATCCATTCATTCATTTAACTATACAATTATTAATTTTTTTATTTAATTTTTTTTTTTTTTTTGTTACATTTATGACAGACAATCCTTGTGCCCTTGCGTAAAATCGAGTGTACATCATATGCTTATACATTATAAATTGATATCGTTTTAGATTTATTACATGCATTAAAAAGTAAAGAATTAATATATTTTTTCATTAAATCGTTTTATTTGTCTCAGTGGAAGTAATTTAGTACATCTTATTAGTGCACATGTTAAATGTACTATTTTGTTTTGTCCCCAAATGTGGAGTTGTATGGCTATCTTCTCTATATTTTTTCACGTGATCTTTTGTATGTGCACATATATATAAATATATATGTATATACACACATACTTACACACATACATACCTACATATGTACTACATGCTTACCTGCTACTTAAGTCGTTAATTATTTAGACCTTTTTCATTTTATTCGTGTTGGACATTTTTTCTATTTCCAAGTAGAGAGTTAAGTTTTATAACTCCCCTTCACTTACGTATAATTTGTTAATTTTTTAAAATAAAATATGTTCAAATAGCAATAGGTGTTGTTCAAAGAAAAGAAGATAACATATGCCTGTATATTAGCGGCATTAAATAAGTATCCATTTTTATTTCTATTTGAATTAATTCGATTCATTGCATTTTATCGCCCTCATTAGTGTAAAAAAAAAAAAAAAAAAAAAAAAAAAAGGAAAGCATAAAACGTGAAAAATGTATGTATGTATGTATGTATGTACATATACGTCCATATGCATACAATGAAAAACAAAGTTTAAAACGGTAAAAAAGAACCACTTGCTGAACGTTAGTGCAAGGTATTACAACATAATTAGGGATATAAAAATGAGAAACAAAATGGGCGATAAACTGGCAGTAAATGGCAAAAAAAAATTATAATTTATATTTATAAACATTTATTAAAAATTATTTTATAAAAAACACATTCTACTAAAAAAAAGAAAAAAGGGGGTGAAAGGATGATCATGTGCTACTTATATTGGATACACTGAATATATAAAATAAAACAAAGTAATAATGAAGTAGAACAAGGTACTGTGTAGTAGCGCGGAGCACAAATGGCAGTCCTCACATCCGCGCTCATGTATATGTATGTATATATACATATGTGCATGTGCTAACGAGCTCTCAGAGTAGAACCTTACGCAAATGAGGGGCTTCTGTAAGAAGAAAAATTATTTAGATGCTAAGACACGAATTGCTGTCCCCATCTTCAAGGAATAATTGGCTCCGTAACTTGTATTCAATTTTTTCTTGTCCAGGGTATCATGAGCATATTTTTGTTGATATAAGAAAGGATAAGGGGGGAATTCGAACTCGTATTTAGACAAACTGTAATTGTTTAAACAACATATATTAAGTATGCTACACATTAATTTATCTTTTAATAAGTGTATATACGATAGAGGAATATTTGAAAGAATTTTCCTTTTTTTAATTTCTTCTAATTTATCTCTTAACATAATTAATTTGTTTGTATCATTCCATTGTTGAAGCATACGAAAAGCTCGTGATTCCTTTGTATATTCTTTTTGACGGTTAAAAATTATATGGTACATTTTATTTTTATTAAACTGATTAATTATGGATTCATCCTGTATATGGTCATATAATAGATACATTTTATTTTTATTGTTGCACCATGTGTTCTTATTATTCTGATCATGGTCATTACAACTTTGTTTTTTTTTATCTGTCGTCGATTTCGAATTAGATATATTCTCTATTTCTGCAAAGCATCTTACTATTTGTACTATTTTAATTTCTTTTTTAAATTTTTCAGTAATTTTGTCAAATATTTGCAATATTAATTTTATATCATCTAACTCAATAGATTCACATTTAAATAATTTTTTAAGTAGTTTCAATACATTTTTATTCGTTTTTTTTTTTTTTAATTTTTTATCGTAAGAATCAAAAAAAAATAAAATATCATGAAAACATTCTTCTGATTTAAAATTAGAAAAAAAATTAATTGTGTCAATTTTAAACTTCTTTTCTTTTATATCAAGAATATCATTTATAGCATTTCCATATGCTCCTTCTCTTTTTACATTTTCCTCTCTTTTTAAATTCAAATATTTCTTCAATATTTTGTCTACTTCATTATTTTTTAAATTATATTTATGAACGTTTTTTAACTGTTTATTCTCTTCTTTGAGTAGATGGTTTCCTTTCCTCCTTTTACGCCTTTCGACATTTACTTCGTCGCCTCGTTTGTCATTGTCTAGACTAATGCCTACGTCGATCCCTACATCATTGCCTACCTCATTACCTTCTGCGTCTTTTTTGTTCTCCCTTTCGCCTCCCATTCCTTTCTTTATTTCACTTTCCCTCTTTTTCTCTTTTTCCTTTGCCACCTTATGTTTCTGCCTCACTTTCACTTTCTGCTTAGGTTTAGGTTTTTTCCTTGCACTTGTTTTTTCCGCCACTTCCTTTTCCGCTTCTTCTTTTTCTACCTCTTCCACCTCTTCCACCTCTTCCACCTCTTCCACTTTTTCTTCCGCTTCTTCCTTTTCTACCTCCTCTACTATTTCTGCTATCTTTTCTTCCTCTTTTTCTTCTTCCACTTTTTTCTTCCGCTTTTCTTCATCCTTTTCCTCCGCTTCGCCTACTTCTTCCACTTCGCCTACTTCTTCCACTTCGCCTACTTCTTCCACTTCGCCTACTTCTTCCACTTCTCCCACTTCTTTCACTTCTTTCACTTCTTTCACTTCTTCCACTATTTCCGCTTCTGCCACTTCTTTCACTTTTTCCACTATTTCCTCTTCTTTCACTTCTCCCACTTCTCCTACTTCTCCCATTTCTTTCACTTCTTCCAATATTTCCGCTTCTCCCACTTCTTTCACTTCTTCCACTATTTCCGCTTCTTTCACTTCTCCCACTTCCCCTATTCCCTGCACGCATGATTTCGTTTGTGCTTCTTTTCCCTGTTCTTTTTCTTTCTCATACTGTGCTCCCATGCTCTTTTCATCCGTTTTCATTACAATTTCTGCTTGTAATTCTTTCTTCTTCACCCATTTACGTTCTTTTACTTTTTTCCTTTTATTGCTGTTTCTATTTTTTAATTCTGCTTCTTCTCTTTTCCCTTTGCTCTTTATCTTCTTCTTTTCTGTCTTGATATGCATTAATTCAATATTTTTTCTTTTTTTTGAAGACTCTTCTTCCTTGTACGTATTACTTTTTCCCTTTATACCCATACTATTATATTTTTTCTTTTTTACATTTTTAGAAGTTTTATTTGTTCCCTGTCTTTTTTTAGCGTCGCTTAAAAATGAAATATGTACACCTTTGGATATACTTGATTTGAAACTATTTTTCGACTTTTTGTTCTTCAAATCCTTTCCTAAATTAATTAGATCGTTACATTTAGTGGAGCTCAATTTTTTCATGTCTAATTTTTTAAGGTTAATGTAAAATTCATCTTTTTCCTCTTTCAATAGAATACCTAAATTACTGTTATCGTTTAGACCACTGGTATCATTTTTTATTGCTTCCGTAAGTTCACAAAACAGGCTTCTCCCATAGTTATTATCACCACGCCTATCAGACTCATTATCACCACGTCTATCAAAGTTGTTTTGACCACTTCTGTTGATGTTATTATTGTAATCATTGTTGTGTGCATTACTGCAGCCACTGTCATACCTGGGAGAGGTTTCACTTCCCTTTACTTGTACCGCTTCGCTAAGTTGAAAGGAAAGATTAGCATTCTTCCCAGGTTGTCCACTATGCATTTCCATACTTTTTTTACTGAAGCTTTTGGATTGACTAACCTCTATAGTGCTATTATCGTTCATTTTTCCAATTTTTGAAGATGTCAAGCTAAGAATCCTTACCCCGATATTTGTTATTTTCCTTTCTTTTGGTGAATTTTCTTCTTCATTTTCATTTTTTGAGACATTAATTCTATTAATTCCGTTTTCTTTATTTAAGTTTAGATCTTTTTTTCCCCCTTTAAGTTCTTTATTTTGCTTGAAGCTTTTTTTTTTCTTTTTTTGTTTTTTTAATTTTTGAAAATTTGAAAGTTCCTCTGACGGTGCCTTTACCGCATTTGCATTTTTACGAATGACTGATATTTCGGAACTTGTTCTTTTCTTTCCTCTTTCGATTTTTAAATATATCTTATCATTTCGACCATTTTTATCGTTTTGATCATTTTTTTTGTTTCGATCATTTTTATCTTTTCTATCGTTTTTACCATTTTTACCTTTTGCGTCTTTTATATTATTCTTATCTTTCCTATTTTTCTTACCACTTTCGTCTTTTTTTGTTTCCTTACCTTTCGAAGGGAGCGCCGTATACTCCTTAATGTGTAAACTGCTGCTATTCGATAGTGTTTTTGTTTCTGTATTTGCTCCACCGTTTGTTGCTTTGTTTGTATTTATTTCGTTCCTTTGGTCCTCTAGGATTATTTCACGCCGTTCCTTTTCTTCTTTATATTCCTTTTCCTTTTTCTTCTTCTTTTTTTTTTTCGTTTCTTTTGTTATTTGTGTGAGTGGCTCCCTTTCCTTTTTATTTTTCTTTTCTCGAATTTCAAGTAACTCCATTTTTTTTTTTACCCTTATTTGATTCATAGTAGTCTAGTGTGTGAGAATATTCATGTTTTACTAAAATTTATAACAATAAATTATCACATGAACACATGTACATATGAATGCACGGACAAATCGAAAATATAATGTATAAATAGGCACAGATGTAAATGTGTCAACAGTGTTCATGTGTGCATATGTGAGTGTTACAACATATGAACATGCGATTGTACAAGTGTTGTAATGGTTAAATTGGTAAAATTTAAATATGAAAAATAATGAAAACGTAACTTTTTTTCTTTTCTTTTTTTTTTATAACGCGTTGAATGTATAACAACGTAAATATATGTCATGTGTATATTAAAAGAAATGAACAAAAATCCGGAAATTAAAGTAATTACGCAATTATAGCCATTTCAAATTTATCCCTGCAAGCGTGTTCAATAAAAAAAAAAAAAAAATATATATATATATATATATATATATATATATACATATATACAAATACATGTATATTCTTTTATTTGATAGCATTCTCTTTTTTTATGAACAATATTTTATGAACGTTATTTTATGAACAATATTTTATGAACATTATTTTATGAACGTTATTTTATGAACGTTATTTTATGAACATTATTTTATGAACGTTATTTCATGAACGTTATTTTATGCACATTACTTTTTTTTATGTACATTATTTTATGAACGTTCATAAATATGTTAATAGGAAAAAAAAAAAAATATTGATGGCACACAAAATAAGCACAATGTTGGTTTAATAAAGTTACAACACACATAAAAAAAAAAAATGTGTATACATATAAAGACACAAAATACATGTACACGTAAGGTTTTTTAATTATTTGTTTTCTATGCATAAAGAAAAAAACAACTCCAAACTTTTTTTTTTTTTTTTTTTTATTATAAGTAGCTAAATTGTAAAATCTTAAATATGAGCTCTTTTTTATTTTCTTGGTTTGTAATATATATACATATATATATAAATATATATGCCCCCAAACTGGTGTTTAAATCTTGTATGAGGAAGGTGAAATTACAAAATGGGCAAATGAGCAAGTGGAAAAATGAGAAAATTTCAACTTTCATACGCAACAATTGGGTGAAAAATTGGGGAACGTAAAAAAAATAAGTATATGTACAAAAATGTAAAGCATAAATAAAACCCTGCAAAGGGGAAAAAAAAAAAAAAAGAAAAGAAAAGAAAAATGAACTACATAAATAAATAAAATATGTGCAATGGTTTTTACAACATAAAGATGGAAATTTTACGTAAAAACTGAAAAGGTAAAAAGCGTATAGGAGTTGTTAAAGCAGAAAAAAAAAAAAAAAAAAAAGGGCATAAATAAATTAATGGGTAGAAAAAATTAACATGTAAGGAGCTTGAAAGGGACGAATGAACCCTTTAATCTTTCTTATTTTAAAGTTCTGTAATTTATAATTTTCAATTTGTAATTATCAATTTTCAGTTTTGCATTTTTTTCTTTTTTTCCTATTTTTCCTTTTTTTTACATATCATACGAGAGACACGATCAACTTTCCCATTTCATTCATGGGCTTTCCTAAAAGGAAGAAAACATGAATTCACAATTTACTGGTTGTCTTTTCTATATCTGTCCCTCATCAATGTTGTCACGTGCTCTTTGACTGGTGTTATATTGTGATTAAAAACGTAATCTATGTATATTTCAATATATCGATTCCTTAAAAATTTTCGATTTAAAGCTTGACAAGCATTTCTTGCTTCTTCTTCATCATCAAAGTAAACATATGCATGTCCTGTGGGTTTGTTCCCTAATCCTTTAATTATGTGAATAGAATGCTCTTCATTTGACAATTTAAAATTCTTAAAAAATGTTTTTATTTCTTCTTGGGACACATCAAAAGGTAAGCCTCTCAATTTTAATCTTGGTAAATTAATTTTTAATTCCTGTATATTATGATATTCACTATGACATGTTTTTAAAAAACGTACATCATTCATAAAGGGATAAGTTACAGTTATTCTTGTATTGCAAATTATGCTAGGGCGATTTATATATTTCCTTTCTTTAAACAATCTTAAAAACATTTTTGTTTCTTCGAGCGTTGCTCTTTTGGGAAAATTTTTTTTTTTTTTTTTTTTTTATGTGTAAAATGTGCTATTCAACATATGAGAAAAGAACTAAATAAAAAAAAAAAAAAAAAAAATGGGGAAACAGATTACTATTCCAGGTTTCAGTTTTTAACTTACATAAAAATAACTCATAGGTGTAAACACACAATTCATTTAAAGATGTTACAAAATAATGGGGGATAAAAAAAAGAAAAAAAAAAAAAAAAAAGTGTCAACTTGAGAAGAAATAATACTAACACAATGTCATTCATTCCGTTTATTTGAAAAATTTTTCAGAAATAATTTCATAAAATGATCTGCGAACGGCACCCTGCTAAAAAAAAAAAAGAGCATACATAAAATATGTATATATATGTGCGTGTACAGAAGTATGTATAAATAAGTACGTATAAATAAGTACGTATAAATATGTACGTATAAATATGTACGTATAAATATGTACGTATATATATGTACGTATACATATGTATGTATTTATAAGTATGCATAAGTTAAAACACTGCAATGATTCCTCTTAATATCGACATTTTCTCGGAAAAATCGGAAAAAAAAGAAAACATTTTATAAGAATATTTTTCCCCTAAAGCAAACGAAGCTAATTAAAATTGCATAGTAATAGTACATTGAAATATTGGAAATGTGTTAACAGGTACTCTTTGCATTTACGTACAAATATATGTACATATATGTATATACATATATATACATTTGAAAAAATTCTGAAAATTTAGCTTTAGCGTATCGTACCACGTAGCTGAAGAGTATCTTTTTTTTTTTTTTTTTTTTTTCTAAGAAGAAAAATTTACAACTAATGAACATGGATGATAACAGCAGCTGTAGTACTCGTTTAAAAAAAATAGAAGAAGAAAAAAGAAACATAAGTGGGAATAATTTAAATTTGTTGTTAGGAGATTTGAAAATGATGACAGCTTATGAAATGTCATCTGAATGGAAAGATACAAATATGATGAACGAATGTTTTAACAACTTTTCGTGGTTTGATTCAAGAATTCTTAAAAACATACAAAATTATTTAAATGCAGATGATGTAGAAAGATCAAAAATTGATTATGCGTATAATACCTTATTCCCAAAACCAATTGATATAAAAGATACTAAATTAAATATGATGTCCTTATGGATTAAATCTCGAATACATTATAATAATTCCTTTTTTCCTTTACAATTATCCTTATATGATGTGTGAAATGTGTATAATACATAAGCACATTGTGAAGCTTCCTTCGCGTACATACATGTACACGTACAGGAATATATGCACACAGGATAATACAACGACGTGTTCCACATTATTGAATGTATTTAATTATTATTACTATTGCAGTCGCTACTATTATTTTTATTTTATTTTTATCTTATTTTTATTTTATTTTATTTTTATTTTTTTTATTTTATTTTATTTTTATTTTTTTTATTTTATTTTATTTTTATTTTTTTTATTTTATTTTATTTTTATTTTTTTTATTTCATTTTTTCTTTTTTTTTTTGTTACAACTGTTAAAGGCTTAACACAAGCATAATATAATTAGACATACACAAACATCAGTAAAATGAGAAATTAATAAAAAAAAAAAAATTTCTTTTTTTTTTTTTTATATGTTGTATGCATAAAAATTGATAAATTTTTCAAGTAAAAAAAAAAAAAAATAAAGTCTATACATAAACTACGAAGATGAAAGAAACGAATAACAGCTCCATGAATAGAAGACTCTTCATAAAAATTTCAGTCAAATGGTGGCAAAAAAAAAAAATAAAGTAAAATAGATAAGTATATGTGTAAATAAATAAATAAAATAAACGTAAATATAAACATGAAAGAAGAGAGGCGTAACAAAGAGGTTAATCTGGCATTACGAATTCTATTATTCATTTATACGGCCTACTTTTTTTTTTTTTTTTTTTTTTTTATACACATGTTTTGTCATTATTCATGTATACAATTTGTATTTTTCATTTTTTCAAGAATTTCCATGATGTGCTTTCATTATTTGTAAAGGGAAGCACTTAAGAGACAATATCGTTAATCTTCTCCTTAAATTTGTTGATGTTATCATAAAATTTATCAAGAACATATAGAGGGACGTCAAGAGCTTCTTTTATGTAAGTATTAGAGCAAAATTCATTATCTTCCAGTTTTTCTTTGTCTATAAGGTGGGAGGGGAATCAGGGGAATGGAATTAAAAGTGAGGGATAAATATTACTGCGGAGATTTCGCGCTAGAGTGCTCATGGGTGTGTATACGCACATGTGTACGCGTATGTATGTACGTATGTATGCAAATGTAAGTATATGAAAATACACGTATGCAGGTATGTACGCGTACATATTTGTACGTATGTGCACTTCTCATATGTGCAATGTTTTGCTTAAAAGGGTATCCCGTATTAAGGGAAGCTCTTCACACATGTTTGCACTTGTGAAGAAGGAAATTAGAAGGGTGTATAAGTGAACGAATGAAAAGGACGAATAACCGCTAATGATCGAAATCGAGCAAAAAAGGAAGGTGTGTTTTAATTTATTAAAGTGCAAAGATCATAAATATTACCCTGTATCACTTCATCACTGGTAGAAAATAAGTGTGTTGGTGATATGGCTGTAAAGCTATTGGTAAAGGTTAAATTTACAGGAAAAGAGGAAAATAAAAAAAGGTATTCAAACATATGATAAATGGAAAAAATATTGTCAAACATGTATTTTATTATATACTTCGCTTCATCATATTGTAAAAGTATAATTTCCTTTTCGTCATAATTTTCTGTATTTATATCGGTCATGTGTACATTGTTGTCTTCTAAATTATTATTATTTTTATATTTATTATAATGCTGGTTTGAATTATCAGTTTCTCCTACGAATTTAGTCTTTATGTTCTTTTCATCAACACATGTTTCTTTAGGTAAACTATTCCTACTGGCTTTATTGCCTACATCTTTGTTACTCCTTCCTTTGTCACTCCTCCCTTTGATGCTACTTCTTATTTTCTCACCCATATTCTTATCATCCTCCGTTGTCCTTTTATTTTGTTCAATACATTCTCTATTTAAACTGTCGACTGTTGGAATGTCTAATTCAGCCGAATTGGCGATTCTTACCTTTTCTACTGACTCTTCATGATATTTAATATTTTTCTCTAACAAACTTATAAAATAGTTTACAGTTTTTTTTTTTTTATTATTTTTTTTCCCTTTTAAATTTTCCATAATTTTATGCAAAGTCATAATTACAATTGATATAAATAGATTTAATTTGTATATATTTAATTTTATTTTATTTGCGTATATGATGGCGTCCATTATTATTTGTGTTAATAACTTATGCTTTTTTGTGTATTTCATATTGTTTTCATTCTTGTATAAATATTTAAATATTTCTCTACTAATCAGTTCGTTCTCATCATTTATGTATTTTTCACTGAAGAGATGATTATTTTTACCATTTTTTTTTTTTTTTTCTTCTCCTTCCTTTAACTCGTTTGTATTTAAAGAAGATAACAAACTAGTGGTTTTTTTAATTTCCTTTTCATCACCTTGCCTGTTCATATTGTTTACGTCTGACATTTCATTCTTTGGACATTCTTCTTCCTCATGAGTAGATAACAGCAAATCGTCATCTTTTTTTTCTTTTTCTACCCTACTTTTCGTTATCAAATAATCATTTGAATTGAAAAATAAATTATTCGAGCTACCCAAAGTTAACAATTTGTAAGATCCTCCTTTTACTGCTCGGACAGTTTTAAGAAGATTCAATATTTCTTCTAAATTTTCTATGGAAAAGAAAAGTACTATGTCTTCACGATAGCATTTTTCCATAGTTGCAGTTTTTCAAGCAAAATAAGAGGCGTATGAAAAGTGCAGACACGGCTTTGGCTAATTAAAAGAGAGTGTTTTAAAGTTCCTTTTTATCTTCATATCGTTTTACAAGCTCGTACAATATTTACTGTGCATATTATTATGCAGACTCGTACAATATTTACTGTGCATATTATTTTGCAGACTCGTACAATATTTACTGTGCATATTATTTTGCAGACTCGTACAATATTTACTGTGCATATTATTTTGCAGACTCGTACAATATTTACTGTGCATATTATTTTGCAGACTCGTACATATTATTTTGCAGACTCGTACAATATTTACTGTGCATATTATTTTACAGACTTTTATGCTTTTTTTTTTTTTTTTTATATCCATCCGCAACGAGGCAGCAAATACCCGTGCGCGGGTAAGTATATATATATATATGTATACGTTTATACGTATATTTGCACGCTCACATGCTCGTATGTGTACATTGCGTGCTAAAAAGTACAGTCCAATAGCACTTTATTCAAACTAAATTATGTTAAATGGACGCAAAAATATTTGTGTGTATTCACAAATGTGGAGAGAAAAAAAAACATGCACATGCAAGAAATTATATGAGATATTTAAAAAAAAAAAAAAAAAAAAGTGCACATAAATCATTTACTTGTAATATTGTACCTTATAAAAATATTCTGTATGAGCAAAAATTTAGAATTTCTATCCTGAACAGTGCAGGAAGATTTTACATTTCTAATAACAGCGAAATGCACATACCTTTATGAGAGGAGAAAAAAAGGTATTGTAATAGATACTATTACTTGAAAATAAAAATATACTTTTGATAAAAAAAAAGCGATACCTTTAATTTAAATGTTTTTTGTGTTCAAAAAAAGGCTATACCTTTAATTTAATTCATTTTTTTTTTTTTTTTTTTTGTTTTCTTCCCTTTAAGAGAAAATAGAGTACTCACAAAAAATTTGAGAAAAACAACTAACATTGCTTGCTAAGGTTGAAAAATATAACCTGTTCAGAACTCAAAAAATATCAGGAATGTAAAATATAGATCAAAAAGAAAAAAAAAAAAAATAAAAGACGTATCTACATTTACATAAAATGAAAAATGCATTTTCACACTTCCAATTGTTAAGATTTGAGAAATTACCTACAGTTGAACGAGGGGAAAAGAATAATTGTTAGCCCCATTGTGTAGAGGAGCGTACTTTTTATTTGCTTCTTCATGTATACATGTACGTCTACATATACCTATACGCGTACTTTCTTTCATATGCTATTCATAAAAATGCATATTTTTTCTCCTCAAATGGGGCAGCTCTTAAAGCAAAACAACAAAATTGCGCTTGAGAACTTTCTTCATTAGTGTAATATGCCTTATCAGGTGAGGAAAAATGAAAATGAAAAATTATGGGGTATTTTTTTGGAATATGTATAAGAGGAAAATGTCTTCTCCGTCTGTAGGAAGTACCACAGAAAAGCAAATCACCTCGTCAGTAAAAACAAAAGTAGATGGTGAGAAGCAAGTACCCCCTTTGTCATATAAAGGAAAAAACAAAAAAAAAAAAAATTTATTTGTTTTAAACAAAGATCAGTCTAAATATTTAGTTAACAAAGAATATATAAGTTATATGATGATAAAAACATTTTTAAAGGATTATAAGGTACATATCACATATTACACAGTTTTATTATCTCTTTTTTCCGTATTTTCATATTGTGTTATTAACTTATTATTGATGATTTTTGAAGAGCCATTAGCCGTAAAAATAGTAAAAGAGCATGTTTTAAAAGATAAAAAATTAGTTGATGAATACGAAGAAGTGATATTTTCAAAATTTTGGACAGGATATATAAATGAAAGCAATGCTAGTATAGTTATTAACATCAAAAGTAAAAAACACAACAAAAAAAAAGGGAAGATTATAAGCACTTTACGTAAACAAAAAGACAAATGGCACATTAAAACATTAACATACTATAATGTAAAAAAAAATGATAATTTGGATACAGATGATTTGAAAACGGTAGCAGAAAATGCAAAACAGAGTGCTGTATGTCCAATGAACAACACTTCGTTTCTCAAGGGGAAAATTAAAAATTAGCGACCATGTTTTTTGCATATGGCAATTATCGTTTTGCATTAGATATTTATCGTTTTGCATTAGATAATTATCGTTTTGCATTAGATAATTATCGTTTTGCATTAGATAATTATCGTTTTGCATTAGATAATTATCGTTTTGCATTAGATAATTATCGTTTTGCATTAGATAATTATCGTTTTGCATTAATAATTATCGTTTTGCATTAGATAATTATCGTTTTGCATTAGATAATTATCGTTTTGCATTAAATAATTATCGTTTTGCATTAGATAATTATCGTTTTGCTTTAGATAATTATCGTTTTGCATTAAATAATTATCATTTTGCATGGTGCATTTTTTTTTTTTTTTTTTTTTTTTCTTGTTAATTCTTAACTGGTTATACGCAAAAGACTGCAAAAAGGGGATATCCCTTATGTCATCATTTTATTTCGTGTAGTATATTTGTCTCTAAGTATTTTATTTTGTCCTGCACAGAAAAGAAAAAAATCATTCACGTGTGTGTGTATGCACTGTGCCATTTCAGCAAGAAATGTGTAACAAACGAGTGTGCACAGTTTTATTTGTTTTTCGCGCTATTCACATATTATTTTGTCTTTTCGAGCTTTTCATTCCTTCATGTTTTTTTTTTTTTTTTTTTTTTTTCAAACCTCCTTTGACTTGTTTTTCCAGTCCATGTATTCGATTGTAATAACCTATTTATAAAAAAGGACAAGCAAAAAGAGATATATATGGTTGCATACATACGGGTTCGTATAAATATGTATGTATGTGCATATATGCATATTTGTCAGTGCTTATATATAGCAAACTCAATTGCACAAACGTGAAAGACATACTATTTGTTTGTTGGAGTTTTCACGTCTTACTTTCCAGTTAAGCTTATTTAAAATATAGTACTTAAGGGAACTTTTGGTATTTATTTTTCCTCCAAAAGTGTAATAATGCATGAATCCGTTAATCTCAATACAAATCTAGGAATAGAAATAAGGAAAAGGTTGACAGTCGCGGTAAAAATTTGGTCCGCACGTATGTACGTGCGTGTGTGTGTATTAACATGTCCATGTTCATACGCTTATTTGCGCATTATGCAGATATGCATGCGTGCACCGCAGCGTGCACTGCAGAGTACCCTCTTTTTTTTTATGGCAAAATCCAGCATATAAGGACCTACAGGTAGTTCCCTCTCAGCACGTAATCCTATTTCTTTGAAAATCTTCTCAACCTGCTGCTGTATCTTTGAAACCGTAATAATATTTCTAATATTTTTCTTTTCAATTTTGTTTATAGCGTCTTGGCAGTTTTCCCCCATGTTCTTCAAAAGATATAACACTATGTGTACCTAAAAAGATGTTGGGAGAAAAATTGCATTGTATGATCGCGTATGAATAGGTACATGCATACGTACAAATAAACATATGTGTGTATATATAAATAAATATATGTATGTGTGTGTGTAAATATATATATATATAAGCGTGTGTACATATATATATAAGTGTGTGTACATATATATA
The DNA here is from genome assembly GCF_900090045.1 of Plasmodium malariae. Classification (NCBI taxonomy): domain Eukaryota; phylum Apicomplexa; class Aconoidasida; order Haemosporida; family Plasmodiidae; genus Plasmodium; species Plasmodium malariae. The sequence continues at coordinate 1,236,144 of NC_041784.1, forward strand.
TAAGTGTGTGTACATATATATATAAGTGTGTGTACATATATATATAAGTGTGTGTACATATATATATATATATGTGTGTACATATATATATAAGTGTGCGTGTGGGTATATGTATCTATGTGTGCATGCTGACACGCCGCACTTGTTTACCCATCTTTCTGCATATTCGCCCCCTTTTTCCTACCTGCTTCAGTTCCTCATTTTTAAGTTTACTTATATTACTTAACAACAAACTTACTATAGTCTTTAATACATCATTCAGTATTTCATCTCTTAATGAATTAGTGGCAATCCATAAGGCAATAGAATAAGAAATATTGCACAAATATTTAATTTCAAACTGTTCATAATTATTATATACATGTTCTTTTATCAAATTAAAATACATTCCATAATTCAGATTTAGCATGGATAAGCTTAGCAATATTGTAGTTAGTACCCCCTTGTCCTTTAAAAAAAAAAAAAAAAAGGAAAAAAATAAAGAAAAAAGAAAAAATGAAAAAACAAAATAAAGACATGGAAAATAAAAAAAAATTATTCAACGGTGCCTCTAAATCCTCGAATCAATTTGGACAAACATACGTTCGCTTTTACTCGACACGCGTACATACATAAGGTATAAATAAATATCTGTCTATGTATATGTATATGTATATGTATATGTATATGTATATGTATATGTATATGTATATGTATATGTATATGTATATGTATATGTATATGTATATGCGTGCATGCACGTGGGCTCGACGCCTCCTCCCGTTTGTACACCCCACCTGATCGATTATGGGCATAAAACACGAGTTAAGAACTTGGCATATTTGGCGAACTGTTTCGGAGTCGTTGTAATTATATTTGTTGTAGATAAACAAGATCATTGATAAATCAAATAAGGAAAATTTGTTTAGTGCATCTTTTATATAATACTCAGTAAAAAAGGTTAACATATTTATGTCTAGGGATGCCGTTTTATGAAGATCTATTAGTAGCTGTGTTAATATCCTTGTATTCATTGAAGGCTTCTTATTCATAATAATTTTTACAAAACTGTTGTATAGGGAATATTTTGTAAAATTCAGTTTGCAAAAGGTGTGTAAAACCAAATATATATCATCAATAGTTAGTTCATTTATAAATTTTTTTAATAAATTACTTACATGATTTAGCACATGCTTCTCTTTATAATTTATTATCTGTATATTCTTTATTAAAAAAATTATTTTCTCCTTACTCATTTCTTCACTGGTATTATTGAAACAAATAGCTCGTACACTTTTTCCATTTGTACAAGTCGGACTGTTCAATATACTAGCACTATAACGATGCACAAATTGGCGATGAAAGCGAATACATTTTCTTCCACTTAATCCTTTAGCAGTTTGCAAAATCATTCTTGGCAAAGAGGTCCACGTGATGTTTTGCTCTTTCCTGGAGTGAGTGCGGCGAGAAACGGGCAAAAAAAAAAAAAAAAAAAACTGAAGCAGTAGCAGTAGCAGTAGCAGTAGTAGCAGTAGCAGTAGCAGTAGCAGTAGCAGTAGTAGTAGCAGTAGCAGTAGCAGTAGCAGTAGCAGTAGTAGTAGCAGTAGCAGTAGCAGTAGCAGTAGCAGTAGTAGTAGCAGTAGCAGTGGCAGTGGCAGTGGCAATGGCAGTAATAATAATATAGCTAGCACAAGGAAAAAAAGGAATGCCCGTTCGAATGAGTTAACAAAAAAAAAAAAAAAAAAAATACAGACGCGGAATGGAGAGAAAAAGCGATAAGAGAAAGAATTAAAGTTTAGTCAAAAGCTTATTGTAATCCCATGCAAATTGCACAGTTGCGTACACTTTTATGTATTTTTTTTTTTTTTTTGGGCATTCTCAGTTCCATCCACAGTCGTCAAGCATATACGGGCATGCATATACATACATATGCTCATTCTTCTCAGGGGCAGCAAGTTATATACATATATTTGTATATATTGCAAAGGAACTTCCGGCAAAACTGAAGTGTGCAGTATAACCCTCTGACTAACGCACTTTTTACGATCATCTTTTTTATAGCATTAATGCTTTCGCGAGGGTACGAAATGGATGATGTATTGGAAAAAAAAAAAAAAAAAAAAAAGAAAGCAAAAAATTAAATGAAGCATAATTAGCTAAATAAAGCAGAAGTAGCAAAATAAAGCAGAAGTAGCAAAATGAAGCATAATTAGCTTAATAAAGCAGAATTAGCAAAATGAAGCATAATTAGCTTAATAAAGCTGAAGTAGCAAAATGAAGCATAATTAGCTTAATAAAGCTGAAGTAGCTAAATAAAGCTGAAGTAGCAAAATAAAGCAGAAGTAGCAAAATAAAGCAGAAGTAGCAAAATAAAGCAGAAGTAGCAAAATAAAGCAGAGTAGCAAAATAAAGCAGAAGTAGCAAAATAAAGCAGAAGTAGCTAAATAAAGCAGAAGTAGCTAAATAAAGCAGAAGTAGCTAAATAAAGCAGAAGTAGCTAAATAAAGCAGAAGTAGCAAAATGCAGCAAAAACAGCAAAATAAATAAAACGAGCAAACGTTCGATACGACCGGCTTCAAACGCACCATGTAGTGACGTGCTTCACTACAATGTTACACGTGTACAAATACGTGCGCAACTAAGAGCAAGTACGTCAATCCAAGTGCTGCCCAAACGTTCGAAAATGACTGCTATATATTTGCGTATAAGACGGATCAGAGGAATGCACGGGTATGTGTGCAAGCGGAATAGAATGCATCTTCACACAGGAGTGAAATACTACGATAGGGAAAAAAATATAGTGAACAAGCTATTAGAGAAATACAAAAATTTAAGATATGATGATAAAATGAATTTAATAAAAGATCAATTGAAAAATATTAAGGAGAGGGATATCAAGGTTATTTATGATTTCACTGTGGGTTGTGTAGAAGGGCAAGGATTGAATAAAGAACATGATGCGACACAAGATACAGTTCAAAATAAACGGAAAAGTAAACTGATGAAGCTAAGGAAACCTTCTTTTGTACAAGAAAAACGTGGGAAAAAGAGAATCAATAACGATATAACAATGATGGATATATATGAAGAAAGAACTAGTTTAGAAAAAGAAAAAGAGTTAAAACATATAGAGAAATACACTCTTATTGAAGACTTGTATAAATCTTATATATATAGCAAAGCTTTTACTCTACTGAACAGCCAGTATAGGACGAAACACAGCATATCAAACAGTTTTATACATATTATGATTAACACTTTGAGAAAACATATTTTAGATAAAGTAAAACCGACATTAATAAACGAATTTGCCGTATATACAAATCCTTATATGCTATTTAAAAATGCATTATTTAATTTTATTCTTCATCAGTATGTTAAAAATCCTTACGAAGAGAGTTTAATAGAAAGCTATATGAACAGAAAAATTAATTTAACTGTTTTAAAAATAAATAGTGCCGATGTACCTGTTGAGGTATATGAACCTTTAGTTTCTTTTAGAGGAGATATACATTACAGCTATGATTTTAAAGAGAAATTTAAAGAAAGCATTACCACATCATTAAAAATTTTAAGCGCTATAATGAAGAATGCAACAAATGAGAATAAACACCAAGATAAGAAGGAATGTCCACATGAAAAGTGGCAACACTCATCTACCGGGAAAGAATTGTTAAATGATGGTTCATCTTATGAGCACGCTGATATGAAGGATGGAGAAAAAAAAATGTATAAAGACAAGAATACTACTGGATTTATAAACGAAATATTAAAAATTCTACCAGAGAATACTAAGTATTATTATGATAATTATCCCTTTTATAACTTAAAATCGTTTAAAACGAATATACAAAAAAAATATGTCGGTGGAATAAAAAATAGTAAACCAATAAACACAGAAGAAGAAGAATTGAGCTATATGAGATACCCGACCTTACAGTGTGTTGCTCATTCCTTGCCAAAGGATATCAAGTATAGAAATAATGTCGTTCATACTATTAAGGTACTAGAGAGATCAAAGTATTGGGATTATACTAGCAAAATAAAAGCTATAAACACCTTAATTGACGTTTGGAATAATATGCATTCTAGTGAACATTATGAAAACTTACTGGATAAATCTCTACCAGTTATTTACTCAAAAGATATGTTAAGAAAGACAAGAACGAGAAAAGAAACCTATAACCAAGGTATCACGTACATTCAATCGCTAACTACGCAGAAGCCCCTGCACATGCGCACGAAGAAGGGCTAAGCTAGGTTTGCACGCGGGAACGATGTGCATTGTGCATATATATATATATGTAGCATATATATATATGTAGGATATATATATATATGTAGTATATATATATATGTATGTATGCGCACAAGTAAATATTTAAGCACTTATTTACTAATATATATACATTTATTTGCCGCATATAGTTTTTTTTTTTTTTTTTTTTTCCCGTTTGCAAAATGGGCCTTTGTCATTTGGCCTCTTTTAAAAATTTCCAAAAGAGATAAATTTTATGCTCATTGCATCATTTTTTTTTTTTTTTTATAATTAGCAAAGTGGCACTCCTCCCTGATTGCATGCTTTGCGACGTATTATTTATAAAAATCATTCGCTCATTAAATGATTGTTTATTTATGTTCCTATCATATATATTATTACTATCTGTTGATATATATGTTCATATATATATCTTTTTTTTTTTTCTTTTTTTTTTTTTTTTTTTTTTTTTTTTTTTTTTTTTTCTTTCCCAAAGGAACTCCATTGTCCATCCTCCGTTTTTGTTATACATTTTAATTATGTACAGTCGTAACAGTCTCATGCATTCATGCACAATAATTAATAAAATAAAAAATAATCGTACAGTCATAAGTACATTAATTAAATAGTACAGTGGCGCACATTTAAAATTTTACTACTCCCATTCCGTATGTAACTATAGCACTGTATTTGTGCGTACTGTACATGATACCCAAGCGCACGTATTGGGGTAAAATTAATACAAATATATACATATATATATATATGCTTATGTATTATGTATATATGTATGTATACATATTCGAAGCATATTATTTGGGCTGTAGTATTTTTAATTAAGCAGAGGTCAGCCAAAATTTATGTATGATACAAATAATATACACGAATGTACATCCTATACACTGAACAAAACGCAGACAGATATATAATAAGTACTTTTTAAATAAATGCGCGATGTACTAAAAAACTTTTCCTTTTTACCATCCCCCTCCCGTATCCTACTGCTATAAGTGTATATATATGTATATATATATATATATATACACAATATTATACCACTACGTATTATAATCAATAACTTATATATATATTTATATTATTTTTTTTTTCTTAATTTTTCTATCCATAAATTTGTGCACAAATATAAAAATACTGTCTTTTTTTTTTTTAATTTGTTCTTAACATAATTCAGTTTAGCTCTAGCTACAGTAGTAGCAGCTTTTTTTTTTTTTTTTTATTTTTCTTTATATTCTCTTTTCTTTTTTTTTCTTTTCCCACTTATGTAGTTTAAACCTTTCCATAAAGGGAAAAGACTCGCACATATTTTTTCTGTTTATATATAAAAGGGGAAGAGGAAAAAAAATAAAAAAATAATATAAAAATAAAAATAAAAAAAAGATTAAGATTGATAAAAAAAATTGAGAATAAATACAAAATTGAGAATAAATACAAAATTGAGAATAAATACAAAATTGAGAATAAATACAAAATTGAGAATAAATAAATAAAAATTGAGAATAAATACAAAATTGAGAATAAATACAAAATTGAGAATAAAAAAAATTGAGAATAAAAAAAAAATTGAGAATAAATACAAAATTGAGAATAAATACAAAATTGAGAATAAATACAAAATTGAGAATAAATACAAAATTGAGAATAAATACAAAATTGAGAATAAAAAAAAAATTGAGAAAATAAAACATTGAAAATAGCAAAAAAGAGATAACAAATGGAAAAAAAGAAAAAAAAATTAAAATATTATTAAACAAAGGGAAACGAACTATAAATATTCTTTTATATGCATTATATATTATATATATATATATATATATATATTTTTTTTTTTTTTCCATTCTTTATTATTTAATGGGTAAAATATATTTTATATTTATATATATTATGTAATATATATATACTTAAGATGTAGTAGCATATAAATTGTAGTATTAAAATATGGTATATGAAATGATAATTAAAAAATATGTTTTCCTTTTTTTGGATAAATCGTAAATTACATAAGTATATAAATGCATTAAATGTTATTATACTATTTTATGTATGTTTGGTTTGTATCTTTCTTTAAATATATATATATATATATAATATATATGTATACATAAAATAAATATTTTTATATGTATGTATTTTATCATAATCATCCATAGTATCGGCGCCTTAAATTTTTTTTTAATTTCAAATAAATGATAATAAGAGTGCAAAGGATCAATTATGGTGCATTACGGAAAAAAAAAAAAAAAAAAAAATGTATATATATATATTATATAAATATACATAATAATACATGCATACCTAATACATACAAAAACATACATATCATACAAATACATACATATCATACAAATACATACATATCATACAAATACATACATATACAAATACATACATATACAAATACATATATATATATATAATAATACATAATAATACATAATAATACTTACAATAATGGTACTTATATATATACATATAACACTTTCTACCTTGCAAAAGATTTTTTATTTTACATATCCCATTATTAGGGTAATATTTCCCTTCCATAACTTTTAAAAAATTGTAAAATTAATATTTTCATAATAAAAGGTACAAAAAAGAAAATAAGCAAACAAATAAATAATTAAAATAAATAAATATACATTATATGTACAGTAGAAGTACAGTACAGTACATACATTACATATACATTTATGTACAATTTTCTTAAAAAAATATTTTTCTAAAAAGAGGAAAACAAGTAAGAAGTTCAGTGTACATTTAAAATATTTGGAGTACATTAAAAACATAAAAAAATAAAGAATTATATAATTCGCTATTGTATATATTTATACAAATATTTATACATATATTTATACATATATTTATACATATATTTATACATATATTTATACATATATTTATACATATATTTATACATATATTTATACATATATTTATATATATATATATTATATATAAATATAATAAATGATATTACTAGTATTTCCGTTTTTTAAAAACCTAAAAAAAATAATTCTCATGCTAGGAAGGTGAGATTTCGAGTTTTTTTTAAATCCAAAAATAGATAAACTTTAAAAGAAAAATAATATATATAGAATATGCATAGTATATATATATATACATATATGTAAATCGCATATTATTATACTTATCGTGTTTATTAAAGTAAAAAATGTACATTTACTATATAATAATTTTGCATTTGTAATTTATTACTATATATAATATTCTTCTCACCGTGCACAGTGCCATTTTTTAATTTTTTTTTTATAAATTTGAAGAGCAAAAATTTATGTTTGATTTTTTTTTTTTTTTCAAGTATAAAAATATATATATATTATATATATATATACATTTACATTTATATATACATTTACATTTATATATACATTTACATTTATATATACATGTACATTTATATATACATATACATTTATATATATATATATATATATATATATATATATATATATATATATTATGTAATAACATTTTACCTTTAAACGTATTTTTATTATTTTATACGTATAAATTATTAAAATTTATTTATATATTTATATTATATGTATACATATATAAATAAATAAATACTTATATTCAGATTGACGCCAGAAGTTTTGATTTTTTTAAAATATACTTATATATAATAATTTACAATGTTTTGATTCTTTTATATATATATATATATATATATATATATATATATATATATATATACATATGTATATGTATATATAAATATAAATTTGTGTTTTACTGTACATTTGTTACTATTATTTTGTGTATGAAATAATATTATACATATATTTATACTTATATGTAATATATATATGTAACTGCACGTATAATATTATTCATATATGTGTTTAACCATATGTATTAAAGATATATGAGTATTTATGTATAATTAAACAAATGTAATAATAATATGTGTATAGTAAGGTGTTTATATATATATGTATATATAACTAGGTGCGATTAATGTATGTTTAAACTTTTTCTTTTGCATATTATAGTAAAATAAATAATAGTAATAATTAATAGAAAATTTTTACGGTCAAACAAAGGGCGTTATGTGAACCATACATACATTCACATTTGCATGTACTTTACAGTTGCATATGTTCATGGAATAAAATTTTTAGGTTAACGTAATTAGTCTTTTTTATTCGTTCACTGGGGTATTATTATGTATAATATATTATAGTACTTCAAATTAAAAAAAAGCCCATTTTTTTTTTTTTTTTTTTTTTTTTTCTTCATCCCCGTTTAACGTGCCCTACTTTTTTTTTATTTTTTATATATAATCCTTCAACTTTTTTTCTTTTTTTTTTTTTTTTTTTTTTTAATTTTCGTTTTTAAAAGAAAGAAGACATTTTAAAAATTTTATTAATTATAGGAAAATAAAATATATTGCCGTAGGTTTACGTTCTTTTTTATTATTATTATTATTATTTATTTATTTTTTTTACAGCTTTAACGTAATGCGCTTTAGTATATATAATATATATATGTATACGAAGGTGTAGGTATGTAAACGTGTTTGTACATATATATACATATATATATATATATATATGTATATAATACATGTACGTTTATTCCCATATATGTTTATATATATATATACACTGTGTATTGTGTATATGTATATGTGCATAGCGCTTTGAGGTGCGTTGTATATATATATATGAAGACGATTAGCCAAAACTACGCAAAAAGTTAGGTTCCATTCCCATATATCATAAAATGATACTGTCAAATAAATTTGTAGTATTTCTTTATTTGGTACTTGTTTTTGTATATTTAAATTTTGAGTCAGTAGAGTTAAAATTAAACAATATAGTTAACAATGACGATCCAAATAGATTTTTAAATATTACCTTTGGAGATGATTCACGCATGCCTGGCAACATGAACAATGGGATCATAGAAGGCGATGATATATCGAAGGAGGACAAAGAGGAAAAAAACGATCAAGATGACAAAAATATGGAAAATACGGAACATATCAAACATAATGAACATGACGAAGTAAACAAAAACAATCAAATTTTGAAAAATGACCAAGAGTCCCAAGGTCAGAGTAATGAGGCAAAAAATTCTGAACATGGTCAGGCCGAAAAAATGGAAGAATCAAAAGAGGAGAAGGAAATGAACTACAGTGCAGGTGATGGGATAGAAGTTAGATTTGTCCCTAAGGATATTGACTCTGTGAAGAGCAATGTCAACCAGAACGTTGATGGTACTAGCGGCAGTGAGGAAGAGAACTACAAGGTTACTAACGAAATGAAGGAAAGCAAGTCCGTAGAAGAGAAAAAGAATGATGAAGTGGATGAGTTAATGAACGAGGAGGATAAAGATGCAGACAATAATGTTGACATTATTGACAATGATGACGACGATGATGACGATGATGATGATGATGATGATAATGATAATGAGGATGGAAATAAGGACGAAGTGAAGGACGAAAGCGATGAATATGCAAAGGAGCAGCAGATGGGTGGAAAGATAACCACTACAACAATAGCTAATAAAGATAGCTTTGAAAAAGAAGAGGAAAACAAAAAATTGATGGAAAGGAAATCCATTATGAATAATGGAGTAAATAATTTAGAAAAACAGATGAATATAGATAAAACATGGAATAATTTATTTCTTTTATTTAAGAAAACAAAACCACAGTTGAATAATATAAATTATTTTAGAAAAGAGGTACAAAATGAATTGGCTTATAGAAATGGATTATATTTTTCAACGACAAGTGTAAAAGAATATAATAAGCATGTAGATCCAAATAAACATGCATACATTAAGTTACCTGATGATACAATGGTATTAGTAGTAACAGCAAATAAATTATTTTTTCAAGATTTAGTTTATTCAAGTAATAAGTATATAGCTATTAAAAGGAAATTTACATTTTTAATGAATACTATAATACATAATTTAAAAAATAAATTTTTTTTTAAAAATTATGATTATCAGTATTTATATAAAGATGATTGCTTTGCATATGATCATACCAAGAAATTGTTAGATATGAGTCTACTAGGAGAATTATCCAAAGTTACGCAACCCATATATATTGATGATATGAAAAGTAGAAAAGTAGACATGCATAAACTTTATGGAGGTTGGTTTCATTTCCTAGGTATTATGGTTGTAAAGGGTTATACATATAAACCAGTTGAATATGATTTAGAAAAAGTAAATGTTATACCAGCACATCAAATAGAGCAATTCAAACAAAAAGTTAATCAAAAACATGATGGATTTAATAATGGTTATGTAGTAGGCTTGTGGAGAGATTTCCCAGGAAACAAGTATGCTAATTGGAGGTATTCAGTGGAGTTGTTCTTATGGGATTTGTTGAATGTTTTACCACATGAGTTACCCCATCCAGCTGACCTTATCATGACCTACAATAGGGGAAGCATTGAGGAAGTGAGTGGATATAGGATTAGGAGTGATAAGACTAGTGACGATCATAATGCAGGAGAAAATGCAGTTAACGTAGTAGCGGAAGGTACACCTGATGCAACGAATACTTCACTAGGAGAGCATGAATTGAAAGAAAAGGATGAGGGAAACGAGAAAAAAATATTAAGTTATTCGAAAGACGAAATAGAAAATTGGCATGAAACAATTAAAAGTAAGATAAGCACTAACTACAAAGGGTTTGAAGTAGTGATGGTATCAGTTAAGGATTATATGAATACATTAGGATATAACAATGATAATATTCTTTCAAAATATTACAATGTAAAAAATAAAAATGGTTATATATTTTTAATCTTATTGAATAAAGATTTTTTCGTTGATGAGTTTGTAAAGAATGAAAATTATGAAGAAGCCAAGAAGAATTACTTTACAAACAAAATGAATGAAATAATAGAAAGACTACAAAAAATTTTAGATGCATTAAAGGAAGAGATATATCCTAATGATGATAATATTCAACCAGTTGTTACTCTTTATAATTATCTATCTGATGAAGCAAATTATGAAAAGTTAAATCCACATATAATAAGTGAAATTGCTGGTATTACTAAACACTTAAAGTGCGATAACCTGATCCATGATGATGTTAGTTGTTTGAAAGATATATCTATGCATTACAAATATGGAGGTTGGTTTGAATTTGGTGCAGCTATATATGTAAAGAATGTTAACTTTGTTAATGTAAACTATGAAAAACATGATGATATAATAAAAAAAGAACATGAAAATGCAATTTTGGTACAAGCGAATGGAAATTATCAGTCTGCTTGTTTATGGAAAGATTTACCTGATAAAAACATGGCTCCTTATAGATACCCTCTTGAAATTTTCGCTAAAGAAAATTCTCAGCTTAACATTCTGAATGTGCAAGATATACACCCTTTTGTATTAGTGGATCTCCTGAACAAAGGATTGCAGGTTATGAAGCATCAGTCGGAAAAGACCCCCACGTTTGTTAGTGTTAGCCGTAGTGGTAGCAACAGTGGTAGCGGTAGTAACGATGAGTCTAGCAAACCTGACAGGTTGTACCAGAGCAACTTCAGCCATATTATGAACAAGTACAGGAAACCTGAACGTGCAGGCCATGAGGAGGAGGGAACTCACGCTTTGGACGACTTGGAGAACGTGGAGAATGATCTCATAACATCTGTTTTGAATGTTGAAAATAATAGGATGAACAACAACAGCTTGCATGGTAATAGTGTAGAGGACAATAATAATTATGGAAGTAGTAGTAGTAGTAGTAGTAGTGGTATTGTCGGTAGTAAGGACAACAAAAATTTTGATGAAAACGAGTATATTTTTGAGAATGTAGGAAAGCAGGATGATGACAAGATATATGAGGAGGATACAGAATATGGAGGAACAGACAGTACAACAGATATAGATAAGGATAGTTACATTGAAGTAAATGAGGGAGCAGAAACTAGCAAAAAAAATAATATTGTACAGTTGCATTTCAGGTTTGGAGGTAAGAATGACGCACGTAGTAGCGGCAGAGGGGAAGGAGAAAGTACGAACAGTAATAATAGTAGTGGTAGCAGTAGCTCTGTTGATGGAGTAGAAGAAAAGAAGAATTCCGTACTCAACGATATTGAAGCCGAATATAATGATGACTTACAAGAAGCAAAAATTGTGGGGAATAATGCAGAAAGTATCAACGACTTAAGTCCAAAACCTGATGATGATGACGACGACGATGATGACGATGATGATGAAGACGATTACTTTTCAACAAGCAATTACATAAATAAAGGAATCGTTAGTGCACAATCCGTTGAAGATTTTAATTCTAAAATATACTTATTTCTCGTTATTTGCCTTATATGTATTTGTATTGCCTTACTTGTAAGTATTTCATTAAGATTATACGCTACAGTTGTGAAAAGAAAAACTAGCGATAGAAACAGAGTAGTATTATCCTTCAAGGATAAAGAAGAAATGCCCGTAGTTCAGGGTATCCCTGCCCCATGGTTGAGCGAATAATTTTTTCTAAGGTTAACAAAAGTAACTTAAGATGCACAAAAAAACTCGTAGAAAAATAATGACCTGAACAGTACATACAAAAAATGCGCTGCACAACAAAAGTGATATAGTGCCCTAGCAAAAAAAAAAAAAATAAATAAGTTCGAACTCTATCTGTACTATATGTTATTATTCAATGCACTAAAATGATGCAGAAATGAATAAAAAAAAAAAATAAATAACTCCCCCCCCCCCACTTATCTGTATATTTTTTATGTATCATAGTGCATATATATATATATGTATATGTATATATATTACATATATTATTTACGTATTTATGCAAATTTTTAATTCAGTCAGACCGCAATACCATATAGCCTTTATGTGTATTTATTAAGGGGATATGAAATATGATTTCTCACGGTTTACGTGTTTTATATTTTTCCGCGATATCTATGCATATGTATATATATATATATATATATATATGTGCATTTATAATATGTGTACCGTACGCCCTTTCTTTATTTTACTTATTATTTTTTTTTTTTTAATTTTTTTTTTTTTCCCTTTTTATCATTGTAATAACGCACGATGATAATATCTCATTATTTTTTTATTATAATCAACGCGTAACATTTTTGGTATTCAACTGATTTATTTCTTTTCCTTTTTCTTTTCTTTTCCTTTCTTTTTTTTTTTTTTAAATTAAATGAAACTCACCTCATGATCCAGATAAGTAGAAGAAATTATATAATTGATAATTTTGTTTGTTCGATTTAATTTTTTACTAATAACGCAAACATGCTAGAAAAAAAAAGAAAAAATATATATTTTATATGTATATCATATATATATGTGTGTATACGTATTTGTATATGTACGTATTATGCACTTATGAGAACACTTATTTCTGTTCCTGCACAGTCTCACTTGTACTGAGGCAAAATTAACACGTTTTCATCATGTGAGAGTCGGTTTATATTTCAAAAATTTTTCCATTTTTTCCATTTTTCGGACTTTTCCATTTTCTTTTTTTTAATTGAATCATAACACCCTTTAGGTTTCTTTATAGCAAGATTTTTTCTGGAACAAGCAAATATGGTGCATACAAACATATATGCACGTACACATACATATGCACATACAAACAAAAACAAAAAAAAAAAAAAAAGAAAGAGGTAAATAGAATGGTAAAAAAAAAGTAATTTCCCTTGTTCAGCTTACTACTATACTATGCAGTATACTTATAAATGCATTGCTCATAAAGAGATGTACTCGCATGAAATTAAATAAAATTGTGTAAAATAATTAATGTAAAAATTTGAATGAAACAGAAATGGGGAGTGATAGGATAAAAATAGTGTTTACAATAAGTGTGCACTTATGGCGCGTACTCGTGTAGTGGGTTATCAGCATTTCCGCTTACCCGTACCTACGCATTTCACGCATTTTATTTACAAAGAACATATATTCATATATATATAACACCATCAGGTGATAGGCGCGGTATATTTAAAAAGAAGCTTTTTCTTATGCAGAAGAAAAAAAGGAAATAATCGAAATTGTTTTATAAAACGAGGAGTTGTAATTGATACGCCTTTAGAAAAGATGAAAAACGTGCGTACCGTCAGGTATATGTATATATATGTCCATATTTATCCCTCAACCCCATTTTCCCAATTTCGACGGGACCCTATGAATACTCATTTTTCCATTCCTCCATTGACACATACGAAACTGAGAAGTTACAATTATTTAAGAACCACTCTCTCATTGACTCATACGGTTTTAAGCAAGTGCTTACTTGATTGTCATAAACAAACATTTCTTTTTCCTCCTGAACAGTATTAACTGTGTTCTGTTTACCCTTTTGGCTACTGTTCCCTCCTACCACTGCTTTGTTCTTTATTGAAGAATAGCGGTCGAAAAAATTAGTTACTCGAATATTTTTTAAATGCATGCTTTCCAATTTGTCAATTATGAATAAAGCCTTTTTTATTCCCCCATCGGTGCGCGTTTGTGTGTGAACAGCATTTTTATTATCGCTTCTCGTTATTACAATGTCAATTAGGTAAGGGGAATTAAAATATTTTAAAAAATGCGCAATTTTTTTTTTCCTGAGCAGGTCAGAAAAAAAATAAATAAATTGTTGGCTAGCTCTTGTCTGATCATTTTTAATATTTTCCTTTAAATCATTATTATGATATTCTTTTTTTATATATTTACAAAAATAAAATAAATCGTCAGGTAGTCTTTTGTCCATTTTTATATATAACATTTGCATTACCTGAGAAATGATAATCAATAATTCAAAGCTTCCTTTTTTCTTTATTTTTTCATTTTCTTCATTTAACACTTTCATTCCTCCTTTCATTTTATTGCAAAACATGACCAACATATTTTCCAGTAAGTCCGTATTACTCTTTTTATTTTTTAAAACAATTTCTACAAAATAAAAAGAGATGACTGAAAATGCACAATGTGGTAAATAAAAGTCAGGTATATTTGTTATATTATTTTTCGCTATTGTTAACAAATAGCTATATGTTATTCGTATTAACGAGTCAGGTAAATATGCAATATAAGAAGTCATATGGTCAGAAAAAAACTGAATAAGAATTATTACATGATTTTCATTAAATAGATTTAAATTTTTATGCACAAAGTTTATGGCATATTGTAAAAATTCTAAATTTGTAAGTTTCATATTTATAAATCCTTTTAAAAGGTATACGAACGTGTCAATAGGAAGAGATAATTTGGGGATATTCTTATTCAAAGAAGTTATTTCACTAGTAATAAAAAGGGGGATGTTTACTACTCCGTTTGCTATGCCAATTTCATTGTTTATTACAGTTTGTCCATTCGATGAACTGGCGCCACTATGTATTATATCTGTGCTACACGGCTTTTCCTTTTTTTCATTCGCTTTTTCTTTCCACCTGTCCGAAGCAAAATTATGGGCAATTTTTTTTACCTCCTTTGTATCAACTTCATTTTTTGTAATATGTAAGGACTCAGTGTTTTTACAAATCGAATGGGAATATAGTATCTCACCACAATTTATATATCCTGAAGAATTGTTATGATTTTTATGTTCCCCCTCCATGCCCTCCTGTTCAAGCAAAAATTTATTATATTTATGGGGAATTCCTCTATTAGTGTCTACCCTCTTATCAGACAAGTCAAAAGGAAAATAATAGTTTTCCCTATTCAGTATAAGATATAATACATACTCTGTAAAAAATGCGAACATGTTAGTTTTTTTTATGCACACATCGTGAAGACACGTTTCACTTTTTGGATCCTTTAAGAAATGATTATAATGATAAATTAAATGGAAAAAATGAACCAAATTTTCATTTGATAGTTGACCAATTTGGTTAACTACATTTTGAAAGGATAAAAAAAAAAAAAAAAAATCCATATCTTTGTAATTTAATGCAGACATATGTTTTAACATGTAAATGACGTAACTTATATTATTCCTCGTTTTGATATACTTTTTAAGATAATTAATAATTTGATGAAAAACTGTAAAGTTAATTTTGTTTATTGGAACTAATGCTTGTAATAAGTTAATTATAACTGTTGGATGAATACAATTCTTTATATTATTTTTTAAATAAAGAAATAAATTCTTAAAAACCCTATCCTTGCAAGAAAAATATGAACAAGCAATAATTACTTCTATAATAAATTCAACAGGCCACGAAAAGTTTAACATATAAGAAATTCTTCTAATTAATCTCCTAACCGTTTTTTCGTTTTCTATTTCTAAGTATTGTCTGTTTAAACTAAATAATATTAAAGCTCTAGCATGGTAACCATATTTCATAATGTTAATATATTTATCTGTTTCGTTAATAAATCTTTTTATCAGATTTTTATTATTTATATTAAAAATTGTGTAGAATTCAAAAACGTCCACTAAATTATAATATTTAAACTCATGTAAATTCTTCTTCAATTCTTTATTCAGTACAGCAACGAACGAGCTCTTTCTTATTAAATCCTTAAAATTTGCTTGCTCTTTGCACTTTTCACTCATATCAGATTGTAACATACTTCTCTTTACGTCCTCTATAGACCTTTTCAACTTGTTACTATAACACCTCTCTCCGTGAATATATCCAGGTATTTCTTTCTCCTTTTCGGTTTCTTTCTTCACATTATGCAGTTCCTTACCATTGGATGCCCCCACTGAGGGAATGTGTTTTCCCGAAATGGACGTCTGGGTAAACTTTTCCTCGTGCGGTAAATGGTGTAAGGATAGGGGGTCAGAAAAGATAACACTCTTGCACACATACCGCTTGATTAGCCTAACCACGTAGCTGTTACAGTTTCTGTTACTACTACTGCTGCTGATGCTGGTAACAGCGTTGCATGAGAGGGAAAGGCGGAATAGAGTCTTACTCAAATATTTGCATATATATGTTATATCATGCTCAGTAAAATTATGGTAGTTCACTGATATTGTATCATCAATGTAGTTGAAAATGTACTCATTAAAATATAAGTATTTATCATTTATGCATAGTATTTCTATAATTTGTTGTTCATTCAGAACTATTCGATTTGTCAAATTGTTAAGCACTCTGTTGTATTCATCTCTTAATTTGTTAAACTCCCACCTGGTACCACTAGTGGGGCTAGAGTTACTAATGTTATCATTGTCGCTGCTATCTGCACTTCTATTAATATTATTTTCCCCCCTTCGAGGAAATGCTAAACAGTTCAACCCGATATGATGAAAGAATTCTAAAATATAGATGAAATTGGACTCATTCAGAATGAGACTGCCCCCTTTTCCATCGATCGAAGTCTGATTTACTCTGTTTAAAAAATCCTCTTCAATTGTGTAATTCCTAATATTCTTTTTGTTCATATAAATACATAATTTTAAAAAATTAGAACTGTTCATATATTTTACTAAACTTTTATTTTCTTTTTTGTTAATGAAATAGTATAGCTTTTTCATATGTATAAAAGTTAAGGGTACATCGTCCAACATATATATGTTTCGTTTCAATGTTTTATTGTTATGACTGTTGTTCATATATGCTCCTTCTATTTCACCCTTTACAAATGGGAAAGGATTTTCCATTGGAATGTTCTCCTTGTTCTTGTTTTTTAAATCAAAAGAAAAGTAATTACCATGGGCTTCAATTTCTTCATATGGATGGTGTCCAACAAGATTAGCAGCTCTATCTACAAAATCATCAAGTAGGAGTGCATCCTCTGTTGAAGTACTATTTCTAACCAGGGGATAATATTCCTTAAAATGTTTGTTCCTTCTATTCAGATGAAGAATTTCCATCTTCATCTTTTTATTTAATTTCTCTTTTCTAAATTTTGCTCGACTCTTTCTTTCATAAAGGGGAATAGTATGCTCTACTCTAGAACTAGAACTAGAACTAGCGGAATGATAGCATTTAATGTTTTTCATAAGGCACAAAGAATTGACTAAGAGGAGCTTCATCTTTTCCGCTTTGCAAGAGGGGGTATTTATAATACCCACGCGTGTGTGTAAATATACGTAACATACATGCGTACGTATATATTTATACATATGTAGGTACATGTATATGTACGTATGTATATGTACGTATGTATATGTACGTATAATGCGTGGGATAAAAGTCATAACAATCTTTTGCAAAAAAATGTAGAAATTAAGAAATTAAAAAAATAAACAGGGAGAAGCGGAAGCATTTTTTTTGCATTTTTTTCAATTTTTTCTTTTAAGTGGATTAAATGTTTTGAAAATTGTTCACAAACGGGGAATACAAAAAAAAAAAAAAAAAAAAAAAAAAAAGAGCAAAAAAAAAAGAGGTTCAAAAGAAATCATAAAAATGATAATGTAAACATATTAAAGTAAAACATATGATGACATGTGCAGGTAAATTATCCTGAAAAAAAAGGGAAATATGATAACAACAGTAATTGCCAGAAATGCACGTGAAATGGCTTGAGGCAGTTATATACGATATGAGTATTATGTGATATAATATGCATAAATGAAATGGTAAAAAAATAATAAAATATAGGTAACAAGAAAAATAAACGCAAAAAGGCAATAAACGCAAAAAGGCAATAAACGCAAAAAGGCAATAAACGCAAAAAGGCAATAAACGCAAAAAGGTAATAAACGCAAAAAAGTAATAAACGCAAAAAAGTAATATAAGCAATAAAGATAATAAATGCAAGAAAGCAGGATTGGTTAACTACAAAGTAATTGTATGTTGATAAAAAAAAAAGAAGCAAATAACACAAAAAAAAAAAAAAATATAAAAATAATAATAAAATGCTACACTTTTAAAAGGGGGTTAAATCTAATTGCTGTTGTCGACACTCTGAAGGATGTTCTCCTTCGACGTCAGGTCCGCCAAGTCCTCGCTGTCGTTTTCGTTCTGCATTAGGGGGGGAGGAAGGGAAATACATGAACATGTATGTAGAAATAAAAAAAACTAATGAACCATGAGCAGTACGTTGTTAAGCATATAAGCAGTTGAACGAATGAATGAGTAAAATACTAACATATTATGCGCACACCTTTCTGATCTCTAAAATACGTTTAGGAATCGTATTAAAATTTTTTTTTTTTTTTTTTTTTTTTTTTTTTTTTTTTTTTTTTTCTCTTTTTTTTCTTTTCCTTTTTACCTGTTCTTCCTCGTCGTCGTCTCTCATCGACTCCATTTCATCCAAACTTGAAAAGATGTCAACACTATCCCCATTCTTGATATGCTCAAATATTTCGAGGTTTTTTTTCGTGTTTTTCATTTCGTTGTTCTGAAAAATAAAGAAGCGAGTAAAGGTGTACAAAGCAATGTGTTCATCAATAAGTGCTCAGGAATAAGAACTTATATATATTATACACATATATAGAAGAAGGAAAGTATAACAACTTGTGTGTGTATATGTGTATGTAGAGAGAGAGATAGAGAGAGAGGACGCATATGTATTGTTATTTGCACAGAAAAACATGTAATGGATGGAAACGATACAATATAATACAATCAAAAAATGAAACGTAGTAACAAGAAAAGGGAGTGTGTATTACAAAAAGTAATACTACAAAACTGAAGGGGTATTGTAACAGGGACACAAAAACATGGGCTGCACTATCAACGGTGCAGTATCTGGGCTGCAATATCAACGGTGCAGTATCTGGGCTGCAATATCAACGGTGCAGTATCTGGGCTGCACTATCAACGGTGCAGTATCTGGGCTGCACCATAGGATGCACTAACCTGGTCGTTTGGTATTCCCTTCTTATCCGTAAAGTATCTCCTGTGCACGCTTGGGAAATTGCAAAGCATGGCGTTGTTCTGCATAGTTGCATCGTCATTCCCGCTGTGACTGCCGCTGTTACTTTCACCGTAATTAGCGCTGTAATTGGCGCGATCATTTTGCGCACCCATTTTCAAGTGCGGGTGGGCATTCTGCAGATCTAGGAGAACAGACTGATTTGACAAGGAGTTGAATAGGACAATATTTTGATTTTTAATTTTTTGAATATTAAGGCGTTTATTTGTAATTTTGTTTAAATAATTTTGTTGATGTAATATATTTTTAATTAACATTTGATGATCAGAGTTTGTAACATCATATCTATTTTTTAAATTTTCTTGTAATTTAATAGCTCGACATTTTTGTTTTCTTAAATAGTCAATCATATTTTTCAAAATTATTAAATTGCGTTCATCTTTTTTTAAATCATTTTTTTCCTTATCTATTAATATATTTAAACTTTTTCTTTTATAATCAGTTGTTTTTATTTCTTTTTCTTTATTTATGTACTCTTTATTTATATTAATATTTTCAATATTTATTTTATTAATATCATCGATTAATTCTTTTATTTCTTTTTTTATATTTCGTATATTTTCTTTTTTATGTTTTATATCTTTATATAAACATATATTTAAAAATTCTAAATTTCGTCTCTCTTCTTTTAAACATTGATATCTCTTTAACTCATTTTCATAAACATAAGCCAAACATTTCATTTGTTTTTTCTTCTTTTCAATATTTTCTTTCTTTTTCTTTATATCTTCCTCCAATTTTCTATTAATCTCTTCTATTTTATACACATCCTTACTTTCAATATTATAATTTTTTAAGTCTGAATAATTAAAATCAATAAGTTTTGTGAAATATTTTTCTGACTGGATCATCTTTTTTTTCATCCTCTTCTCGTTTTCTTTTTGATTGTCTTTTGACTCATTCATATTGCCACTTCGCGTTTTATTATTGTGCACTTGTTGCTGATGCTGTTGATGCTGCTGCTTTTGATGCTGCTGCTGTTGATGCTGCTGCTGTTGATGCTGCAGCTGTTGATGCTGCTGCTGCTCTTCCTCCTTCTCCTCCTCCTCCTCCTCCTCCTCTTCGTTGTATTTACCATCTATGCCTTCCTTCCTTTTTTTTTTGTTTTTGTATTTTCCCCTGTCACTAGGAGTCGACCTTCTTCCTTCTCCTTTTCTTCCTTGTTCTCTCTCATCCCCATTCGCTTCTTTCTGCCTTTCACCTACTTGATTTCTTCTGCTTTTTCTTTTTTCCTTTTCGTCCCTCTTATTGCTTACATCTCTTTCTTCCTTGCTTTTTTTCTTCTGTGCATATTTTTTTCTTTCTGTATCCTCTTCTCCTTCACTTGGTTCCTCCTCCAACGTTTGTATAAATCGTTTTCCATGCTTTTCGCTCTTCCTTTTGATTTTCTTTTGGTTGTTTGCGTCCGCATTATCATCTACATCATTCGCATTGTTTATTATATCAGCCGAGTAGTCTATATCATTTACATGCCCCTGGTCGATTCGTCCATAACCATTCGCCCCCTTTGTGAAGAACTCCCTTCTGTTATCACCGCTAATATTATCATTGCCATTGTTACTACTTTCCGAGAAGACCTCCTCCTCCTCCTCATCATCATCTTTTTTTTTTTTTTTTTTTTTTTTTTTTTTTTTTTCCTTTTCTCCTCGGAGTTATTACCAACATCCATATGTGATATATTATCCTCTTTTTTGAACTCAAAGAAGTCAAATTCTGCATCCAATTTTTCATTTTCGTTATTTCCCCCCCCTCTACCTCCTTCTCCTCCTCTGTTTTCATTTTGTGCTATAAGTAAATCTCCAAAGGACATTTTGAATGAGTCCCGTTTATCTTTGTTGTTTTCCATTTTGTTGAAGGTAATGTTGTCTAAGGGGTTGTATAAAAAAAAAAAAAAAGCGAAATAAAAATTTGTTAACATACATGTGATCATGTATATATGCAGATCATAACTGTATACATATGTAGTGCATGCATCTGCTTGTATTTTCCGTTAAAGCTTACCGTCGAGCATCACCTCCTTCTCTGTTTTTATTGACTTCAACAGTTCAGGGGGAATGGTCAAAGGAATATTGATTTCTTTCTCCTTCCTCATTTCTACCATCTTATTCATAATACAGAATTGCTCGAAATTTAAAAATCCATCATTGTCCAGATCCGATATACTCCATATTTGCATCAATTCACAAATGGACAAGTTGGATGTGTTTAAATAATATTCACGTATAACTGTCCCTTCTATTTTTTCTTCATTATTTATATCTAACGTTTTAAATATTCTTTTATAATTTTCCTTTTCCCTTCCACTTATTTTCCATTCTACATTTCCATCTAAGTTTGATATATCGGAAAAGGATTTGTGTCGTATAATGTCGAAGCTTGGCAGGCAGGGGGGACCTGATAAAAAAAGGGGTACAATCAACAGAAAACAAAAAAAAATAAAATAAAATAAATAAAATAATAATAAATGGACAGTACTAAATATGATAAGAAAAATATGCAAATGAGGTCATATCCCACATGAACGGGGGCCTCCCACGAGCATACACCACATACACGACGTATGTAAATACATATGATTGCTAATGCACACGAGATAAGACCGCATGACTGAAAGACGGCATAACCTCGTTGCACATATAGCTGATCATGCCCCGTGGATGAGGTTCAAAATGAATGGGAGCAATATGTATATATAATATAAAGCAGCGGTTTTTGGTCCATTTTTTATAGTGTACTGCTTTCTTTCTTGCTTGCTCGCTTCCATATTTCTTTCTTTTTTTAATTCCTTACGTATATTTATTATTTCGGAGCTGAGGCTATTTCCGTTCTGTGCATGTGCAACTAGTCGACAACAAATGAAAAAATCTTCTAAAGTTAGATACCCCTTATTTTCAATATCGCTGTATTCCCAAATCTGTTAAAAGGAAAAAGGAAAAGGTGTATACGTTTTACCAATGTGCAAAAAAAGTAGGATGGCGTAACGGAAGAACACAAGCACAAAACATATTGTCCTTTTCACTTCCTCCATTCGTACATACATGTACACATATATACATACACACACATATGTATATATATATATATATATATGCAGTCTGTGCTATTCTATATCATCTATGCACTTCTTTATTTCCTTCCCCCTATTACTGAATGCAAAACGGCTATAGATAGGCCAGAATTTTGAAGAAAGGACGATGCAGTCTTGTTGTCAATAAAATGATTGTCAAATTTATCGTTCAAACTGCAAAGAGGAAAATATTTCAAAAGTTGAACAGATGATGAATATGTTAGAGAATACTAATGCAAGCTTTTGCATCGATTTATTACTGAACGATGTTTATTTATTTTTTTTTTTTATTCTTTCTTTCTCTTTTTCGTACTTGAACAAGTTGATGTAATAGAGATACTCCTCCGATGATAGAGTAATTCTATCCGTCGACCAAGCGTTATCAGAAACATTTAAGGAGTTGTTCATAACCATCTTTCTTACGTCATTACTAATACCACTGAAAGAACTATTCATTAATTCGTTTGTTTTACTATTTGTAGTAAACTCCTTTGAGTTGTTATATATCATGTGATACTACAGAAGAAGAAGATTATACAGATGATAAAAAAAAAAAAAAAAAAAAAAGTAAAACATATATTTATAAGTTTCACACTAACAGTTGTTGTTAATTTTTAACAAAGAATAAACAAACGATAAAATCGTATCGAATGTGATTGTGTACACATTTATACATAAAAAAAAAAGAAAAAAAAAAGTATATAGAACTTAAACATATCCTCATCAGAGTATTAAATGCAACAGTCTTATTTCGTGTAAACTGTAGTATGTGCTCTATCTTTATGTAGTTAAGTATTGTAGGTAAATCTTTTTTTTTTTTTCTCAGTCGTACATACGGCGTTCTATAGGTATTGAGGGAAACTCCAGTCATGTGTGCTACAAAAAAAAAAAAAAAATATATATATATATCAAAATAAAATAGTAATAATATAGTAACAGAATAGTAATAATATGGTAACAGAATAGTAATAATATGGTAACAGAATAGTAATAATATGGTAACAGAATAGTAATAATATGGTAACAGAATAGTAATAATATGGTAACAGAATAGTAATAATATGGTAACAGAATAGTAATAATATGGTAACAGAATAGTAATAATATAATGATAAAATAAAGCATGTATAAAATTAAAAAAAAAAAAAATAAAAAGCCCATCTTTTTACCCTATGCACATACATTCATGTATGTAACAAAAAATAAAAATAGTTTTCTAATATTCATGAACAAACATATACATGGGTAAAAGTCGTTCGCATGTTTTGCATATGCATTGGGATTAGAAATAAGAAACAAGTGCAAAGTGTAAGGAATTTGTACAACCCCTTATAACAGTATAGTTGTTGTATATATCATAAGACTAAAACAAAATAACGAGGGTGAAAGTTAAACGAAAAAAGGGGAAGAAAACGTACAATGTTTTACAATATGGTAAAAAATAAAAGAAAGGGGAAAAATAAATAAATTTACTCGCACAATCCATTCTTACACGTTCACTCAATTTTTAAAAACAATTGTTGCAAATATTTCATGTATGAGTAGCATACATATTATGTGTATATATATCTATAAATATTTGCATAAGTACTCGTACACATGTAATAATAAAATATGTGTATGAATACATATAGGCAATGGAAGCAGTCTGTGTTATTGTGCCATCAAAGCAAATCCATAAATTCTACACAATTTTATATTTTGTTTTTAAAATATTTCCAATTTTTTGGTGCATTACATTTTTTTTTTTTTTTTAATGGTTTGTAAACCTTCGGGAAAACTTTGATTCATCCAATATGGGATGGTTGTATAATTTGAAAATTCATACAGTAGTCAGAAATAATATTTATTTATTTTTTTCCAAAAGGAAAAATTAAAAAAGAATAATTTTGCTAACTGAATATTAATGATTAAATAAAATAAGATATACAACTTTTTTCAGGTTTTTGTCAAAAATAAATAAAATTGTGTATATAAACATGGTAATTCTATTAAAAATCTAGGCATAAAAAAAAAAATAAAATAAACACTCATACATATATAAACATATACATGTGTATATATTTATATATAAGTATTTATGTATGTACACATACATACATGAAAACATAAACATAGACATCTAAATGTATCGTAATAGTACGAGTAAGCGTAGACATGTATACATATAAGTATGCATAATCGTAAATGTAAACAAAGGCGTGCACACATAAACGAAAAACACACTACTTCCAATTTTTCCCAAATTCTAAATATATATGCGTATGTATGTATATGTTTGTATATATAGGTATATATATGCATATATGTATATGTATGTATATATATGTATATATGTATATATGTATATATATGTATATATATGTATATATCCTTAACAATATATTATAAATGTAATATCGAAAACACAAAAAAAATAAAACAGTCATAATAAAAACTAATCATATAACTAAAATGAATAAAAACAAAACAAAAAAAAATTCATTAAAAAATTTTAAAATATGATATATATAGAAACTCAAAATAATAAACAACGTGAACTGATATAATTTTTTTTTTTTTTTTTTTCCTACTCTTTATTATTTTTAAAATATGTATGTATTTTATTTTTTTTTTTTTTTGTTAATATTTATGTATAATTCTAAAAAATAAAGAAAAAAGGAAAAACAAAAAAAAAAAAAAAAAAAAGAGTACACCCAAGGGAATTATAAACTATATAAACAATATCGTTAATATTCTGTACACAAGGAAATGAAAAACAAAAACATAAGGAAGTAAACATAAGGAAGTAAACATATGGAAGAAGTAAACATATGGAAGAAGTAAACATATGGAAGAAGTAAACATATGGAAGAAGTAAACATATGGAAAAAGTAAACATAAACGTGAACGTCAATATAAACATGAGCGTAAATATAAACGAACTGTTAATTTAATGGTAAAATAAACAAAAAAAAGTATATAAAAGAA
Organism: Plasmodium malariae; assembly: GCF_900090045.1. Taxonomy (NCBI): domain Eukaryota; phylum Apicomplexa; class Aconoidasida; order Haemosporida; family Plasmodiidae; genus Plasmodium; species Plasmodium malariae. The sequence continues at coordinate 1,262,243 of NC_041784.1, forward strand.
ATATATGCGGGTATTGTGCATACGTTTTTAGACTCCACTAACATGTATATATATATAAATAAATGTATATATATTTATGTACGCATATATGATGTATGTATATGTACTCGGTTTTGTACACTTCTTACAAGTTGTTCATCAACATGTATATGCATTCATTTCTATATATATAACAACAAAATAAAATATAAAATACATAAAATTATGTACAAACTGAAAAAAAGGAAAAGGAAAAAAATATATCACCGCAATCTATACACATATATATATAAACATGCATACAGACATATATACAAGTACATGTATATTATGGTCGTACTGCGTTAATGAACGAAAAATATTGCATGTAATTAAAAAGAAAGGTCTTACGATACATGTACAATTTTTTACAAAATATTCGGAAAATTATGCACATAAACATAATATATATTATATACATACGCACGATAAGTATTTACATAATCATAATGTATGCATCTTACTGTAGCTGCAGGAGCATAGTTAAATTATGCGTTTGAGAAAACCTTTTTTTTTTTTTGTTCAACGTATGCATTTAATTAGACATACATATATATATATATATATATATATTCATATATATATGCATATTCATACATACATATATAATATAGTAAAGACAGATAACTGCTACAGGAAACATACAAAATGTAAATAGTGCAAACGCTCAAAGATTAGATATGATTTATACATAAAAAAGAAAAAGACAAAATATGCAAAATAAAAAAAATAAATAGAACTTCGAAAATCCTACGACGGGGGTACAGCTGTAGCTTGCATAATTATCGTCCATGGATACCAATAAAATTATTCAAGGACATACATGAATAAACATATATATATTTTTATGTTCATATGTTCATAAGCTTATATATTTATGTATATTCAAAAACTGGATATACCAAAATTGCTTATATATAGTAAAAAAATATTAAATAAAATAAAGCAATAGTAGTAATATGTCTAAATGAAAACAACTGTTATAATATAATATACAAGATAAAATAATATACGTGGTAATTATTATTATGTAAAAATTATGTCGTTTTCGAGCGAGATAAACTCTTTAAAGAATGATACTAAGGTTAAAAAGTAAAACAAATAAATAAAAACATAAATACATATATACATTTATACATTTATACATATATACATACATATATACATATATACATACATATATATATACATATATACATATATATATATATATATATATATATATATATATATATATATATATATATATATATATATATATATATTTACATATTTATGCACAAAATTAAAAATTCCTTTATACAAAGCAAAATAAAATACTTTTAAAAAAATTTGTTTTCACTATTTTGACAATCATATATATAATATATGTATATATTTATATATACATATTTATATATATAAATGTATATAAACAAACATGTATAAAGAATTATAAAGGAATACAAAAACTCGCTAGTAATTATTTTAAGGGGAAATTTTTTTATAATTTTAGGATAATTCGTTAAAAAAGACTAAAAAGGTTTTATATATATATACAATATGTATATACAAGTAAGTATATACATGTAAATATATACATATAAGTACATACATATACGTATATACATATAAGTATATACATATAAGTATATACATATATATATAAATATATAGAAGAATAAAATTTTTTAAGTTTCAGTTTTTAACAAATATAAAAATATATTTTACATTTTATATTTTAATTTTAATTTTAATTTTAATTTTAATTTTTTTTTTTTTTAAATAATTTTTCCTCTCAAGTTAAATATTCTTACTGGCTCATATTATTACATGTACGGGTTCATATTTTTTTTTTTTTTTTTTTAAATAAATAGTACTGCGCGTAGATACAAAAATATATATGCACGTATACATGTACATGTACATATAAATAATTTATGAACGCATAAATACATTAAAGATTATTTATATATAAATATATATTGTAGAATTTTGAACCTTTACATTTTCGTAAATTTAAAATAATTAAAAATTATGTATTTATTTTCTCATAAGGAATGCTGCTATATAATAATATGCATAGAGAATTCGAAAATTTAAAAATATGTTTATGTTCATATTTTAGGAAATTCAAAATAAGGATAAGAAAAAAAAAAAAGAAAAAAAAGCATATATAAATAGTATGTTTATTTTATAGAAAAAAATAATGTAAGTTTAGTTGAAATCGTTTTTTTTTATTTTTTTTTATTTTTTTTTATTTAAGCTAATGAAAAATGTAATATTCTGAATTATTTTGTGTTAAATTCGCATTGAATTAAGGGAAGAGAGTATTTATTTAAAAAAAAAAAAAAAATATGAACAAAGACAGCTTAATTGTTTTGTAGTTTTTTTATACATCCCTTAATTTTTTTAGCGTCGTATATGCAAATATGTATGTACATATGTATTAAATACGTTTGTGTTATATGAACATGTTTACCACTTGCGAACGCGCCATTTATGCGTAATAATTTTTTGCATTCCCATAATTTCCCTTGTTTAATATTAGAAGGGATAAGCAAATTATTACATAAAAATAAAGAAGTATATTGGGTCTTACAACTATAAAAAGACATAAACCTTAAACGCGCAAAAATTTAAAACGAAAAATCGATACAACCCGTAATTAGTAGAATAAACGTAGATCCAACTGCTACATATATGTAATATGCTAGTATAATAACGATTAAATAAAAAAAAAAAAAAATGAAAAATACTACAATGATAGGAATACTTTAAGCATATGTATAACGTAAAACAGTGAAGATTAAAAATTAAAAAAACTACCAAAATTGGGAAAAAAAAAAAAAAAAAATTCAAATGAACAAATCTTTTTCATATTTTATGTATGCACGTTTGGCAAAAAATCCAATTGAACAAATCTGTTTCATATTTTATGTATGCACGTTTGGTAAAATATCCAATTGAACAAATCTGTTTCATATTTTATGTATGCACGTTTGGCGATTTATATTATCTGCTGGCTATGAGTTTTCATTTTTAGTAATTTTTCACGTTTTAACATTCATTAATGCGGATCTCTTGTATCTCCCAATTTTGTACAATAAAATTTGTTCGTTGCGTTACGCATGTATGAACATGTACATGTTGTTCATGCATAAACGTATGCCTATGCATATATATTTATTTTTCTTATATATACATTTCATTTATACGTTAAAAGGGGGGAATCCTGCAAAAGGATTTTATATAGCTTATTTCCCCATATTCATTGCTAAAAATTAAATTACATATATATAATATATATTTCATAATCCTTATCATATTAAAAGGATAAGAAACTTATTTTGGATAGCTGAACAAATTATAAATAAACATGTACATCCTTCAAATCAAAAAAAAAAAAAAAAAAAAAAAAAAAAAAAAAATATGAACATGCAATGTTTGGTAAATTGTAGCCATGCTGAAGAGGGAAGTACAAAAATACAAATGCATAAAAGTATTTTTGTATGCTCATGCATACATATACTCTTACACATACACACATACATGTATATTATTTGCTAGTGGGTATACGTATACATGAATATTATAGCAAGATATGGAATTTCCCAAACGGAAATTATTGTTCATATCATTTGCTTCTTTTTATTTTTGTTAAACTTACAATATTTTCCTTGTTCCCGATACTTGTGTATTAAAAGGAATTCTTGGTCGAAAAAAAAAAAATAAATAAAACTGCAAAATGTATTTACTTTTTGTTACATTATTATTACTGATTTAGTTTATTATTTTTGATAAAACTAGAGCGAAAAAATAAGCAAAAATCGTACAAGAATAATACATATAATGGGGAGGGGGAGGAAAAAAAAAAAAAAAAAAAAAAAAAATGTTCACTTGAAAAATAAAGGAAAATTGTACCGTACCATAAAAAAATAGAAACACGTTAACCCATTAGCATTTTAGCAGCCGTTAGAAATGTTCATAAAACGTCTTATTATTTTTTCTTACTTTTATAGAAGATTATAATATATTCATTAAGAGGAATTTTAAGATTATATTTAACTATACATTTGTATATATATATATATATATATATATACATATATGTATACTTGTGTATTATGTGTGTGCGTATGTGACTTCATAATTTATGTACAACTCATATGTAGAGGAAAATTCTTACTGGGACTTAACATTATAACAAAACGTAGCTTAAAAAAAAGAAAAATTCAAATTTGAGTATTAAGCAGAACAAAACAAATAATAATTGCGTAATATTAAGCAGAATGGAATTATATATAAGCACGATGGGTAAAATATAGCATAGGAAAAAAGCAAGGAAAAAGAAGAGATAGGGAAAAACCAAACGAATGTTGTGGCCTATGCTTGTACATTAGTACATATATATATATATGTATATGTATACGCACACACACATATCCGCCCCGTCCATGCATATTTGCGCGTGTACATATATGCAAACATACTCAGTAGTACATGCAAGCGAACTTACACAATAGTATATACATATCCACGCTCATTCACCTTCACACGAGCATTTGCGTCGAAGCAGTGAATACATGACTGAAAGAAAAAAAATAATAAAAGGCGCAAGCAATGAACTCCAAATTTAAAGTGTTACTAAACAAACTGCTGAACAAAATAGGAAATGATTGTGCATCATATAAAAGAAAAACATCGTTCAAACATTTTAAGGATAGCTTACGTAGTATTGTTAAAAATAATAGCATCGAAAAGAGAAGTACATGGGGAGTAAATGCTATTTATTGCGCTAATATAAAACCCATTACGCATAGTTGTAGTAGTCGTAGAAGTAGTAGTAGTAGTAGTAGTAGTAGTAGTAGAGACAGCGATGGTGAAATGAAAGAAATTACAAATAAATGTATTATGGTGGACATGAGGAAAAGATGGAAAAATAGCATATTACAAAATTGTGTAGGAAAATATGGAATATTAAACGGAAGGTCTCTTTTTATATTGATAGCTATTTGTGGTTTGTATGAAATCCTGAACAGTTCGGAAAATAAAAACAAGAACAGAAACGATAACGAAAATGAAAAAAAAAAAAAAAAAAAAAATGTTCCTCCTTTTGGTTTGTTGAACAAGGCCGCACATTGTTGTGGGATTATGGCATATGTAGGTAACAGAGATGCCTCTAAAATTTTAATAGACGGAATTGAAATATTACAGAATAGAGGATATGATTCATGCGGTATTTCAACGATAAGTAACAAGAATGTATTAAGAACAACAAAATATGCAAGTAGTTCTACATCTGACGCTGTTGAAAAATTACGAATAAATTACATGAACAATCATAAAAATGATAGTATCGGAATTGCACACACAAGATGGGCAACACATGGGAGTAAAACAGATGAAAATGCACATCCACATATGGACTATGATGAAAGAATTAGTATTGTACATAATGGAATAATTGAAAATTATAGAGAACTGAAAAATTTTCTATTAAAAAACAAAATACCATTTAAATCAAATACAGATACAGAAGTAGTAGCAAATTTAATAGGTTACTATTTAGATCAAAAGGAAAATTTTGAAAATGCTGTTGTGTCTACTATTAAACAGTTAGAAGGTACATGGAGTTTTTGTATAATACATAAAGATTATCCGGACCAAATGATTTTAGCTGCTAATGGATCGCCATTACATATAGGTTTTAAGGATAACGAAATTTTTGTTGCTTCGGAACATTCAGCTCTTTTTATGTTTACAAATGAATATATATCTCTAAAGGATGGGGAAATACTTTCGATAAATAAAAACAATATAGACGATTTGAAAATATTAAAAAAGGTAGAGAGTATACCAGAAGTAATTATTCAGAAAACACCTCATCCATTTCCTCATTGGACTATTAAAGAAATACACGAACAGTCAATTAGTTTATCAAAATCTTTAAATAATGGTGGTAGATTTAGCATTCTAAATAATTCGGTTAAATTAGGTGGTTTAGATCCATATGTTGAAGATTTATCTAAAATTGAAAATATATTATTAATTGGATGTGGGACTTCCTATTATGCTGCTTTATATGCTAAATATATAATGAATTACTTGAACTGCTTTAATACTGTTCAAGTTATAGATCCAATTGATTTTAATATATCTGTTATACCCAAAGAAAAAGAGGGGATTATATTCATATCACAAAGTGGGGAAACTAGGGATGTAATAAAAGCATGCAAATTAGCAGATGATTTGAATTTAAAAAAATTATCTGTAATTAATTCTGTTGGGTCAACTATTGCTAATATGACTGGACGAGGTGTTTATGTAAATGCAGGTAGAGAAGTTGGTGTTGCATCAACAAAATGTTTTACATCTGAAGTATCTGTATTAACATTAATAGCTTTATGGTTTTTTCAAAATAAGAAAAATTATATATCTAATAATAAAATTAGTTCTCTAATAAATTCTTTACATAGGCTACCATTATATGCAGATACGACTATTAAATCCTGTGAAAATATATGTAAATTATTATCATATAAATTGTCAAATGCTAAATCTATACTTATCATAGGAAATGGTTTAAGCTATCCTATAGCTTTAGAAGGAGCCTTAAAAATTAAAGAATTAACATATATACATTCGGAGGGATTTACTGGAAGTTCACTAAAACATGGTCCTTATGCACTACTAGGTGGCGAAGATAATATACCCGTAATTATGCTTGTTTTTAATGATAATACAAAAACTGTCATGATTAATACAGGAGAACAAATTAAGTCAAGAGGTGCACATATCATTTGCTTAACTGATGATGAGAACCTGTGTAAACATTTTGCTGACGATATTATCCTAATTCCAAATAATGGTTTGTTAACTCCCCTACTGGGTGTAATACCACTGCAGATGATGGCATATTACACTAGTGTGAACAAAGGCAATAACCCGGATAAGCCGCGCTGCCTGGCCAAAACAGTTACAGTTTCGTAGGAGTTTGTGCAAGTGTATGTAAGTGGTCTGTGCGAAGTCCAAACTGAATGGTTTTAGTTGCATATACATAAAGTCATATGTATGTAAGTTTTACGCGTGTACCTTTTACTTTTTTTTTTTTTTTTTTGTTAAGTATTTTTTCCCTCTTTACAACAATTTGTTTCCAATTTTTTGGTCAAATATTTTTTAGTTCCCTTTTGTGCCGCACGCAATTTTGCATCATGCAACCCTCTGGCATGTTTTCTTTATTTTTTTATTTTTTTATTTTTTCGTTTTTTCTTTACATTTTTTCCCGTGCATTTTATCACCCCCAGTAATGTATCTTTTTTTCATTTTTGTGCTTCTCTTCTCCTACAATTTGTGTGTGTTTAATGGGCCTTGAAAAAACGTGCGATAAAATATATCCTAGCAGACATGTCCATGTACAGGTTTATTAAGAAACACAGTTTCGTAGTTACATTTTCACGAAGTTATCTTTGCTATCTTTGCGTTCAAAGGAAATTATGCACATAGTCATAAAAAAAAAAAAAAAAAACAAAATAGTGAGCACGATTTTGCAAAGTTAATCGGACTGATATAAGCTTTATTTTTTTTATTCTATCACTGCTTGAACGCTCCACCATCTGTTCTTTTTGGCCAACTCTCAGTTTATCATGTCAACGATCTAGCTACATTTCGGCGCTTGCCCATTTATAATTTTGTTAATCAAGCGCAAGGAGGAGAGGCGCAGTAGCGTGCTCGCGTCCTTTTCACTGTTTACATCAAACACGTATCCCCATTTAAAATATTGATATATATATTCTAAATTACAATAACGATATGCTTCTTTATAATCTACATAGTTATTCAAAAATAAATAGGTAAATATAAAAGAATGTAAAATTTGTGAGCATTTGTAAAAAATAAAAACTTCTGAATCGTTCAGGTTTTTAATTAAATTCTTCATTTTTTTCTGAACATTTTGATCTTGTTCAGGTGTTTCAAAATTTTTCGCAATATTTAATTTTACTTGATGAATGCGTTCAAAAATGTTTATAAATTTGTTATAAACAGTATTTTCTTCCTTATATAAATTTTTTATTTTATAATTTTCCACATAATTAAGACTACTTGGCAAATTTATATTTTTTTCTAAATCCTCTTTTTCTCTGTGTGTGTCTAAAATGTTTATTTCGTTGTTCCCGTAAAATATTAAATCATTGTTAAAGTGTTCATAAATTTTATTTTCCATAAGAATTCTTTCTATTTCGAAGGAGTTCATTCTGATTTGGGCCTTACTTTCGATGTTTCCATGGCTGTTACTACTGTTACTGCTGTTGCTACTTCTCTTCCCTATATTCATTTTTTCATCTCCCACTTCATTTTTACTTCTGCAAATAACCTTGCCCTGTTCAAAAAATTGAAGAGGCGTTCTCTTGTTCGGCTCCCCCTCCTCTTCTATATGGTAGAGCTCCCTTTTGTAATTAGACCCTTCCAATGTTTTGTGTTCTCCTTCTTTTAAATTTATAAAATCTATAAGATTATTTACAGATAATGTTAAGGGCATTTTTAATATTTCCATTTCTTTTCTATTTCTTAGTAGCTCCAGTTTTATCAAAAAGCACAAATCATAGTTTTCCAACGCAAAAACATTTTTCTTGTTTGTTAATAATATTTTGTCATCCACAAAAATTTCAATTTTATTTGTTTTTTCATTTTTCCGCAGATCAATGTTTTTTAAGTTAGCGAACTTTTTTAAATTTTGTTTGTTATCATTGAAGCAAATGTGCGAACAGAACCGCTTCTCAGGACTAAGAGTGTTAAACGTGTTAAGCCTGTTATTCATGGAATGCATGTTAAACGTGTTAAGCCTGTTATTCATGGTATGCATGTTAAGCCCGGTAGACCTGCTTAGAGTGTAACATCTTCTCAATGTACTGCATTTGCTACTAATGACAGAGCTCCATTTCATGGTATTAAATAAATAGCGGCATAAAAGTAAAGCTAAATATAAGGTATGAACCGGTTGAGGAGATGAGTTAAAGTCAACGATTAAATTATATATCTTATTTATTTATGCTCCTTTTAATTTTTGAGCAAAAAAAAAACATTAACGATAAAATAAAGTTTAAGTTCAAAAAAAGGGGGAAAAAAAAAAAAAAAAAAAAAAGATTAAAAAAAGGATTTAAAAAGAGAGTATAAAAGAGATTATAAAAGAGATTAAAAAAAGCGTGGAGCAGATATATGTATGCTCCGTCATGTTAAAATTTTTTCATCTGACTTTTTTACACAGTAAATTAAAACCCATATATATAAGTACATTTACGCATATGGTACATATAAACATATATGCACACAAACAACATTTTGTACGCATAAAACAAACGTTGCACTGGTTGAAAATGTCGAAATTAAAAAAATTTAGATGGGAGAAGCACATACGCGCGCTATTCCTATGAAAATGCTATATAGGAAGGGGGAAAAAAAAAGAAAAAAAAAAGGTAGGTATAAAATGGAGTGAAAATGAAGTGAAAATTGAGTATTAATGACGTAAAAATTGAGTATTAATGACGTAAAAATTGAGTATTAATGAGGTAAAAATTAAGTAATAATGAGGTAAGAAAGATAAGCACATATATATATGGTTCCTTAAACGTATACACATGGGACATATTAGAAATTCACGAGAGACATAAAAATGATTGTGTTATTAGTAGGCTTTAAAAAAAAAAAAAAAATATTAAAATAAAAAATTAAAATAAAATATTAAAATAAAATAAAATATTAAAATAAAATATTAAAATAAAATATTAAAATAGAAAATTAAAATAAAAAAATTAAAATAAAAAATAAAAAAAAAAAAAAATTAAAATAAATTAATAAATAATTAACTTGTGTAACATAAGAAGCATAAGAAACATGAAACGCATATAACAGCTCAATGCAATATGAGCAACATACAAAGATTAAAAAAAAAAAAAAAAAACTTCAAATTGAGCTAAAAATAGACATAAAAATATTTCGATGAGAATTACAAAACGCACATCAAAAATGGAAACAAGAATATATACATACACATATATGCACATACATACATATGTACATGCGTGTGTTCATGTTCATTTTTGCACATGCAATCCATACACATGAGTAACATCCCGATACAACCCTTTGTCATGGTTCACCTATAAGGAGGGCCTACAAAATGCTACGAGAGTAATAATGAAGGAAAAAAAATCATGTATATTGATGTATATCCTTATAAGGGAGAACTGTCAAGTGGGATGATGATATCTGAACATGTATTATAATACTAGTGGGTCAACGAGTGAGCAAACGACGTAGCCCATAACTGCGCACGCACCATTGGTACTCTTCTTAACCGGGAGAGAACCGATGGGAGAATCAAAAAATTCCAGACTGCTTCAACATTTGGAGCAAATACATGCTTTTGTTGTCATTTTCCTTCCTGCACTGTTCATAAGTATTGTGATACCCTTTTTTAAGCGCATCGACTAAAATTTTTCGTACATTCTGATTTTTCAAAGACTGTACGATAAAATTTTTTAAATTTATATCATTTAACTTTTGAACCTTATTTAAAAGGTAAATTATATCAACATCTTTTTCTTCTTTTATTGCCTCTGATAAATTATCAGTAGTGTTACCATCTTTATTGTCAATATTAGTGTTGTCAGGTTCTTTAGTTTTAAACCCAATAACACTTTTTTTTTTTTTTTTCCTGAACATATTTTCCCCCATATTACCTAGTCCAAAAAAATTATTTAGTTCTGAGAATAAATCATTCTGACCCTCTTCATCAGTTTCATCTTGATTATTTTCATTTCTATTATCACCAAAAAAATTTTTAAAGATACCTGAGAAAATAGAATTAGGGAAAAGGTCATCCATTTTATCCATATTTCCGTACTGATAATCATTGTTTCCATCATTTTCATCTGAAGAATCATCATTTGAGTCTATTCCATTCCGTCTGATAATAATTTGTGTATGTACATTGTTATCGTCATTAGTATATCTCCTTACTATAATGTTTTTTCTCTTTTTATTTTTATTACCATTACCACTGTTATTGATGTTACTACTGATATTTGCAGCTGCTGTGCCTTCATAAACACGACACTTTGAAACTCTCTTTATGATTTCCTTTTCATCCTGGCAATCATCATATTTTATCCTTCTTGATAATAATTCTTTTTTAAAATCGTTCAACATTTCAAAACTGTATTCAGGATGAGACGTGTACAAATTGTACAGATGGTTGTATTCATCATTTAAAGATTGTTCATTCTTTTTATTTACATTATTCGACTTGAACCGATGTAACGAATATAAATTATTCTTTATCTCGTATGTGACAAATTTTTCCAATATTTCAGATGCTTTTTCATAATCTCTTATATCATTTTTCATCATAGCTACTATTTTATGTAACATGTTTTGTTTTTCATCATTACTCAATTTTTTAAAAAAATTTATCATTTCGTTATACCTTATGTCGAATTCTTTATTTCCACTAGTGCTTTCATTTTTTTTTAAAAATTCTGAACCGTACAGAATTTTTATTGCATATCTCTTTATTACATCATTCGTAGTTTTGCAATCTTTTATGTATATATTTTCCTTCTCTAATTCATTCGTTATTTTTAAAAAACTTAATTCTTTCCTTTTTAATTTTTCAAAAATTTCTTGGCATTTGCGCTCAACTAGTAAATCGTCAATGTGTTTATCACTTTGCTTACTATTCCATTGACTCCCATCCTTAGCATCATGCTGACTGTTCATGTTGTATGTATAACTATCCTCCCTTTCTGATATACTGTTTTGATTGTCCTTGGACATATCTACAGAAGAAGCGCTTGACATATTGTAATAATAAAGAATTATATTATTTTTTAAATCAAAAAATATTTTTTTATTTTCAAGGAAGTCTAACCCTAACAGTACTATATTTGCATCCAAGTAATCAAGTTCGCTTTTATAAATGCTTTTCAGTTCAATTGGAATAAGTTCATTCAACTTAGATATAATGTTAATATTGTTTACTTGCACCCTTTGTGCTTTGCACTTGTTATTTAATATATTTTCAATTATAACACTGTTGTATTTCTTTTTTTTTTCTTCTTCATCTTTTTCGTTTCTCACTATCCCTGTGTTTTCGCTGTTTACAATCATTGTATTTGAACTGCCGGTGTCTATTATACCTTTGTGCATTTGCCCCTCTATGTTTACATGGAAATATTTAATATTGTTGGAGTAGTCATATAACTTAATTTCATGCACTTGTTCATTATTTTTAAAAAAGGCATCTACCGCGTTATTACTACTTCTATCACTAGCATCGACAGTAGCACTGATAGTACTACCTGTAACAGCATGCCCATCTTCCTCTTTTAATACTATATTCATACTGACCATGTCTAACATAAAACCGCTATACCTTTTGAAGAAGTCAAAGCCTATTAGACCATCAAAATTTTTGCCCAACTCATTGTTTCTTATTATGTAGAACGAAACAGTTCCATTTGTCATGTTACTCTTCATATTTATTACTTTATCTACCAATACTTTATTATCATTTAAATGTATTTCTTCCTTTACACTTTGAATATCATCATTATCATATGAAAAATGCATATGATCATTCCCATGATGCTCCTTATTATACCTATCACGCCAGTGGATTCCATAATTTTCATTTCTTATATCCCTCCTTCCCGATACCTTTTCCCCCTTGTCAAATATATAACTGTTATCACTACACAGATCTAAAATAAATTTATTTTCCTCATCATTAATAAAAAGCTTCGTACATAGGACGTCATTCCCGCTGCTGCTTTTAAATTTTTCAATAATTATTTCATTTTTATGTCCATCATTTTTTTTCACGTCTAAATGGACCTTTCTCTTGCCCCTTTCACTGCCTATGCTGCTACTGCTGCTGCTATTATGGAGCTTCTTACCTCTTTCGAATACCTTATTACTAAAATATAAATGCTTTGTTATATGCTTATTACTCGTAGGTAATGATGCTGTGATAAAATTATTGTTATCATTTATGTATAGTATGCTGTTGTTTACGTTTTTTCGTAATTGAAGAGTATCATAATACGCACATAATAATATGGACCATATAGCGAAAACAAATAGTAAAGACATTTTTTTTTTTTTTTTTTTCTTTGCTTTACTTTTTTTTTTTTTTTTTTTTTTTTTTTTATATAATAATCCTTATTTTTATAAAATTTTGGCTAGCCATAAGCGAATTTTTGATCGTAGAAAAGTATCACTATTAACATGTTTGAATTTTATTTTTTTCAAAACAAAATGTAAATATAACAATACTCGGAGCATTTCAAATTATTTCGTAAATTATGCTACACATACGAGTCCCCCCTTGTCATAGTCCTGAATGTATAGCAAATACGAATGTATGTAAACTCGTAAACTCATAAATACGTAAATACTTAAATGATTGAATGAACAAGTGAGAAAATGCATACATACATATATGCATACATACATATATACATACATACAAGCATGCGTGCGTACGTAGTACCTTTGTACATAAATAACGCATACCCCATAGATACACGTGAGCTCGCTCCTGTTTGTGAACTTGCGTTTCGTGCAAATTTTCTTGAAGGACATAGCTTTCGAAGCTACTTTTTTATTACTTTTTTAAAAACAAAGAAAAAAAGAAAAAAATAATAGAACGAAAAAATGAAAAAACGAAAAAATGAAAAAACGAAAAAATGAAAAAATGAAAAAAATGAAAAAACGAAAAAACGAAAAAACGAAAAAAAGAAAAAAAGAAAAAAAGAAAAAAAAAAAAAAGGATTCTCCTACATACATATATGCATATATATATATATATATATATATATATATAACATGTGCGGTAAGCGAGTGTTATTAACAAAAACAAAAAAGTCTACCTCTTTTTGCCGTGCATATTTAATTGGTTGGAAAAATGCAAATGATATATTTCTTCAAATACATTACAAGCTTAGAGAGGATTTATATTTTATGTATATATGGAAAGAAAAATTTATATGGCTCTTAACGGAAAAAGAAAAAATCAAAGTGTTATTTTGATTTTGCATCTTGTTCTTTCTTTTTTGTTTTATGTTTCTTATTTACTGTTTATTTTATTTTTTTTTTTATTTTTTTATTTTTTTTTATTTTATTTTATTTTATTTTATTTTTTTTTGTGACACTTAGCATAAAAAAATATTAATTATTATTCAAATGTTGGCCACTGAAATTTTTTTTTTTTTTTTTTTTACACAAACATCCGTATGTATAAGTATGTACATATATATACATATATATATATATATACATACATATATATATATACATACATATATATATATATATGGACGTACATACATAAGTACCCCCATACATGTATTCGTTTCTACGTTCGCTAGATAAAGTGCTGTAAAAAGGAGCACTTAGTAGAAGCGCAACGAATATGAATATAAGGCAAAATTTCAGGTGGTACCAAATGGGGGTAGATGATACCTTATTATTTTTTTTCTTTTCCCATTCCCTTCACTGGTTATATCGGTTTGCCGAATACACCGCCATCAGACTTCATCTCTTCCTCGGAGTGATTGTCTTGTTTCTCTTTTTGATCCTCCTGCTTTTTGTGAACTAAGAGAGATTTGAAAACACAAAAATAAAAAAAATAAAAAAAATAAAAAAAATAAAAACAAATAAAAACAATAAAAAAAAATAAAAAAAATAAAAAAAATAAAAAAAATAAAAACAAATAAAAACAATAAAAAAAAATAAAAAAAATAAAAAAAATAAAAACAAATAAAAACAAATTTCAAGTTTAACGGGGAAGTAATAGGGTACGCGTGTATACATGTATATATGTGAGGGCGTATATATATGCACGTATCTGTGTGCATATATATATATGCATGTATTGGTGTGAGTGTATATATATATATGTATATATATATGTATGTGCGTGCGAGTATGAGGAGGCATTGCGCCTCCGTGGTACTTACATGTTTCGTCCTTTATAACATGAATAACGGTACTCTTCAATTTGTTCCTAAGGAGAATACTCTTTTCCATTTCGTTGATATCGTCAGATAGCTTTTTTTGCAAGTTGAACAAATGACTTTTATATAAAATTTTATTTTGATATTCAGTCTTTAAGTCTTTTTTAGTGCTATTTAACTGGTTTATATTGTGTATAAGTATATGTCTTTTTATTTTCAAAAAGAGAATATACGTGAAGGATAATTTTATATTTTCTATATATCCCAAGTCTATGTTTAAATCATTTAGCATTTGTTTCAACTGACTTCTTTTTTTTTTTTTTTTTCTTTCTTTCTTTTGTACAGAGTTTTTGTCGTACATGCCCCTTTTGATTAAATTGATCAGTCGCATTTTTCCATTATTCCCATTTTGCACATTGGACTCACTGTATGCACTTTTTTCATGCAAAAAATTGAAATCATATTTTGCCTTAAGCAATTTTGTAAAAAACAACTTCATGTTTTCTACAGCTAAGGCAATTGTTAGTTCGTTGTAATCTTGTAAATAATTTCCTAGACTATTTTCAGCTATGCCAGTATGTTCCATTTTATCCGCAGTTATTGCCATGCCATTTTTATTTTCAGGAATATACTTATCAGTAGACTCTTTCCTGTCCTCCTTTTCACCATTTGTTACATTGTTGCTTATCATTTGATCATCCATTTTAATATCGTTCATCCTCTGACTCCTCATCTCCAATTTTTTCACTGACCTGTTCGGAAGCTGGTTGTTATACAGCTCATCGCTAATCCCATGTGCGCCGTTCATACTATAGTCGTAAAAATTTACCAAATTGGGCTGACTGTGCAGGAAATTATTTTGCATAAATTGTTGGTAGCAATAATGGTTGTACCACTGAACTTGTTGATTTATAATTTGACATATTTCATATTTTTCTTTTAAAATCCTGACCTTTTCAAATGTTTTGTCTAAACTATATAGCACTGCTTTATAATAAAGAAAAATATCTTGATCATTAATAATCATATCGTCAAAAGGTAAAATATACTCGTTATTTTTATTTAGTTTAATTTTTACATTTTGTTCACTCTCTTTTAGAAAAATAAATAAATATATTGATGTGATATAAAACAAGAAAAAGAAAAAAAGAAATTTGTTAAAAACTTCATATGCTGAAAATGTTTCGCTAGTCTGAATGTGATAATACAGCATAACCCAAGTTAAGAAATTTTTGCTGAAACAGAAAAATGCACCTGAGCCTGATGGAAACAAACGGAAAATTTAAAGTGAAATGGGGTTTAACAATACGGAGTAATATGGTGCAAAACTCTCTTTTGCATTTTGTACACTACTGCGCTCATACCCCTACACATTGTTGTGCTTTTTTCGAATTGTACATGCATGAATTTGTGCATATATATATGAATGTGTGCATATATATGAATGTGTGCATATATATGAATGTGGGCATATATATGAATATGTGCATATATATATATGAATGTGTGCATATATACAAATGCTAGCACATACACAGATGCTGGCACATATACATACAATAAACACGCCCGTGTGTGTGTGTGTGCTCGTGTTTTGTCCTACTCAGCAGGGACATCAACAAAACGAAGAAAAAGATGGATGCCGTGATAAAGAAGAAGTAATACTTGTACTTAACAAATACAGTAAAATAATTTATAAAAAAAAAGATATAAATTTTCAATATGACTACAACAAGAATAATATATGAAAATAAATTTCCATAAAACTTGCACACTTTTATCCTTAACAGGTTATTAATTAAGGATTTAAATTTGTCTAACTTGTTCACGCTAAACGTATCAGATATATTTCTATTTTTTATATGATCCACATAATCATTAGAATTACTAACTGATTGTAATGTCATAAAATTAAAGATAAAGAAGAGAATACAAATTATGAAAAAACACACATAAAAACAAAGTAAAAATTTATTTCTAACATAATATAACAAGTGCATTATTGAGAAACTGTAACTTAAAGTTATAATTAAAAGGAGTATCAAAATTATTAATTTACTCCTGTAATTCGTATTATTAAATTCGTTAATTTCCTGCACAAATATTTCTTTTTTTTTTCTGAACTGTTCATTATTTTGAATGCTATATGACACCTACCAAAAAAAAAAAAAAAAAAAAAAAAAAAAAATAGCTAGCTAGCCAAAATTAGGTAAAAACAGTAGATACATTGTTTGTGCCTAATTTTTTTTTCATTTTTTCTTTTTTTCTGTACAGCTTGCGTGCCTTACGTTTATTAACACAAACAAGTTGTGTTCAAAGTTGTAAAGTACAGAATAAGCATTGCAGTATTTTACAACTCCATTTTTGTCGTCAAACAAGTCCTTATACTGATTTAATTCTCCTTTTTCTAATGCAAAAACGGAAGTACAGGAAAAAATGAATAAAAGGGAAGAAATAAAAGCAAGAAACAAAATAAATAAATGAAGTAACAAAATGAATAAATGAAGTAACAAAATGAATAAATGAAGTAACAAAATGAATAAATGAAGTAACAAAATAACATTTGTAGGAAGGGATAGTAATGTGTTAAACGGGCATATAATAAACATATGCAGTTTTTTTTGAAAGTAGGTACTTGTGTCAGGTTCGTCCGATAGCAAAGGGTTATCCACTGTTACTTCTTCTAACACTGTATAAAAAAATTCGAAAAAAGGGGAAATTGTCCAAATGGCAAAAAAAAATTTTTTTTTTTCCCCGTAAATACAAATATATGTATTACATGTACATATTACCTTTTCCCCCTTCGCTTAATTTTACATATAAGTCATAAGGAAAAATATGAAAAAAATTCTCATATACAAATATATTGTTTTCCCTGAAATCAGATTCAAGCTCAAACAATTTTTTATTTTTTAAATTCTTCTTATTCCTCATTATGTTATTTATTACAATTGAATTTAAATATTCCAAATATTCGGAAGAATGTGTAAAATTGTCAAAAGATTTTTCCTGCACGTATAAGGAAGTGTTACACGCGCGCAAGCACGCATGTGTGAAGAGGTATAAACGTACATATATATATATATATATATATATATATATATATATATATATACACACATATATATATATATACATGTGAGAGTACATACTCGCGCACGTATGCGCCTATGTATTGAGCTTCCCCCTTTTTATTTTATTTCATAGTTTTTACCTCATTCGTTTCAGTTATGAAGGGTTCTTTTAATAACTTTGCATAATTTGCATTAATATGAGAGAATGAATTTCGATCAAAGAATATCTTCAGAACGAATACAATCAAAAATAGGGAAAAAATGAACATATTTGAAATTTTTAGAATGTCTATTCTTATACTTTTTTCCACGTCTTCGTAATGCTCTAAATTATCGTAATTATCCACATTTTCGTAATTTTCCTCATTATCATTATTCCCTACATCGCCATAGTTGCCATCCTTTTTGTCATTCTTTTCTTCTCCTAATTCTATTGATGCCTATAAATGTGGGTATACATTTTTTTAACGCTATTAGAGCGTGTCACTTATTGTACTATTGAGCTTTTTCATTTTACTAATTTTTTTTTATCATTTTCATTTATTTCGTTTTATTTTCCTTTTCTTCTTTTACAATTTTTTTATCCTCCCTCAAGAGAAAGAAATACTTCTTTGGTTTGGCCCACAGGGGGTTATTTAGCGGTTTAAAATCTATAGAAAATAAAAAAAAAAAAAAAAATAAAAATTGTTCGCCCATTCATATATGTTAAGTAAACATAGCAGTAGTAGAAGCAATATCAGATTAGGTATAGACAAGTTATTTTCTTCTAAATGCATATTTTTCTAGAGTATTTATTACTAAAAAGGTCACTGTAACTATATATAACTAAAAATATTGTAGCTGTGGATACGATAATAATCATCGGTATAAAGAAGAAGTTAAAAATTAATACAAAAAGGAAATTGTAAATGAATTCATTTTTATATTTCGAAGAGTCTGAAAAGGTGTATACTGAATTAAAGTAGCTGTTAAAATTTTCATCATCTGCAAGGAGAAAAGAAGAAATGGGTAATAGGGGGAGTGCACATTGGAAAAAATTAAGAAATTACGCATATGGATATGCATATGTATATACACATATATTCATATATATGTATATATATATGAGAATGCATCCATGTGTACGAAGATTTTGCTCATCTATTTAGGCCCATTTATCCCCTTACTTGAAAAGTAGTTAATAATTATGAAAAGTAAAAAACTAAGAAGAAATGCTAAAAGTACACAGTTGTATTGGATTGTTTGCTTTATTATTTTTATTGGAATAATAAACAATGTACAAAGTTTTGAAGACGCTTTAAGTACATTTAGGATTAGAAAAAGATAATACAAGTATATTAACAGTTCAAGGGTCTTTTCATGGAAGGAATTATATTCTATTGAGTCTACGCAAGAAGGGGGAAAAAAAAAAAAAAAAAATATAAATAAATAAAAGAGAGGAAGTGAAAGTTAAATAACATACATATATGTATATATGTATGCTTACATATGTGCAATGCATGCGTGTTGATTTCTTATAGTGTACCTATAAACTGCTGGTAGAGGATGTTTAAATTGATAAGTGCAACTATGCTTATCTGAAATATATTTTTTTTTGTCCTAACAATTTAAAAAGGAAAGAAGAAAATAATACGTCTGTAAGGAGCAGTGGCAAAGAGAAATGCCCCCTTTAGCTATACATTTGCGCATATATTTATTTATTCATGTGTCTATACACTTATTTAGTCATGTAATTATGCACTCATTCATTCTTATATGTGTGTGTTTTTTAACTCTCTCTTGTATTTTTTGATATTTTATTTTTTATATAGTTTAACTTTTTTTTCTCCCAGTCCCTATATATTACTGTAAATGTGAAGAGGTTGAATAAAATATATAGTAACCATTCAGTCCAGTAGTAATAATGCGTAACGCTTATACTTGTTTGTTCTTTAAAAATTGCCGAATTAAATAAATGATTAAATGAAATTATATAATCTTCAAAAAAAAAAAAAAAATAAAATAAAAAAAAAATAAATAATCGAGGAGATCAATGCGAATCTACATATATTTGCACAGGTATACACAAATACAGGCACAACCACACCTATTCATTAGCCCATGTTCCTATATACATACTCCCCCCGCTCCCTCATATACATGTAGACATATGTGAACGAAGTTGTGTGCATATTTTAAGTACGCCTATATGTACCTATATACGTGTTAGCATTTTTATTATAAAATTGTAAGGAATATTTAAGCGGACTTTTCTTCTGAAATCTGGAATAATTTATTTTTTCATAATTGCACATGCTATTTATTTTTGATAAATTATTTTGGATTATTCCTATATCGCTAAAAGAGACATATTTATTTTGTAAGGTATAAGATAATGTTTGATTAAAGCAGTTTATAAATTCATCATTACTATAAGTGTAGTATATACTAATTAATTTTATGTACAAAAATACATGGATGATTAATAAAACTATATTTATTATAAAGGAATAGTCGTATTCTTCCTTTTTATTTAATATTTTGTTTTGAATTCTTTCAAGATCTAAAATTTCGCTATCGTTCATCATTTTACTCACATGCGCACACACACGTATGCTTACATATATTTGCACACACACACACACACAATCACACAGGGAGAGAAAAAAAAAAAAAAAAAAAAAAAAACTAAAAAAAATATTTTTTTTTTTTTTTTTTTTATAGATCACTGAAAAAGTTACTTAATACATGCACACCCAAACATGCATGTATATATATGTACATATGATTATACATATTTGTACATGTATGTTCATATTTGCATATGTTCGTACATATGATTGTACATATTTGTACATGTCTGTTCATATTTGTATATGTTCGTACATATGATTGTACATATTTGTACATGTCTGTTCATATTTGTATATGTTCGTACATATGATTGTACATATTTGTACATGTCTGTTCATATTTGTATATGTTCGTACATATGATTGTACATATTTGTACATGTCTGTTCATATTTGTATATGTTCGTACATATGATTGTACACATATGTATATGCAGATATTTAGGACTTGAACAACTGTAAAAACAATTTTAGCCTTAAGCGTTGTTTCACCATGTGTAGGTATAGTGAGACATGAAATGGATGAAAAAATAAAAAAAATGAATAATAATATAGTAAGATTAGTGTGCTAAAGTTATTCTTATATTTTTTAATATTTTATATATGCACGTGTCAGGTAAGAATATTGAACAGTATAAATATCGATACAACATTAATACTTTCAATTGCAATTCTTTTTTATCTTATATCTAAAATGTTGAAAAAGGCCTTTCATTTTTTATGCACATATTTGCATGGTAGACAGGTGGAGCTGCTAAAAAGAGGAAAAAAAAATAAAAATAAAAATAAAAAAAAAAAAAAAGAAAAAGAAAAAGAAAAAGAAAAGAAAAAAATAAAATAAAATAAAGAATAAAGAATAAAATAAAAAATAAAAAATAAAATAAAAAATAAAAAATAAAATAAAAAATAAAAAGATAAAAATATAAAAAAATATATACACTAATACACTAATATATTAATACGAAAATATATGAATACTCTAATATATAAATACATGATGACATTAATCCATTAATACATGGATACATAAATACATGAATGCATAATTAGTTTTATACATGTGTAAATATGTGTATGTACCCTCGTGCATAAAAATATGAACGGGCAAGGAAAAAATTCAACTGAAAAACAATTTTGCAGAAGGGCGTTATAGTAACATATGGACTTTAAACTTTTTGTAAATCATTTTGTTGTATATGCAAGGTAAGGGAAAGAAGAATAACAATTTGTCATCTGAAAAGAGTTAAAAAGCAAGTAGAGAAAAAAAAAAAAAAAAATCAATAAAATGTAGAGAAAAGTGAATGAGGAAAATATTTTTACTGAAAGTTGTACGACTATATACAGTGCCTCATGTTACGTTTAAAAAAATGTGCTACTGCAGTGGTAACTGCTACGACTGCTGCAACGACGCACATGCATAATTATTTGCGCAGCTTTATTCTGTTCTTCTTATTTTTAAATAAGCAAAATGTACACGCAAGCGAGTTGCATATGAAAGAAATAAAAAGGTGTAATTTGGGGAAGGAGGGCATTTAGCAGGGAACACGCGATATGCTTAAATATGCTCGACATGCATGTATATATAGACATATACGTATATATATATATTTTTTTTTTTTCCGTTTTTACTTTTTTTCGTGGACGGATTAAAACGCATAACAGGGCAGTAGTAAGCAAAATCGTTGTTATCAATTTGGTCCAAATTTGTAAAGATATCATAGAAGGAATCTAAATTTTTTGGTTGTTCAGTTGACTCATTCATGACATTTTTACTATTTTCATCATAATGGTCCAGTTTTGCATTTTCCAAATGTTCATTATTTTCACATATCCTATTTTTTTTGTTTTTCTTTATTTTTATCACTATATATGGAGAGTCATAGTAAAAGCTCTCTTCTCTTTCCCTCATATGCTCTTTGTAGTTATTCGAGCAATACATTCCTTTGCTTTCGTTGTGGTTACCACTATCGTTGTTGATGTTGTTGTTGTTGTTGTTTCCGCTGTTCTTGTTATCACCTTCTTTGTTCTCTTTTGTACAGTCATTTTGTGCGTGATCACTTGGTACATCGTCATTTTCGCTAGTTCCTTCGTAAAGAACTTCCATATTTTCGTCTTTTTTATTTTCTTCATTACATACATTAAAATATATGTTGTTCTTTTTATGAATTCTTTTATGCGCAAAATTACGAGAGCTTTTCACGTATTTGCTTTTGTATATTTTTATAGGTTCTATCCATGTGCCTTCTTCATTTCTAAAATGAAAAAACGAAATAAGGATAATCGGTTTGGGCACGTGGCTAGAGGGGTCTGCATGCAGGGGCCAGTCAGTGCTTCTTGTGTACGCACACATATATATATGCAGATATACATGCATATAAACATATGAACAGATATGTATGCACGCATAAATAAGCGCTTGCACACGGTTGTAATAACCACTTGTGGACTTATTTCGTTCTCATCGTTCCTTTTTATTCTCCTTACTCTTTAAATTTTTCCGAGTACTTGAAGGAAATATTTAAATTGTTAACACGAACGTTCATGTTAGTTGCATATGTAAAATAAAGGGAGTAAAAAAATAACAAAGGATTTCTAAACATGGAAATATTGTAAATATTTTTTTTTCCCTTCTGTTCTTTGTTTATAATGTCTTTCAAATAGATTAATTTTTCTTTTATATTTGCAAAAAATAGGGTCAAATTTTTTTCGCCATTTGCTAGATATTCCCATTTTCTTGGTACCTTAAGAAGGGGAGGAAAAACACATGCGCATGGATCTATATAAATATATGCACATAAATATAATATATATATATATATATACATACATACATACACAAGGGCGCATAATTTTACGCCTGTGTGTTTCCCCATTCGAATTAGCAAAAAAAAAAAAATATTCGTGTGAGACTCACTTTATAGGACAGTAGATCATTTTCCATGTTTGAATAAAAATTACTCAGAGCCTTATCGGATTGTACGAGTTTTATAAAATATTGAGTGTCCCTCTTCATTTCGTTAACACAACACACCAATGTATTGTACTCCTCCGTTAAATACTTTACTGCAAAATGTATATTCAAACAGGAAAAATGAGTAAGTGAAGAAAATGGTAATACGTGGGGATATATATGCTGAGCAGTCGAACGGGCCCACATATGTATATACATGCATGAATACATATATACATATGTATGCTTATATCTGCTTATGTGCACAGTTATGAGTATAGGCAATGCCCTACGAAAAGATTATCTAAATACGCACATTTGGATGTAGCATTAACAGCGGGTTTTATAAAAGAACAGGAAGCGAAGTCATCGAAGGAGAGCAAAATTAACTTGAGTATACTTAATTTTTCATATCCATTAACAATTGAATATTTCGAAAGAAACACATGGTGCATTAATTTTATGTTATAACCCATTTGATATATATGAGCGACTTTGTTCTGTTGTAACATTTTAAGCATTAAATGAAAATTTTCTTGTATATATTCAGCTAGCTGTTTTATTGTCGAGATATTGCTAGGTATTTTTAATATATTATTCATATTTGATATGGCATTTTTATTTATCTTGTTTGAAAAGAAATTACTTAAAAATAAGAAAAACATATTCTTAGTTAACACCCATTTGGAGGGAAAGATCAGTTCCAAGAACGTTGACAGATAGCTAAGAAAGAAGTCGTTGTATCGTTCTTCCATTTTTTGCTCCTTTGTTTCCTTTTTAGCCCTCTCGGTGGTATGCTCCGTAGTCCTATCCGTAGTCTGTTCCATTGTATGCCCCGTTATATGCCCCTTTGGATTGTCGCTAACAACCTCACCTTCTACTTCACCCCTGTGTGCGTCTTTCCCATTCAACACATCGCATGTGTTGTAGAACGTTTCAACTAAGTAAGTCATGTCGTTAATCAGATCAAATTCTAAACTCACATTATCTAAGTGCATTTGTTCATTTATGAGGACGAAAAAAAGAAGAGAGAAGAAGATGCACCTCGAGTGGGTTTCACTATCACCTCGATCATCATCACTATGATTGTTTCCGCAGCTGTTAATGCAGCTGCTGTCGTCATTGTTGCTGCTGCTTCTTCTATGCACATCAGGCGTATGTTTATGTGTGCGACCAACCTTATCACATTTGCTCTTGTCGCCTTGCTGCCCCCATCCAAACGAATCAATAGCATAGTACAAAAAGGTCAAGTAGTCACGTGAGTGTAAGCTGAAGTCCATATTAACCCTAACAGAGTTTCTTATCAGATAAGGAGTCATTACATTAATATTGAAGTAGAATACTACAAATATTTTATATATATTATTTTTTATGAAATTTTCTAATTTATTACTTTCTTCTTCATTTTTAATATCTAATACGATTATATCAGTTAATTTTGCCTGAACAGTGTTCATGTTTTTTATGTCGAGAAAAAGGACATTGTTGTTACTGAGCAGTACTTTTGACAGTATAAAACTGTACTGATTCTTTTCTAAAAGGATAATTATTTTACTTTTTTCTTTTAAAATGGTATTAAAGTAGCTGTAATTATTAATTTGGTCAAGTACAGGAAGACAATTTTTATACGGGGAAATTTCCACTAAATTTTCTGTGCTCTCTTCTACCAAAATATCCACGCTCTTTTCTGCCAAATTTTCTATCAGTTTTTCTCCGTATAACTGTGGGACTGGGTGAAACACACCTGGCGCTTCTCCCACTTTGTAGATGGCACCATTAATGTTTGCATTTATAAAATTATACAAATTGCAGTATATGTTGTTCTTACTGATGCATATACTGCTTCCTAACTTTAAAGATACGTAATTTATAATAGAAATGTGTAGATAATTTCTTCTTACAATTTTGTCTACTACTATTTTGTAAAAATACATTGAAGGGTTCCTTAACTCTTTTAGGGGAATGTCATTTTTACTATTAATTTCACAGAATTCATCTTTCTCTTTTATTATATAAGCATTCCATTGCATTTGATTTTCCTTTATATTTTGTAACAGCTTTTTAAAAATTTTTTTTTTGCAATTTTTTAATTCAATTAATTTGTCTAAGTAGTACATTATGGATTCTTTCTTTTCTCTCTGTGCTCCTTTTTGTAATTTTTCTATTTCATCATCTTCAATGCTATCAGAATATTTACATGATAACAGGTCAGACTCATCGCTACCTTCTGATGACTCTTCATAGAATAATTTTTTTAATTTTCTTTTCTTTATATAAAGTAATTTATCTGATTCTTCTAGGTTCAGTATCAGTTCTTTTATTCTGTGTTCTTGCTTACTATGTAGTATTGCATCTTGGGTTCCCATCCTTGTGTTCCCCTCCCTCAGGTAAGTCCCCCTGCCACAACTATTATTGTCATTGTCATTACCGTCATTACCACTGCTACAAATACGATTACTATTAATTCTATCGTTACTATTAATTCTATCGTTACTATTAATTCTATCGTTACTATTAATTCTATCGTTACTACTAAAACTATCGTTGCTTCTAATATTACCATTACTACTTGTGTTATTGTTGCTTCTACCTCTGATTGTACCTCCGCTTCTTCCGTTCTTTCCCTTCTCAAACTGGGAGCTCTCCTCTTCTCTGTCTAGTTCATAAACCATTAATCCAAAGTGCTCATCACAAGTACTGTCATTCGTTAGGGTAGAAAAACTATCATATATTTCATTGAACTCATCGTATTCACTTAACAACTTACCACATTCACTTAATTCACCACAACAGTACTCCTGCGTTTTAGTCTCATAATTATTCCCTTGCAAAATGGTTTTTCCCCCTTCGAGCCTCTTCTCGTGAGAGGTACACTTTTGGTGTTGAAAAGGAGAAAACTGATTTGAATTTTTTTCTGAACAGGGATCATATGCTTTTTTTCCATAAGGACTATAACTTCCCTTAATTGAGATCAAATTTTTTTTTTCCGCATATACACTGTCATGTTTAATATGCCCTTCCTTTTGTAACCTTGTTTGTGCTTCTACTTTTTCTTTATTATGGACAATATCTTGAATCACTCTTCTCTCACTATGCTTATTGTAATTTCTAAAAAATAAAAATATGTCCTTCCATTTTATGCATTTGTAGAAAAATACATCCAAATATATACTCAGGACAAAATTTAAAACTAATATATGTTTGCTGTCAATAAATGATATGATATGAAAGTAAAAAAAATTCAAAATATCCTTTTCATTATTCTCCTTTTCCATACAAAATTGATAAAAAAATGACTTAACAATTTTTAAGTAATGCCACTTAGGGATAGTATAATTTTTTTTAAATATTTTTATCGTTTGAGTTAGTAAGAAGAATACATATAATAAGATAAATTTATTCTTCTTGCTTGACCCGTTCCAGTTTCTCAATGCCTCTTCATTTTTTTTCCTTTCCATATATCTCTCTTTTTGCTTAATTAGTTCTTCTTTCGCTTCTTGTTCGTTCAGCTTTTTATTCAAAAGGGCATTTGCTGTGTTCATGACCTACGGTTAGAGTAAGGAGGATGCACAGGTGAATCAGGTTACAAGAAAATAGGTGGACATGTAAAGCGGGGATGAAATGGATTGATAGGCAGGTAAAGCGGTTAACAAATGGATAGTAGAACATGTAAAGGTTTATGCTCCTCTTTCCACTGATGCACTGGCATAATTCATCTGTCGTACCTTTTGCTCGTATATTTCTTTCTCAAGAACAGGAAAGGAACAATCCATATTTATTTTTTTCACTTTAGTATAGTAATAGAAGAATAAATTAAGAATATTCTTTCTTTTATATTCACAAAAGAGCACATGATAGTTATGTGGTATATTGTCAAAGTTAATCTGTTTATAGCTGCTTATAAAAATATATATAGCACTCTTACAGCAGTGGACATAACTTTCATTTAATATACTATAAGTCTTCTCATCTATTCCTTTAAAGATAAAGTAGTAATTATTATCTGCGTAGTATTTTAGGTTATTCAAAAATGTTGATGTTAAGTCTTCCTCATTAATATTATTATCTTCATTTTCCTGTGTGGTATTCTTAGTATTATGTGTTAAGTTGCTATAGCAAGAAGGGTACATGCTACACATCATTCCATTTTTAACATAGACATAGTTTTTCTTCTCTTGCTTTACTTTTTTGAAAAAATATTTTTTCAATTGATAAAACGGATCGACACATATAATTATTTTGTCATTTGTAGTGTCTAGTATATGACAATTAAACATGACCATGCTATCATTGCAGAGTTTAAGTTGCTCGTACTCCTTTACAAAGGATGTGTTAAGGAAGCCTTCAAAATTTAGTGCGCGCTTGAGATCCTCCTTGGCAGCATCTTGCGCACTATGCGATTGGTCCGACAAGTCATATTCGTCGTAGTCGTCATACTCGTCATATTCGTCATACTCGTCATACTCGTCATATTCGTCATATTCATCCGATTTGTCATATTCATCCGATTTGTCATATTCATCCGATTTGTCATGTTCGTCCGGTTTGTCATGTTCGTCCGGTTTGTCATGTTCGTCTGGTTTGTCATGTTCGTCTGGTTTGTCATGTTCTTCCGATTTGCGGGATGTACTTCCCTCTATGCTTCCTTCAACGGAACTGTATGCCGTTTGACCAACTCTTTTCCCCTCAACATCACACCAGTTTTTATATTTATATTTTTCCAAAATTAATAATTTTAAAAATTTGACTCGTTCCTTGCGATCAAAAGAAGAACAGTAACAGAACAGAATAGACTTAAAGAGAAGAATTTTTTTTTTCCTCTTTATCTCTTCTTTGACATCTTCGCGGATTGAGAGTAGCTCCTCCTACGAATAGTATCGAGCGAGAAAAAAAAAAAAAAAAAATTAATTGAATTGATTAACTGGTTGATTGACTGATTTGGTTGACTGATTTGGTTGATAGGCTGCCTGATTGATCGAAATAAAGGGCGAACCCTGCTTATCACGTGTATTGATGGAACGAAACGTTAAACGTGCTCGAGGTGCAAGGTATATGGTGCATGGTACACTTGCTCTATTCGTTTTTTACGGACATACACGTACACAAATCTGTAATTTTGCTTTCTTTTTTTTCGTTTTGCACTTTTTCTTTTTCGTTTTGCACTTTTTCTTTTTCGTTTTGCTTTTTTTCTTTTTCGTTTTTCTTTTTTTCTTTTTTTCTTTTTTGTCAAACCGCAAACATGGCGAGGACGTCGGAGGGCAAAGCGCTTGTGCGCATAGCTTTTATTTTTTCTTTTAGAGAAACAATTCCTGTTTTTAGTTCTTTTATCTTCTGTAATTGATCATTTAGTGTTTGTTTCTTTTTAGCATAATCATTAATAGCAGTTATGAAGTTGTGTATTATGCGAATAAACTTGTACTTTAGAAATTTGTACACGTTTGCCATGTTCTCGTATTTTAATACAAGGTTTTTATTAACAGCAGCTTCGTTAATATTTTGGACTTTTTTTAAAAAGTAGCTATATGTGAATGTATTTTTTATGAAATGCTTATCGTTCTTTTTGTTTATATATAAATATAAAATTTTAAGAAATCCTATGTAGTTGTCTTTATTACTAAATTTAAAGTATTCAAAATCTTCTTTTGTGATATTTTTTAAATTATTTTTTGCCTTAAGTATATTTATTTTATATTCTATTAACTGACGTTTTACGCAATTTGTTAATCTCTTCAGTTGAATATTTGCCTTTTTCAAGTCACTGACTTCTTTTTTTCCTGTCTTGTTCAGGTTAAATAATTTTGCTAACAACTTTTTGCACTCATCTTTTTTGATATATAGAAACTTATTCAGTTCTTCTTCCACAAACATGTGGTACATGTCATATGCATGCTTAGCTAATGCTGAGATACATTCACCACTGTATACTTTTCCTTTTGTTTTATCTGTTTCTTCGTTAGGATAAGCTTCATCTGTACATGTTTTCTTTCTCTTTTTCTTTAGGACAATATTATTTAAGTTATGTACAAGGTTACAAATAAATAGGAATTCCCGTTTGTTCCTACACACAGATGAAGAAAGGCTTTTTGTTTTCTTTTTTTTGTTTTTTTTGTTTACCTCTTCTTTATGTAAAGGAATAGAGAGAAAAGAATAAGTTAGTCTATTGCGCACATAATTATAAAGAGGAATAGAAATGTTAAATGAAAATATATCACTCTGTTCAAATTTGTATAAATTTAAATATGCTATATAACAACTTTTAAATAAGTAGCTGAACTTTTGGTGATAATTATTATATAAAGAATGAAAGTCATCCGAAAAAAATAAAAAATGATTCTTGTCTTGTAGTAAAGAAAATATATAATTGTTGAAATTTCCTTCTATGATCAACTCCTTATGCTTTATAATATTTATTATTTCTAGATAAAAATCGTTAACAAAATTGTCATATAGTCCATCCAAATCACAGTTGTAAAGAACTTGGTCGAAGAAGCCCATATACTCATCAGTGCTTAACATATGAGAGAGAAAAACATTTTTGCATACTAGGGGAGTTTCCTTTCGGTGCTCCCACTTACTATGATCACTGCCTCTATTAGCGCTTAACAAACATATGGTACGGTTGTATGCCTCCCGTATCTGACTCTTCGTAGTATCCAAATGTTCACTCAAAAAAATAGAAGTGTATGTTTTATAATGACAGTAGATGTCAATTATTTTTGACAATAACACCTTCTGATGATTAAGAAAAATAATATTAGTTCTTCTTATGATTAGGTACGAATTTATTAAAATAATTATTTGTATTAAATCGTTATAGAATATTTCAATGTTTTTCCTTTCAAAAAATATATTCAAATCGCAAATACTTAACCTGTTGCTAGCATCATCACATAGGTTCGTCTTCTTTTCAAAGGACACAACATTATTACTATTCATGTTTAGAAACAAATCGTTATCATCATAAATCATGTATTTTCTAAAGTGCTTATCAATATTTGTTTTTATTATTTCCTCGTACTTTATTCTATCTTTATAATTAATAACGTCATTACAGAATATGCGGAACAGATCCTTTTTAAAAAAAATCAATATATCATTAATACTGTTAGTGCACTCCTTATCATATAGCAATAAATAATTTATTATATTGTTAATCTTGTTGATATGGAGATAGTATTTACTCTTCTCCTTTGTCTTTACTATTCCCTCAAATATATTCATAATGCACGTTATAAAACTATTGCACTCGTTTATTACTTCTTCACAAAAATTCTGCAGGAAGAATAGGGGGGGGAAGAAGAGAAGTATAAAGAGGTGTCAATGTGTATACACGTGTGGATATACTCCTTAATATATATATATATATATGTATATAGGTAAGTAGGTATATAAATATATGTATACGTACGCTCCCACGAGCGCACGAACAGAAGGCTCTACTCACATATTTAAGGAATAGGGACTCTATTATATTTGAATAGATGGAGTGTATGTCCTTCATTGTTAGTGTAGACACATTAAGAATAAAAAAGTTTTTGTATATTTTTTTAAAAGTGCTGTGATTACTTTCAGCAATCGCACTGTGCTTGTTGTTTAAGGTACACACAATTCTGTTCTTAGAAAACATTACTCTCCTATTTCTTTCAACGTCGAAAAAGGCCTGCAGGGAGGGAGGGAAGCGAAGCGCGTGCGTAGGTGGTGATAAGCGCGAATAAGTATTATGATATATGCACTCATAAGTGTAGTGTTAAGTAGTGCTAAGTACTGTTAAGTAGTGTCAAGTAGTGTTAAGTAGTGTTAAGTAGTGTTAAGTAGTGTTAAGTAGTGTTAAGTAGTGTTAAGTAGTGTTAAGTAGTGTAAGTAGTGTTAAGTAGTGCTAAGTACTGTTAAGTAGTGTTAAGTAGTGTTAAGTAGTGCTAAGTACTGTTAAGTAGTGTTAAGTAGTGTTAAGTAGTGCTAAGTAGTGTTAAGTAGTGCTAAGTAGTGTTAAGTAGTGCTAAGTAGTGTTAAGTAGTGCTAAGTAGTGTTAAGTAGTGCTAAGTACTGTTAAGTAGTGTTAAGTAGTGTTAAGTAGTGTTAAGTAGTGTTAAGTAGTGTTAAGTAGTGTTAAGTAGTGTTAAGTAGTGTAAGTAGTGTTAAGTAGTGTTAAGTAGTGCTAAGTACTGTTAAGTAGTGCTAAGTAGTGTTAAGTAGTGTTAAGTAGTGTTAAGTAGTGTAAGTAGTGTTAAGTAGTGTTAAGTAGTGCTAAGTAGTAAGTAGTGCTAAGTAGTGCTAAGTAGTGTTAAGTAGTGCTAAGTAGTGTTAAGTAGTGTTAAGTAGTGCTAAGTAGTGTAAGTAGTTAAGTAGTGCTAAGTACTGTTAAGTAGTGCTAAGTAGTGTTAAGTAGTGCTAAGTAGTGTTAAGTAGTGCTAAGTAGTGTTAAGTAGTGTTAAGTAGTGCTAAGTACTGTTAAGTAGTGCTAAGTAGTGCTAAGTACTGTTAAGTAGTGTTAAGTAGTGTTAAATAGTGCTAAGTAGTGTTAAGTAGTGCTAAATACGCAAACATGTTATGCTAATCAGGCATACAAGTGCCGCTAAACCCGCGTGTGAGTAGTGCTCAGAGCGCGTGGATACAGCGTAACAGCAAAACATACAAGGCGTTATTTGCCGCTTTTCATCTTTACATTGTGCCTTATGAGATTGTAGAGGAACTCCATAGTCTTCTGAGACCGTTCTGTTGTCAATGAAGAAATGTCGTCTATGAAGATAGTAACATCATGAGTAATTTCATCTTTCGAAAAATAGAACGATTTGTTCAATTTTTTAATTATTTGATCATAATGAAAAAGATAATTGAATCGGAAAGAAAAATTGAAGATATAATTTTTTTTTTTAGTATATGCATTTAAGTAATTGTATATACACAAAGACTTGGCTGAGTTGGAAGTACCCATAAGCATAAAAGGTATATTCAAATTAAATGATATATTTAAAAAGTTGACCACTGATAGAATGTTCATATTTTCAAAAAGGAAATAATTAGAATTAGTTATTAGCACATTATGCATTAGTTTACTTTTATCTATTAATATATTTTCACTTCTGAAAAACTTTTCTTGTTTTAAAATTTTATTTGTTTCCATATTGTAGTAT
Source organism: Plasmodium malariae (assembly GCF_900090045.1). NCBI lineage: Eukaryota > Apicomplexa > Aconoidasida > Haemosporida > Plasmodiidae > Plasmodium > Plasmodium malariae. Next base: position 1,295,024 of record NC_041784.1, read on the forward strand.
ATATGTACAAATGATGTATTTCGTGGTATTATAGATATATTATTTATGTATTTAAATATATAATTTTCAAAATTTGTTCTTAGATCGTTTTGCATAAAAGATGTAAACGTATATATAAAACAAATAGTTATGATGTTATTCAAGTGGTTATCTATTATTTTCTTATCCGATCCTTTTTTTTCCTTCAATATATTTATAAAGTATTCAATGAATTTGACAAAATGGTGTATCAGAGTATTTACGTGAATACTTATGCGCACTTCGTTGTCTTGCAATACCTCAATGACTCCTTCCTCTTCCGCATCTGCATCAGTTCCACCGTCTTCCGAGTCGTCATCTCGGAGGGGATCGCTCTCACTACTTCCAAAGCTTACATCACTATCACCACCATCATGCTCATGTTCTTTCCCCTTTGTCCAGGCTGACCTTTTTTTTCCCTTTTTCGAACTATTGCCCTTTGCGATCTCATCTGTTTGTTCATCTCCACCATCTTCTTTACCCTCTTCCATAAATCTGTCTGTAAGTCCTTCTCCACATTCGTCGGCGTAAAACAATTCACGTCCTCCTTTCTTCGCATGCTGACTACCATTCGACTGACTATTCTCAGTTGCATAATCTTCGCCATCTACTTTCTGTTCTATGTTGCCCTCATTTGTTCCAACCCTCCCATGATCTCTCTTCCTTCTGCGCACCATCTGAGTAGTATTCTTTCTTTGCTTCTTAAAAAAATTTAGAGTTTCCATAATCAAGTCTTCAAATAATTTTATGATTTTCTTTTTTGCAAATTTATATGTTTTTATCTGTTCCACTGAGTAAGTAATGAAGGAAATATAAGGAACAGTATGCTTGACATTAATATAATAAACTTTGTCAAAAATGTATGGAGAAATTTTACTTAAATTTTCGGGTTTATATATAAAGCATTTGTGATTGTTATCATTATTTTCCTTATTTATTTCGCTGTACATGTTTTTCTTTAATGTATAATTACATATCTTTTCTATTAGTTCTGTCTCTAGTACGCTTATAAGTTTTAGTACTATTTTACTTTTATGCCCATGGTGCAGCTCATTATTCCCTTTTAGGTTTAGCCTCGACTTACCTGGCCTACTCTCACAATTCGCGGCATATTCCCTTCCATGAGGGGGCAGAATTTCCTTCATTTCTCGCCCTTGTTCGAGGGACTGCTCAAGGGGATGTTCAAGGGGCTGCTCTGCTACTTGTTCTCCCTCCGTCTGATGGTTGACCTGGCCATATGACAAGTTCTTAGCCGATTGCGTTATTGGTCGTATAATTCCATTTCCCGCGGCATTCTTTAATTCGTCATTTACTTTTAATACCTTTTTTCTCATTTCTGCTATCCCTTTGGATTCATTTGTATGGCCTAAAATAGGCATATCTTCATTGTGAAGAAGAAACCGTAGAACGTCCTTCTTCTGGCAGTAGTTCAAGTTAATTTTTTGAAAGACGCACAAATTATATGGAGAATTCTTGATCTCTTCCAAATATTTTAAAAAATGATATAGAAGAAAAACAATAATACTTATCCCTGAAAAATTTTTTCCAACAATTAAAATGTTTGTAATTTTATTTCCTTTCCTTTTATCCCACTCTATACTTTTTTCCTTTTCATTTTTTATATTTATTATTTCATACATTTCGATAGCTTTATCTATTTGGTATTTCAAAAAGTTCATTTTCTTTTCTTTTTTTAAAGCTTCTATAACGTTATTTATTTCTTTTTTCCAGTATTTAGTAGTACGTGTTGGGGAATGGAAGTTTGTGTCAGACCAGATATATGATTCCCGTTCCTTTTTCCCCTTATGTTTCCCCTCTTCTGTCTCTTCTTTCTGTTCCTCCTCTTCTTCCTCTTCCTCCCCTTGATGTACCTTTTTCTGTGCATATTTAAGCATCTTCTCACATCCCTCCCTTGACATGTTAAATAATAAACAAGTATTTTTTACCACCTCCTTTAGTTTATGCATTCCCACAAAATGCGAACAGAATTTTGTTATCTCTTTCACAATGGCATATTCTTCATTCGACTTGCATTTGATCATGCAAGTCTTCACAACTTTGATGAGCTTCTGTATACTCATGTGTTTCCTGAGCGCGTCCTGTGTAGATGTACACATGAGAAAGTGTGTACGAGAGTATGTGTGTAGGTATGCACATAAATGAAAAGGGAAACACATAGACACATGTAAAAATGGGCAAACGCACACATATATACAACCGAGAAAACATGAACACATGTAAAAATGGAAAACATAAACATGGAGTTCTCCCTTGACATGCTTACGTGCTGCCTCAAGTAGTGATATGCCCTGTGCACTGCATTGGAGAGGGAGACCGCTCTGCTGCTTCCAAAGGAAAGGAAGAGAAGGTGAAATAGCGGCAATGAAAATGGCTTGAAGGATTGCAATAACGAAAAAGAAAACTGCAGCTTCTTCGCACTCATATGATAAGACTGGTCAGAATAGTAATCATAAAAAGGGATAGAGATTTTACTGAGTGAAACATATATAAGATGCTTTTTGTTTAAATTAATTTCGTTGTTATTATTTATAATTATGGAATTCTTCTTATTCATAAGATGATAATTTATGTTTGCTAGTTGTTCATTTAATAATGCTAAAAGGTCCGGTTTATAAACATCTATTTCATGAAAGAACACAGACACATTAGAACACAAACTACATGATATAAAGTTGAGTATTTCACTATTTAGTAAATTTATTTGATTAATGAAGGCATAGTGAAACCCTAGAAGCGTAGAAAAATTTTTTGAGTATTTCATTATGTACGTAATGTTATTATTAGAACAGAGAGTAATCACATTATTTTGCAAATATTTGTAAAATAAAAAGGTGTACTCTCTTTCGTGATATAACAAGTCCATTGAGTAGTTGTAGTTACCTATCAGTTCATATCGGTATTTCACATTATGATGAAAAAATCTTATGTAATAGTTGTCTTTAGTATAGTAGTGCTTTATTTGTTCTAAGTAGCTGTAACTGTAACTATAGCTCTGACCGCTCACACTACAGTTGTTATTCTGCGTTCTCAGTATGGATTCCATCTTTTCTTTCATGTGCATAAAGAATGCCAGGATAAATGATATGTTCTTTTTTTCCTCCTCACCTCTGTCACTGTTAATATTGTTGTTACTATTGCTGTTGTTACTATTTCTGTTGTTACTATTTCTGTTGTTACTATTGCTGTTGTTACTATTGCTGTTGTTACTATTGCTGTTGTTACTATTGCTGTTGTTACTATTGCTGTTGTTACTATTGCTGTTGTTAGTATCGTTACTTCCATTCCTAGTAGCTTTGTTCTTAGCATCGGCTTGCTTCGGTGGGTGCATGGTCCTGCGGACCTCCTCAACTATGCTGCTTATGTTTTGAGTGAGAGCATAAAGGACAAATTTATTTTTCTGCACATCCTGAAAAACGTACTCCAGAATGTGCGTAAAATATATGCTTAGCAAAATGAATAATACTTGTCTATTTTGTATTGGCATAAAAAAGAGATAGGTGTCCTCCTTTAAAGGGGTAAAGAAATTTTTACTATTGACGTATATCTGTACTGTTCGCATTAGCCAGGATTTAATTTCATTGTTAATTTGGTTTAACAGAAATTCTATCTTTTTAAATTTTATTTCTTCTTTAAATATGATTCTTTCATTATCATTAGTTAGAATCCCACATATAGCTTCATTTTGATAAATTATTTTTTTTACATAAGGAAAGAGTTTGTGTACATATGTGTTCAAACTTTTCAAATCAGTTAGACTTAAATATACATTTAAGAATTCTTCATCATTTAGGAGATAAAAAGAATAGTATTCTCTTCTCCTTAGTAATGTATTCTTTTCGACCTCTTTTATTATATCCTGTAACTCGATCAAAAAACCATTAAAATAGTTGAAGTCATATTCCTTCTCAATATGTTTAGTAACATGAGGATATATATAGAATTCTTCACACTGGTGTTTATATTTATTAATAATAAAATTTAACTGATCGATGTTTATAATTTTCTTTAGTTCGTTATTCTTATATCTCTCTAAATTTTTTAGGCATAACTGTATACTCTTAATAATTACTAAAATGTTCGTAAAGCCCCGAATTTGTTTAGACAGTTTATACATATCTTCGTAAATATGCTTACTGAACAAATTATTTTGAATTATAAACAAATCAAAAAGAAGGCTTCTTAAATCGGGTATAAGTTCGTTCACATTATTGATGATATACACTTTCTTATTCATCAGACTTACATCTATTTTATACTTTTTTAACGTTATCTTTATCTGTTCAAATTTTTCATTTATCTTCTTTTCCTTTTCGTACTCGTAGCATATTGCTTCTATTTGCGCCAAGCTATCCTCAAACTGCAGTTCGAATAGATGCCTCAGTTCTATCTCCCCGTACAAGTACGACAGGATAGGAGACGGTGGAATAGAGACTGGGGAAGCACCTGCAGTAGCAGGTGGAGTAGAGGCTAGAAGAGTTTCTGATATAACCTCTGACGTGGCCCTTGTTGTAACAGATGACGAAACCGCTGACTCAGCTTCTACTCCTTTGGAGTGATCCATGTGCACCCCTACTTCGTACATATCGGCGTGTTTCCCCTCGTGCTGCTGCTCATCCAATCTCCTGCAAAGATTTAGAGTGTCAATCGTCCTCTTGAAGTACTTTTCACTGTTGCACACAATGACGAAAAGCTTCAAAATTTTCAGAACACCATCATACATTTTGCAGAGTCTACTACATTTGTCATAAAAGTCTTTGTTTACGAAATTTTTGTTAATTTTTTTAAAAAAAAAGTTAATATTATCTATTTCGGTGGACAGAAGTTCTATATTTAAATTTTTTATTTTTTGTAATTTATATTTTTCACTACAGCAAATGTATTTGAAGAATGTATATATAGTTAAACTATTATTTATAAACATATTTTTCAATAAACTGAAATTTACAAATTCGTTTTTCTTTTTTTTCAATACGTTTTGATAATACAAGTATTTATTTACCTCTTTTTTTATACTCACTATTTTTAGCCTAATAAATTCTAAGAGTTCAAAAATGTAAAATCGTTTTTTCATTTCATCGTTCAGTATTACTATTTCATTACTCTCGTTAATGCGGAAGTATTTTTCCAGGATGTTGTTGTCAGAATGCTCATAGAAGTCATCCTTCTCAGAGGAAGTGAGAAGTACGATTCCTCCCTTTTCTTGAACACCAATGTACTGTGCTTCTTTTTTTTTCCCCTCTTCCACTTCTTCAACGTGTGCTACGTCCTTTCCAATGATCCGATTTTTAGCCTCTTCTCCATTTCCTGTAGGAGTTGTAACTCCTCTGGAGCAGTAGACCTGGTTAATATCACTAACAGGTGTAACAAAGCGGAGGGCTTCTACCATCTGTGGCAGGGAGTAGTTAGCGCTATTTGGAATCAAGTTACACCTGACTATGGTAAGCATATTTTTTATTTTCTTTTCAATTTGATTAATTTCGGATGATAAGTCTTTATATAAGTCGTTGAACTGTAAGTCATAATTTTTTTCGCTATGTAAAATACTTTTTAATGATATCATTTTTTGATTTATATGAAAAATTTTCGTAGTTTGATTCCCATTAATACTTATATAATACTTCTTAAAAAGAAGAAAGAGAGACGAAATGGATTCTATATTTTCCTCAATTTGTATTAATTCATTTTCAAAAATATTAACAAAGTAGATGTAAGAAACCAATTCATCAATGGTACTTGGTTTTTTATTAATAATAGTATAGGATGTATCTAACTTTTGTGCTAATTCTTCTATTGTCTTATTATTTAAAGAAGGTAAATAATTTATTAAATCCATCCATTTTTTATTTATATTTTTTAATAAATAATCTATCAATATACTGTTGTCTACTTTAAATATATGAATGCTAAATTGTTTGTTCATTTTTTTTATTTTGTTTTCTAACTCCTTAAAGGATGTGAACAAAAGTGAAACGGACGTTACGTCCATTATGTTTATTTTTTCAATCTCTATTTTTTCATATTTGTTATGTAATGCTATAATATTACTGAAATCTTTGCATGCATCGTACATGGAATCGTACAGAATTCTCATCTTATCCTTCAGCTCGACGTCCAAATTGTATATTGTTTCGTCTGCATGTATGAAGTTAAAAAAGTTCATGTTCTGTTTGTCCACGTCAACTGCATCAACCACGTCAACCGCATCAACCACATCCACCGCATCAACCACATCCACCGCATCAACCACATCCACCGCATCAACCACATCCACCGCATCAACCACATCCACCGCATCAACCACATCCACCGCGCTAATAGCTTTTCCGCTAACATCCTTCGACTCCGCCCGCTTCCTACCCCCCCTGGTAGTAAACACGACTTTGTCGACGAATATTTCCCTTTTGAAAAACTCTTTTACTTTGTAGTACTGCATGAACTCCTCCCTTTTACATATATGTTCTAAGCTCATGTTTAAGTAATACATAATAGTATTTATGAGTAAATCATATTCTGGAGAAATTTTTAATTTATCCTCTTCTATAGTTAAAGCGACACTGAAAAGACATATATCGTTATTTATTTTGTTACTACTGCTATTACTCTTACTATAAATGTTGATGCTATTTCCAATACTTCTATTTTCGCCCTTGCTATTGTTTTCTTTATCTTCATTTTTAATTAATTTGTAAGGTACATATTTATTCGTTGGCGATTTGGTCGTATTACCACTTTGATGTAAGTTTTTTTTTAATTCTTTATATTCGTTGAATACAGTATACCCTTTTCTGCTTTCTTTCAACTGATTACTTTTTTTACTATTGCTGAGTGTGTAGCCTTCCCCTCTTGCTTCCTCCACATCGTGCTTATTATTCTTGCTCCCATCAACCAGACTAATATGACTTCCATTCGAATTAACTTGTTTTTCACTTCTACTAACGTGGATGCCCTTCTCGCCGGAACTACTCCCCCTATCGTCCATTTCAAAATAGTTGTTCAACTGCTTGAGGAAGTACTCGTAAGTGTTAATGATGATTCCCTTCAATGTGTTGTCACACATGTACTGACATAAGCGAATAAAACGTTTTATATATATGCAATAGCAGTTGCTGAGGGCTATTTTGTTATAATATATATCTATACTTGTTTCATCTTCCTTCTTTTTATACATTTTTTTTTTATATATATTTTTCTGCCTACTTATTTGAGTCTTTCTTTGGACACTCCTACTCCCCATGCCCTTCATAAGCGCACTTCTGGGGGGCAGACGACCTCCGTTACTTTCATCTACACCTATTGAAGTACCGCTATTCTCACTTTCGTTTATCACAGTACCGCTATTCTCATTTCCGTTTATCACAGTACCGCTAACCACGGGACCGCTACCCCTTGACATATCTTCTCTTATCCCGTTTTTTCTCAAAAAATCGTTGAGGGCCTTGAGACAGTACTTACATATTATGTTTGTTATTTGTTTCAGCTTTCCCTTCAGAAATGAATCAAATTTTAAGAAATACTCATTTTGGAATTCCTTAAATTGTTCTATGTTCACATTATTTATATTTATATCCACTAATTTGAATTCATTCAATTCGTTTAAAATTATTTGTATTTGTATGATACCTTTTAAAAAACTGTCGTTTAAAAACAGTAAGTTCTCTTTTATATATGCTTTTTTCTTTTTAAATTTGGTAGACTTAATTCTATTTTTTAATAAAAAAAAATATTTATATAAGGGAAATTTCTTAATAAATTTTAATCCTAAAGCACTATTTAGTAATGTTATATGGTTTTTCCATTCATTTATTTCGTAAAATGTTGTTTCGTTCTTTTCATTTATCATAACTCCGTGTAGTGAGATAGACATGATTCCTATTTCTTTCTTGTTTCCACAGTCCACTCGTTCGTAGCGGTTGTTAGACAGCCTTAACAGGGGGAAAAAAGGCGTCCGTAAATGGGTATATATATGTGTGTATACGTGTGTATGTTAGTATATGTACATGGTATATGTGTATATATTATATGTATACGTAATATATGTACATGTATGTATGTGCACTTCTTTTTTTTGCCTATTTTATTAGTGAAATGTGTCTGGTAGTCTATTGTCAAAGAAACAAATAAATTAGCTAGTTGGCGAATTGACAAGACTGGTGAAGAAGAAGAAAGGGGGGGGGGGAGGAGCGAATGAAAACAAAGCCGCAAAAAGATGTAGGCATTGTCAATTAGAAGCGCATGAACAAAACGTGCAAAAAAGGGGAGAAGCATATAATAATAGAAGTGGAAAAGTAATGCCTAAAGTATTATGTGTATACAAATGATATGCATACACGAATTATGAACAATTGAATGTGAGGGAACACAAAATTTTACCTCCTTACATAAATAAATGCGTTGTTTTTTAAATTATTCTTCACAAATTCTATCAATTCTATGTGGTTCTGCCATTTGTTCACTATACTGAAGCTTGCTTCTACAATGTTCTTTGTCTTACTGTACGTATTTTCTTTTTCTTTTTCACTGCAATTTTTTCCCTTTTTCATCCAAATCGCATCGTAATTGTAGGGAGTAGGCGTCGTGGTACTAGTACCTGCAGCAGTACCTATAGCACCACCTGCCGCAACAGCTGCAGTGGGCACGTTTTTACCCGAGTGATCATCTCCCCTTATATTTGTTTTTCTAAGAGAGATTTTTGTTTTATTATTTGCGCTACTAGCATTCTCCTTAGAAGCAGCATTTTCCTGTAATATATCGTTTATTTCGAAAAAAATATCAAAAGCATTTTTTTCACCATCATTTATTTTTTTGCTACTAACACTGTCTTGCTCAAACGTTGATGTTACACCTATGCTCCTTTTCCTAGAATGACCTACTACTTTATTTTTTTTTTCATTACAAACATGTTGGTTACATGTGTTACTAAATTTAATTACTAGGTTTTTTTTTAGTGAGCTATAATTCATTATTTATTCCTTTCTCCTAATTCCTTTTTATTCTTGTATTTCTCCTTTTCTGTATGCCTTTTTTTTTTTTTTTTTCTTTTTTTTTTTTTATGAACATTTAAAAAGTGAAGGAAAGGAATAATATCTATTAACTTTATATAAACTTTGTATAAACTTTGTATAAACTTTGTATAACTTTTGTATAATCTTTGTATAAACTTTGTAAAACTTTGTATAAACTTTGTATAAACTTTGTAAAACTTTGTATAACTTTTGTATAAACTTTGTATAAACTTTGTAAAACTTTGTATAAACTTTGTATAAACTTTGTATAAATTTTGTATAAACTTTATAGCAACTTACATTAACATGTAATAAGGATTATACTTTTTAAGTTTCATGTTTTGTTTTCTTATTACAAATAAAAAGGTAAAAAAATAAAATAAGCGAATTATCTTTCTTACATATAGGATGGCGTTATATATGTAAACTTTTAGACAGCGAAGAAAGAAAAAAAAAAAAAAAAAAAAAAAAAAAAATAAAGCCTCTATATGTGGTTAGAAGTTATATTTTAAGCTACACTGTGAAATTTGCATAGAAGCAAAAAAGTGAAGAGGAAAAAAAGAGTAAAAGAGAAGGAATGAGGAAAAGGGAAAATGACAGATAGGAGTGATCAAGCAAATTAATAAGAGGACAAAAGGACGAACGAGCCAAATAAAAATTAAGCTTTTGAAGGGAGGGAAGACGCTTGATATTATAACATTCAACGTAATTTAACAATAGAATTTTATTTTTATTTTTTTTTTTCAGATTTTCAAATGGCATAGACAAAGGAGAAAAATGAGAAATAGGGAAAAGTATAATTAAGCATACTATATTTGCCTCTTCAAACATTTCTATATTTTCAACTAAATTCATATGTTAATTTATTTCTTTTCCATTGAGACTGGTATTTATTTTTGTGGTTTCACTTCCTTCAAAATTTTCATAATAGTACTCTATTCTGAAGGATTAACACATATAGCTTATATTAAGAGTGAAATAATAAGTAGTATAATTCTCATAAATGGACACCTTTATAAGAATTTGAAAAGGATTATAAATGTCGACGATTTTGGAAAAATGGGCATCTCTTTTGTTCTGCTATGTATGCATGCACAAATGCATATTCATTGCGCTTATGCAAGGGCATGCACACTTTTATATACCAGTGAATGTATACGAGCGTGTACCCGTTCATACGTACGTGCGGGCATATGTGTATATATATGTGTATATTATGTGTATATATATGTGTATATGTATGTGTATATATATGTGTATACGTTTCAGCATTTTCTGTTAAATTTTTTGAGCTCCAAGAAAAAATGCACCTTGAAATGATTTGATGCGTAAAGTTGTTTATTTAAAATTTTCTTATGCCAATTTATAAATGACAGTGAACAACTTTTTTCAAAATTGTACCATATTGTATTATATGATATATTCTTTTTTTTTTTTTTTTTTTTTTGACTGATCAACATGTATCGGCACTTAGAATTCATTTCAAGAATAACAAAGAGCATCATGGCGTGTATGCTCCAAAAAAAAAAGATAGAAATGAAAAAATTATAATGAAAATATAATGAAAATATAATGAAAATATAATGAAAAATAATGAAAATATAATGAAAATATAATGAAAAATAATGAAAATATAATGAAAAAATAAGGAAAATATAATGAAAAAATAAAAAACATTCGTAAGTTTTACTTTTTTATCATTTCCTACTATAAAATAAAAAATAATTACATGAGCGAATAACTTACTATTTAAGAGCTTATTTTAATATGAAACAGTGGTTAAGCGAAAAAAGAATTTGCAAAAATAGTAAGAAAAAGGTGAAAAGGCACAGGGATTGGGATTACATGTAATCATATAAATATATATATATTTGTAGAATTGTACGTATACACATACAAACGTACGTTTCATGCACGAACATATACCCGTATACTCACATACCCACACACATGAGTAGCACACACAGCAACAGAAAAAATGAATATGTTTTTTAACAAATTTATAAAAAGCACAAAAGAAGATAAAGGAGGAGAAGCAAAAAAGAAAATTTGTTGTGTTTGTTTAGAAACGAAAAAATTAAGAGACGAGTGTATCATAAATTTGGGTGAAGATCAGTGTAAAAAGTTTATTGATGATCACAATCAGTGTTTGAGGAAAGAAGGATTCGATGTAAAATAAAATTCCCTACATTTGTTGTTTTCACGAACCCGCGAATATAGCAAAGTACGTATATATATATATACATACGTACATTCATAAAGTCATACAAGTATACATATCCTTTTGTCCCTCTCCTAAAATATCTTTTAATGTACATGAATTGTCCTTCTTATGCGTGTATATATTTTTTTTTTTGATTTTTCAAGGGAAAGATTGAAGATGTATATCATTAAGGTTTTGATGAGAGTTATGCAGTTTGTTTTTTAATTTTATAAATGCATTCATATGAATGCATAATTTTATACCCATGTGCACATGTGCAACACTCAGAGTGGAAACATAAATATTTGTGGAGGTATCGGAATTAGTTTAATTTTCCTACCCTTGTATGTTTTTCAGTTTTGAGCTAAGCAGTATTTGTTTTAATTCAATCTATCTTCTTATAAATATTTGTGTGTATTGTGTACATAAGCGTATTTACACACATTTTAATAAAATTATGAACTATTCGTAATTATTTCCTTTGTTTTATTAAAGGGGAGAATTTCTGTGTCAATGAAAAATATCCATTTTATATGTAAAAAAAAAAAATAAATAAGGAACAAAAGATTTTTGAACTCGTTTAATTCGCCATATTTACACACGTACATATACTCATACAATCAAACTGACTTATGCGAGTACAACAATTGCATTCACAACTAAAAGAGGACAAGACAAAGAGGAGATGCTTCGCTTAAATTACAAAATTGGAAAAAATGTCCTGACATGTTCAGGAATGGTAAATAATTGCAAAATGTTTAGGCAATATGTTACCCATACAAATGAAATGATAATTGGTAGGGTTAATAGTCCCTTTAAAAATAACTTAACTACAATTGATAAAAGTAGTACATTTCACAATAGTGGAAGTAGTAACATGTGTGTACATACAAAACTGAACAATAATTTTAAAAGGTTTTATAATCCGCGGGCACATATCAATTGGACACTTATTCGATTTAGACATAGGGTATCACAGTTAAGAAAAAAAAAATTAAAATATAAAAATCACTCAAAGGTTGCTTTACGATTTCGTTTAACAAAATTTGGATGGGAAAGATTACAGTCAGGTAGAAATGCAAGTAAAAAAAATTTATCAGCTAAAAAGTGTAATGAAAAAATGAAAATAAAATATGTTTCAAGAGATGACATAAAAAAGTTCAAGTTCCAAATGCAAAGTTATGTATTAAGAATAAGAGATTCACCCGTCGATTATAACCCTAACATAATGAGAGCTCGAAAGTATTTTCCCACACATTTTGGTTAGTTTGTTCATTGTGCTTGTAATGGAACAATTATAGGATATTACTAATTTGCGTTAACGTGTGTGTTTTTCCGTATATGCGCATACACATATATATATTGACGTGTGTACATTGACGTGTGTACATTGACGTGTGTACATTGACGTGTGTACATTGACGTGTGTACATTGACGTGTGTACATTGACGTGTGTACATTGACGTGTGTACATTGACGTGTGTACATTGACGTGTGTACATTGACGTGTGTACATTGACGTGTGTACATTGACGTGTGTACATTGACGTGTGTACATTGACGTGTGTACATTGACGTGTGTACATTGACGTGTGTACATTGACGCATATAAATTTATGCGTGTGTACTGATGCACATATATTAATATGTATGTATTTATATTTTTTTTTTCTTCTCCAAACTAATGAAGTATACTTAATTTTTATGTGAAAATTTAAAAATATTTTGGTATTAAAACTTGTAAAAAGGGGGAAATAACAACTGTATTTATAAAAAATGCGACAAGTGTTGGCGCGTAAAAATTGCAAGAAAAGCACAAAGGGGGGAAAAAAAAAAGAATATAAAAAATGGATGAAAAATATGGATAAAATGGATAAAAAAAAAAAAATTAAATCAAAATATAACTAGGTGGTTGTGAAATATATTCATATACACATATATATGTGCATACACACATACTTGTACATGCACGTAGGTATAATATTTTAAAAAATGGTAAAATTCACTGAGAACTTTTGCCCTCCTTATCATCCAAATTGCCCTTTTGATCATAGCCTAACCTGGAAAAAAGATAAATTAATATATGACAAAATGATATGTGTAAAAATGGGAAGAAAATAAATTTGCAAGTTGTAGCATAATATATCATACAAATATTTCGTTGTTCCTTTAAAATGTTTTATAGAATAGGCAAATTGGGAACAAATCGTTTGTGAATCTTGTTGTAAACACTGTATTAGCGTAGCACACACGCGGGATTTCATACGTATGTGTATATAGATATATATATATATATATATATATATGCGTGTGTATATGCATGTGTGTGCGTATGATTGTACTACTTATTTTGTCTTATTGTTATATACATGTGTGTATCCTTTTCTTTATTTTCTCCCTCATTTTATTAACCTTTTCAAGTTGACTTTTTCTAGCCACCATGACCACATGGTTAAATTTGGATTTCTGAATTCTGGGATATTGTACTCGCTAAAATAAAAAAAAAATAAAAAATCAATTCAGTTCCAGACAAATAAAATTAAAAATTTACCTGAACATGCAAGCACTTAACCACTTTTTTTTTTTTTTTTTTTTTTCAATATTATACTATCTAGCTAGCTGATCTAAAATGACAAAAATGCCTATAGTCCCAAAAATGCTTTTCGAAAACCAATTTTTTTTAAATATAAGGTTGTACTTTCCCATTTTTATAAAATATTTTTATTATTAGCACATCTGAGAATTTTAATTAATTTTATCGTAATTTTTTTTTTTTTTAATTCAACTACTATTATGACTGTAAAACAAACAACTATGGATAATTTGAGGAAAAGGCAAATAAGTTAACGTGTGTTTGTTTTGATAAATTATCCTCCTTCCGTAATTGCGTGCAGATCTGTACGCATATGTAAGTTCATAAGCGTACGTAAGGACATACATATACATATATTCATATATATATATATGTATATATATTTATATATATAATTCTAAAAGCATATATTTCAGTAATAAGAAGAAATTTTTTTTTTTTAAACAAATAACGTACGTCAAATCTTTAATTTAAATCTAATTTTAAAAATAAAAAATTTTAAACGTGAAGTATCTTGTGCCTCTCCCCATGCAACGTATGTGCTATATTATGTTGTTGTATTAGCGTAACTATGAATATATACATGTAGGTGTATACATATAGAACATGCGTATATACGTACGTGAATACATACAACGCGCGTTTATACGTACTTATGAATGTGTATATATATGTATACATTTACAAACATACACACAGGTAAACGTTTAAGTATTGTATGCAAAATTTTAAGAATTAGGGGGAAGAAAAAAAAGTAAGTGCACAAAATGAAGTAACATGTCACAGTATCATATTATGAAAGTGAGTAACATACATTGCATAATTTTATTTTATTCTTTTTTAAAAAATAAAAATAAAAAAAAAAAAAAAAAAGGAAAAAGAATGAAAAAAGGAAAAAAGAAAGAATGAAAAAAGGAAAAAAGAAAGAATGAAAAAAAGAAGAAAGAATGAAAAAAGGAAAAAAGAAAGAATGAAAAAAAGAAAAAAGAAAGAATGAAAGAAAAAAGAAGAAAAAAAAATTGTAAGGTTAGGTGTTATATAACAAATGTTTGTAAAAACATAACAGACGAAAAGGTTTGTACAAAATAAAGGAACAAGGAACTTTTAAAGAAAAAAAAGGATTCTTTCTTTTTTTTTTTTTTTTTTTTTTTAAAAATAAATACAATATATTTTCTGGAAATATAACGTGCACACACACTGACACTTTAACAACATTTTATAAGTTCTCAAATAAATTATGTAAATACTTCAAATAAATTAGGAAAAATTTTCAATATATTACTAATTCAGTATCAATATGTGAACACAGTTCACGGTGCCACAGTACTTTTTAAATTGTCAACACACTGTAAGGTAATAACAAAAAAAAAAAAAAAAAAAAAAAAAAAAAATATACATATACATATAATGTACACTTATGCATGATTTACTTGAGAGCAAAAAGAACGTATATGTTAAGCCGCTTTGAAATGAATTCATTCGTATTCTTATTTTGTGTATTTTTTTTTTTTTTTCTCTTACACTCCCAAATATTTTGATTTCGTTTGCCTGCGATTCGATCTAATTAAAAAAAAATGAAATAAAAAAAAAAAAAAAAAATAAAATAAATGGTAATTGATAAATGATAATATAAATGATAAATGGCAAAATAAAAAAAAAACAATAAACGTCGATTGGTAAGGATGGGAATATATATCTACACTCATATACGTAGAGCATGTCGATTTGTCAATCCACTTATCAGAAAAAAGCTTTTTTTAATAATGGAACACCAAAGTATAAATGTAGCGAGCGAAAAAAGCAGAGCAGATTTATTCTCTTTTCATCCTACTAGAGCCAAAATATTCCTTTCTGTATCGTCCTCAGTGTTTTTGATTGAATTCCTTATCGCTTTCAAATTATTATAAATCTGTTTCAAGTTGTATTTATTTTGCAATTTCTGAACAGGACAGAAAATATAAAATAAAAGGAATAAATTAAAATAAAATGATAAATTAAAATAAAATGATAAATTAAAATACAATGAATAAATAAACAAACAAATTTATAAATTTTGGTGTAATATTGGAACAGTTGGACAATGAAAAAATTAAATATACGAACGCATATTCAACGTTACACGTATCGAAACACAGTGTTCTTCTTACATATTGCCCAAACGAGTTAACATAACTTTTTGTGTTTTCAATTAAGTTTTCATTGTGTTTTCCTTTCAGCAGCTAAATGGTAGAAGTAAGAAGAAAAATAGGAATTTGTATAAAATGTGAAAAGAATGGATGACAAAGAAAAAGGGCATACGTTTTTTCCAAAGTGAATTTAACAAAAATGTGTATCACGCTTATGTTACGTGCATATATGTGTATATATCAACAGATAAAATCATCAGAATAGAAGAATAGTATAAGGGTCTTTATTCTGCTATGAACGCAAAAAGTTATATGTTAGCGTGAAATTTTTTCGCAGTTACTGCTAGTAGTTCAATCATTTTGTTTTTGCTTCTTTCCACCTAAAAAAAAAAAAAAAAAAATGGATGCATAAATGGATGCATAAATGGATGCATAAATGGATGCATAAATGGATGCACAAATGGATGCATAAATGGATGCACAAATGGATGCACAAATGGATGCACAAATGGATGTATTAATGGATGAATATGTGACAGAAAAGCGTTCTCCAAGTGTATATGTTCAAGGTGAAGCTATCCCTTTTCATTTAAAATAAATAATAAGGGGAAATAATCATATTGCATGTATTGCGCTTATTGTACATGTTGTACTTATAGCGCATATTGCGCCATCTTTTTTTATTTTCCAGTTTTCCTAAACCTACTTCTACTTCGTTAGACAAACTATTTCTTTCCGATATATCACTTCCACTCTCATCAGATGAGGATGAGCAAGACGAAGAGGAATATGATGGTTCATCCTGCGCTTGTAAACCTCCTTCTTTTGTGTACAATTTATAATTTAATTTTTTTTTTTCCACACTTACATTGTTGGTATTATTAAAGTATATGTCATCTCCCTTAATATTATTTTTTACCTTATCGACGAAAACTACATCCTAAGGTTGAATATATGCATGAGAGTGTAATCACATGTACGCAGGTACATATGTAAATATGCATAAATGAATATATACATGTGCACATCTACTTCTATGCAATTGCAAAGGCATATATGCTTGTGTCTTTGCACCTTTTTACTCCATCAAACCTTTTCATTACTTCTCTCTTTTTTGTCATTGTCCTTGTCATCACAAAAGCTGCAATTTATATGCTGCAATGGGGAAAAGGTGTTAATTGAGTTAGGATATAATTTACAGTTTTTCTTCTTTTTTCTTCTTTTTTCCTTTTTTTTTCTTCTTTTTTCCTTTTTTTTGTTTTGTTTATTTTTAATATATTTTGCTTAAGTACTTCGTTCAGGGTGCGCAGCTGATCTTCAATAACTTTGATCTGCGGTTGGAAGAAGAAAAAAAAAAAAAAAGAAATAAAAAAAAGGAAAAACAAAAAATAGTTGTGCCCTTTGGCTAACTGGTAGTTATATTTTATTTTACATTATATTATATTATTCTGCACTGGCATGTTTTATTTTTCTTTTTTCTCTTCGTGTTTACCTTTTCGTGCAACATGTCATGATACACCTCACCAGTTTTGTCGTTCAATGATAAGTTACTCACTTCCATCTTTTCATTATTGTTTATGTTCTTATCAGTTGCTGATCTTTCTTCTTCTTTTTCTTCTTCTTCCTCTTCTTCACCTTCTTCTTCATTTTCTTCTTCATTTTCTTCTTCATTTTCTTCTCTCTTATTAATAGTATTCCCTTTTTTGTTTTTTTCAACTTGATCTGCAATTTTTCACAAATTAAAAAAAAGGTTTACATTTCGAGCAAGAATATATTATCGTATTGCATTTTGCTTATCTCTTCTGTGTTCGTCTTATTCTTATTTATATTTCTTTTGTTAGTCGTTTTTTAGTCTTTTTTTTAAATAGCTTTTAAGGGTACCCCTTGGGATGTAAGTCTCATTTTGCGCTTCCTGCAAGGGTGAAAAGAAAAAAAAAAAAAAATAGCAAGTGCGGACGTGGACATAGTTTTTATGTTTATAAAAAAGAACATGATAATTGTAGAAGTAGTAGTAGTAATGGTAGTTGTGATAGCAGTTGTAGTGATAGCAGCTGTAGTGATAGCAGCTGTAGTGATAGCAGCTGTAGTGATAGCAGTTGCAGTGATAGCAGCTGTCGTGATAGCAGTTGTAGTGATAGCAGTTGTAGTGATAGCAGCTGTAGTGATAGCAGTTGTAATAGTGATTATAAACACTGGAAAGTTTCGCTACAAGGCATTTGAACGGTCGATTGGGAGAACTCACATTATTGAACTGAGAATGCAAGTTACTCAGACATAAAGATAAATTTTTTTTCCTTAAATTTTTCAGCATAATAGAGTGCTTATGTAACTCCTCCTCCAGGTGCTGGATGTCCTCTTCCAATATCATTCTCGACGGTTTACAGGAGCTGAAGGCACGAAGAAAAAATAAAATGAATAAACAAAACTACTAAATGAAATAAATAAATTAATTAAAATAAAATAAATAAGTAAACTAAAGTAACATGAATACATAGAAGTAAGCATAAAAGATATGCAAGCGGGGATGCGCTTGTGATTGCTCTATATATTTAAGAAAAAAAAAAAAAAAAAAATTACCAATGAGGGTCTCTTCTTTTTACGTTAAAAATATGGGCTTTAATGTTCTTCATCTTTTTTCTCAAATTATTTATTCGGACAACTGTTTGTTTTATCTGCGCATTTTGTCGAGATGCATAAATACGAATGTAGGGGAGAGTCAAGTTTGTACATGTGTGCACGAGTGTGCTGGTGCATATATTGACTTGAAAAACTAGGCTGAAGATGTGATTTGTAACTCGAGATGGGTAATCTATGTATACAACAAACACTGAAACACGCACAAATGAAAAAATGTAATAAATGAGAGTTTCGAAATGATCTACCTCCTCGAAATTTTCTTTGATTATTTCCTCAAGGCTTGTGACGTACACAAGCTTCTCCTTTTTGGTCTAAAAAAAAAAAAAAAAAAAATACGAAAAAAATATAGAAAGGTATAAAAAGGTAGTGAAAAAAAGAACATAAAAAGTAACAACGTTTATTTTTTGCATGTTTCGTTTTGTCATTTTGTCCAAATATTTTTTATCATTTTTCCTCAATTTTTTGTCCTTTTTTGCCGCTCCTTTTATTTTCCTTCCTTACGTAATCATTTTCCACAACAAGAAATTTTATCTTTTCAAAAAATTCCTCAATTAGGTTTTTCAAATTTAAGTAGAAGATATTTATGGTCTCATGTCCCTGGAAAAAAAAAAAAAAAAGTTATGAACAAGCAAGGTTTATTTGGAACATATATAAATATGAGACCACATCAATAAACCAGCATAAGCGGGGAAAATGAAAACATACAAGCGTGCGCTAATTTTCATGGCGTATTTCCTCCATATGTGACATCCATACATATACATAAATAAATATATGAATGTAAATATATATGTAAATACAAATGTAAATCTATCTACAAAAATAAATAAATATATATATATATATATATATAAATAAATAAATATATATAAATAAATAAATAAATATATATATATATATATCCAATGCACAAGGACCCGTTTTTCCCTCTTCGGCGCGTACCTCTATGATCATATTTTTTGTCTGCATAAATATGCTATCAATTGCATCCGCTGAAATGTCTGCTCTGTTGAGGTTAAACAGAACCTTGTGATTTATGTTTTCCTTTTCTCTCAACGATTTAATTTCATTTTTATATTTTTCTTTTTCTTCATTCAAATTGATTATCTGCTTGGCAAGTACTTTCTTGACACCATTCAGATCATGACTAGACAAAATTGTTTTTCCTAAAATCTTCATTTGATTCCTTAATTTTTCATTTTCTCTTTCTAATTTTAAGTTTACTCTTTCATAGTCTAAATTGCTCATTTTCGAGGGGTTATATTCCCCAGGCTTGCTCTTTGCTAGTTGTTCTCGGAGCCGGTTGCACTCGCTCTGTGCAGCGCAAAAAAAAAAAAAAAAAATAAAATAAATAAGAAATAAAATAAGATTAGCAATAGTGATAATAGCAATAATGGAAATAGTAATAGTAATGATGGTAAAATGCATCATTTGCTAGTCGCGCACCCCCAGGTGGGAATGAATACATGTGCACACACATATAAGTCTGCACACGCACACATATAAGTCTGCACACGCACACATATAAGTCTGCACACGCACACATATAAGTCTGCACACGCACATATATAAGTTCACACACGCACATGGGCGTTTACGTATCTACACGCGGATTACCTTGTACAACTTGGCTAGCTGATCCAGGTTTTTGTTTTGCTTGCTGATGTCATCTACTCTGCTGTTGAGTTTCCTGACTTTTTCATTTAATGAAGATACCTCTGATGGTGGGTTTGAATCCTTGTCTGATAATTTACTAGAAGCTTCAGTAGAACATTTAGTTATATAATTTCTTATCTCATCATTGTACTTTTTTCCTTTCTGTTCATGTATACTGTTATCATATGAAGACATGTAAATGTTATTGGGGTATACAGCCCCAGCTGATGATGTGGTTACAGTTGTAAAGCCTGTAACCGCATTAGGGGTATTGTTATTTTGTAAAGGGTATCTGTAAGAGACTTCGTGTGTACAAATAGGTTCATGCTGTTCCAATTGTGATTGCGATTTAGATTTTCCTTCTGATTTTCCCTTTGCTCGTATATGTGCTTCTATCTGAGAATGGGGCATGGATTTCCTCCTCCTCAGACTTAACCCTTTCAGAGCGGAGACACTCCCATTTTGAGTGCTCAAACATGAACGAGGAGTAAAAGATCTTGTCCTAATAAAAACATTGTTAGATTTGGGTAGAAATTGCTTATTCATATTTACATCGTTATTATGAAATGCATTTTTGTTTAAACCTTCTAGAGATTTGTTTTTATAAATCAATATTTCCGTTTTATATTCTTTGGTTGATTGTTGTTTAAGACAATTTTTGGAAGAACTACTACTATTACAGAAGAACCCTTTTTTTTTACTTGATGTACGTGAACTGTTATAAAATTTGTTTTTTGTTTTTACACAATTGGAAGATGTTCTTCTATGTGGTATTACCTGAACAATATTTTGTACGTCCATAATTTTGGGGGAACCGTTTATACAAACTTGTTTTAGAGGCGTATGAGACATTTGAGGCATTTGAATCGTCTGAGGGGTGTACATGAATGCCTCTGGTGCGATACCAGGTCTTTCCGGCATATCTAACTGAACGAAATTATTTCCATAATTGGCAGCATAACTAATACTGTTATTGTTGACGTTGCCCATACCGTTAACACTACTATTACCGTTACTGCTACTTCGCGTGACAATATGACTGTGTGCTGGATTCAGAAGAGTGGATATAGGAACCTCCTCGGAAAATGGTGTCTGCCTTGTAGTTACAAACATGTTATTGTCATTGTAGTTAGTATCCACGTACGGGTAATTCTTAACCATGCTTGTGAATTTCGTTTCGCCCACTTCACTTGTTACAATGTTTGGCATGAACTCAACCTTATCTTGAACGTTATAAAGAACACCATTTGAATACATGTTATTGTCACAGTGTATTTGCTTTTTATATGGCTGATGGTTATTGTATATGTTGTCATCATTTGTCAAATTGTCATTGTAGGGACCACTGCTATTAGCACCCTGGTCGGCAAAATACACGTTTCTATGTCCATCTCTATTCAAATGTATGCTACTATTACTATACATGTCTTCATTTATGTTTCTGTTTGCGTTTACGTTTTTGTTCATGTTTACGTTTTTGTTCATGTTTACGTTTGTGTTCATGTTTACGTTTGTGTTCATGTTTACATTTTTGCTTTTGCTTTTGTTTTTTCCAGTTTTATGTTCATTCTTATATTCGACATTGCTCGGATCACCTCCGTTTTCCATAGGTATATATCCCTCTGCTTCGTAAACATTGAATCGCTTAGCTGTTTTGTTCTTCGACTGTTTGCTAAATACATGTCTCCCCCTTTGAGCAGTACTCTTTTTGTTTCTCTTCTCATAGGTAGGTGAATCATCATCAGTATTGAATATTTTGTTTTTTGAATTTTTTATATTTCGTTGTTCTCCATTAGTTATAGAATTGTAGCTATTTTTATCTTCTCGAGTTACTATATTCTTTTTACCCAAAAAATTGGGTATGCTCTCAGAATTACTACCATCATTGTTGACATTCATTTTTTTATCTGAACATTGGTTTGATCTGCTTGACTCTCTCCACACAGGGCTAAATTTATTCAACAACGATGTTGTTAAACTATTTATAATATTGCTTTTTGGTAAATCTATGACTACTTCCTCTTTTAACCTCTTTGACCTTTTTGAAAATACACCCTTTTTAAAGGCACCACCACTACTGTTACCATTGTCATCATCATCGTACTGAGCTTCATCAACATCGTCATCATACTGAGCTTCATCAACATCGTCATCATACTGAGCTTCATCATCATTTGCTTCGTAGTAGCTTTCCCTTGTACGCTCATTACACTCACCATGTTGACTACCCCCCCCCTGACAGTTACTTCCAATCTGATTGTCGCATAAAATCATGTGTGTTTGGTTGCTTAGCTGAGTACTGCGCCTATTTCTGTACATATCATTTTTCTCATCTGCATCATTTTGTGCAAGTTTTTTTCGAAATTGTACAGGACCAGAATATCCTTTATATAAATTATCCTGTGATAACATTTCGTTTGGCACACCCAACTTATCGGTGTTACCTTGTTCTTTATGCATTATCATGTTAACTGAAATTTAATTTGTTAAGTAAGCTCTTCTTGTTAAATTAGTGTTCATTTGAGTAGGTTTTTACTATATTATATTATACTTTTTATTATTATTATTATTATTATTATTATTATTATTATTTTTTTTTTTTTTTTTTGTTTTATTTTCTTCTGCACTATTCGCGATTATTTCGTTTTGTCTTTTTGAGCGCACATTTATCTGCCGTACTAAGAAGTTTTGCAGGCGTATATGTGCACGTTTATACATATGCTCGTTTGTACATGTGTTTACATATGTACATGTATTTACGTTTGTGTGCGCAATATGTTCCCCTTTTTTTCGTTAGAGAAATACATGCACCTGTTTTCATACAAAACTTGAAAAGTCATAAAAAGGCACAACAATGCTATGAGGAAAAAAATAGAAACAAAATTAAAATAAAATTTTAAAAGAATCTTTGCATTAAAATTGAAGAGGGAGAAAAGACAAAATAAGGCTAAACTGAAAGGCGGAAAAATATTATAAATTTTTCGAATTGTTACAAGGACGTGTATGTGCACGTTTTACCAAAAAAATAAAAAAAAGAAAAATGGAAAGAAAATAAAAAAATATGCAAAAGTGGATAAAAAGGGTATACTTATGGAATGGGCAAAATGGGTAATAGTTTGTTGTAAAGGAAGAATTTTACTATCTGACCCCTTCTCTTATGTTTTTATACTAAAGGGAAATTATTACAATTAAAAAAAAAAAAAAAAAAAATATTGTACAGTACAATACATTACAACTCAGTGCAGTACACATAAATGCGCTTAAGCAGGTGCAAAATATGCAAAAATACATGTGAATACTCGAAAAATCCATAAAATGTAGGTTTATATAAGTACTTATGTACGATAAGAGTAAAATGATCCATACTTTTTTATGTTTTATTTGATACATTTATGTGAGTTTTAACGATCGCCCATAATTTGGTGTCCTGACAATGAGGAGGATATTAAACCAACACTTGAGCTGAACCTCTATTTTATTACATTTTATTATAAATCATTATATTCTGTTTCATTTTACCTGTTTTTATTTTACCTTATTTCATTTTCTCATTTTTTTTTACCAAATGAACAGAACAATGAAATATAAAAAAGGAATAAAAGTTGTCCCTCCTAAGTGCTACTCCACTTACGTTCATGAAAAAAATAAAATTGTGTATTCATATTCATCATTTGTCTGCGCAAAATTTATATTTCCCATGGTGGTTTCCGTTTTAGGATAAAAATATTTTTTTTCTATTGTGCGTTAAAATCAATTAAATTAACAAGTACAGAAAAAATAAAAATAAAAATAAAAAAAGATAAAAATAAACATAAAAATGAACAAAATTAAAATGAAAATATACATAAAAATGAGCAAAAATAAACATGAAAATATACATAAAAATGAGCAAAAATAAACATGAAAATATACATAAAAATGAATAAAAATAAACATGAAATTACACATAAAAATAAATATAATGTATGCGTACACATTCACAATGAATATGTCTAAAGATGTTTCGTGGGGCGCATACACAAGATCACATACACATATGTGATATGCATAGGTTTTAACAATATATGTTTCTTATAAATAAAATACATCTTTGTTTAAAAGAAAATAAAATTTCATTGAGGTATTTTTTTTCTTTTTTTTTGCTGTTATAAAAGCATATAAAGAACAAATAAAGGTAAAAGTTATCATCAGATAATTTTTTGTTCTATGTGCATTTTTTTTTACAGTGTAATGGATACATGTACATATATATATATATACACACGCATATATATACATATATATATATACACACGCACATATATACATATATATATATACACACGCATATATATACATATATATATATACACACGCACATATATACATATATATATATACACACGCACATATATACATATATATATATACACACGCACATATATACATATATATGCACCTACATATGGGGCATTTTAACGAGGGTGCAAAACCTCACCAGTCAAGTCACTGTCATATAAGACAATTTCCTTCACTGCATTGGTTTCTGTTTTAATTTCAATTTTTGTTTTTCCTTTTGCTTCAATTTTTCTTGTTGTTTTTTTTTTAACGTTTCTTCTTTCTCAACAATAGCTATAATATCGTCGATTTTTTCCCTCTTTTTTTTTTTCTTTGATTCATTATTTAACAAGAGCTTTAGTTTTTCATTCACGCCAATTACCTGCGGGGAGGGGGGGGAAAGATAATTAAAAAAAGAAGGTACATGTATGTAAAAGTTTACATATGTGCATGTTTACTGTAGGTATATACTATATGTACATAAACGTGTATATATATATATATATATATATATATATATATATATGTGTGTGTGTTTGTGAGTGTACAAATTAATACGCTAGTATGTATACAAAATATGCAAGCCTTTTCGCCTGTAACATGAAGACAAACTGTCCATATTTACATGAGCAACAGAATGGAAATTTTCACTGCGTTGTGCATTATTCCTTTGCCCATTAGTTTGCACATTCGCTCATATATCGCTCATTTATTCGTTCATTTTTTTTTTTTTCTTTTTTTTTTTTTTTCATTACACTACTGTTTTCTTTGTGTTTTTCACCCAGCTCGCTTTGCGTAACCACATTCAACGCATCGTTCGGCTTGCCTTCCCAATCATCTTCTCTCTTTAGCGAATCATTGATTTCATCTTTTATTTCCTTTTCCTTTTTCTCTTTCTTTTTTTTTTTTTTTTTTTTTTTTAATTTATCTTGGTTTTCAACATCATGAGGGTTGTTTTCACCTGTACTGTTCAGGTGATTTTGATATATATTTTCCTTGCAATGTGCTCCCACTTGTGCTACAATATTTTTACCTTCAGCATCAACATCATTAACGCAATGAATATTGTTTACACTGTCAGAGAAATTCGGTGTGTCGTTTTTTGTAAATTCTAACAAAATACTCTCAAAAGTATTTTTTTCTCTTTCTTTTTTTGATTTTTTTTTTTTTTTTTTCTGCCTGCTTTTGTTTGCTTGCACTATTCGCATTGATCGACTTGTTATTATTATTGCTCTTACTTGACTTATTATTACTGTTTATTTTACTACTGCTGTTCGCATTTATTCTATCATTATTCATTTTATTGCTTTTTTCCTCATTTTCCCTATGTTCCTCGTCTTCCTCATCATCCTCATTTTCATCATCGTCCTCACTGCTATCTTGTACCTTTTTTTTTTTCTTCTTTCCCTTTTTTTTTTTTCCATTTCCATTTTTCCCTTCTGCTGAATTCTTATCTTGATTTTGTAGTTTGTCAACTTCATAAAAAAACTCGTCATACTCATCTACCATGTCAGCCCATGAAGAGTATTTGCTTATCTGAAAAAATTTTCAAATAAATCGTCCTTTATATGCCACACAAGGGGGAAAAAAACACGCACGCTTGGTATATACGTACGAGCACACAGATATGAGCACATGTACAACTAAATACACACATATATACATGCGCACATATACACACACGTACATACATGCGCAAATATACACACACGTACATACATGCCCACGTACACACACACGTACATACACATGTGCATATATATGTTCTATTCGTTGTTACGTCAAAGGAGAAATTGCTCGCATTTTTTTTTTCATTTTCCTTTTTTATTTGGTCTTCTTTCAGTTTCTTCGACTTCCTCTTTATCTTATCTTCTTGTCTTAATATGTGAAACATGTTATTCTTGGCACTCATCTTTTCTGAGCACTTTATTAAATAGACTTATATATATATATATATATATATACGTTTGTGCGTATTTGCCTGCACATAAAAAAGAAGAAATGAAATAAAAAAAATAAAATAAAAAGATAGCAGCAACGATAATAATAGCAGTAACAATTACAACAGCGTCAGCAACAGTAACGACAATTCACGTGCAAGGAATGTTACGTGCGCCCACGCAAAAAAAAAAAAAAAGAAAGAAAGAAAACAAAGAAAGTACTGAAAGTAAAAAATGAAAAGAATGATAAGAAAGAAAGAAACAAACAAAGAAACAAAAAAACAAAAAGAACGATATAAAATAAAGAAAATATTCTCTATATTTTACATGTCAACATTTATGCAGATATATTGGTGCATATATACAAACACATAAACGCGCGAATCCATACATGCACACACATATACATATTGTCCGTGTGTAGGTGCCTATACAGTTCGGCGACATTCGCTCATTTTATCGTATACAAAAACACATATTGTCATACCTTTGTTCGTAAAATTAGCTGTTCATAGCTGTACATAAAAAAAAAAGAAAAGAAAAGAATACTATCTAACATTAAGGGTGAAAAAAAGAAAAATGCATTTTTTACTTTTTGCCTTTATGTTGGCTCTAATTGAAAGAATGAGCTTGAAAATGTATTATGGTACAAGGAACACTCCCATACGGTTTGGAACGTATAACATGCGTAAGTGCGTACCTAAGTACGTACGTGCTTGTATATGCATATATGTATATACATATGTACAATGCGCAGCTGGATTAAACGAAAATGAATAGATATATGTACTACTAAATCAAGGATACGTATATAGCTACATATTTCTGTACATTTCTACTATCTGCTAAACATATGAGTTTTACCTTTGTAATCCAAAGGAGAGCAATAGCTCTAGATGTTCTTGGATGCTTCTTAATTTTTATAAAACTTTTTTTTATTTTTTATGTTAATGTTATTAACGTAAAAGCTGAACAGAGGTAATAAAATAAAAGAACTATTGTAACGTGAACGCCGAATAAGTTCCTTATAAAATTGTCATATATATATATGTATATACATACATAAATGTAAATAGAAAAAAGGAGGTTATTATAATAATACCCCTGTATTTTAAATTATGCAGTAATGTACTACTAATACTGCTACTACTACTATCATTACTGCTATTACTACTACTACATCAGCGTAGCTAATTATACGTACTTATGTATAACCGTACATTAAATTTTCACTAACCCTTTACTTAATAAATTACGAGGAAACCTCGGGCTCTTTTCGTTACTTGGTGCAAAAATAATAAAGGAGGGAAGAAAAAAAAAAAAAAAAAAAAAAAATGGTAAGAACGGAAGAGACGATATGAGATAAATTGGTTTATGAACATGGTAAGGTATTATATACAAAATATGGTAAATGTAATAAGTGAAAAAATTTACTAAAATAAAATATTATCTTTAACTCGTAGTAGCAAATTGCCCAGTTACATATATTAACATATATACGCATATAAGTGTATATATCGAGCACATACACATATACATTTGCATATCTATATATATGTTCATACATATGCATATATATATATATATATATATATATATATATATATGTATGTATGTTCATACATGTGAACAAACATATATTTGTTCATACATGTGCATATACATATATTTGTTCATACATGCGCATATACATATATATGTTCATACATGCGTATAATCAGCTTTGCTGCTGATGGGAAGAACATTTTGCACATGAACGAGTTTGCGTCGTTCTATTTTTGCAGAGTCTATTTTCAGCGTAATAATTTAATTTTATGTGAACTAATAAAGATGCATAAAACAAATTATAGCACAGTTTTTTAAATAACGGCGCTCTCATTTTAAAAAAGAACTTTAGAAAAAATTAAAATAATAAAAAATAAAAGTACGCAAACTGCTATTTTACCTTAATTTTTTTTTTTTATTTTTATTTTGCACCAGAAAAAGGAAAAACGCAGTGCATTTATTAAGTGCTTAAGATAATTTTTACCTGTTTTTCCGATTTTAGCTGTATTTCATTTTTACAAAGTATTGCTCTTTTTTTGAAAAGAAGCAAATAAGAGAATGTATTTCATTGTTCATATATACTTATCGTCACACCAGTACGTACTCGTATGCGCATCCCAATACTCATATTCCTGTCCTAAGAACAAATGACAAACACAGAAGTGCAGCTCACATATGTTTAAACGAAAAAAAAAAAAAAAAAATGTTACAAGTTGATTTGCTTTCCTCTAAATGGATAAAAGACACACATGCAATTTTAATATAGATATTTTTTAATTTTATAAAAAAAAAAAATAAAATAAATAAAAATGAATTCGAACAAAGTCCTTTGCTCCATTTTACACGTTAAAACGAGTTATCACTTTATATATTTTTGTTTTTATTTATTTTTTTTTTTTTTGTCAGCTTTTATATAAAACAGTCTAATTTGTTACGCAGAATTTTACTATCACAATTTGCTGTTTTTTATTTCTGCCCTCTTTTTTGTATTTTATTTTTTTTCATTCTATTATACTGCATTATACTCTGTTTTTCTTTATTTTATTTTTTTTCCTTCAATTATTTTATTTTTGTGGCTTTCGCCCCGTCACCCGGTTTTACGCCTGTCCTGCAAATATGAATGCTCAAATGTTGAAAGAAAACGAAATCAATGATATGATTTTAAATTTAATAGACAAGAAAAAAGAAGTTTTACCTAAGAGAAAAAAAATTAAAAAAAATGCAAAAAAGGAAAACTTTGATAAAAACCAAATGAAAAGGTTAATCAGAAAAAAAAAAAAAAAAAAAAAAAGTGAAGAAAAAAACAACGAACAAATTGCAAAATTACAAGGAGTGATATTACATGTTCATATAAATTTTGTTCATTTTACTTTCACATTTCTTCTCCCTTTTTGCTTTTCCCTTTTTTGTCAATTTGGTACTTTCCCTTTTTCAGTAATGTAGACGCTTTTTTCAAAGAGCAAGAGCAAATATACAAAAGTGAAGAGACGAATACAATGGAATACATAATTAACGAGGCAAAGGATAAGGAAAAAGAAGTAAGCTGTTTTGTTACTTTGTAAAAAGGTGCACTCAGTTCTTTAAATAAGCATCACTTATATAATTTTTCATCATCTTCACATTACATTTTACTATATTGTACTGTATTATATTTCACTATATAATATTCACTATATTATATTTCACTATATAATATTTCACCACATTATATTTCACTATATTTTATTTTAATTTTTTTTTTTTTTTTCCCCCTTTCTCTTTACTTCAAACAAGCTAAATGACTATTATACGTATTGCCAAAACTTTAAAAAGGATTATAACAACAATTTCAATGATGTTATTAAGCATTCGGAGGTTAGATTCTTTTTATCATTGCTATGATGTGCCTAGTAGCTGAAGTAGATGCTGCTCTTTATCTTTTTGCTTGTTCCTACCACTTTGCAGGAAATTAAGAAAGAGCTTAAAGACCTGCACATTGAGTATATAGATAACAAAATACTCCTGGGTAAAAAAAAAATAAAAAAAAAAAAAAAAAAAAAAAAAAAAATAAAAATATAAAATAAAAAAAAAAAAAAAAAAATAAAAAAATAAAAAAATAAAAATATAAAAATATAAAAATATAAAATAAAAAAAATAAAAAAATAAAAAAATAAATATATAAAATAAAATATAAAATAAAATAAAAAATAAAAAAATAAACTTCTAGTCATACACTCACAATATTTTAATTTGTTTATGAGGCAAAAGTGTACATACGCCCAGAAAATGCCATCAATTATTTGCCTTGACCCTCTAAAAGTGTATAAGCGTCCACGTATATACGCATATGTATACACATAAATATAAATATAAATGTATATATGTGTATATGTGTATATATATATGCCACGGGCGTACTCTTTTTTTTCTTAGAGAATAAAAGGAAAATGGAGTTGGATGGCATGTTCAATTTTTACAAAGAGAAACTACTAGACATTAAAAGGCAGTGGGATAATAAAACCTTTTGCGACGAAAATTTAAAAAATATAGTTTATGATATATTAAGCGTAATAAATTGAGCATTCATAATTTGTGTAAATACCCTTGTTCAAGGGTCTTTGTTTTTATGGACCATTTTTGACATATTTTCGTGCCCTTCTTTCCTCTCTTGTATAATTTCGTAAAAACTATAAAGCAATTACTTATTTATGTACATGTAAATATTTCTAAAATGCATACATGTGTATACATACAATGGCGCATTTGTTTTGTTCCAAATTTTTTATTTGCACACACCAATTTAAAATATTGATAGATGTGTAATAAATAATTAAGAGAAAAAAAGAATACAAAATTTCTTAGTCAAATATTCATATATAATTTTTTTTTGTGCTATTTAATAAGGTACTTTAATGAAAGGTACTTTCCTTTACTTTTACGAGCCATATTCATATGCAAAACGAAACACAAATTTATCAGCGTTTAATGTGCACATATTAAAAAGGAAATATTCTTCAAAAATGGAACTGTAGAGATGTGCATACGTGTATAGCTCACTAATTTGGCCATATCCCCAACGTGGTAAATAAACAAACAAATGAATAAATGGTTGAATGAATGAATAAATGGTTGAATGAATGAATAAATGGTTGAATGAATGCATAAATGGTTAAATAAATGCATAAATGGTTGAATGAATGCATAAATGGTTGAATGAATGAATAAATGGTTGAATGAACGAATAAATGGTTGAATGAACGAATAAATGGTTGCATAAACAAACAAATATATAAACACATATGTTAATACATAAATGAGTGAATAAACGAACAATTATATGAACACATACGTAAATACAATAAATAAATGAATAAAAGGGAAATACGTAACCTCCACGCTCTAACAATAGAGGTGATGAAATATGCACATGAGAAGGTCTACACAAAAAAAAAAGAATATATACATATATGTATGTGTGTGTGCACGAATTTACACCACATCAATCATCTTCCCCATCATCGTACATTTTTTTCCTGGGCTTGTTAAACAGCTGAAGAAAAAGAACATATTGCCCATTTGAAACAAATCGTAGTATTAACTTAAATTTTAACTGAGTTTTTTCCATATATTTTTCCTGCGAAAAAACATACGCATTTAAAATATCTGATTTCATAAGGAGCTTTTCAAATTTTGATATTGTTTTTTTATCTTTATTTAAAATATTTGTAATTAAAATACAATTCTCCGTTATATTATTTAATTTAAGAAAATTTATCGAACAAAATTTTACGTTTTTTGACAAAAACATATTATGACTTAAATTTGAGTCAATTTTATGGTGAAATATTTCATTCATCTCCTTTGTGCTAATAGCATTAAACTTATAGGAAAAATTATTAATTCTCTTAAAATTTTTACCCTCCCCGTTGATTAATTTATCGCACTCATAAAATTCACCAGACCTTTCTTCACTTTCACCTGACTTCTCCCCATTTTTACCTGAGCTTCCCGTGTGTGCAACTGACTTTTTCGCATATTCACCTGAACGTTCATAATTTTCGCTTGACGAAATGGATACAAAACTACTTGCATTCTCATTAACATCGAGTGGCATAGTTTCGAAAAATCTTTTCAAATTCTCCTTTGCCTGATTTACTTGATCTATATTTTCATCAATACCTAAGAAATACACATCGTTTAAATGTTCATTTTGGCCGATATATACTTCATTTAACACATTATAAAAAATTGAAGGAGAGTGGATGGGAAAGGTTAAAATAGGATAATTAATACTAGGTGAACCTCTCGGAATGGACCACAAAATACTTAGTATTTCGAGTAACACCGTTCCATCATTACAAAAGGGGTCAATAATATATAATTTTTTTTTTGGATTTATATATTTGAAAATATTTATTTTAAAAATAGCTGATGCAACTATGGTACTTTTTAAGGAATGTTGATTTTTATATGCTACAAATATACGCTTGTTCAAATCATTACTTATATTTATATTTATTTTCAATTCATTATATTTAAATAATACGTTTATTTTTAATGGTTGTAATTTTGATGGATCTACCTTTTTCTTTTTTAAAAATATATTTTGATCTCCATTTTTTTCTATATATAACTGTTGTTGTCTTTTAATTACATTCAAAATAATATTTTTTAACATGCACGTATGGTATAAGCGAGATTTTATACTCCTTATATTTATTTGCGGTTCAACAAAAACATTGCTAAATGGAATGAACGCACACCAATTTACATTTTTAATATCATTTATAAAATTATTTTCATAAGCACAATAGGAGTTGTGTATTTCCAGTCGAATTTGTTCAACCGTTCGACTATTTATAAGTAATTTGTACAAATACTGCAAATTAGATTCAATTTCCACATTGTTCTCACTAAAAATGTGAACGTATTTTTCATCGTAAATCCGTTCTAGCGATAATATGTTATCATATTTGTATGGAACGACACAACAATATTTATACACTTTCTCCTCATTATAATTTAACAAGCTCTTAATACCACTGTGAAACCTTTTCCAGTTTTTTATAATTTTTGTGTTCATAAATATTTTATTTAAATTGTACTTCATGAGCATTTTACATTTTGCCATAATTCTGCTACGTAATTTCCTTTTTTTTTTTTTTTTTTTCTATAAAAAAAATTATTAACAGTTCATGTAAAACGAATGAAAAAAAAAATAAAATGAATTAAAATACATGCATACATATATATATGTATATATATAACATGTTTTTATTTAAGAATATATGGTTCTTTTCACTACATATCAGGACGAATTGGTGCATAAGATATACGCACTTTTGCATTATGATATTCAGCTTTGCTTAAATTTTTAGCTGATAATCGAATGTTCGTTTTACCGTTTTTGCACTATTTATAGAGCCAACAATATGTACACCGATAATCATAAATAAGGGTACATAAGTGTGTATATGTGCAAGTATATATATGTGTAAGTATGTATATGTTTGTATGTATATACGCAATACGTATATATACGCACGCGAGCATACAGAAGCGTATGTGTATTCGTGTAATTTTTTTTTTTTTTTTTTGAGCTAGCGAAATTTCCAAAAAATAAAGCTTTATTCTACAGAGACTTTCAATTTGAAAAAAAAAAAAAAAAAAAAAAGGTGAAAAAGGGAAATGAGGTAAAAAAGTAAGAAGAGTAAAAAAGAAAGAAGAGTAAAAAAGTAAGAAGAGTAAAAAAGAAAGAAGAGTAAAAAAGTAAGAAGAGTAAAAAAGAAAGAAACGTAAAAATCTACACAAATGAAAAAAAAACAGAAAAATGTAAATATCTACTGGATTTAATAATTGATGAGGTTGCAGGAAAATAGTTCACATGTTTTACGTAACGATGTTAACATAACTTTGTTCAACTCAAGTGCAAGGGACATTTCTGTCTCCATTATGTGTTAAAGAAAAAAAAAAAAATATATTGCTTTGCTTCTTTAAATTCGTACATATAGATATCAATATACAAACGTATATACATACATGTATATATATGGACAAATAATGCCACGTGCGTGATGGAAATAATAATAAAAAAGCCATATATAGAAATATTTGAAAAGATATTAAAGCTATTTGCATCCGTTTGCGAAAATTTGAATTTTCGATTAACGCGAAATAAACTGGAGTTAAGTGCATCCAATAACTTAACTAATGAATTAATTATTCACATAGACAAAAAGATTTTTACCGTAACTAGCATCAGTTGTGATAT
Organism: Plasmodium malariae; assembly: GCF_900090045.1. NCBI lineage: Eukaryota > Apicomplexa > Aconoidasida > Haemosporida > Plasmodiidae > Plasmodium > Plasmodium malariae. The sequence goes on from NC_041784.1 coordinate 1,329,333, forward strand.
CAAAAATGCAAGTGGTACAGTCAGCTCAAAAGATTTTTACAATTCCATATTTAGCAACAAAATTGTAAAGCAGTTAAGGTCTAATAGTAATAGTGGCAATACTTTCAGCGGTAGTAGATATTACATGTCCGGTCAGAATAAAAATGATGTAAATAGCACGAATAACTGTGATGGGTTCAAACATGTTCAGAGTGGAAATAACAGCGGCATCAATAGTGGTAATCGTAAAACCAATAACAATAGTATCTCTAATAACAATAGTATCTCCAATAACAATAGTATCTCCAACAATAATAGTATCTCCAACAACAATAGTATCTCTAATAACAATAGTATCTCCAACAACAAGTGTAATTTAAATGTTTCTAAACTAATTATAAAATTTAATAACGAAGAGAACGCAAGTAGTACTCTAGAAATAGCTGTTAAATTTAAAAAGTGTAACACTTATTTTAGTGCTATATTAAAGGTAAGGTCCTTTAGCAGCTCACTGAAAAATTGTGTATATAAAAATGAATCAATAATACAAATAGAGCCAACACTTTTTCTTCTTAACTTGAAAGATCTAGCCAATGAAAGAAATATATTTTTAAAAAATACAGATAATTCATTTATTATTTGTGCAATAGAGACTTCTGACTTTAGTTTAAATAAAGAAAAAGTCAAAAGAGAACAATTTTTTTACAACAATAAAAAAATATGTATTCCTTCGAGTAAGACTAAATATTTTTTTAAAAATAAAAAGTTTGGAGATCATAATATGTCACTCCCCCTTAATGAGTTAAGAACGATAATTAAATTTTGTTCTGATATGAATTTATTGTGTTTATTTTCAACCAAGAATTTTAAAGAACGCGTTATTATTTATTTTGGAAATATTATTACTCATATTTTAGAAAAGAATAAAAAGAAAATTTCGGAAGTTCGGGCGGAGAGAAAAAAAAATAAAAAAAAAAGAGAAGCAAAAAGAGAAGCAAAAAGGGCGCAAAAAGTAGAGTCAAAAATAGGGGCAAAAAAAGACACAATAAATCAAGGAAAAATGCAGACACAATATCGGACAAATGATACATTTTATCAAAATGGTAACAAGTGTTATAGAGACAATAGCTCAGAACATTCCTCTTATATTCCTTCCGAGGATGAAACCTCCAACTCGTGTGTTTTCTATTTATCAGATGACAACAACTCAAGTGACGAATATGATGAAACAAGCTTGGAAGAAATAGATGATAGTGATGTTCTTTTTTTCACTTCTGAATACACAAAAAAAGACTATTCTTCTAACGAAAATATGAATTACAATAATATTATAACAGGTTATATACATTTTACATCTTACTTTAACATTTCTTGTAATTTTAATGACTATGATTGCAGTAAGGAAGAATCTAATCATAATAATTTTGAGGATGAACTTTTCAATGATCATACTAATGTTTTTAGACACAGAGAAAAAAAAAATGGTATAACTGGAAGAGGTGATAAAGACTCAAAAAAGGAGCCGCAGCAGGAGGGCGCACATGTATGTAGTACCAGCAATGGTATTAACAGTAGTGGCAGTAGTAGCAATGTTTGCAATCGTAACAGTAATGATGAAATGGACCGCTCCAACGACAATTTTAGCAACCACCGAAACGATGGCCTGAGTTATGAGTCAACCAACACACACAGTACAGGTAATACTAATTTTAGGAATGATGCAAATAATTTGCAAAAGTGGAAAAGTGTTAACATTGAAAAATGTGTGAAAGGAGAATACATGACCACTGCATGCAAATCGGGTGCGGTGAATACTAGAAGTAGAAATGGTATAAATGGAAAAAATAGTAATGATATTAAAAATGGTAATAATAATAATGGATCATCATTTTTTACAGACTATAGGGAAAACAGTACATCGAAAAATGAAATTAGGGAACTCCTCGAATCATTTTGCAATGGTGAAGAAGTATGGAATGCAGGCAACTTTGTGAAAAGTGATAATTATGAACAAGTCAGCTACGGAACGAATGGCGAGACAAAAGGAAGAACAGAAAGCGGAACACAAAGAGGAACAGAAAGCGGAACACAAAGAGGAACAGAAAGCGGAACACAAAGAAGAACAGAAAGCGGAACAGAAAGCGGAACAGAAAGCGGAACACAAAGAAGAACAGAAAGAGGTACAGAAAGCAAAACAGAAAGAGGTACAGAAAGCAAAACAGAAAGAGGTACAGAAAGCAAAACAGAAAGAGGTACAGAAAGCAAAACAGAAAGAGGTACAGAAAGCAGAACAAATGACGGGGAGGAAGAAGATACACGCGAATTTGATAAATTCATCGGAAATAACGAGGTAGAGGATGGGCTTAAGTGCAGATATAACACCAATTTTAGAAAGTTTAATAGCGAACAGGAAAATGGTAAGAAGAGATACGAAAGTAACAGTGGAGATACTTATGGTGAAGCATATGAAAAGTGTAATGTGGAAAAAATGAACGAAGGATTTAATCAGTATGAAGAATTAAATTATGATAATTTTATAAGAGGAAATAAGAACATTTCAGACACATATAAAAATATTGACTTACAAATAAAAAAACTTAGTGCTACTTTAGGAAATTTAAAAAAAATAGATACATATAAAAAAAAAGGTACATTGCATAATATGCGGAATAAGGAGGACAGATCTTTTTTCTCAAATTCAAATGATTTAAAATTGAAAAGGAAAAGAAAAAATGATGCTGACCTTTGTGAAAAAAAAATAAAGAAGAATAAAAAAAGGTCATCAAAGGAGATGGTATATAATGATTTTCAGGAAGACAGAAATGTTGATTATGATGATAATAATAATGATGATGATAATAGTGACGATGATAATAGTGACGATGATAATAGTGACGATGATAATAGTGACGATGATGATAATGATGATAATAACGATGAGGCTGATAATAATAATAATTATTTTTTTCACACTGATGAAAGTATTAATAATGAATGTAACTCCACCGTAAGCGATAGTTATTATTCCTTAAGTGACGACATAGGAGTAGAAAGTAAATCAAACTTGAATAATGAAAATATGACATATAACAACTATTTTGATAGTATATATTCAAAATATCATTTGTATAATAATTTAAAGAAGTTGGGAAATAATTTTGATGGAAATAACAATATGCAGTTCTATTCTTCGGCTAGAGATGAACATAATACTTATGGCAATTTTCGTCCTTTACATTATAGAAAAAGGGAAAATTATAAAAGAACGAGTACTGAATTCGATGATGATGTAGTATTGATAAAAAATCAGAAAAAAAAAAAAAAAAATCAGCACAATTATAGGCATAATATGTAACCATAAAATATAGTCATAAAATGCCTTAATATAAAAGTTGTACATATAGAAAAGATTGCAGTTGTTTGGGGGATAATCCCCTTGAAGTATAAAGAATCAGGGATGTAATGAATAAAATATTATTTTGAATATGACCCAGACATTGACCATTCTGTATCAATTCCGAAATTTTTTTTTTTTTTTTTTTTTGTTCAACCCCCCTTCTATATAGTAATTATAAACTGAACATTTATCGTTCTCATGAAAAAGAAGGCACCTTTTTTTGAAAGTGGTGTTTCTGCTACTAGCGCTTGTTTGAGGACTCACGAACATACTAACATATTAACATATATATGTGTATATGCATATACACATATACATACATGCGTGCATATGTACATATGTGAATATATTATGGCTACATTTAAAGGCAAATTTAAATTTATGTGTCACCTTCATTCAACCTGAACAATTCAGAAGTTGCCCATTTTTTAAGAGTGCAGATATCCAGTGCGTATTTTTTAGAGGACAGGAATATTTAGTTTCATATAACGTTTACCTCCTATACGAACAAATAATTTTCAGAAAGAGTCTATTCCATTTCTCTCTTTCTTGAAAAATATCACTGTACTATAATTAAAGGAATTTTTTCTTTTTCTATTGCACACATTGTGCATGCAAATAAACCCTTTTTGGAGCAAAAAAAAAAAAGAAAAAGAAAACTATGACCATTTTGGCTAGAAAAAAAAAGAAAAAAGAAAATTATGACCATTTTGGCTAGAAAAAAAAAAAAAATAAAAAAAAAATAAACATAAAAGTGAACGTAAAAATGGGTATAAAAATGGACATAAAAAAAAACGTAAAATACACTTAAAACTTCACACAAATATACATGAAACTTCACACAAATATACATATAACTTCACACAAATATACATGAAACTTCACACAGATATACATGAAACTTCACACAAATACATATAACGCTTACCGAGAAAGCGCTAATCACCTGACCAGTTCATAACAATTCGAAAAGGGGGAAAGCAGAGAAAAATTAGGATCATCATTATTTTTAGGAAAAACATTCCAAAGTCTTATGGTTTCATCAGGAGAACCAGAGGCTACAGATGTACCATCGGGACTTAATGACACGTATAATACCCTTAATTTATGACCATTTAAGGCGGAAATTTTTTTTAATTCAGGATAATTCCAAAGAATAATTTGACTGAGTGAATAGCTGTGTGTTGATATAAATTCATGAGTATTTTTAGACCATAAAATATTGGACACTTGAGAATTTGTGCTAATTTCGTTTATACATTTTCCATTGGTAGTATTCCAAAAAAATATTTTCTTATCAGCTGATCCACCTCCACTAGCTAATAAATTATTTTTATGTGGACACCAAGAAATAGCTTTTACTGCAGCTTTATGTTTTGTAAAATGAAAAAGAGATTTATTTGTATTATTATTTTCCCAAATTAATATAGAATTATCATTACTTCCTGAGGCTAATTGTTTTCCGTTATAATTCCATTGTAAGCCACATACTTCGGATTTGTGTTCTGTTAAATGTGCATAATTATTTTCCTTGCATCGAATGTCACAACTAATTATTGTATTATCTCGACTACCTGATGTTAAAGTATTATAATACCAACATAATGCACCAACTCTTAAATTATGATTTTTATATTTTCTAATCTTAACTCCTTTTTCAATTTCCCAAATTTCTACAACACCATTTGATAATCCAACAGCGAGATGGTTTCCAAATATATCCCATTTCACTGATGTTACTGATTTTTTATTTTTTTCAATTTTTTTTTTTTTTTTTTTTTCATTTCTTTTTTTCCCTTGTATTTTATTTAGCACAAATATTTCTTCACTTGTACATGTTTCATTATTCCATATACATAACTTATCATTCAAAGCAACTGCTATTATATTTTTCTTTGACCAATCCAGTAAATTCAGATAAAAATCATCTACCAAATTTGGTGCACTTAAAACTCTGTATGGCTCTTTACAAATTTTCCTCTTCTCCTTTTTATCATTGTTAAAGATGTGTAACGGGTAAGAAAAATAAGGGGAAGTAATAAAAGGATCATTTATGCACACTTTTTTCTTATTTTCATTCAAATATATGCATTTCCACGCGTTTTCTATCAGTATATTTTTGTTAACAAGCGCATTATCTGAACTATCATAGCGAAAGCTGTCGTTTTTTCGAAATTTTTGAGCTATGCGTCCCCTAGCATTATGATCATCTGCATACTTTTCCCTCTTCTCTCTTTGACCTTTCTCATAGGAAAGGAAATCCTTATTTTCATTATTTTCATTATTATCATTATCATTATTATCATTATTATCATTATTATCATTATTATCATTATTAGCATTATTATCATTATTATCATTATTATCATTATTAGCATAATTAGCATTATTATGATTATTATCATTATCCTTATCATCATCCTTATCATCATCAACATAATGACCATTTTTATGGTAACCTTTTTGTCCCCTTTTACCATTTCTCGGAATAGTATTTCTCTTTAATGTGTATTCATCTATCTGTATGTTGAATTTATTCTGTCTACTATATCTAGTCTTGTAGACATAGTTCGTACGTACTTCCCCTTGTTCACTGTCAAATTCATATTCTTCTGACCAATTATTCCTAAAAATAATTTTATTCACATTTTCATTATATAGCGAAAATTCTCCCCAGGAATTATTTGGCAAGCATAACTGATTTCTTTTAAGTCCCTTTAATATTTTTTCCGAAATGTTTTTGGACCTGTAGTGATTGTTCACAGGATTAGGATTCATTTTTGTTATGTTCCTTCATCTTGTTTTATTTCGTATTGATTCATTTTGCTTTATTTCATTTTGATTTATTTCATTTTGCTTTATTTCAATTTGCTTTATTTCATTTTGCTTTATTTCATTTTGATTTATTTCATTTTGATTTATTTCATTTTGATTTATTTCATTTTTCTTCCTTTCATCCTTTCTTCCTTCCTTACTTTTTTTTTTTTTTTTTTTTTTTTTTTCTGTCTCCTTAAAGGTTTTCAAAAAATATTTCGCGCCATATGTGTGCACATGTATTTGTCACACAAGGCCATAATAAATGGTTATGTTTCTTTTGTTGTGTTCCTATGTTTTATGCTTTTGCACATAACATGTAGCTTCTTCCTTTGCATAGGTATATATACATATATGTGTATACGCCTTATAGGAAAAAGGTTCTATACGTCCACGGTAAGGTTTATCGTCCGAGTCTTTTATTTAGATGCAAGAATAAATTACAAAGATAAGGTTATTAATTAAAAAATTTATTTCATATCATGTATTCTTTTACAATTTAATAATTTTTGAACACACACATTTAAAAGAAGTATATATTTCCCTTTCGCTGGAGAGAAAAATATAAAAAGAAAAAAATAATAATAAGCACAATTTAGCTTTAACTGAAAGGGAACAAAGTAAGTTATGCAAAAATGAGATTTATATTAGATCATGTGCATTGCTATAATGACTATTCATTATTGCTGCTACTTGTCCTACAATGATAAACTGTTATAAGCTTCTCTTATGCCTCACTATGAACTACTTTTGCCTTTTTCCATGTAACAGTTACGTAGGGAAAAAACGTGCATCTTTTTAAATCATTATATACACATATATGTACATGTGTGTATATTTATACATGCATATATTTATGTATAAACATGCTTTATTAAAAAAAGGAAGCTTATAGTATGGGTCTGCCTATTCCCTATGAACTACTAAATTCAGCATGGAGTTCTATGAATCTTACTTCACACATAACTGTTTAGTATTGTCATTATAAAAGAATTTAACCGTTTCAAAACTTTTTATCTATCAATTTTTGTTTTTTAAAAATTATTTTTAAAAAATGAAAAGTGGAGCATTATCATCGCAGTTTCCAATAAAAAAAAAATGGTGAAAAAATTATAGCTAGAAAAAAAAAAAAAAAAAATGGTAAAAAAAAAGGAAAAAAAAAAAAAAAAAAAATGGCAAAATAAAAGGATAGAAAAAACAAAAAAAGGGGTAAACAAAATAATACTACCATGTAAGGAGAAGTATAGATGCACATAAAATCATGTGTATATAAAAAAAAAAAAGGAAGCTCTTAAAAATATGCTGTAAAATTCGTTTAACATTCCCATTTGAAAAAAAAAAAAAATGCTTATTTCGATGTGTATTTTGTTCTACTCAGCAACATGCATAATAGCCTCAAGCAACGAATGTGTACTCAAAGTTGTACATAAGTGCGTATATAATGTATGTATATGTACACGTACGTTCAAGAAAATGTGTATTTATATATATATAATTTTACGAAAATGTATGCATATATAGTCCCATATACTTATGCGTATATTCAAAAACAATAGCAGCTAAATGTTCACATCGTGCATTAACAAAATGAGCGTACGAAAAATGATGAGGTGTAAATGTGAGCATTTTAAACAACAGTATAATAATTTATGGAATTCAAAAAAGTTACATATGTTTAATTATTTTTCTTTTTTAAAATATTTTATACTGGTAATTTTTGAAAATTCCAAGTAAGTTATATATTTAATTTATTGTCCATGTGTTATCTCTTTATCCTTCTCTTTTTTTATTTTAATTTATTTTATCTTTTGTTGCGAATTTTGCTCCTCGCAACGACATACCTCTCAATATTCCTTGTTATCACAACTTCTCAATAGTAATCCAGTGGAACAAATAAATATAGAGCTAATAGCAGTTATTGTAAATGCTACACAACCACATAATGCTTCAGCTAAACTGCAAAGTATATTTTTTTCACGCGGAATCTCATATATTACGTACACTGGACAGTAAGGTCGGTATACCGGGTCATACGTGTAGTACTGTTTGTAGTACATTGTGCTAAACTTTAAAAATATAAAAAAATAGGAGAGTGACGATTGTGCAGATATATAAATATGTACATATATATATATATATATATATATATATAAAATATATTTTGAAGGTTGAAGTATGCCGGAGTCCTGGTATTGGTTTACGAATAAATCATGCTATAGACTTGTTCTTAAAAAACATAGAAGCTCTTATAACTTGTGGAGGAAGACACGAAAGTATAACAAAACAGAAAAAACAAAAAAAAAAATTTTAATTTTAATTTAAAACGTTCATTGAAAAAGAAAAAGCAAAAATATTGTTTCATAAATTATCAAAAGTTATGTATGTAAGAAAAACTCTTCCCCCTCCCCCCCCCAAAAAAAAAAAAAAAAAATGAAGAAAAAAAAAAAAAAAAAAAAAAGGTGTGCATTTTTACTGAGCTACATATGTAAATGGCCAAAAAATAGCTTTCTATTTCTCTCTCTCTATTGATCTTTTTTTTTTTTTTTTTTTTTTTTTTCCTTTTATGGTGCATGCATATAATATTTTTCTTTAATTTTTGGCTATAAAAAAAATAAAATAAAATAGAAAAATACTCATAAATGAAATTCTTAATGATATTATTCTCAAAAATAGAATTATCAAATTGAGCATGAGGTATAAAAATGACTCTGTCTAAAATATTCAATCATATTTATATGTTTTATATATGGGATAAGATTGCTAAGTACATTATTAGTAAGAGTGCGATTAAATATAACATACTGTAAAACATGCATATTTTGAGAAGTACACATTTTTTTTTTTTTTTTTCTTAACTTTACTTGTTGTCCTGTTGTCCGTTCTCCCTTGCAAGGATTTTACACACAAACAGGTACAAATATATATATATATATATATATATATATATATATTATATATATACATATAATGAGTAAATTAGTATGAGCTCGCAAAAGAATGAATGTTTCTGCTTTTTGGAAGTTCCTAAATGTGAATTAGAAGCTATTCTGCATAACAAGGGGGGAAATCTAATTTCCCACTTGTCAAAAACGCTGAAGGGAAATAACACACTAATATTAAAAGAAGTATATTTAAATCATCATATTCTTACTGTCTTTTAAAAGGTTTGTCTACTTAAAGTTGAAATGAGCACAAGTATACAAGCATATAAATATGAGCAAAAAAAAAAAAAAAAAAGGAACAACTAAACAACGGAACAACGGAACAACGGAACAACGGAACAACGGAACAAATGTGTACAAAACAATCTGATCATAATGCGAACAAAATGTGAACAACAAAAAATGAACAATTAAGGATCACCTGTCCAGTCAGCATATTTTTGTTCATATATAATTAAAAAAAAAAAAATGTTGAATATTTGTGTAAAATTTTTGAAAAATATATTATTAAAGGTTATAAGTATACTATAATTTTAAATGAATGCTGTTAATTACGAATATATAGTTTATACATATAGAATAAATTATCATTAAGCGCTTTTTCGTGGTGAAATGGCATTATATACTAAGAAGAAACAGAAGTTCATACGTATGCTATATCTTCTTGAGGACTCTCTCCATACATGTATATACATATATAATATAATATATATATATATATATATATATATATATATATATATATATATATATGTGGGTTTATATATGTATATGTTTGCTCATGATTACCGCCCTATGTGCATATGAATATGTATGGAAGTTCATTAATTTCGTTAATCTTTTTTTTTTTTTTTTTGTTTTAATCGAGCGTATGAAATTCCCGCCTGCAAGCTTGAAATATTCCAATTTTGAAGAAATTTTACAGAGCCCTAATCCTTTTGAATATCTTCTACATTCTTGCATACATTGAACACTTTTGATTTAGGTTTCATTAAAAAGGGAGGTTTAACCTTGGGAATATTTGCTATGTCATTGGTTTCTTTAAATAAATTTTTTTTTATCAAATTGCCTACAATTTTGGAGGGAACTTTTGGTATAATTTTTACTAGAGATTTTTCTGTTAACTTCTTTGCACTAGATTCAACAACGTTTTCTAAAGAGACTTTACTCAATAACTTATTTGATGTAGACTCTTGCTTCTCCTTCTCCTCCTTCTCTTTTTTTTTGGAATTTATCACGTTTAACGAACCTTCCGATTGCGAACTTATATTTTTAGAAAGTATTATTGCCTCATCATGAGAAGTGGCATCATCTATGATTCCATCTTCCCTTTTTTCCTTATGATTATCATGTTTCTCCTCATCAGAGGCATTAGCATTTTTAATATTATTACAATTTCTGTTTCCTTTATTATCTGACTCCTCTTCTATTGATACAGTACGGTTGCCACTACTTTCTTTACTTGCCACTTTTTTAAGAGGAAATTCTTTTAATGTTGATAAGTTTTTCATGTTATGTAATTGTTTTATGAAAAAATTTTTTTTTATAAAAGCCTTTTTCTCCTGCATATTTTTAATGTTCTTCATTTTAAGTTTTGGAAGAGTTTTCATGTTGGTTGCTTTGTTTCCATGAGAGGTAGTATTTTGCTTATCTTGTTTAAGGGGGTCTTTTTCTTCTACATTTCCCTCTAATTGTTCGTCATTCTTTTCGTGGACTTCTTCCTTTCCATTCCCTTCTTTAGCTCCTTCATTATTCCCATTATTTGGTACTTTAATTTCTGCCTTATCCTCCTTTGATGCCGCTTCCTTTTCTGCTACTTCCTTTTCTGTCTTCTCCTCTCCCCTATGCCCATTCGCAAAAGATTCCTTTTTGATTAACCGGCCCTTTTTAGGATGACTTTTTATTTCCTTCAAATTTATAGCTCCATCTTTGGGTTCATGAGTTTCTACTCCCTTGTCAATTTCGACAATTTGCTCCTTTTTGTTCGTACCTTCATCAAAACCAGACTCTCTACTTTTTGTTATAACCCCATTTGGCAATTTATGAATGATTACTTCTTTTCCTATCATCTTAGACTGTTCTTTACCCTGTTTCACTTCTAATAAGCTTGACAACTTATTCACGTCAAATGAGGAATCCTTTTCTTCCGTTTTTGCATCCAATGTTAAATTGGACAACTTCATACTTAATTCTTCCGGATTGGAGGGCTGCTTTACTGTTTTCTTGTTATTATGAATGTCACTACTACTGTAATAATGGGAGGAACTCACATCGTTATCTTCCTCCTTTTTGGTTTCTTCCTCGTCAGATGATCCAAACTGCTTTTTTCCATCGCTTTCCTTTTTATATTTCTCCATCATATTTATTTTAAAATTATTTTTCATAAAAAGTAATGATGAAGTTCCTCTTTTGAGACTTATTTTTTTTCCGTGCAAAATGCTGACTTTTCCGTTTGTTCTCTTAGAGATGGCTTTTTCAGTTTTTTCCTTTTCCATTTGTTGTTCCCGTATGTTGTCTTCATTTTTAGGAGTTTCTATATGGGATGCGTTGTGTTCACCTTTATGTAACAGTTTTTGTACAATATTTCTCTCATGGGAATCTTTCAAATTTGTATTAGATACTAATGAATGTTCAGGCTTATCCAAAATTTTTCCTATATTTCTCCTTACTGCATTTTCTATAAATCCTCTTTCATTTGGGATGTTTTCTAATTTTTGAGCAATTTTCATACTACTTTGAATTTTTACTGGTCTTACTGATTTCATGGGGGGGACTTTCTTCTGTGCCATGAGCACTGCTTTGTCTTGTCCATCTGAGCACGCGCCTTTCCCTGCATCTCCGTCTTCTGCTTCTACACTTGGTTCTACACTTGGTTCTACACCTGCTTCTACACTTGGTTCTATACCTGCTTTTACACCAGCTTCTACACCTGCTTTTACACTTGGTTCTACACTTGGTTCTACACTTGGTTCTACACCTGCTTCTACACTTGGTTCTACACCTGCTTCTACACTTGGTTCTATACCTGCTTTTACACCAGCTTCTACACTTGGTTCTACACTTGGTTCTACACTTGGTTCTACACCTGCTTCTACACTTGGTTCTACACCTGCTTCTACACTTGGTTCTATACCTGCTTTTACACCAGCTTCTACACTTGGTTCTACACTTGGTTCTACACCTGCTTCTCCACCCCCCCTCTTCTCCTTCCTCTCGTCGTCCTTTTTAAAAGATACACTTTTTTTAATAGACAATTTTTCTCCTGCTTTTTTTATGCATCCCTTCTTTATTTCTTCCTTTTTCTGATGGTATTTATCTCTACTTTGTATGTCTTCATATGTGTGTCCATCCTCTTGTTGTATTTCCAAATTGTTAGTACTTGGATTATTAGAATAGTATTTTCCTATCTTTTCATTTTGTTGTAAGCATGAATTCATTTTTAACGGAGCACTGTTAAAACTCTCTTTGTTATTCTTTAAAATCATTTTTTTTATGTCAATTTTTGGTGAAAAAGCTTTTTTTAAAAAATTATTCAAATTTAGGTTCTTCTGTTCCTTGGATTTGTCGCTTTTGTTTATAAAACTTTTCGACAAAATGTTGTTCTTATTCGTGCTCCTGTTTGTACCATTATTCATATTGTTATTTATAGCATCATTTATACCATTATTCATACCATTTTTTATGCCATTATTTATACCGCTATTTATAGCATCATTTATACCATTATTCATACCATTATTCATACCATTATTCATACCATTATTCATACCATTATTCATACCATTATTCATACCATTATTCATACCATTATTCATACCATTATTCATACCATTATTCATACCATTATTCATACCATTATTCATACCATTATTCATACCATTATTCATACCATTATTCATACCATTATTCATACCATTATTCATACCATTATTCATACCATTATTCATACCATTATTCATACCATTATTCATACCATTATTCATACCATTATTCATACCATTATTCATACCATTATTTGCGTTTTCCTCTTCTTCCTTTAATTTATTTTCCTCACTTGTGGTTGTCCTCTCCGTGCTACTACTGCTGATCTTTTTTACTATCTGCAAAGCCTTTTTTTGCATCATCATCATTTTATTAATTTTTAATGGTATATTCTTACTAAGTACAATGATGGACTTCTTTTCAACAAATTTTTGATCATTGCAATTTTCTTTTTCCTCCTTATATAGTAATTCTGTTCGTCCTTTTAAATTTACCCTATCTAGCATTACATTTTTCTTCATAATAGTAGTAATATCACCACATGCACCATTTGTATCCAAGTAACTATCTTCTTTGTTGGCTTCCCTTGTTATATTGAACATTTGAAATTTTACATTTCCTATAGCATTGTCAGAACTCTTCATTCTTTTAGTTTCATTACTTCGTTTATTTTCCCCTTCTACCTTTGTGATTTGACTTCCACTCATCTGAGCATTCATATTTTTAAGTGGAAAACCATTTAAATCAATTTTATTTTGCTTAAAAAATTGATTATCTAACAACACCCCTACTTCTAATATAGTCTTTACATGTTGTTGTTCACTTGAGGGGGGGGCATCATTCTTAGTGAAAGAATGTAGTTCCTTTTCTTTTTCTTCTTTCGTCAACACTTCCTCATCATCAATTTTTTCGCATACGTTTAGCATACGTTTTTCTATTTTTTGTTTAGGAGATAATTCCATCGAATTTCCTTTTTCTTTACCATCATTTAGTTCCTTCACATGTAAATCTTTTATTTGTAAGTTTTGAAAATGGTTCTTTTGCTCAATCAAGTGAAGGTCATTTTGCCCTATATTATTCTCCCCTTCTTGGGAATTCTGATAATCAGATTTTAAGGCATTACCATAATCGGCATTATTCCCACTATCACTGCTACCTCCAGGGTATTCAATATTCGAACCATTAGGTGCAGATGAGCAGCTACTTTTCCTTGTCAAGGTTTTCTTTGCTAAAGAGCAATTCTCCTTATTTCCTTGATTAGTTCCCTTATTTATTACTTTACTTTTATTTATCATTTTATCTCCTTCCTTACGATTCATATTGTATTCTGTTTTCCCGTTCGACCAAGCAAATTTTGGAATTTTGTCCCCTGATAGTGTAGCTAGTCTGTCGTTTTTTCCATCATCACGGGAAAGATAACTACAACTACCACTACTTCCTCCTCTGCTGTCGATTATGTCTCTACTACTTTCACCTCTTCTACCGCTGCACATGTACCCATCTTTTGCTCCTCCATTAACGCATCTCTCATGCGAAGCATTAGAATCCTTTTTATTCCCCTCATGTTTTAAACTACTATCATGCAGTAATTTGTGATAATTGGTTTTCATATTATGTACAAACTTAAATTCTTTAGATGGGCTTAAAAAATTTTTTTTAGCAGTACTATTCGAAAAATTTTCTTCATCTCTATTTGGCATTCCATTCATTGTCTTTACTACCCTTCCATAACTAAGAGAGGATTTATTTGCTTCATTATTATGTAATTTCGTTTTTGACACAGATGAGAATAAGCTACTTTTCGAGGGTGATATATATCCCTTTGTATAAGACTCCTTATCGACTAAATTTTTTTCATCAGGATTTATTTTTTTTATTTCTTTATTTACTGCACTCTTACTATTAAAACTTGTTATGGAGCTACTAATATCTGCAGAGCTTACTGAAGGGATAATTTTTTTTTCTTTTTTTTTTTTTTTTTTGTTCATTAGATAATAAATTGTCCATATTCAACAGAGAAACTTTTTTTCCCTCTTCTGTTTGTGTTTTCATTTTTTCCATATTTTTATTTTTAAGTGGTGCATTTTTCATATTCCTTGATACTCCTAACAGTTCTTTTTTGTACTCCTCCTTTGATCCTTTTATCAGTTTGTATTTGTTTTTCACGCCGTTGTATATGTGCTGTTCCCTTTGAGCCATTTTATCGCCATAAATCTTCTTATCCACATAGGCCTCTTCACCCGTGTGAGCCGCTTTACCATCATTAGTCAATTCACCTGGATGAGCTGCTTCATCCACATGAGCAATTTTTTTTGGTGTGTCTTCCTTTTCCCTTGTAGAAAGCATTTTCAAATGATCAGCATATTTTTTGCTATTTTTTTCTTTTATTCTTGTAAAATATTCAATATCATCTACATCACTTTCGCTTAAGACCGTTTCGTCATATACACTTTTGGTGCTACGCCTTTTAGCGGCACCACTTGCATTACTGTTTAATTTGTTTTCATAATTGTATATACTTGACCCCTTTTTTTTTTTATACTCCTTTATATTTTCCTTCAGTATGTATGTATTATTAATGAATTCATTTTCACAGAGAGATACCTTTTTTTTTTCCATTTTTTTTTTTTTTTTATTATCCACCATCTCCATTGTCACTTCCCCCGCAGCCACATCCTGCACTGCCGCTTCTTCATCTACATGACTATTACACGTCGATCTACTTGTCCTTCCTTTTTTACTTTTCCTGAGGAGAATATTAGTATGAAGGATTTCATTTCTCATAAGTAGTTTTGTCGGAGCATTCTTTGTTCTAATATGCTTAAACAAAGCATTAAAGTATAGTTTATTCTTTTCATAATTCACACACACCTTTAAAGGACAGTTTGTACTTGTCAGCATATTATTGCTTCTGCTCAAATTAACAATATGACTATTCCTTTTATTTATACTATCACTATTATTTATTGTAGGTAATTTGGTTAGCACCTTTTGCGCTTTATGCAAATTTTTCATTGATTTTTTAATTTCGTAAAATTTTTTTATTAGCTTTTTGGATAAATTTACATTGTTTAGCTTATTTTCTGCATATTCACTACTTTTTTTTGCAATCTTCTTTTTTTTTTTTTGAATAATTTTATTTTTTATGCGAACAAAGGGGGGTACCATTTTGTTATTCACACATACACTGCTGTTCATAATTTTTTCTTTCACATTTGGATTGGTGTTCATAATTTTTTCTTTTTCTCGTACTCTGTTTGTGTGCTCAACTTGAGGTCTGACCGTCCCAGGGGTGCATTTATTATGTGTACCATGCGCATCGCGCATATTACGTTCATATGTCCTACTTTTTTCTCTTTTCCTTTTTAAATATGCAACTTCGTTCAAGTGATCATCACACGAAGCACCTGAGGAATGAGCATTATTTATTTTTCTTACTTGTCCAAGGAATTGTACGCTCTCTACATTTTTGAGTTTGTCTATAATGTCATTTATACATGAACTATTATTATGGGTAGTATCTACAATTTCGTGTAAGGAATTATTTAAAGAATTTTGTTCAAAATAGTTTTTTACCATTTCTTCATTATTATGAGTTTTAACTTTTTTTATATGTCCTTTAACTTTTAAACGAAATTTTTCCTTCTTTTTAAATTCTGTAACTAACTGCTTTTCATTTTGTATAATTTCTTTCATATTTTTCATTAATGCTATATTTTCCTTTAGATTTTCTTTTTTACATCCTATACCTTCTTCAATATCATCATCGTTTAAGGTTATTACTGTAACCAAATCGTAAAGTTGGTCGTCCTTCCCCTTTACTAGACCTTTTATCTTTGCCGCACTCATATTTGAACAGGAATCACCAGGATTGTTCTACTGGTATAAGTAGTTCTACTGGTATGTGTAGTTCTACTGGTATGAGTATTTCTACCGGTATGAGTAGTTCTACTGGTGTGAGTAGTTCTACCGGTATGAGTAGTTCTACCGGTATGAGTAGTTCTACCGGTATGAGTAGTTCTACTGGTAAGAGTAACTCCACTAGTAAGAGGTGTTCTACTGGTCAATTTCGTTTTACTGCCACACCTGTTTCTGTTGCAATGTTTATGTAAATGTATTTCATGTAATAAATGCCTAATTCGCTGTTACGTTCCGTATTAGGCTTCTTTAGACCACATCAGGGGAGTTTCAACATGCCCATGCAAGTGTATCCATGTATGTACATACATATATGCCAAATATTTTGGTAAAATATCTTCCGTTTAATTGTTCTTTTTTCGTGTATCATTATTTTTTTTTTTTTTTTTTTCCGTAATATATTATATATTAAACAACTATTCCTTTTTCTACTCTTTTAATGATATAAATTTCTACATAGTAAAAGCATAAAAAAAAAATTTAATTTTTTTAATTTTTTTTTTATTTAAGGAGGATTATTCTGCGAAGAATTTTTCTCTTTTTTCTCTTTCAATTTTTTCCTTCTCAGCGTGGTGGGAATATTTTTCCTAAAAATAGCGAAAAAAATGCGGAAAAAAATAATGAAAAAAATAGGGATAAATGTGTACGTGACTATATTGCTAAAAATTCCAAAAAACCTATTTAACAAATTTCCTTATATAGATTTGTAAGTAAAAAAGAGAGAAGCGAAATAACGAAACATTCAAATATCATTTATTGTGTAATTTACCGAGATCTGTGCTTATTCGGAGGACTCTTAAATTTGGTTCTTTGTTCAACTAAATTATGCTCATGTATATATTCTAGGCTCTATTAAGCAATTAAATGAAAAAAAATGACAAGCCGAGTACGTAAAAAATTCGTTTTTTCTTTTTGCTACCATAAATATACATAGAGGAAAAAAAGCACGCAAAATGAAAAGAGCAAATAAATATGTATAAATATAAGAAATACACAAATGAATATATAAATATACGGATTATTAAATATATAAATTAAAAAAATAAATAAATAAATAAATAAATAAATCGAAGTACAAGCTCGAATTTATAGGCTTAAATAAAAGCGACAACAAATTTAACCAGGCAGAGGTTACACACAAAAATTTTGAAAAATTAATGTACCAAAAAATATCTTTTTTGCAACAGATCAAAAGCGTTGTAAGTTGCAAATAGCGGGTAAGCAAAAAAAAAAAAAAAAAAAAAAAAGTAAAATAAAATAACATAAAATAAAACAAAACAAAATAAAACAAAACAAAATAAAACAAAAAAAACATATATATATAAAATAAATGAACTGAATTAAATAAATGAAATAAACGGATAAAACAAAAAAAAAAATAAGTAAAAATATGACTCATTCATATAAATATAGGGGAAAAATTATGACTAAGCCATATAAATTTAAGCAAATAATTATGACTTGGTTATATATATTTAAGGAAAAATGATGACCCAGTTATATAAATTGAAGGAAAAAATTATGACCCAGTCATACATTTTTAAGGGAAAAATCACGATTTTATAATGCAAATTTAAAAGAAGAAAAAAAAAGGAATATATCTGCTTCCATTTGTACACAAATTTGAGAAAAAAAATGCCGTAACACAATTGCATAAATGTAAGGAAAAATATTATAACATTATAATACAGAGCTATAGGGGGAAATTATATCTATTGATAAATATTATTTCCTTCGTAATTTCTCCATTTTTTAACTACTTTTCTAAGGAATCTTCTTGAATAAATGTACTCCATCTTTTTTTGTTGTTACGTTTGATGTGATATTACGTAATTCGCAAGAAGTAGGATGTATCATAAATATGATTACTTAAATGGTGTGTTCTTAAATTTTCATTCCAATTTTAAAAATTCTCTGTTTATAAAGTTAAAATTATTTTCTTCTATTATGGAAAAATATATACTTACATATTATACTCAATAAAATATCAGAACAAATTTTTAAACAATGGGAAAAAAAACAACAAAAAAAAAAAAAAACATGTACATGTAAATATATACACCAGTATAATGTACAAGGACTTACGGAAATCACTCTTTGCAGCTTAACGTACATGACAGATTCACATAGCGGTTTGCTTCGAAATGGTGATGTGTTAACAAAACGAATAAACAACATGTTCCATTTATTTGAAGCGGTTGTATATTTTTACATTTACGTAAAATTTATTCATCATTATAGCTTATATGTTCTTATTAAAAGAAAAAAAATAATAAATGAAAACAAAACAACATTATTTTAATTGGGGGAATAGATTTGCTTCTACGAGGAAGGAGTATTACAATTTAAAAAAAAAAAATGGATTGTCCAAAGACATGAAAATTTTTTTTCTTTTTTTTTTTTTTTTTGCTCTTTTTTCGTTCTTTTTTCGTCCTTTTTTCCTTTTCTTTACTATTTTAACTCACCGCCGTTTTGTGTGTTGCAAAATGTAACCCGTTTAATTCTCATAAATGGACTAAAATACAAATAATCAGATACGGTTAACTTTCTCGTAAATGTTCACGTTTTAAAATTAAATGTTGAAAGGAACGCGTAACATTAAAATGTTAAGAATAATTTAAATATGTTATTTATCATATCACAAGACTTTTATATAAATTTTTTTTTTTTCTTTTTTTTTTTTTAAAGAATGGAAATTTGGGTGAGAATTTCTGCACCCCTAGGAGACTCCTTTATATCTATTACATGGGAGTTCATAAGGAATAAAAAAAAAAAAAAATTTAATATCTTCAGTTATAATAAATTTGAAAAAGAAGTAAAAGTAAGAGAGTCACACGTTACTTAAAATGATATTTATGTCTTAATTATATCACAATAAAATTACCACATATCTATGTTATGCTTAGCACGTTTATATTACGCAGACAAGTTAACCTTTCCATCATTCTATTATGTACGTGCAATGCAGCTATTTCGTTATATTTACATATATATATATACATATATATATATATACATATATATATATATACATATATATATATATACATATATATATATATACATATATATATACATACATGCATTTCTGCACTTTTGCAGCGTTTTACTTCAATTCACTTTGCACACAAATGAAGGGTGTTTTTTCTTTATTTTCTCTTATTTTTCTATATTCTATCATATTTTATTTTTTTGTTCAGACCATACCCATAATAACTGTGGTATCCCTGGAATAAATGTTCTTCCCAATATAACATAAACAAGCATATCCCTTCTTTTTTAAAACAATAATTTTCAAATTTATAAATATGTTTACCCATGTTATGAAGGTACTAATTTTGTTATAAAATATAACCTGTTCATAATTTTATAAAAAAGGAAAAATCTCTAATTGATATGATACATTTTTAAAGAGAATATTTAAAACATGTTACATTAAGCCAACTTTTTTTTTCACAAAAAAAATAAGCATGCGTTTATATGATGACAAAAGTTTCATGTTTGCAGAAAAAATGAAGGGAAAAGAGAAAAAACTAAAAATAAAAATGATACATAAAAGTATATATGTAATATGTGATATTGAAAGAAGAAAAATTAATTCGCTATATAAAAAAAAAAAAAAAATTATGTACATTATTGTATTAAATAAAACAAAAATGTATTTTACATTCTCACAGTTTTATAATATATTATTTAACCGCTTCTTCTTGAGCATATTTGTATACATATATTTCTACATACATAATATGATAATATAATATACCAAGCTTCATAACAAAAAAAGGAGAACGTCAAGATGTATTTTATACATATGCATGTACCAAAATATATATGATGGCACACCCCTCAATTCCCCTTACTGTAGAATACATTTTCATTAAGGCTATAAAAATGTAAACAGCTTCTTATAAAGATGATACGTAGGTACAATTCAACAATTTGGTACATAAATTTTAAAACTTCTTATTAATAAGGTCAGGAATAATTATAATGTACAATTTGTTCATTAAATAAAACGTTCAGCAAAACTTCTTAAAAAAAGCTGTTATATTGTTGAATTGTTTTTCACGCACTTTATGACTAGTGCATGTATACCATCATAGGGGGATGTATTAACTTCTATTCATATTAGGAGCACTACATAAATATATATACATACATGTATACATACATACATACATACGTACATACATACGTACATACATACGTACGTACATACATACACAAGTACATATATACATACTACATACATACACAAGTACATATATACATACTACATACATACTCAAGTACTTATATACATACGTACATGTATACATACGTATATATAAACTTATATATACCTGTTCACGTACATCCGTATATTGCATTAATGAGGATATAGCCCTACGCTAATAAAACTATACACAATATGCACATAAAGAATGCAGTATATTGTTATGTACATGTGCAGTAAATCATAGTATAATTTATTTTGGGTCATTTTTTTGCCATTTTGTTAGATTAATTTTTCCCTTTTTTTTTTTTTTTTCATTTTATTAAGATTCTAATTGAAAGTAAATTCACATGAACAAAATTTTGGAAAGATTAAATTCTCAACATATTACATTTTTTATGCTGTTTTTAATTAATTTAATGTTTGGGGAAAACGCATTATTATTAATATAACATTCATATATAAAATAATATAATGGAATATTACATAATATAATACTATAATAATACACCTTTATATATATATATAACTACGTAAGCAACTGTTAAACCATTTTTCAAGTTCTTGTGAACAGTTTAGAGAGCCACATATATTTAATTAAAATATACATTATTATATATACTCATATGTTTGGTATAACACGTTTGCAAAGAAACAAAAGCAGAAAAATAAATTTTAAAAAAAATATTAAGTTTGGTACTATAAAAATAAAAAAAAATGACGAACAAGAAAGTACAATCCCCAAAGGAAGAAAGCATTGCTAAAATGCTTATTTGTAAAGTAAAATAATTTTTTTTTTTTTTTTTTTTTTTTTTTTTTTTTGCATAAAATGTGAGAGGGGAAATACACAGTTTATGTGATTTGTTGTATGTACATGAGTGTTATACTTAATTTTTTTTTTTTCATATTAAAAATTGCGTAAGGGGGAGATTGCGAATAATTCATAAGCGCATAATACATATGTGCGCGTATGAATGTAAGTATGTTTGTATGTTTGTTTGTATGTATGTATATATATGTGCGAGTGTGCACAGCGGTTAGTAAAAGAAGTGGGCATGCACATTTTACAAAGGAAAATTGAACAAACATATATTATTTGAGATGATATAGTTTAATAGTGGGCTATTATGGGAATTGACATAAAACCGAGTGAACCCATTTCATTTTATATATTTTTGCTAAAATGATATAACATGTTTAGTAGGCGAATATATTCATATGAACAAATATTATTTGGGAATGTTGTGTGTATTTTGAATCATTTAACAAGTTATTGCATGATGGGGTAAAACATATGTAACCCCGCAATAACATAAAAGACTACACCACATGAACATATAATACGTTTTCCCATATTTACGTTAACGCACTATCCCTCTCCTACTTAATACACTATACTGTCCCTACGTAATATACTACATCACCGCTACATCATATACACTACCCCACTAACCTTTTCCACCTGCGCAGGTTCACATTGGAACGAAAAACTTGGAAAACAAGATGAAAAGATATGTGTACACAAGAGCGAAAGATGGAGTACATATAATTAACTTGGCCAAAACTTATGAGAAGTTACAACTAGCTGCAAGAATTATAGTAGCTATTAGTAACCCAGCTGATGTAGTAGTAGTGTCAGCTAGACCATTTGGTAGTAGAGCTGTATTAAAATTTGCTCAGTACACAGGTGCACAAGCAATAGCAGGAAGATGGACTCCTGGTATGTTAACAAATCAAATTATTCAAAAATTTACAGAGCCAAGATTATTAATAGTAACAGATCCAAGAACAGATGCACAGCCAGTTAAAGAATCATCATATGCAAATATTCCGGTCATTGCTTTATGCGATTCTGATTCCCCTTTAGAACATGTAGATGTAGCTATACCATGTAATAATAAAGGTAAAGAATCAATTGCACTTATGTATTGGTTACTAGCACAAGAAGTTTTATATCTTAAAGGGACCCTACGAAGATCCCAACCATGGAGTGTTATGGTTGATATGTTTTTATGGAGAGACCCTGAACAATTTGAATTGAAAAATTTGACAAATGAAGAAAATGCCCCAGTAGCTCCTCATTTAGCGGATAATCAGTTCGCTACGGAAGCTCCATATGAAGAATGGAACAAGAAAGAAGAATGGAATGACAATGCAAATGAAGAGTGGAAAAATCCTATCACCGCTGATGAGTGGTAAAATGAATCATGCGGATGGGCATTGCCCAACTTCCTGCACGTGTGCTTGTGAATATGTGTATGCATATTCATAAATGTGTGCCGGTGTACAGTGTTCGTTATACTACATACCCGATGACAACATTTTTTTACCATCTTGTGATAATACGTACCAATTGTTTCACAAAAATGATGAATGTTATATATATATATATATATATATATATATATTTATAACTAGTGAAGAGGTGCACATTAAAGAGAATATTATCTTTTCATGATATGCTAGTTGAAAGAGGACACGCACTTGAAGTTTTGAACTTTCCACGGTGCCAAGTTGAGGATATGATGAAATTCGCCAAAAGTGTGAAATATAAATGCACATTGCATTAATGTATATATATACAATAATTATTTTATTGGAGTTTTCTCTACCACCCTTTTAACTAAGAATTTCCTTTTTTTTCCTTTTTTTTCCTTTTTTTTCCTTTTTTTTTTTTTTAAATTAACCATATATGTATGTATATATATAAATAAAACTAAAATTTACGTCAAATCTTAATTCATAACGAATTATGTAGAAAAAAGCAAAAAAAAAAAAAAAAAAATCTCATTGCAGTTTTCTTATTTCTTGCGTGAACAAGTCAGACTTTTTTTTATTTTTTTAAAAGAAAGGTGCGCATGTTATTGTACCGTTTCGAGCATTTGTCTGTTAGATATCTGTTATGACTGTATGTTTGTGTAATAATATTCAGCGCGTTTTAGGGGAAACGCAAAAAAGAGAAGATAAGCAAAATTAAGCAAAGTTAAGAACATTGTATGATCAGGTAGACAATGTATAGAATATAGAGAATTCTCAAAAGGTATGCTACCACATTTGTAATTGAACTAAATGCATACATATATTTGTGTACATGAGCAAGTATGCAAAAAAAAAGAAAAAAAAAATTGGGCAACGTACATTCTCGAATTTGCGCATTCGTGTATCTGTATATGTATCCGTATATTTTTTTTTTTTTTTTTTTTTTTTTTTTTGCGCCCACGTTTCCTGCTTGTAGATTAATTTAATACTCATTCATTCATAGAAAAAAGTATGTATGCTTATAAAGAGGAGTCAATGTTTCTGCAAAATGGAGCGTATCATGACTTGTAAATTATGTTAGCTTTGTACTACTCATACTGAAGTGGCATATATATATATATATATATATATATATATATATATATATATATGCGTAAAAACGTATTTTACAGTTAAAATCTACTGCACGCCTTTACTATCACATTGTACGCCTCATCCATAACTTAACAATGAACTACACATGTTGTGCTTTTCCTAATTCCACATGTGAAAAGGGTTTATGTTTATTATTTTTTACGTATGGGAAAAATGAGTAAACGTGTATATTATGCATACACAGTTAAGTGAAAAGAGTGCCTTCTAGGGAGTGAAACTTGCAGGGTATAACTGTTCATTCATCCTACAAAATTAGCTTTTTATGAATAAAATATCGTTGTATCGTTGTATCGTTGTATTTTTTTTTTTTTTTTTTTTTTTGCATTCGTTTGGCATTTTTGGTTTGCATTGACCTTACACTCTTTTTACTTTTTCTTTTTTTTAAAAAAAAAAGGATGTTTGAGAAAAACGTCCTGACCCTGTTCATACAAAAAACCACGTTTTGCACATTAACTCTAAGAATATAAGCAAAATGGAGAAAGTAATATTTGAAAAATTTTGTACCGAATTCAACGCCTTACATATACATTTGGATGTAATCGATTCAACACAATTATATAGTAGAAGGCATCTGAAAGAATTTATAGATGATGCAAAATTAAAAGATGACAAAAATATAATTATAGTTAGTTGTAATTCTCAGACGAATGGAATTGGTACAAGGGACACTAAAAAAAATGTAGATAGAAAATGGCTATCTGAGGAAGGAAATGTATTTGTTACTTTTACTTTTCTATGGAATAAAGAAGATATACAAAAAGTAAGTTGCTTAGGTCAAACCTGCACTGTTGCTATAAGTAAAACTTTAGAATGTTTTCATTTAGTTCCTCGTATAAAATGGATAAATGATGTTTTAGTAAATGATAAAAAAATAGCAGGATGTCTTGTTAATTTATATTTTTTGGATGATATATCCCTATCATTATCAAAAGACTATGTGTGTGTAATGGTGGGTATTGGTATTAATGTACACTTAACCGATGATAAAAACATTTTACATAATAAGTACACATCCATAAAAAAAGAATTACTAATAGATTTTAACATTATGCCTTTAATACCATCAGTAGAAGAAGTAACTAAAAAGTTAATAGAAAATTTATATTCATGCATTCATAAATTACACGATGATGGATTTTCTCATTTTTTAGATTACATTACAGATAGATTATTATACAAAGGAAGGAAAGTTATAATAGATCAAGATAATACTGAGGTGGTTGGGTACGTACGGGGAATACTACATGATGGTTCGCTCATACTTCTAGATGAAAACAATGATACTGTTCATGTAAATACGGGGCATCTCCATCTCTACAACAAGTGTTAAATTGTTCGTTTCTGATTTATGCGCATTGTGTCCTTCATGGGTTGGAAGTTAAGCGTGCAAGGTTTAAGGTACATATACATATACACGCATGTTTGTACATATGCATATGTACAAACATGCACACATACATAATGGCATATTTTCAGCGGCCCTTTCTAACAGAAGAGGGAAAATATTCTAAATTTTTTTCTCAAATTGTAAACAATATTTCTCCATTTTAAGCATGTTTGCTCAGCTACTTTACTTTGACCATAAGGATTGGCGCTTCTAAAACGTACTTAATTAATTACAAACATTGTTACGAAGTGAATTATGATAAAACAAAAGGGAACAGTGAGCAGTCTTATTTTATTTTCCCCTATTTTTACCCATTTCGTTTATTTAATTTTTTTTTATTTTTTATGAACACATTCAAAGAAGTATAAACTTTAATCTTTTTGCAGATATAACGAATCTACCCCCTCACCCCCTTATATTAGGGAGGACATTTTCAAATATAATTTATTTTCCCATTTCTACATCAATTTATTTTCCCATTTCTATATCAATTTCTATTTCTATTTTAACATCAATTTCTATTTCTATTTTAACATCAATTTCTATTTCTATTTTAACATCAATTTCTATTTCTATTTTAACTTCAATTTCTATTTCTTTTTCCGTAAGAAATGTGCTTTACAGTGTATAAATGGCACATTGATTTATTCGGTATTTGTATGTGCATATAAGTAATAAAATAAAATTTATCTCAGTTCTTTACATAGTTTGGGCACAGTGTTACGCAGTTATGCAAAGTGCTCAAGGGGAAGGGGTATATAATGGGGGGAGGAAGAAAAAAAAAAAAAAAAAAAAAAAAATAAGAGTTATCATTATACAAACATATAAGTTATATTCACACGCCCAATACTGCTAATATATAACTGAACAATAAACATTTTTGATATATTTTATTCTCCTTATTCTTATTATTTTTTAAAGCGTCTTATGCATGTTGCTCCTAATCAAAGCCTTCCCTTGTTTCTTGCAATGATTATTGCCCCTGTTAGAAGCTGTGTAAATATGATAGCTTGTAAATTTCGGTTAGAAAGCATCTCTTTAGGTAGTATTTAACATGCACATTTTTAACTTGGAAAAAAGGGATAACCTCTTTCATTAAATGGGCAAAGCTTGATTCGTCCTTTCTTCCTTTCACTTATTAAAATTATTACTAAAACTATCATTAAAACGACCATTGTAGCTTTCACATCGGTTCATGTTTTCTCCATAATAATGTCCATTACTCGCCTTCATCATGAAGCCGTAATTGTGATTGGCGTTCCTGGTTTCTTTGTCGTTACCACTACCACTACTGCTACTACCATTCCTGTCATGTATTTCCGAACGCACGTCTGCGAAAACTGTACTGTTGCTACTGTTGATGCATCAAAAGCCGCTACTAGTAAAATTGTGCTGCTTATCATTGGTAGTATTATTATTATCCTCTTCACTAAGCTTATTAAAATTGTTTTTTTCAAAATTTGGGTTCCATTTTTTACTGTTGATTAGGTTACATGATGTAGTACTTCTCTCATGATTATCAGCATTAGCGGTATTGGTAGCATTGGATGCATTTGCACTCTCTAACTTGTTGTAGGGCCATTTTGGGTCATGACCAAAACCACCTGAATTGTTCATATTTTTATTCCAATTAGGGTCATCAAAAAACTTGAGGACACAGTTAGACTCATAGTTTTTTGCATTACCACGTAGGTTATATCCTTGGTGTATGTTATCGATACATTTGCTACCCTCAGCACTTCCTTCCCTAAAGAATATTCTATTTTTAAAATTGTTCTCTTCATTTCTAATAATAGAAATAATATTATTTAAAAAATTTTCCTTTATGTTTTTCTTTTTTATTATATCGTGGATGTCAATTTTAATTGAAATTGTGTCATTGTGTAAACAATTTTTTAGTATACCCCAATTGTTGTAACCGAACCAAGGGTAGGTAGAAAAATCATAAGAGCAATATTTTTGTTTTCTGTACATGCCACAAGAGACTGAAAATATAATATCACAGAAACCTGTGTAAGAAAATAGAAGATCAATAGTATTATGCTCACACGTTGAATCCATATTATTATTTATATTAAGTAAAATAAAAAATTCTTGAATCATTGTTTCTGTTTTGAATTCTGGGGATACTACAAAATTGTTCTCACTAGAACATAATAATGATATTTTTTTTATATTCCATTGAATTGTTAAAATGATTTTTTCTTTTATCTCTTCAGGTGAATACTCATGTCCTATCGTACATGAACTTATATCGTTTTCACTTATGCTCCCTTTTGATAGAAAACCACTTCGGTCAGGTACAAAGGAATGTTTGTTTACTCCTTCTTCATTCAGTTTTACCATATAACTTTCATTATTACTTCTATTTCTTTTTTTTCCTTCAAAGATGTTAGCAGCGCTAGGAGGACGGAAAGAATCATATTGGTTATAGCTATTAGTACTACTTCTATTGCAGTTATAACTGGGGCATATGTCCTTCTGACTCCTGTTTGTAGTAGTTACCATGACAATATTGTTATTTCCGCTACTTCCAACACCATTGTCATTCGTTGTAGTGGTAGTGGTTGTCGTAGTTGTTGTTGTCGTGGTGGTAGTGGTAACCTGGTTTCCATTATCGTTACTGCTACCACAGATACCGTCGTTAATACCTCCACCGCTGCTAATACCTCCACCGCTGCTAATATCTCTACCGCTGCTAATACCTCCACCACTGCTAATATCTCTACCGCTGCTAATACCTCCACCACTGCTAATACCTCCACCACTGCTAATACCTCCACCACTGCTAGTACCTCTACCACTGCTAATACCTCTACCGCTGCTAATACCTCTACCACTGCTAATACCTCTACCGCTGCTAATACCTCTACCGCTGCTAATACCTCTACCGCTGCTAATACCTCTACCGCTGCTAATATCTCTACCGCTGCTAATATCTCTACCGCTGCTAATATCTCTACCGCTGCTAATATCTCTACCGCTGCTAATATCTCTACCGCTGCTAATACCTCTACCGCTGCTAATACCTCTACCGCTGCCAATATCTCTACCGCTGCTAATATCGCTAATATTTCCCGCAGTGCTGGTGATACGCCTCGAAGTGTGAGTCTTTTCTACATTCCCTTGCATATAATTCATCCCGTTAACTCCTTTGCGCAAGTTGCCTGCACTTGTCAGCACAATTTCATCCTTCTGCTCTTTCATGTTACACATAAATAATTTTTCACTCCTTTCTTCACACATAGAACTTGTATTGTTTTTAAAATTATAAAAAAAGGCATCAACAGATTCAAACAAGTTGCTCTTGCTTTTAAGATTTGGTCTTCCGTTCTGTAACAATCCTCCGCTTCTCCTAACAGTGCTGCTAACTCTACCACTGTTTACACCTATGATTCTACCTCTATTACTGCTTACACCTATGCTTCTACCTCTATTACTGCTTACACCTATGCTTCTACCTCTATACTGCTTACACCTATGCTTCTACCTCTATTACTGCTTACACCTATGCTTCTACCTCTATTACTGCTTACACCTATGCTTCTACCTCTATTACTGCTTACACCTATGCTTCTACCTCTATTACTGCTTACACCTATGCTTCTACCTCTATTACTGCTTACACCTCTAACATATTCTGTAGCCCTTTCATCGGGTGTTCCATTTCCCTTGTTGGTTGAGTGCCTACTCTTTTCAAAATTAATTTTAAAATATTTAAGTAGGTTAACTCCGTTGTCTTTTAGTATAGTGCTAGGTTGGTAAGGATACCGCTCTGCCCTACCATACGTGCTTTTGATTATTTCATCTTTTAATATATTATTTCTACCTATTCTTACCTTTTCAGGGTTAACGATAATTGTATTTCTATTATGTTCATCACTCTGATCATATGTACTTACATAACCATTAGTATCCATCGGAATGACACTACTACTACTCTCATTTTGTTCTTTTTTTTTTGTCTCGACAATTTTGTAATAGTTATCAACACACTTAGTATTTTCTTTATTCCTGTACTGGTTCATAAATATTTTTTGTAAAAGTGAAATATTTTTTTCACTAATGGGTTTTTTTTTTTCTTCATGTTTATCTATATTGAATTGAAAAATGGAATTTCTAATTTGTCCACAGTAAAATTTATTCGATATATTCAGTTTATTTGATATATTCTGTTTATTTGATATATTCTGTTTATTTGATATATTCTGTTTATTTGATATATTCTGTTTATTTGATATATTCTGTTTATTTGATATATTCAATTTGTTTGATATATTCTGTTTATTTGATATATTCTGTTTATTTGATATATTCAATTTGTTTGATATATTCAATTTATTTGATATATTCAATTTATTAGACACATTCAATTTATTTGATATATTCAATTTGTTTGATATATTCAAATTGTTTGATATATTCAATTTGTTTGATATATTCAATTTGTTTGATATATTCAATTTGTTTGATATATTCAATTCGTTTTGTTTTTTTATTATTGCATTATTTCGACTACTGATAGATGAGATGTACGTATTATCTTTTTCCTTTTCACTGTATTTTAATATATCTTCATAACAAATGAGTTTATTATTATTGTTATCACTTAAAAGATCTTTATTAACATGTGCATAAACTCTTCGATCTAGAAACAAATTTTTATATTTGTCATTTCCATCCTCTGGAACATTTGAAGTGAGCACTTTTCCTTCAGAAGTGGTAGTTGTAGTAGTAGTCGTAGTTGTGGTAGTTGTAGTTTTAAAAATGTTCATATTATTTTTGCACTTACTACAGCATGTATTATTATTATAGTTGCATGAGGTGCATCTGCCATGGTCCTTCGCCCTGTCATACTTACTAAACAAGGACAGGGCCGTTAAACTCCTTTCCGCCATTTCGTTTTTGTCTTTTCCGCGTATTAAATGGAGGTTATTCGAAGGGTTCGCCAAGTTAGAAGTGTTTGCCAAGTTAGAAGTGTTTGCCAAGTTAGAAGTTTTAGAAATGTTTGCCATGTTAGAAGTTTTAGAAATGTTTGCCATGTTAGAAGTTTTAGAAATGTTTGCCATGTTAGAAGTTTTAGAAATGTTTGCCATGTTAGAAGTTTTAGAAGTGTTTGCTATACTAGAAGTTTTAGAAGTGTTTGCCAAGTTATACTTATTCTCAGTGTTTTCTGCGCTATGAGGGTTAAACATTTGCTCAATTTGCTCGCAAGCAATTTTAATACCCAAATTCCTACTGCTGCTGCTCGGAGTTTCCTCATTTAGGCTAAAAGGGGCCAACTCCTTTTTTTCTAAATTGCTATCGTTTCCCTGAACACGTTCATAATCTTTTTTTTTTTTTGAGAAAACATGAATTGGCCGCTCGAGGTACTCCCTTTCACGATTGTTACGGGGGGCGTTCAAAGTACTTCCACACCTTCGTGCTGAAGAGAGGCAATTTCCCTTTTCACAATGGGCCTGCAACGATATAGATGGAAAAGATGGTATAGATGACAAAGACGATGGAGATGGCAAAGGAGGTATAGAATGCAAAGGAGGTGTAGATTGCAAAGGAGGTGTAGATGGCAACGGAGGTGTAGATGGCAAAGGAGGTGTAGATTGCAAAGGAGGATTAGATGACAAAGGAGGTGTAAATTGCAAAGGAGGTGTAAATTGCAAAGGAGGTGTAGATTGCAAAGGAGGTGTAGACTGCAAAGGATGATTAGATGACAAAGGAGGTGTAGATGGAAGGAAGGACGATGGTAGTGGAAGGATCATTTTGTTGATTCCCCTATTTATATCCTCGTTAGTTGAGTTTACTTTTTTGTTAAAACATAAGAATTGAGGTGAAAAGTTACGCAATTTTCCCCTCAATCCAGTCTCTGTATCTATGTATGGGCAGGTATAACTTTCGTCCCTTGTGCACTCGTTAGAGCTATGCCCATGATTGGAACAGCTTACTCCACCGTTATCACCCTCCTTACTGTTGCTTCTGGTGTAGCGATTTCTGCTTCTCTCTCTGCTTCCACCACCCGTCTGAATGTACTCCACACTTCTGCCAAACTTATACCCATCAAATAGGTGTTCAAAGAGGCGTTGATCCGTATATGTACCATCCGCAAGGGCACTTACAACATCAACAGTAGTGTCTTTTTGACCATCCTCCTTATCATTAAAATAAATCATCTCCCTAGTTTGTGATATATCTGAATTATTTTCCTTTTCGTTTTTTAGTAAAATAAAATTTTCATCACTCATTATATTTGGATATTTTACCTGAACTTGTTCAGGATTATACAAACTTTTTTTTTCGCCAATATTAAAATTTGTTCCCTTTTTATCATAACTTATAGTGTAGCTTCTATTACTACCATAATAGTCATTTGTGCATACACTGTTGTCATACTCTTTGTAAAAAAAATTTGAGGTGTCCAGTAAAACTGTATTGTCAAAATGGGGTAATATCTTTTTTAATTTTTTATCTTTCTCGCCTTGATCACCTTTTAAATCAGTGCTCCCGTCATTACTTTCCACATTGTTGTGTATTACACCATCGTGTGCTGCATCACTATGTGCTGTACCATCATTTGACAACGTGCTTATGTAGTTTATTAAATCCGCGTAATGCTTCCCTTCCTGTGGTACACTAATGGCATTACTGCTGCTACACATATTTGAATTGTTACTATATAATGAAACGTTCTTTTGTTCTCCTTTACTCGTTATCATATGATTACCCTGTTTTGCATTATACATACCCAAATCATTATTATAATAACTCCTTTGATTTATTACATTGCTAAGTATATTATTGCTACTACTTCCATAGGAGTAGTTTACAACATCATTGGTCATATTAAATATTTTTTCCTTTTCCCATATATTGTCATTTAACTTTTTAACAGTTAAATTATTAAATGCCTTGTTGTAATACCCTTTTTCAGCACTTTCCAACGGTATTATATTATTTTTTTCTAAAAAAATAGCTGTTTCTTCATATTCTTTGGATTTACTACTTTTATCCTTTGGTATATCTAAATGACTATATATATGGGAAGTAGAACGTAGTTCGCATTCCCCACACTCTGTATATGTTCCTCTCATTTCGTCTAACACATTTGTAAATACTATATCGTCTTTTTTTACAATTCCGTCTTTATATTTATTGTACATGCGTAAAATGTTTTCTCGTGTGGGTATTGTTAGGTTGTTTGTTGGTGTACTTCTCTCATGTACTTCACTTAGTGCAGTCTCTACTGCTTTTTCTATTGTACCGTGTCGATATTCACTTGTTAAGTTTTCCCCTGCTATGAATGCGTCGTTCTTAACTCCTCCGCTGTTATGACCATGACCTTGTAGAGGAAGTAGTAGTAGTTCCTGCTGATGTAGTTCATGCTTCTTCTGTTGTAACTCTTCATCTTTTTGTTCTTTCTCTTTGTCTTTCTCCACCACCACCTCCTCCTCTTTTCCATTCTCATTTGAATCTACGCAGTTCGTCTGGTATCTTCCCCCCTCATTCCGCTGTTCGTTCATATCGTTACTAAGAGAGCATTCATTATTTAAGAAATTCCATGGTACACTGTTATTAGCGGAGTTTGAAAATATAATATTATCTGAGCAATACATATCGTAAAATAACTCTTCTTCATTTTTCTTCTTACAGTTTGGATAACAGTTATAATCTTCGATTTCTTTTTCCTTTTTACCGAAAGCACATAGAAGCAATACATTTTTTACCTTTTCATCCCCTTCCCCCTTGTGTTCTCTCTTAAGCATTTTTGCTCGCTTCGTTTCTGTTCACCAGTAAAGATGCAATAAAGAAGGAGAAATAAAAAAAAATAAAAGGGAAAAAAAAAATAAAATAAAATAAAATAAACAACAAAGGGGATGAGAAGAGTAGTAGTGACGTGATTACACTTGATGAAGCTTCAACAAAACGTTGAACTGCACAATTGCACAATTGCACAACTGCTCAACTGGTTCTCTTAATAGATTAAGATATCTACTAATGATCAAGTAAGAAATTTATATGAAAAAAAAAAAAAAATTTAAGAAGCGAAAAGAAGAACAACGCTTCCACTAACTGCAACTGTAACAGCTGAATATATGTCATAAAAATATTCAAGCAAAAAAGGGAAAAAAAATAAAAATTAAATAAATAGATAATTAGATGGACAACAAATAGACAATTAAATAGACATTTATATGGATACTTAAATAAATAGGAAAAAAGACGAATAGATTAATGAATGGATTAATACAAACTGTGTTAAATTGCTTTTTCAAAATGTGCATATACAACACATAGACATCACCACAAAAAAAAAAAAAAAAAAAAAAAAATATACGTAAAAAATGAAAAATAGCATTATATGGTTAACAAATTATATAATAAAAAATATAAGATAAGGGTCCAATATGAGTACGTTATATTATATTAATACATAATAATACATTGCTCCAGGCTCTTGAACATTTTTCTTTAAAAGAATTCATCATTTACAAGTAGTCGCGCTTTCGTGTGGCAGTAGGCCGACGGGTGTGCGCTTATAAAAAAAAAAAATAATAATATGTAAACCGCGAATGAACGGCCAATAAACGAATGAATGAACGAATGAACAATGTATAAACAAATAAGCGAATGAACAATGCATAAACAAATGAGCGAGTGAACGAATGAACAATGCATAAACAAATAAGCGAATAAACGAATGAACAATGTATAAACAAATAAGCGAATGAACGAATGAACATTGCATAAACAAATAAGCGAATAAACGAATGAACAATGTATAAACAAATAAGCGAATAAACGAATGAACAATGCATAAACAAATAAGCGAATAAACGAATGAACAATGTATAAACAAATAAGCGAATAAACGAATGAACAATGTATAAACAAATAAGCGAATGAACGAATGAGAATACGTTCCCGCGTTGAGTGTACGCAGAAGCACATCGTCTGTTCTCCTATTTCCAAAACCACATAATTACCAGAAGTAACATCATACAACAAACATGTATGTAACATAAAAAATTAAGAATAGAATGTTAAAGAATAAAATTGCGAATCCTATTCTGCTGTGTACAAGAATGTGAGCATTTCAAATGATACACTTTTTTTTTTTTTTCTTTTTAACACATTCTATATGTTCTTTTTTATAATCAGAAAAAATCAAAAAAAAAAAAAAAATAGAAACAATCATTATAAAAAATATTATACTCAAATATAAATTTCCTCAAAAGGAATGACGTAGAATATGCCAAATATAAAAGATACGAATGAAAATAGAGATATACAAATGGGGAGATGAGAAGAATAAAAAAAAAAAAAAAAAAAAAAAGTGCCAAGTGTCGGGCTTGGAAATTGCTGGATGTTCTGCGCTTTTTCACATTTCAAATATGCAACAGCTTCAGAGTGAAAAAAAAAAAAAAAAAAAAAAAAAAGAGGGTACAATAAAGCAAAGCAAATGTAAGTGTAAATGAATATAGAACACCCAAGAATGCTATTTTGTTACATATGTCGAATGCGAATGGAATAAAAATACTCATACGTAAAGATAAAACTACTATAATATTAAGAAGAATACATGCATGAATGCATACGAGCATACGTAATACATGCATACATAATACGTGCATACGTAATATGTGCATACGTAATATGTGCATACGTAATATGTGCATACGTAATATGTGCATACGTAATATGTGCATACGTAATATGTGCATACGTAATATGTGCATACATAATACGTGCATACATAATACGTGCATACATAATACGTGCATACATAATACGTGCATACATAATACGTGCATGCATATATATTAGCTATGTCACATTATTGCGAAAAATTGAAGAGAACTTTTCGTTTTTGCATTAACGCGTTCAGGCGACATCATGTTATACAGATAAGGGTGTTTGAAAATACTGTATCTTGATATAGAGAGAAACAAAAATTCGTCTTCCTTTATTTTATTATTTTTGCCTTAAGCAGTAAGAAGTCTAAAAAAAATATTGTCATGTTCCATATAATTTGAAAGCATTGGTTATGTATTGAAAATATGTATTCCTTGTATAAATTTATTACATATCTCACATTTGGTACATTTTTGCTTTTTTATACATCTCCATGTTTATTCTTTAATTTTTACATATTTATTAAGTAGTTTTTATATTTTCTCATTTTTTTACTTTATTATAGTGTGTTATGGTTTGCTTTATTTTGTATTACTTAGTTTTATTTATTTTTTGCTTTCTTCTTGCTCCTTTCCCTTCCACCACAACATTTGTCAATTACGCTCCAACAGGAAATATGGCAGTTCGTTTGACTTACACATAAAGTACACAATATCAATTGCCTTTTTTTTTTTTTTTTTTTTTGAGAAAAAATAAAAGAATCCGAACGTTTTCCTGAACATGCTTGAATTAACTATACATATGAGTATACATACATATATATATATATATATATATATAAACGAAGTTCGATATAACGCTTTTTTATTATACGTCAGGAGAGTTATAAAATGCTCACGTCTGCTTATAAATTGGAGCATTTAATTTTTACTTTATGCTTTTTTTTTGAACGTTTTGAACGAAATGTTTGTTAAAGTTTCCTCCATTACATGGTTGTTCTGTATTTAAAAACTGACATGATATAACACGTAGCATTAACTTGATTACTTTGTTTATAGAATAAGTGAGACAGAGCGCGCAGAAATGAACAAGTAAATTTACTAAATGGTATAGCACGTTGTATAGTACTTAAAAAAAATTTTATTTTTTAATAAACAAATTACACATAGTTGTAGAAAAGGGAAAAAAAAAAAATAGAAATAAAAATGTACAAAAGAGCAATTATGCAAATGTGCAAATGTGCAAATGTGCAAATGTGCAAATGTGCAATACATGTATATTAAGTTAAGCTGTTTCCAATTTTTCCTTCCAATTTTTACGAGTTTATTAAGACAAACATATGGAGGTTTATTTTTCGAACATAACTACATACATGTGTGTAGGTACATTTTGTGTACATCTCCATCCATTTGAGTGGAGAGGAGGGGAGAAGGGGTTAACGGGAGCGCTTCATTCGATGAAACAAGTTTGTTAAACGTTTATCGGTTACTCGCATTACCAAGAGAGGAGTGTCATATGTGATATATGTACACCAAATGCAAACATATATGCCCGGTACATATCTCATGATACTAGGATAGTGCAAATAATTTACCTGAAAAAATGATGCGCGTTGAAGAATAAACCAAACGGCTACACCCTTGCCAGTCCCCTTTAAAGCGGGAAGCATGCATACACATACATACGTACATATATGTAAACATTTATACACATACATACGTACATATATGTAAACATTTATACACATACATACGTACATATATGTAAACATTTATACACATACATACGTACATATATGTAAACATTTATACACATACATACGTACATATATGTAAACATTTATACACATACATACATATATACACATATACATACGCCTCTTTCAGTTTATTACATAATTCAATTTGGTAAAAAGTTAAAAAAAATAAGCTAATCAAAAATTTCCATCCCCCACAACTCGTAATTATGCAAAAGCACAATTAGGTAATGTGTAAGCGCATGCAATTAGGTGGACGTGTCAGCAAGTTTAAGTTTACGGCACGCCTTTTGAAACACATTTTTAAATTTGTGTAACGGAAGGACATAAGTGCTCAGAAAATTAAATGATGATGAAACTTTTAATAAGGGCCTTGAATTTAAAAAAAGTAGGCAAACTCTTAACACAGAAATTTATACATATGAAAATACATATATATACAAACATATACGACATGCAAAAGTTGAAACAAACGCTATCTACATGCTAACGAATGTCCGCATGCACACACATATCAACAAAAAATAAGATATGAAATAGAAAAACAACTACAGCGTGAAACAAAAAAGGTAACTCTACTTCTTTCAGCGGAGGTGTCCCCACAATGTGTATGAAAATGGACATGGAATGGAAATGCACACATATATACCCAGGTGCTAGTGATTTTGTAAACCGAAAAAAAGGGCACGTTAGAAGGGGTAAACCAAAAAGGGATATTTAGATAGGTTTAAGCAATGTAAAAGAGCCTAAATGATATACACTAACCTGTATAAGCCAACTGATACTAGTCATCCACTATGCACCAACTACGCACGGTCTGAAAGCTAATTTCTTTTCTTTTTATCGAAGGATATTGCCTTTGCTATATCCTTGGTGAAGTCGTATCTGTTTGTAGCTTTGCCCATGGATAGCTGCTCCTTTGAAGAGACACCGTATTTTCCAATATTTTTTTTTTCCATTTTAGTTTTTTTGTTTTTGTCTATTAAGTAATTATTTCTCTTTTGTAATTGATTAATTCCATAAGCGCTATTTTTAAAAGAACTTATAAGCATTTTTTTCCTTTTCATTTTTTTAGCTCTTCTTAAAGATTTCTTTTCTTTTTTAGTAAGTTCCTTAGACTCTTTTACATGACCAGGTTTACACCTTTCCTCGGGTAATTTTTTATTTGCATTGGATAAAATGAGAGGTGTACTTTCCTCTATATGTAAACAAGCGACTTTTTCATTTGTCTTAGTTAACAATGCAGGTTTCGGTATATAATTATCATTTGATAAGGAGTTACAACAATGCATTATTTTTTTAAACAAATTTATTAATTCAATTTTTTGTAAATTCATTTCTTTATTTTTTGATTGACTATTTTCAATTTCTTCTTGATATTTCTTTGTGTATTCATCAAGTAAGTTTGTTTTACTTTTACAAAAATTTAGTTCATCAAAATTTACCTCCTCATTGTTGTTATTACCATTAGTGTTACTACTACTATCATTGTATGACAGATCTAAATCTTCGATTCTTTTTTTTTCCACATCATCGAACAGCATGTTTTTTATTCGTTGTTTAACGACCAGTTCTATTTCTTCATTCAACAAATTTTTTTTTTGACCCATTACGTTGTTCCGTAAATTGCCCCTTTCGTTTTCTCTATCATCATTATCACTTCCTTCTCCCTCATCACTGTTCATTCCATATCCTACTGTTTTACTTATAAATGCGTCGTTATTATTATACGTGTTAACTTTCGGTATATCGACGTTCAATTTTAAAATGCTATTTTTGGGGCGATTAAAGCCATGCACTTCCCCTGTCAGGGACCAGTGCTTTTTTTCAATTAACTCTCTTTCGATTTTTTCTTTGTCCATCATTTTGATGTCCGCTCCGTTCATCTCGTCGTCCTGGTCATCAACTTCCACTTCATCATACATGTTCATCTCGTTTAGTTCCCTTTCGATTTTTTCGTCCACCCTTTTACCCTTTGCCATGGCTCCCCGATCTCGTCCCCGTTCCTCCGCGTCCTGTTCTTCCTCTTCTTCGCTATAGTCCATATCTGCCGTGTCCTGCTCTTGCTCCTCCTCCTCCTCCTCCTCCTCTTCTTCTTCTTCTTCTTCTTCTTCTTCACTATCGTCCATTTCTTCTGCTTCTTCCCCCTCTCTATCCGTGTAAAAATCTTCGTACCTGAGTTTGTTCGTCTCCTCATAATTGCACTCAAACTCGTTCAAGTCGTATTGGCTGTCATTTGCATTATCCGAGGAACTATCTAATGAACTGTCATCCGAGTGCTTATCTAATACTTTGTTTTCTTCTTCCTCCAAAAACTGCTGCATCTCGTCCATATTAAAAAATCGATCTTCAATCATAGTAGCTTCTTCCTCTGTTTTATCCTTTTCATTCGTAGTATTAGACTTTGAAGCGATTTTTATCTTTTCCTCTGCTTTATCACCTTTGTTTGTTGTCTTGCTCATTTTGTTCACTTGGACTATATCTCCGTTACCTGCCTGCCGCTTTAATTTTTTTTTTTTCTTTTTTTCATTTTGTTCATTTGTTCCACTTGTAATACTAAGATGGGTATTTTCTCCCTCTTTATCATTTAGTATATTTTCAATATTTTTTTCAAAGCTATTAAAAAACTCAAGCAAATGATGAAGTTGTTTTTCTTTTATTATACATTGAATAAAATGCCAAAGTTGTTCTGAGTCAAAATCTGACTTGGTAATACAAATATTACTCACATGAAATTCATTATAAAAAAATTTTATTAATATATTTGAAAAATATTCAATCATTTCTATTAATTCATTTTTCTCTACTTCGTTAACTTTACTTGATGAAGTTTGTAAGAACAACTTCTCGCTGTTCTTATTTAACGAACTGATTAAGTCCGTGTAATTTTTTACCTTTATTTGCTCCATATGTTTTACGGCAAAAGCCTCTGATTAGGACTCATTTTCAGTCGAGTCTCGTATATAAACATAGGCGTACGCTCATGAGCATTACGAACACATGTACATATATATGTACATATACATATACATATACGCGTACATATACCCGTAAATGTAATTACTTCCAATAACTTAATAGTAAGCTCTTCCACAACAATTAAAGGAAAAACTCTTAATTACAAGATTTAAATTTATTACAAAAGAAACATAGCCTGTTTTATATGACTGCACAGTCATTTAACGAAACGGTATGTAGGGAAGCTTCAAATATATTAAGAACTTCCACCACTAAAAGCACGGGATGAACTTACAAATGTGGTACATGTTCATAAGCGCATTTAAATGAATAAACAAATATACATACATATATATAAATACATACATATAAATAAATACATACATATAAATAAATACATACATATAAATAAATACATACATATAAATAAATACATACATATATATAAATACATACATATAAATAAATACATACATATATATAAATACATACATATAAATAAATACATACATATAAATAAATACATACATATAAATAAATACATACATATATATAAATATATACATATATATAAATACATACATATAAATAAATACATACATATATATAAATACATACATATATATAAATACATACATACAGTGAGCAACTATTTTAAAGCCCAGTGTTTTTCGTTAAAATCGCGGCATTCCCCTTAGAGCAGCATATGCAAACATAAATGCAAAAACGTGGCAGGAAAAATAAATAAAAAATAAATAAAAAGTAAAAAATAAATAAAAAAATATAGTTAATATATGAAGAAAAAAAGAAAATAAACAATTCACACGATTTCATATTATCAATGAGTATGCTTTTAAAATAAACTTTCCCTTCGTGGCTTTTTTTTTTTTTTTTTTTTTTTATAACGTCATTTATATGCCATTTTTTGGCGCCATTTTGTAATGTCACATTATTATTATATTGCTTGTTCAT
This sequence comes from Plasmodium malariae, assembly GCF_900090045.1. NCBI lineage: Eukaryota > Apicomplexa > Aconoidasida > Haemosporida > Plasmodiidae > Plasmodium > Plasmodium malariae. The sequence continues at coordinate 1,370,475 of NC_041784.1, forward strand.
ATAAAAAAAAAAAAAAAAAAATATTTTTAAGCTTTAAACTTTCTGTTTTGTATTTTCAAAATATTGAAAAAATGGAAATCTGTGAGCTTATATAATTCTTACTTTTTTTACCGGTTGAAATGGAAAAGAATATTTTATCTCCAATTAGAGGTATTATATGTATACATACATATATATATATATATATATATATGTGTGCGTATATATGTATATGTATAGGTGCATAAACATTTATATGTAAAAATGTACGGGTACATGTGTTTACATGTTTACATACATTCGTCATTTACTCAAAAGGTAAGGACAAATTGTGTATGGATAGTATTCTGCATATATTTTCACTATATATTACGGTGTAGTTAAAAGGAAGTGCAACGATTAACAAACGTTTTACAACACCCTAGGGCTATGGGCGTGTTGCAAAATATTTGTGTTACTTGACCAAAAACTGGAGTTCTAATAGCAGAAGTAAAAGCAGCAGGCGCAGGCGCAGAGGCTGTTACGTGCGCTACATTTGAATTGTCTGCGTCCATACCCCGAGAGCTTCTTTTTAATATGTTCATACATAATATAAAATATACGATATAATGGCACAATCCTATAAAATCGCACAGAATGATATATAGTTGTACATATATAAGTGTATGCATGTATACGTGTATATGTGTGTGAATATGTATATCGGTATGCATATTTTGTGGGCTAACTAATTTTACATATTACTTAACTCACAAGCAACATGCTACAGGAATATGAACATGTAATGTGCGATGTTTGGCATTCATTACACTAAGATTCAACTGCAGTGAAACAGGGGGGGTCGAATATATAGCTAAAAAAATATTTCGTTTAAAAATGTATAATAGCAAGGTATTCTACTTTCTTCTCCTCTCTTTTGTTTTATCAGTTTTTTTTCGTTTTTTTTTTTTAATTTTTTGTTCAGTTTTTGTTTTTTTGTTTTTTTTGTCTTCATGTATAAATATAGTCTATTTGCTATTAAATAGCGAGTGTTGAATCCCCCCCCTTTGTGTTTTACTTTATTTTGTCCTTTTAAATTTCCCATGTTTTGACAAAAGAAAGATATATAGCTTTTAGCAAAACAATTTATTGTTATTCATTGTTCTGAGTTATGTTACATATTTAAGTGTTTTACATTAACATGAATTTTATTTATAGACATCTTTTGAAAAAATTTACAAGCCTTGTAAAAAATCAAAATTTTTTGTGTATTTAACTGCTATTGTGGGTCTTGAATAAATGATGCATCAACACTTCAGTAGGAGAGTAGCTACGAACGGGCAGCTCGTTAGATGCGTAACAGAATTATTGAAAAATTTTAAGTGCAGAAGGTCTGAAAATTTAAATATGGGTGTACATACAAACATACATATGTATGTATATACATATGAATACATTTGCTTATGCGCCTAAGTGTGTACACATACAAGGATAACTCCCCTCCCTACTACGAAAGATGCCTCGAAAAAAATTTTCCCCTTTTTGCGTAACTGGGAAATAAGCTATTGTTAATTTGGTAGCACATACTCACAAATTTTTCAATGAACATTTTTATTACATAAAAAATAAATATAGACAACACAACAACAAAGTGAGCAAAGTAATTTATAAAAACACTTATGTAAAATTCTAGCATATAAAACAATTTTTTAAAAATATCTCTCATTTTTTCTTTTCTTTTAATGCATAATGTAAATGTTTTTCATTCCTCATTTGGAGCAAACGAACATTTTACGCAACTGCACATCTTGCGCTTTAGTGTGTTTATAAATGTCCAACTACATACATTTAAGTTCTTTGCTCATAAAAGAGTACGAACTTATGCGCAATTATGAAAATTTATGTATATGATTTTTCACACAAATGGTTTGCCTTTTTTTATGGGCTTATGATGCATGTATATGCATATATATATACATTTACGTATGGAATAATGTCATTTTTCTCTTTTTTTCAAATAAAAAAATTTACAAAAAAATTAAAACAGTAAAATTGAAAGACAGTAAGAGAAGTACAATAATTTGTAGCCATTTATGTTTTCGCTTTAAGATGCCAGTTCACGATAAAAAAAAAAAAAAAAAAAAAAAAAAGCTAACAGGCTGGCAAGATGACATACTGGCAAAATGTTAAGCTGCCATTCCCCCAACTTGTCAATCAAGAACAAATAAGCATACACAAGGATACATACATACACGTATGTACCAACTAAATATGGGTAAATAAAACAAGGGGGAAACTTGCATTTTTTCGTCATGCTGACTTAACCTTTTGTGTTTTTTTAAGCACATTTTAATGTTGTAAAAAAGCTGAGTATTGAAACTAAAAAAAAAAAAAAAAAAAAAAAACGACATCGTAAAAACGAACATAGGTACAGGTTAATACGAATACCTTACACACATGTACAGTACATACAAATATATAAAACACATGCGTAAACACATGTACAGTACATACAAATATATAAAACATATGCGTACACACATGTACGTATGGTTGTTTTCACTCTGCACAAAAATGTCGTAAGGCTTCATATTTTTATTTTATCGAAAATGTTCTAGTGATATTTAATATGCATTAAGCCATTCACAAGATTGATATATTTTAATTTAGTTTAATTCAGTTTGATTTAGTTTAATTTAGTTTAAATCAGTTTAATTTAGTTTAAATCAGTTTAATTTAGTTTAAATCAGTTTAATTTAGTTTAAATCAGTTTAATTTTCAAATGGTACAACATTCAAATATCTCACTAGTGCTCACCATTTAAATAAAACATACCTATGCTCAACTCCATTGTTTATTCAATTCATACCATAAATTTTTAAGGAATTATTATTTTATTTTTGAACTTGGTTGAGGACTCAAAATGGTAAGTACTGGTCCCTAAAACAGATGTTTGCAAAAGTCATTGAAGGTATAATCAATGAATACCTTTTATAAATTCGTACAAAAATAACTGATACTGTCATGTTTATTCATATCACATATTACGACGTTATAAAAAGTAAACATATATGAAAAATTGGAGGTACATAAATACCTTATGTTTGCCTGGAAAAAATAAAATTCACCTGAACAGACATACAAAGGGAGGAAAAAAAAAAAAAAAAAAAAAATAAAAAATAAAAAAAAAAAAAATAAAATAAAAAATAATAAAATAAAAAATAATAAAATAAAAAATAATAAAATAAAAAATAATAAAATAAAAAATAATAAAATAATAAAATAAAAAATAAAAAATAATAAAAAATAAAAAATAAAAAGAGCTAACAAAGGAGCGAATAAGAAAGAAAGTTTGCCTTAACCGCTTTTCCAGTTTTTCAGCTCTTTTAAATTACGAAGATGAACAGTTAAAGGGGTTTCCCACGTATTTACAGGAAGAATATATGCCATTCTGTGCTTGTGTGATATTATGTACATATGTATGTATGTATATATATATATATATATATAGATAGATAGATAGATAGATAGATAGATATAGATATAGATATAGATATAGATATAGATAGATTGATATAGGTATATAGATATATATGTATGTGTATATCTATTCATTTATTTATTCGTATTTGTGTGCATGCCTCCACTCGCACGAAGATTCCGCCTGAACGCGTGCACACGTTAGCGTATATCAAAAAGCACACTCAGGCGGGATGAATAAATTCATCAAACTTTCATTTGGTAAAAATGGAAATAGGAGATTTTTTTCGTACCGAGGATACAAATTTGATAAAATTGGAGAGAGTCAGAGCCTAAGTGCTGAAGAGATCCAACAGTTAGACAAAGTAAGTATGGTTTCCCTGAAAACATTAAAAATACCTGACCATGTAAGGAATAAATTATATAATTTAGCTAAACAGTTCATAAAAAAAAAAGATTTGGAAAAATTAGGCCGTTTTATGGCCAAAAAAATAACAAGTCGAAATTGTGTGGAATTGCCAAGAGTTCTGCCATCCAAGTTATTATGTAGCACAGAAGAGGAAAAAAATAAAATAGAAAAAATGCTAGATAAAAAATCTTACAAATGCTTAAAAAATTTTTTATTACATTATAAAAATAAACCAAAAGAAATGGAACAAATTGCTTTAGCACATGCCGAAGACACTAGACATAAAGTAAATATTTCTTTTTTTCCAGAAGCGTCTATTGCATATACAATACATAATTTTAATGGGCATTATGGAATTATATATAGAATACTAAATGAAATAAGAACACGAATTACCGATTTTACTCCGAAGTATTTTTTAAATTATACATCCGTACCAGCTGCTGGTATTATAGCTGCCCACGAAATTTTTAATTATACTTTCGATATAATTGTAACAGTTGAGCCATCAGAGCATTTAACATCCATATCAAAATATATGGTTGACAGTATTCCAAATGTAAAGCATCAAATGCATTTATATGAAAATGTTAATTCCTTTGATTTAATTTTGTTGTCACATACTTTATTGTCAATGTATGATTATAATTCGAGAAATTTGTTTATAAAAAATTTATGGAATAGATTAACAAAAAACGGCATAATAATAATTGTTGAACATGGTACACCAACAGGATTTCGTATGCTCCATTCAATAAGAGAAATGTTCATTACAGAATTAAAATATGATAAATTTCATATTGTTGCACCGTGTCCACATGAAAGTATTTGCCCATTATCATTAACAGGAAAAGATTGGTGTCATTTTTCACAAAGAACACATAGATTATCTCATCATATTTATTGCAAAGGTAGTCGTGCAAAAAATGTGCAAGAAGAAAAATTTTCTTACTTGGTCATAAGAAAATGTGAAGGACCCAGAACAAAATATCAATCTGAGTCAGAAGCCTTAACTGTTCAGGAAAAATCTTTTTTTTGGCCAAGAGTTGTCATGCCAACAATAAAAGCTGGGAAACATGTTCTGATTGATGTTTGTTCTTATCCATATAATTTTGAAAGACTGGTAGTTACAAAAAGTTCACCATCAATTACAAATATGAAAACACAAAATGGTACTATTCTTAAAGGTTATGGTTATAAAAATGCAAGAAAATTATTATGGGGGGATTTATGGAGATTTACAAAAAGGATTAGTAGACCTGATGCAAGACTTTACACCCCTGAAGCGACAAAGAAACATTTATATCGTTTGTATCAAAAACAGAAAAAAAGGCAAAATGGCCAAGCAGTCGTTGACAGCAAATCGGAGGGGTACTACACATCCCGCGAGATACAGTACTATGGCACCTGATAAGTTTAGAAGTCGAAAGATCGAGAAGATGATAAGTCGAGAAGATGACAAGTCGAGAAGATGATAAGTAGAGAAGATGATAAGTAGAGAAGATGATAAGTAGAGAAGATGATAAGTAGAGAAGATGATAAGTAGAGAAGATGATAAGTAGAGAAGATGATAAGTAGAGAAGATGATAAGTAGAGAAAGTAAGAGAAGTAGAGAAGATGATAAGTAGAGAAATGATAAGTAGAGAAGATGATAAGTAGAGAAGATGATAAGTAGAGAAGATGATAAGTAGAGAAGATGATAAGTAGAGAAGATGATAAGTAGAGAAGATGATAAGTAGAGAAGATGATAAGTAGAGAAGATGATAAGTAGAGAAGATAATAAGTAGAGAAGATGATAAGTAGAGAAGATGATAAGTAGAGAAAATGATAAGTTAAAAAATTTCAAGAGAGGAGCAACGTGAAGAGGGGTGAACCAGCTTGTAGAAGCCATCATTATCCTTAAGGTATTTTTCTAGGAGAATGGTATTCCTCAAAAGATGTCATAATAGGTGTATGGCATTCAACAAAAAAATTGATTTGTAATGGATTTACTACGATGCGAATGTTTTCATTTTGTCGGTACGATTTACTCTTTTGCACTTTTGCATTTTTGTCACCATACCGCATTAGCCCATGTTTACCTCATTTATCCGGTTTTGACCTTTTTTTGTGAAAATGCTTACCAAAGGATTAAAAAAAAAATAAAATTTGCTAAATTCTTCCAATTTTTTGTAAAAGCTATCTTTTGGTGTAGTACGTTTGTGCTTTGGGCATATACGGGTAAATACTGTCGCGCGATGATATATATATATATATTGTACGCTTGCAAATTTTCGTAAAACTATTTTTAAAAACAATGCATTTATAAATATTTTCCCTTTTTTTCAAAATTGACACTGCTTAGTTAGCTAGCAATTTTTTTTTTTTTTTTTTTTTTCTCCCTATTTGCATTACCATAACAACCTGTTAACATAATTTCCATGTGTATATGTGAACACATATACCATACTCCTCTTTTTCTTAATATGTCTCGATTAAAATATGGGTCATTCTTAGTAATACTAAAAAGAGGAATAATTTTATTTTTTCCTTATTTAATGAGCAACTTAGCTAAAATGTCAAAGGGCGTTAAGTTCACATGGTATTATTGGCATCAGTATGCACTGCAACTTCAGAGGTATGTACGGTGAAAGACATTCAAGAAAAAACTAAAGCAGCATAAAGCAATACAAAATGGTACAAACAGTACGATATAATGAAATTTAAAATATGATAAAACATAAAAACGAAGCGAATGAGCAAAAATCAGTACAAATAACACACCACCGTTCTGGTGTTACTTCTACATAAAAATGAAGTCCTTTTTGGTATTTTTTCTCAATAATTAAGATTTATATTTAAAAAAAAAAAAAAAAAAAAGTCTCTATATTGCAATAAAACAAAAAAAGTTGTTTACATAGCACTTATTTTATTATATATATATATATATATATATATATATATATATATATATATATATACAAATTTTTTTTTTTACTTTTTCATTTATTATTTTTTATTCTTTTTCATTCTTTTTCATTCTTTTTTTTTTTTTTTTTCTTTCTTATACACAATAATGTAGTTTTTAAAGAAATGCACAAAGGGTTAAAATTTTCATAAAATTTAACATTCTTTAAAACATTATATTATTATATATATACATATATATAGACGTACGTATATATACATATACACGTACATACATATGTAAAATTAAAACAAAAATACATAAAGATAAAAAAAAAAAATAAAATAAAACACATGTTAGGTTGAGAGATACTTGTGTAAGTTCACGATCTCTCTCTCCTTGAAGGGGCTACAATATGCGCACAACACATATGCGTATAGGCACATACATAACTATATACATGTTTCATTTTAAACTTTTGTCAAATGGAAAAATTGGCATGTTTGACAGGGTTGACAATAGTTTGCCTTATGATCGCACCTTGGCCCCTGCGTAAAGGATGGTCCTTCGAACTGTCTTAGTGCTGTCTTTTTATGAGCATCAGTAGGTACATATACGTACACACATGCAAGTATATACATATATACATGCAAGAATGTACATACATGAATATATGTTTATATATATATACATGTATATATGCACATATACACGCACACATATACGTATGTGCATATATTCACATACATGCGTTTTGCTTTCCTAAGCGCTGGAAAGTCTGGGTAAGTCCTTACCCCCCTTCTTCCTCTTCCACCTTATGCTAGCTCTCACTTTTTCTTTATCAATTTTTTCACCTTCTTATTACTTTTCATAATATTTTTGTTTTTGATATTTTTTTTGTTGAATTGTTCCTTTTTTTTGTCTACTTTTTTGTTGGCTATTTTTTTATTTGCATCTTTTGACTTAACTATTTTCTTATTTGCTCCCTTGTTGTTTAACTGCTTTTTTTGTTGTGTACCTTTATTTTTTAATTTATTTTTTTTATCATTTTTACCACTGTTTTTTTTTTTGTCTTTTGTGTTTACATTTTTTTTATGATTATTTTTATTTTTCTTTTTATCCTCTTTTTTAACATTCGATTTTTTTTTCATCTCTTTTTTTCCATTAACCATCTTTCCTTTAGCGAGTTTATTTTTTCCTTTTTTATTTTCATTCTTCTTATGTGCTTTGTTAATCAGCTTTTTCTTGACTTCCTTTTTAACATTAGAACCTTTTTTAACTACTTTATTATTTTTATTATTATGACTATTATTACCAGCACTACTTTTCTTTTTTGAGCTTTTTTTCTTCATTTTCATATCTCCAACATTTGCATTTTTATTTTTTCCTCCACCTGTTCCTCCTCCTGTAGCTGTTGATTTTTTTATCTTTTCATTTTCATTAGCTTTATTATCATCCGATCCTTTTCCTCCTTTCTCTTCATTTGTTTCATCATTTTCTTTTCCTTCTTCTTTTACATCCCCATTAACTTCATCCTTTCCTTCTCCTGTAACTTCATCATTAACTGCACCACCTTCTGCATTTGTTTCTTTTTCTTCTGCCTCGATATCCTTTTCACCTTTCGTAATAAAAGTCATAACATTGGCAGCAGATAAACTTGGCTTTACTCCAGTTTCGATAAAGGACACAATGAAATCGTTCTTTATTACTAAATGGGATCTGGCTATTTTCTCGTCATCCTTCAAACATCCAAGTTCCTTCATCAACTTTTTATCAACATCGCACAGCAACTCGAATGGCAGTTCGAGTTTATCCTTCCACTTGAGCTAGGGGGAAAAGAAGAAAAAAAATAATAATAATAAAACAAAATAAACGAAATAAACGAAATAGACAAAATGAACGAAATAAACGAAATAGACAAAATAAACGAAATAAACGAAATGAACGAAATAAACGAAATAGACAAAATAAACGAAATAAACGAAATAAACAAACGAATGGACATAAAAAATGAACACACAGATCAAGGCAAAATTAATATGAAAAAACAAAAGGAAGAATTAAACTGGCAATGTCAATACGCAGAGGCTAAACAAACGTAATGTAACGGCATAAAGGCATTATAGTCTTTTATTGTTCCTATACTTCACTATTTCTTTTCCTTTTTTTCTCCTTTTTTCCCATTTTATGTTTTTATTTTTGTGCCTACTTGATCCTCAGCACTGTCTGCAGATAATCCGTAAACAGCGTAATTGTTGCTTTTGAATTCTTCATACTTTTCTTTAAAAAGTTTAGCCTGTTCTGTACATCCAGGTGTATCGGCTTTGGGGTACATGAAAAGGACAATACCGTTCAAGTCCTTATGCTTCTCAACCTCAGTTTGCAGGTTCGTTTGTTCATTCTTTTGGTTTAACAACGCAATGTTTAAAACTTCGTCTGCTAACTTGGTGTCTGTATGAGGATACAAGAGCGAAGAAGAGAGGGGGAGAGGGGGGGGGGGAAAAAAAAAAAAAAATGGAAAGATAATTTACCGCTTTCACCTTTGCATACTGGCAACAATATAGATGCAGATGTGCTACACGTGTGTGTGTGTGTGGGTGGGTGGGTAAGTGTTCATATGCGTATGTGTATATATGTATATGTATATATAAACGTATACACGTGTACGGAGGTATGTACGAATTACTTTTATTTCATTTTATTACACATCCTGTTTTTTCTTTTTTTTGCACTTCTTACTTTCTATCATCTTGTCCTATCGTACTAAAATTTATTTATATAATTAAAAAAAAAAAAAAAAAAAAAATTCTACCAGTAGTATAATTCAGAATATTTCATAGATTTTAAAACAAAATATATTTTTAAAATATTTTTTTTTAGAATTTTGCAACAAAAAAGGAGTAAAAGTATTTTTATTCTTTGTACACACACATATATGTATATATATATATATATATATATATATATGTATATATATATGTATATATATATATAATATCTGTTACACTTTTTATTAAAAAAAAAAAAAGAAAAAAAAATTTATTTAAAAGAATTATGTTTATTATATTTTATATATAAACATGAAAAAATTTTAAGTACAAATTTTTATATATCCATATATATTCGAGAAAAAAAAAAAAAAAAAAAATTCAAAGTTTAAAAAAAAATTCAAACAAATTTTTTTTTTTTTTTCTTTTTAATACGTATGTTTAAAATTATTAATTATGTAATAACTGTTTGGCAATTGTTCGGTAATTGTTCGGCAATTGTTTTGCAATATTTTGGTAATAGTTTGGCAACAGTTTTGTAATAGTTTGGCAACAGTTTGGCATTAGTTTGTCATTAGTTTGTCATTAGTTTGTCATTAGTTTGTCATTAGTTTGGCATTAGTTTGTCATTAGTTTGTCATTAGTTTGGCATTAGTTTGTCATTAGTTTGGCATTCGTTTGGAATTAGTTTCACATTAATTTTTCAACAGTTTGGTAATTTTATGATAACAATTTGACAATAGTTTGTCAGTTTTATAGTAATAACAATTTGTCAATTTTCTGTTGACATTTTGATGATTTTTTTTTTTTTTTTTTTTTTTTTTTCTTCACATTTATCCTTTCATATATGAATAAATTGGTGCTAAAATATAAAGATTTAAAAAAAAAAAAAAAAATGAGTAATATATTACGGTATACAAATTGAAAGAAAAAATGTAAAATTGAAATAATAAAAGTTGAGTAGTGCACGTATTTTTTTTTTTTTTTTTTGACAAATGTTCCATTGAGTGTCTTTTATAGCGTTTTATTTATATATTGATTTGTTTTTTTTTCAAAAAATAAAAGAAATAACTTCACATAATACATGTATATATGCTTATACAGATGAGGATGTGTGTATAACTCGTACACACGTATGGATATATACATATATATATATATATGTGCATATGGATGTATGTGCATATATATATATATATATATAAAGAATAAATTTGTTCAATTCGGGTTTACATTTTTAATCAATTTTTTGTTTTTCCTTTTTTCCATTTTTTATCATTTCCTTTTTTCCATTTTTTATCATTTCCTTTTTTCCATTTTTTATCATTTCCTTTTTTCCATTTTTTATCATTTCCTTTTTTCCATTTTTTGTCATTTCCTTTTTTCCTTTTACCAATGATTGTTAGACTTTTTCTCTGCCTATTCTTCCTTCATTTTTTCCATTAAATTATTTTTTTATAATAGAAGTGGTTTCGTCTTGCAGTCATGCAAATTTGTTACAGCATGTTATTATACTAAATCTTTGCTCTTTCATGGTAAAAGACTTTTCATTATGATGTGCTGTTCATATATATATATATATATATATATATATATATATTTGTAAATTTGATACTATTTCGTATATGCATACGAGTTGGGGGTGAGGGGAAGTATTATATAAGTATGTACATGTGTATGCTTTTATGTGTGCGCATGTTTGTGTTTATACGCATATGTACACACACACTTAAATGCATACGTTACACACTGACTCCTTTTTTTTTGCAAAGTGCAAATAAAATTTGTTATTAATACGCATAAAAAAAAAAAAAAAAGTCGAGTATTTATTCAGCTTGGAAAATTGTAACAACTGGGTTGGAGAAAGTTCAGGTGATTTACAAACGTGTGTACACATTTGCATAGATACATATATATATATAATATTTGTATATGCATATGTATACATATTTGTGTATAAGTATGTATATGTGTATACTTCTTCAATTTGTAATTCAAATGGGAGAAGGGTGAAAAAATGCGCACGAAATTATTTCATTTTGTTATGTGTATATTTATTTATGCACAAATATACACATATATCTGTATACATAAAAATAGGGAACACACTTAAATAAAATTAAACAAAATTATGAACAAAGTAATGCCCTTTTTTAGCGAAATAAATAATTAACAAAAGTCGACGAACTTGTACCGGCAGCAGTGTGTATATATATCTGTATATGTATCTGTATGTATATGCGTATGTGTGTGTATATGCGTATGTGTGTGTACATGCGTATGTGTGTGTGTATCTGCATGTGTATGTCTATGTATGTGTATGTATATGTCTATGTATGTGTATGTATGTGTGTGTGTGTGTGTACATATTCATATGCGAAAAGAAGTACCGTCGAAAGGGGTTTAAATATTACTAACAAAATGCTGTCTGAAATAAAACAAGACAAAAGGAGACTTATTTGGCAATCCTTTCGTTGTGCCAGTTTTCTCTCTCCTAAATAATGAATTTCTTGTTCCAAAACAAACAGTTACATTTTGGAAAAATAACTCAAACAGTTTGCACGAATAAACGGTAAAACATTTATAACATTCCCAATCCAATATACTTCAAATATTACTTCATATTTGATTAAGCCCAACAATCCTACTTCTTTCACCCAGTTAAGAGGGACATTCACAATGTTTTGAAGGAATGTGTGCAAAAATGTAGCTATGTTATTTTGTTCCTTTTTTTTTCTCTTTTTTTTTTTTTTTTTCATATTTTTCCCTGCACTGTTCATATTTTTTGCGCGCTAGAACATTTTTGGCTAGTTAGAAAACCATTCTTGGTGAATTTTTTTTTTTTATAAAAAATAGAATAACCTGCGCTGTCTTTTCAAATATAATAAAAGTGCTTACAGTTAGTAGTAAAGTTTCACTTAAAAAAAAAAAAAAAAAAAAAAAAAAGACCTCCAATAGTGCTAGTAATGTTAACAGCAATGGAAATGGAGTACTATCGTGTGCACTAATTTGACGCAAATCATAAATACGCGGGTATACAACATACATATATAACACGCGTACACCCATGTGTATATAACACGTGTACACACATACGTATATAACACGCGTACGCAAGTTCCTCACGTGTGTATTTGTATGCGTATACATAAAACTATGCAAAAGGAAAAGCTAATCCCCAAAAAAAAAAAAAAGAAATAGCCTAACAAAATAGATCATTCCGAACTATTTTTTATTAAAAAAGAAAAAAAAAAAGAGTGTTATGCTCATCAAATTACATGACTTGTAACGTATTTGATTCAATGCAGCCAAGATATTCATTATTAATTGTAGCAATGGCAAACATATTGGATAAGTCATATCGTATACCTTGCAATTTTATTCGTACTGTTGTTTGCGGTTTTATGTTATAGTCTCCTGACGAAAAACAAGGGTAGTGTGTGTCTTCTGAGTACTCAAAATATTTCGGAATAGCTGTCCTCGAAATAAATATTTTTAAAGGCCCTGCCTGAGCAAAGAAGCCCAACTTATTAACGTCTGTTACGACAGCATCGAGCACCTAAAAAGGGGGGGGTGGTTAAAATAAATGAACATAAAATAAAATAAAAATAAAAGAGGATTAAGGAAATGTAAATATACGAAATGTAAATATACGAAATGTGAATATACGAAATGTAAATACAAGAAATGAAAACGGAAATCTAATGAGAACGACATCGTACCGCACGAAAATAAAAGGGAGAAAGAAATAGCCAAATAAACGTGTGACAAAGATGTAACAAAAAAGAAGCATAACGCTAACAATGAATATGAAAAAAAAAAAAAAATCCTTATGAATATATAAACACATATGTACAATAATGCACACGCGACGCACTAGTCGCTTTCTTCGCGGCTTCCAATTGAACGAACTTATATATATTAGACTTACTTCATCCTTAAATGGCTTAAAAACAATAGCTTGATATTTAACCTTAACAACAATCATTCCTGTTCCATCCTGAACACGTCCAGGTTCGCTATGTATTATTCTAATAACACAAATGATATACCCATATTTTGCATTACATTGTCCTTCAACACTGTTTCTTAGCATATCTTCTATGAACTGTTGATATCTTGGTCCCAACTGACTAGGTTTTATAATGACATTTTTCCATTCCTCGATAACAAAGTACATCTTATAGGCTATCACTGTACTTTCACATATATACATATATACATATATACATATATATATATATACATATATATATACATGTGCCTATACTAGTCACTGTGAAAATTGTAACTTTAATATATATTTTTTTTTTTCTTAAATACGCGAAAAATGTTCCTTACTCCCTTTTCTTTTTTTTTTTTTTTTTTTCTTTTTTGGCTAGCTTATTTTTTATAAAAAAATAAAATACTCAGTTTATCATCTCGCTCTTTTGAAAAGATTAAAGAACATGAATAAGGACTTTTTAAAAAGGTAAGAAACTATAGAGCAATGTACACTATTTATGTATTGATGTACTTATAGAATGAATTTATTCGTCCAACTCTATTAATATTGCTTTTACGCTCTTTGGTTAAAAAAAAAAAAAAAAATGTATATAATTTTGAACAATATATATATATATATATATATATATATATATATCATAGTAACGCTCTTAGCCAACCTATTTAAACATAAAGTGGAATTTTAGTTAGCATATTTAAGCTTTTTTGTAATAACTTTTTTTTTTTTTTTTTTTTTTAAGCTTACAAAGGCTAACACCGCACGTAAGTTTTTCCTTTGCTTTCGTTCGACTGAATATATATATATATATATATATATATATATATATATATATATTCACATATAGCATATACGTATGGTATATTTATATACATATACACATATACGTATGGTATATTTATATACATATACACATATACGTATGGTATATTTATATACATATACACATATACGTATGGTATATTTACATATATGTAAATGCATATGTATTAATGTGAGCCTTTTCCCATTTCAAAGGCTAAGAAAAAATAAAAAAAAAATCGATGCTACACCGTTGTTTCTCCTTCTAACTGCAGTTAATTAGTGTTCTTACATGCTTGTAAAACGTTTACGTTTACGTTTACGTTTACGTTTACCACATAGTATTGAAAAAAAAAAAAAAAAAAAAAAAGAAAAATAGTTAAGATCGGGAAATAGTAACAAACATTTTATTTACAATTTTTACCTTTTTCTGGGCCTTTTTAACGAATTTAAAAAGAGCATAATTCTGAACAACATAATTATGCGCGCATGTGTAGGTAGATAAATATTATAAGTAAAAGTTATGAGCATTTATATATACATATACATATTTATGACATCGTTTGGTCTGGCATATTGGTAATTACGTTAGTATATATTACTCATAGAGATGGGAATAACAGCCGGAAAATGTTGCAAATATATTAGGAAATACTTTACGAATGGACTAAAAAAAAATATATTACCATATTTTATGTACTGTAAAAATAAACCTTTTCTTATGAACTCAAAACTAGTGCAAAAATATTCCTTAGATAAGGTCCCTAAAAATGTTCTTAACAGGTTAAGGCTAAAAGATAGAGATGGGAAACGAGGAAGAATTTATGTAAACTGCCTCCGCACCCCTCCATATAGCATCGCTATTGCGGAACATTTTTTTATTATCTTTTTGACGAAAGTCATGTATACTTTTTATTTTTCACGGAAATGTCTAATCATTAAGAGTTGTTTTATTTCGAAATTTTTTTATAGGTATATACAAGACAATAGAAGGCTAAAAAATGATGATATGTAAAAAAAAAAAAAAAAAAAAAAAAAAAAAAATTTAACCTATTTAAAATGATGAACAGAATATATAAATTAAATTACATAATAATTCAAAATTAATGTAATATGCAAATAAGTATAAATGATCGCATTTGTATAAGTCCAAACTACACCGTACGCGTATTTTAACAAATACGAAGAAGATTGATTGGGATAAGAAAAAAAAAATTCCGAAAGTTATGTTCTTAAAAATGTATATATTGGACATGTAGACATGTAGTTTTTATTTGAAAACTGCTAAAAAGGCAACAAGGTAATTAGTGAGAAATGCCCACATAAATTAATAGCATATGGGTGCACAGTTTAGCTGCAAATGGATCCTTATATGGGTAGTTAAAAACACAGGCACCTGTTCACATTAACCACTCCTTTCTCAGTATTTTCCTTATTAAATATTTTCGAATGAAGAAATCCATTCCTAAATATTCGACAGCTTCCATTTCAAACTTACAGTTTGTTTTATTCATTTCATGAACTTGATTTATAATGGTTGAACTATTTTTTAAATTATTGTCTTTTAATAAATTACGTATAACATTTTTTTCCTTTTTTGTTAATGCTAAAAGAGATTCTTTTGGGAACAATGTCATATCTTCTGAGCACATACCAACCCACTTAATATTTTTGCAAGAATACACGCCCTCTTCATTAGTTTTACATCCCTCTTTATAACTCAAGAAGATGCGAATACCATACGGGTCATAATCTCCAACATAGACACACTGCAGATACAAGATGAAGAAAATATACATATGTATGTAGGAGCAACTGTACATATATGAACCCTTGCGCATAGGAAAAGAGATATTAATATATGTGTATGTATATATATACATATATATATATATATGGGTGTACATGTGTATATATGGGTGTACATGTGTATATATGGGTGCACATGTGTATATATGGGTGCACATGTGTATATATGGGTGTACATGTGTATATATGGGTGTACATGTGTATATATGGGTGTACATGTGTATATATGTATATACACATGTGTATGTACATTTGTATAAGGACAAGAATAAGGTAACATGGGTAACAAAGATAGGTCATATTTGATCACCTCTAAATGAAACAGATCCAAGAGTTCTCTAAGAATTTTCCTAGTGGAGTAGTCTGGAAACCCCTTTCCAGTTATTAATATGCAGGGAAGGATCTGCTTGGTGAAGGGGGTGGGGGGTAATGGTGGTGCTGTATATATGTATGTATACCGGCATATGTATATATATATATATGTATGGGTACTAGCTTGTGTATATGTGTATGTAATCATTTTTGGCACTGAATGTACAGTTCTTTATAGTACATTCCATATCTTATTTTCGCAGAGTTTCTGATAGAGGGAATACTTTTCTACTACAAGTATGTAGTGAGCCAAGCTCTCTACATGATCAACATTTAAAAGATATTCATTGATCATTAAGCCATATTCTGCAAGTTAAAAATGAAAAGACACTTAATCTGATTAAAATATTTTTGCATAGATAACTTTATCGTAAACTATATTATCTACTTTATTATCAGTTGTCATCTTTTTTTTTTTTTTTTTTTTTTTTTGTTGTCCTATACAAATAAATATACAAATTTATTATGCATGGTATTATTGTCCAAAATATGCAATCCGTACCCATGTGACATAGGATTAAACTTTCGTTGTTTTTCCTTAGTACAAGTAACCCAGCTATACATCCTGTACAATCAATAAAAAATATCTCCAATTTCTAAAATTGTACATATAAATAATTTAAAGATATTTTTAAAAGATTGAATATCTGGAAAATAAAATATATGAACAGGAAAGATGTATACATAGCTACATGGTAATAAAAACAATAACACTCATTTCATTTTCTCCCGAGCGTATATATAGTAAAAGGTGTGAGGACAACACAACATAAAATAAAACATGTACATGTGCAGGTGGTATAATAAGCATATAGAAATTATCAGCATTTTTTGGAAAACCTTTTTCTGACGCATAAATGTTTAAGGACGATCTCGGAAATCCCAGAATATGACAAACGTCCTGAAAAATTTTGAAGGATTCATTTAATAAGTGAATTTTGTTTGAACTTACTACTATCATTAGTTGTAAGTATTGCTACGGTCACTACCATTATAATTAGTTCTATCATGCATGCTATCATTTGGTGCTATTGATACTATTGTGTTTGCCATTGAGCTATTTGGTTTTACTTTTATATGCCTGTTGGTTTGACATTGCTCATTGAATAAATTATAAAGTCTGTAATAAATTTCCCTTTGCGTGCAGCTTTTTTCCTTAATTACAAAAAAGCAGAAACAAAACAGGTGAGACAGAAATGTGAGACAGAAATGTGAGACAAAACAGATGAGACTCCTATTTTTCAGAAAAATCATAAGTAGTCTGTATGCATGTATTTTTGCTCAAATGTTTTTTCATTTTGTGAAACCGTAAGGATCATGCCATTTATTAGCTCTACGACTGACAGTGCTGCGAATGAACGAAGAATATACGAAAAAAATGTAAACTGTTCCAGTAATGTAAATTGTGCCAGTAATGTAAACTGTGCCAGCTGTATCAACGACACTTCGAATGTACACACATCGGGGAAGATAAAGAATGAAAAAAAAAAAAAAAAAAAGAAACATACTTCTGGACAACTTCACTAGTTTCTTATCGAAAAGGGCAATGGAATATTTCTTTTCAGAATTGTTTTTAAAAATGTCAACATTAATACATAACAACCATGAAACTATGTGAAGAACAAAGTCCTCAATTGCTGCATAAAAACAAAGTTGATTAAGAACGATTATTTTATAAAAAAGTTATATTTTTTTCAAAATTGAAAAAAAAGAAAAAAGAAAACATATTAACCTTCAAAAATGGTATTTTTATCTATAGAATTATAATTCATCGTTTAGCAGAAAAGACAAAGTCATTTGTTTGTTTGTTTTTTTAAGAAAGGGTAAAGATGCTTAACAAAAACAATTCATGCAAAGGAAACTGTTCTACAAGTGTCTGCCGATGTATATATACATATATATAACTACCCATGTATATATGTATATATACATATATCTACCTATGTATGCATATATATATATATATACATATACACACACAAAAAAGAATTAATATATGTATACATATGTACATATAAGCAAAAAATTATGAAAATAAAAAAATAAAAAAAAAAGCGATACCACCTACCACAATATACTCTAAATGTATGTACAAGTCATGCATAAAATTGAAAAAAAAAAAAAAAAAAATAAATTTCACATAGAGCTTTTTATTACTAATAAAAGTTACAAGAGTACTAATTTTCATATTGTTTACACTAATATATAAATGTATAATACCAATACTAATATACATATAATTATGTTAATAAAGGTTTGTTTGCTTCATTATGCTTAGGAATTCCTCTTGACTAATTTCTCCATCCATGTCTTTGTCAAACTCGTCAATCATGGCTTGTAATTCATCATCGGATAGGTTTTCCCCCTATACATATATTCACACATATATATGTGCGTATGGGTGTGTATGTTTAAATGAAGAGGATAACAAAATTGAAATACATAATTTGTGTGCATTCTTTTACAATATCTTTTTTCTTTTGTTTTTTTTCTTTTCTTTCTTTTTTTTTTTTTATTCTTTTCTCTGCATTTTTCTTTCCTTTGTCATGTCTCACCAGTTCTCTGGATACTCTTCTCAAGTTTTTTAATGAAATTTTCCCTGCAAAAATTATTTATGAAAAGGGAAAAATAAACAACAATAACAGCAGCAGCAGTAGCAGCAGTAGCAGTAGCAGTAGCAGCAGTAGCAGTAGCAGTAGCAGTAGCAGCAGTAGCAGTAGCAGTAGCAGTAGCAGCAGCAGTAGCAGTAGCAACGATAACTACAACTACAACGACAAAAAGGAAATCATATTAGCTGCTTTCACAAAATGATCATATGTTGTACCATAGAACAAAAAAACTTGTCCTTATGCAAAAAAAAAAAAAAAAAAAAAAAAAAGCCCACACACATATACACCCACCACGCCATAAACACACGAAACAACTATGCACCTACTCATTCTTAATAAATAATATTACCCGTATCGTCATCATCAAATAGTTTGAAAGCTTTTATTATTTCTTCTGTTGGATCCCTATCACTAATTTTCTGCGTCACTACGAAAAAAAAAAAAAAAATGAGAAATAAAAAATGAAAAAATAAAAAATGAGAAATAAAATATGAAAAAAGAAAAAATGAGAAATAAAAAATGAAAAAATAAAAAATGAGAAATAAAAAATGAAAAAATAAAAATGGAAAAAGGAAAAAAAAAATACATTGCTTGTACATGTAAAAATGCAAAACTGCCATATACACGAATTTAAATGCCCAGTTTTACATGATATTCAAATAGCGACAAAAACGAAGAGAAATAAATTTATAGTTCTCTAATTTTGTTTAGTTTTAAAGATCGAGTAAATTGTATTTATTATCTGGTTTTTATATATAAACATATATAAGCTCATTTAATCAATATCCTATTATGCATTATTGTTCATTTGTTTGTTTTACTAATGTCCAAAAAATCATTGTAGTCTATGTATCCAGAATTGGTTTTGTCATATTCTCTCATTAACTCTATAACATCTGCTTTTTTTATATCAAATCCAAGAGCTCGTATAGCTACCTAAAGTAAAGTAATGAAAAGACATAACAAGTAAAAATCAAAAAATTATCGTAAAGAAATATTTACATACTGTTACATTTTTCGCTCAAACTATAACAAATGAAGAAGTAAAAACAGTTACCATATAGCAAAATAAAAAAAAAAAAATAAATAAAATAAAATAAAAAAACGGAGGTAAACAAAATGGGTAAAATAAATAAATAATAAATAAATTATTAATATAAAATAAATAAATTATTAATATAAAATAAATAAATACATAAATTATCCCCTTTTCAAACTATTCTCAAGTGTACTTAGCAAGTCAGAAAACACCATTAACAAAAATGCATATAAAAATAAAGCTTCATACCTTCAGTTCATGATAATCGATTTTCCCAGTTTTCTCTGTATCGAATAAATCAAAAGCTTCTTTAATTTCATTTTTCTGTTCATCCGTTATTTCATTTCTACCCCTTCTCCTATTACTACTTATGGGTCTATTGGTAATTGCTCTTGGTGTGAAACTCGTAACTTCGCTTTTTCTATTAATCATTAGCTTGTAATAAAAAATATAAAAACTAAAACAGGGCTAAAAAATGTTTACATGTATGTACATATTATATATACAAATTTACTAACTATATATTGTGATGGGCAAAATAGATATTAATACTATAAATTATCTAAAAATAAAAATGTGTATAATAATGGGTGAAGTGTAATATGGAAAATAGAGAATTAGCTCTTTATCATAAATGCTATTGTAGTTCAAATTGGGAAAAAAAAAAAAAAAAAAAAGGAAATTTACTTTTAAATATCAAAAAGGGAAATAATTAATATTACCCTTTTTTCTGTTAGCTATAAATGTATATATTCTTAAACAATTTATGTAATGCATAAAAGTTTGTATGTTTATATATTGGTATATGGGTGTATATGTGGATATGTGCGTGTATATGTGGGTATGTGCGTGTATATGTGGGTATGTGCGTGTATATGTGGGTATGTGCGTGTATATGTGGGTATATATGCGAATTTACTGCTAATATGCGAATATATATGTATATATAAAGGCAAAAAAAAAGAAAACGCAAGGCCTACTAAAAAATAAAATTGCAATAAAAATCAATTTATCCCATATGCTTCCTTTTTAAAGATATTTTAAATCAAAAAAAAAAAAAAAATTTGTACGTGTTAATACAATGGAAAACATAATCCCTTCAACGCACGAAATAATTTTATATCTACGAGGAGTGTGTATTTTAGGAGAAAAAAATAAAATAAAATGAAGTGGTATAAAATGACGTAAAATAAAATGAAGCAATATAAAATACAGTAAAATATGATAAGTTAAAATAAAATAAAGTGAAATACAATAAAGTAAAATATGATAAGTTAAAGTAAAATAAAGTGAAATAAAATAAAGTAAAATATGATAAGTTAAAGTAAAATAAAGTGAAATAAAATAAAATAAAGTGAAATAAAATAAAGTGAAATAAAATAAAGTGAAATAAAATAAAATAAAGTGAAATAAAATAAAATAAAGAGAAATAAAACTAAGAGAAATAAAATTAAGAGAAATAAAATTAAGAGAAATAAAATAAAGAGAAATAAAAGTATAATAAAAAAAGATATGCATAAGTGTAAGCAGGTACTTTCAAAAAAAGGCACACTTAACAATTAAGCATTAACCAAAGGAAAAACATTTAAAGTTGAATAATTACTCGTCGAGTTAAAACATTCAAAATGTATATGGGATACATAAACAATATGTTTTTAATTGCAATGTAAACGTAAATTATCCTCAGTGCAAATATTAATAGGTGTAAATGTGTACATTATTAATATTTTTGCAAACTTTCACAATGAGAGAAAAAATCTTTTAAATAATTTTCCCTTCAATGGATTTTTTCAAAATTCGACATTATCGGTCCATAGGCTAGTGCATTTATAGGTATGCATATATGTACCTATTTATATATATATATCAACTATTATGCCATGGAAAATGGTAATACATTGCACGTTGGAAAAAAATAAATAAATAAGAGAACATATAATAAATAAAAGAACATATAATAAATAAAAGAACATATAATAAATAAAAGAACATATAATAAATAAACGAACAAATGAAGGTGCAAGCTTTACCATGTTGGGACAGTTTGACGGAAAAAAAATAATTAAATAATGGTGAAAAGAGCGTAATTTATCAACTACAACATTTCTTTTCATACTTACTGATTATCACACCGTAACTGTTCTACGTGTAGAATTACACATTAAAATATTTTTAATCCATTAGCTAACTTTTTTAGAAATTAAAATTCTTTTTTTCAGAGCGTTTTAATTTTATGTAGTCATTATATTACATTCTGCCGTGAAATTTTTGAAAAATGGTGAACGAAGAAATGGGGGGGCAAAAAAAAAAAAAAAAAAAAAAGAATTGGACAAAAATTTCTGAACTGCTCATAAAAATGTGAAAATAATATGAACTTGCAATAAATAAATAAATAAATAAAAATATATAAGGATACACATATGTATATAACACATATATACTTATTTAATGCACATTTAAATTCGCGTACAATCGCATAATGACCACATGTATTGGTGTACTCTTCTTATCGTATTATTCCAATTCGGTGTATCTCTTCAATTTTTTTTTTTTTTTTTTTTTTTTTTTTCTCTTCCTTTTTCTATGGTTTTAAGTCTTTCTTTAAGGGTCCATAATATTTGATTTTTTCTTCACTGGTTTGGAATCTTCCATGGCCTATTTTGGATGAAGTATCAATAAATTTAAGAGCAATTTGAGCTACGGCATCTCTTGACACTTGTGGTACCAATGTTTTTCTCAAAGTAATGGGTCTTTTCTTTGTTCCAGCTACACAACCTTTTAATAAAATAAAATCTTCATTTACAATACCATAATGTGGAAAGCCACCCATAGGAGTAATTTTTTTTTCTGTAATATCAGCATCCGTGGATGCACTATTTTTATCTTTTTTTAAACCAATACGATAAATTTTTTTATTTCTTTCTGTTCTATGAAAATATCCTTTCTGACCATGTCTTGGTACTTGAAATTGAACTCTAGCTGGATGCCAAGCACCTATACAAGCAACTTTTCGTAATCCTCTGTGTGTTTTTCTTGGTAATCTTTTTACTCCATATCTACTAACAACACCTTTTGTACCATGCCCTTTTGTAACACTGATAACATCAATCATCTCGTTGTCATTAAATACAGTGGATACAGGTAAATTCTTTTCTAATAAATCCTTAACGAAATTGATCTTCTCTTTCATTGTACCTCCATTTATCTGAATCTCCATAATATGTGCCTTCTTCATACGTAAAGGAGTTTTTGATGGTTGAGTATGACAAACAGCTCTAAGTATGGTGCAATATTTTTCTAATCTTTTATAAAGTAATTCTTTTGTCGACTGGGGAATATTTAAACTTTTTGTAAATGCTTTCTTATCACTATTATACCAATTTTTATAATACCTCCTTCTAAACTCATCGGATACATGATTAGCCCATACTGTAGTTAATATTCTTAATCCTTTGGGTGTTTCTCTATATCCTATCATTCCAACAACAACCATTGGAGCACATTCAATAATTGTGCATGCTTCAACAATTTCCTTTTTGTGTAGTTTTGATCCTGGTTTATCCACTTCTCTTACGATATGTGTCATACCTGCCTTATACCCCAAAAAGGCAGTGAAATGAGGAGGCTTTTCCTTATCATCCTTTGGAAATGATCTTATCTTACCCCTCATTCGTTTACATCTTTTTCTTGGCAAAAAACCCAACGACCCGTGGCGTGGTCTTTCAAACTTACGGTGCGACATCTTTTATTGTATCGGGCGGGGGGGATAAGTCAAGATATGCGTAAATAAATACGTGTATAGAAATATATATATATATATATATATATATATATATATGTACGTATATGCGTATGGGCGTATGCACTCAAGTACTAGGCGTGCTTACTGAAAAATATCGCTTGTGGCGTTATAAAATATATACCTTATCGTCGAAAAAAGGGAAAAAAATTGAAACAACAATGTAAATGTATACGCAAAAGTATATATAATTGTATATGCAAAAGTATATATAATTGTATATGCAAAAGTATATATAATTGTATATGCAAATGTATATGTAATTGTATATGCAAATGTATATGTAATTGTACATGTACACGTATACATATAAATAAAAATGCAAATACAAATAAAAAATGATATAAAAAAAACTGGAGCTACCTTTCTATTTGCTATACGTAACTACAAAACGAATTTACTCAGCTTGTTGTGCTAAATATATATATAAAGCAATAAAAATAAAATAAAATAAAAATTTCTCTATGTCATAATTTCTTCAAAAAATCTGTTAACGGATCATATTTCGTGCAAAAAGGTAAAAATCGCCATGCAGCAATAATATCACATATATGTATGTAAAATATATATATATATTTATATATATATTTATATATATATATTTATATGTACATATTTATATATACATATTTATATATACATATTTATATATACATATATATATATTTTTTAATTTTATTCAACAAAATGCACAAAATTTAATAAATTGCGCTTAGTGAAGCATAAATGTACGCATTATATATGTAGGTATAAAAGGCTTGTACCGTTTTTGTATATCAGAGCAAAAAAAAAAAAAAAGTAAAACAGTACTCACTTAAATTAGAAATTTATAATTAAGCTGTAACATATAGGATATAAAATATAAGCTGTTCTCTTTTTTTTTCGCCATATATTACTTTTAATACCAACCTTATAGCGCTTATACCATATATACATAGTTAAGTACGCACATAGGGGGGTCGTAATGTCCGTGAAGAGTATTTTCACCTCCACAATACTAAAACTGCAAAATAAAATCCAATTTATTTTGTTTTTTTTATTAATTGATGTTTAGAAACGAAAAATAATTGTAAATGAACACCTGTATATATATATATATATATAAATATTATATATATGTACATATACATATATAAGAATATATGCACATGTTCATATTTATAGATATTTTATGAACAGTTTTTTAAGTGAGGCCAGCTATTTCTCAGTACATTTATCCATAAATAAAAAAGTAAGTACTACGCAGTTTTTCCTCTTAAGGCTCTACAAATAATTACTATCAAGCGGAACACAATAATTTAAAATTAGTAGTTGTTAAAGAGTTATGCGTAAATACACGCTTAAGAATAAGCGCACACGCACTTTTTGTATGCGCTTTTATACATATATTTACCCACGTAGTATACAAAAAAAATATGTACATAAATTATATTGCATAAATTATATATATATATATATGTATATATTTTTATTTTTCTCTTAGAGTTTAGAGTGTAAAGTGCATCATAAATATTCAGCTTGAAACAATTAATAAAAAATAGTGAAATGAACAAATTAAATAATTAAATAAAAATGGTTTTCTTGTTAATATTAAAATATTCCTTTTACTTGACTATCACATTTTTAAAAAATAAAAAAGAAGGAAAAGTTTAGCATAAATAAATAATTTTATTTTCGTTCTAGCCGACGCTAATATTAAGTCAAAAAGGTATCAAATGAAATTATACCTAAATTTTAAAAAATGTTAAACGTATGTATGTATGTATGTACGTATGTATGTATGTATGTATGTACGTATGTATGTATGTATGTATGTACGTATGTATGTATGTATGTATGTATGTATGTATG
The DNA here is from genome assembly GCF_900090045.1 of Plasmodium malariae. Taxonomy (NCBI): domain Eukaryota; phylum Apicomplexa; class Aconoidasida; order Haemosporida; family Plasmodiidae; genus Plasmodium; species Plasmodium malariae. The sequence continues at coordinate 1,396,260 of NC_041784.1, forward strand.
TATGTATGTATGTATGTATGTATGTATGTATGTATGTATGTATGTATGTATGTATGTATGTATGTATGTATGTATGTATGTATGTATGTATGTATGTATGTACGTATGTATGTATGTATGTATGTATGCAAGTATATATTATGTATATACGTATGCACGTATATATTATGTATATACGTATGCATGTACATATTATATATGTGTGTATTTATGTTTGTATGTACATGTTTAATTCAACAGAGTATCACATACTTGTTGTTAATTTATTATGTAAAGTTGTTTTAGAGGTAAATTTAGGGGAGGTTACGTAAAATAAGAGGATTTTTTTTTTGTCGAATTCGGTCTTCTTGTACTTTAACGAGTATACACATGTATGCACGTAAGTATGTAAGCATATATACATATATATATATTGGAATGGGTATGTATTGCAACGTCAAGGGTTCTGTCTCGTTTCTTTTTTCGGAAAAATTGTTCATCTTGTGGCTGAGTTAGCACAAGAAGTTCAAGTTTTTTTCCGATGACTTTTATTGTATAGCGTAAAGATATTATTTAGCCAAATTAAAAAAATAAAAAGAGAAAAAAAAATAAAATAAAAAAAAAAGCATCATTGCAAAGTACTGTATTACTGCAAATACTTGAAAAATAGATTTAAAAAAAAAAAAAAAAAATGTGTTCCACAATTTTGCAACGTTGAAGGCCCATTATCTTATTTTTATGAACTCTGAGGTGTACGCATTCCCATTTTTATTTACATTTTGGGCATATAAATAGAACTAGAATGCTTTTTTTAAAAAAATCGCTTGTCTTCATCTAAATGGTTTAATTAAGCATAATACATAACGAGCTACTTTCCTTTTTCATTAAAATAAGCTACATTTGCCTTCTTTTTGTTAGTTTAAAAAAAAAAAAAAAAAAAAAAAAAAAAAAGTGTAACTACATAAAAGGACATCCTTTTCGAAATGTATTCCTTTTTTCTTCTTCTCTTTTTTTTTAATAAAAGCATGTTGAACTATTATGTACATTTTTCCTGTCCTACTTAGTGGAACTATGAGTAGATAGAAAATATAATACGAATTTTATTTTAATTTATTTATGTTAAATTTTTTTTTTTTTTTGTTTTTATAATTTTGGCATATTCAAATTTTGCATTAACACGAGAAAAATATTCCTTGCATCATTTTTGTTTACGCTGTACATTAAGGCCTACATTGTCAAGCGCGATAATACGTGCATTAATGCGTACGTGCATGTACGTGTACATATACACATATACAGACACACTCACACTCACACTCACACTCACACTCACGAACATACGTGTTCTCTTCCCCCCTCCTCGTGTACGTCCACACCAACTTGCAAAAGAACCGAGAAAAATTGAATATATACCGCACAGATAACAAAATGAAAGAGACCAATAACTCTGAAAAGGAAATTAGGCAAATGCTGCCAGTAATGGTAAAGATTTACATAATTTTATAAATTAAAAAGGTAAAATAAAAAATATGATGGCATCTGTTCTTACTAATCATTTTTATTATACCCCTCTGTACTTTATAGTTAATAGGTTTGGTAACCCTAGTTATGTACACCATATTTGTAACTGTAATGGATGATATATATAAAAGCATAACAAAGCAATGCAAAACAAATGAGAAGATAACAATACAAAAGAGAAAACTCCAAAATTTGCATGCATAGGGGAAGTATAGAAATATGTTCACCCTTACCAGCGATCAATTCTTCATTGCACAAACATATTTTCATATTTTTAATTCAAAAAACCGGTGTATTAGTTTTATTGCTTGGTCTTGCTGCAAATTGATGTCGAGCAGCAGTACGTTGATAAGAATCTATTTAAAGAAGGATGTGCTAAACTAGTAACTTGTACAAAAATACATGAGCATGTACAGGCGTCTGAACGAGGGGAATCCTCATATACGTTTATTTCCCTTTTTGACTTCGATTTTGATGTGTTGACTTTTTATTTTTTTCCATTTTACACTTTATTTTTCCCTTTATTTTTTATTTTATTTTATACTTTATTTTTCCCTTTATTTTTTATTTTATTTTATACTTTATTTTTCCCTTTATTTTTATTTTATTTTATACTTTATTTTTCCCTTTATTTTTTATTTTATTTTATACTTTATTTTTCCCTTTATTTTTTATTTTATTTTATACTTTATTTTTCCCTTTATTTTTTATTTTATTTTTTAATTTTAATTTTTTTTTTTATCCCATTAACAGTTCACTTGTTACTCTTTCTGATGATATGGTCGTTTTATAAAACGTATAAAGTGAACCCAGGTGTAGTGCCCGGTACCTTTCAGTGAAAAAAGAGTAGACTACCGAGGTCTTTTTTTTACTTACAACATACTCAACTATACTGTTTCCGATTTTTATATTCGAATAAACTATGATACTTTTCTTTATTGTTGTCCTCTTGACAGACACCTACGAGTGGAAAGTAGATCCGGATATTAATCGAATAAAAGAGAGAGAGAAGACAGGTTATTTTCGACACGTTCGAACGTAACGACTGTTGTTCATGCGTTTGAATCGATTCTTAGTTATATTTATCGTTCATTGTTTATTGCCCATTGTTCAATGCTTATTGTTCATTTTTCACTGTACATTTTTCATGCTTTATTGCTTTTTGTTTATTTCCTTTTTCTGTGCAATTTTTGGGGCTGTTACTGATGATGTATGTGCACTGTAGGGACTTTTATAATCTCCCGCCGTATTGTATTTCTCCTATTTTTAATTCTACGAATTAAGTTATATGTATGTACATGAATATGTACATATATATATATATATATATATATATGTGTACACGTACGGGCGTATAATTTCTCTTTGACCTTATCCCCCAGGGGAATTGCGCTATTGCCCGCACGAGAAGAAGTACAAACCAGACCGAGCCCATTACTGCAGGTTATTATTGCATTGTTAGTTAGGGATCTTTTCATTTTTAGCAAATTGGGGGGGTTCATTAAAAAAAAAAAAGAAAAATATGCGTAAAATAAGTATAAAATGGGAATAAAATGTGCATACATACGTGTCCATATACTTATGTATATATTACACTTTTCCAGGGCAATTAAAAAGAACGTGCTGAAGATGGACCACTACTGCCCATGGGTAAAGGAGTATATATTTTCTATTTCCTTTTTTATTCCTTTTTGGCAAAATTGCGCTTTCGCATCCATCTAATATGAGCGTTTCATAAGCTACAAAAAAAAAAAAAATAAATAAAAACAAAAATAAATAAATACATATATACTTGAGAAAAAGAAAATACCTCTTCACTTATAATGTTCTTGGTCTTTTTTTTTTTTTTTCGAATAACAAAAATTATACATTTTGTATTATTCCAAGTTACAGTGCCTCCATATAGTGTGTGTCTGTTTATGCACTTGTTACTTCTTCTTTTAAAAAAAAAAATAAAATAAAATATATAAAATAAACACATGAATGTACACATTACCATATACATAAACGTGCACGTGCTCTTACTACAACATCCCCAAACACTTGCAGGTTGCAAACTGCGTTGGATTTTACAATTACAAATTTTTTTTGTTGAGTCTTTTTTACGCGAATTTCTGCTGTTTTTATGTCGAGATAAATTGCTACTCCTCCTTCCCCAACTTTTATTCTAACCCTAATGTTCTCTTCAACGACGTTTTCTATTTGTTCCTGGAGATGGTCCTAGCTGTCGTCATTTTGCTGTAACCAATTGCATTCCTTTACTTTAATTCATAGTTCTATACATCCAAATGATAGGCATAATATGCTCACGTGTATCATACATTAATACAATTTTATACATGTACATATGGTGCATAACACGTACACACACTTATCTATATATATGTATATATATGCATATAAATATTTAAACGTCGACTCCTGATGGTAAAGAACTATTTTTCCATTGCTGCTTTTTCTGTTCAGAATAATTTTCCCCTTTTTCCTTTTCCACTTGTACCTGACGGCAAAAAATTATACAACCCTGGAATTCTGCGTTGTTAGCATTTTTTTATTTTTCGTTTATGTTGTTATATATAGTCAGTCAACTCACTTTCTATGTAAAATGAATAAATAAAATTTTCCTTTTTTTTTTTTATTCATCCATCCATTCATCTATTCATCCATTCATCTATTCATCCATTCATCTGTTCATCCATTCATCCATTCATCCATTCATCTGTTCATCCATTCATCTGTTCATCCATTCATCCATTCATCCATTCATCTGTTCATCCATTCATCTGTTCATCCATTCATCTGTTCATCCATTCATCTGTTCATCCATTCATCCATTCATCCATTCATCCATTCATCTATTCATCCATTCATCCATTCATCCATTCATCCATTCATCTGTTCATCCATTCATCTGTTCATCCATTCATCTGTTCATCCATTCATCTGTTCATCCATTCATCTGTTCATCCATTCATCTGTTCATCTGTTCATCCATTCATCTGTTCATCCATTCATCTGTTCATCCATTCATCTGTTCATCCATTCATCTATTCATCTGTTCATCCATTCATCTGTTCATCCATTCATCTGTTCATCCATTCATTTATTTATTGTTTCAGATTGGACAAAGGGATAAGCGAAATATGTACGACTTGGGGGTGGAGGAAAACTTCAAGCAAGTTCTGGTGAGATATGTCGATGAGCGTTGAGCAATATACATATATATACATATATATATATATATATATATAAACATACAGTTATATGCTCTATGCACTGCGCGCATCCATACATATGTATACCTCTGCATACACATTTATGACTACCATTTTCTTACATCTCCCCTCTTCTCTGTGCCTTTTCCAGGGTGATAACATTCTGCTATGGTTTCTGCCAGTTGGTCGACCTAAGGGAGACGGGTTGTTCTTCGCTACATTCGAAGCTGTAGGTAATAATTTTTTTTGAAGAAGGAGGGAACACTTCACATGATCGAATATATACATATATAAACATATGCACATAGCACAAATATAGCAATTCAGTGCATGTATGCCAAACAGGGGCTTAAATGTAGATCCCTTGCATACGTTTGTGTTGTTTAGCATTCTTCATTGTACATACGTACATCCGCACATACATACATCCGCACATACATACATCCGCACATACATACATCCGCACATACATACATACATATATTAACAGCTGATATTTATATGAACCCTTTAATTTCCCCAATGAGTAGGAGATAAATAAGTACACTAAAGTGAGTTGAGTTGTCAGATTAGCAGGATATACATTATGTCATAGTTTACCTTTTTTTTTTTTTTTATTGTTCATTGTCTCTACTTAATTTTTTATTTTTATAATGTCTTTCCCCCTTCTTCCTCGTATCGTATGTATACTCCGTTTTTTGCTGCACTTTTTGCTGGGCTTATTCTTCCTTTTCTTTTTTTCTTCTTTTCTTTTTTTCTTCTTTTCTTTTTTTCTACTTTTCTTTTTTTCTTCTTTTCTTTTTTTCTACTTTTCTTTTTTTCTTCTTTTCTTTTTTTCTACTTTTCCTTTTTTCTTCTTTTCTTTTTTTTTTTTCTCTTTTTTTTTTTTTTTTTTTTTTATATGAGAGGAGTTGCTAATTGGCAAAAGGCTATGGATTATTGTCAATTCCCAAGCGGCTTCATTTTTTTTTTTTTTTTTTTTTTTTTTTTTTACCCCCCTCTAATTTATCTGTCACTGAGCTTTTTTAATTTTGCAAAAATCTGTAAAAACAAAATATAGAGAAATTTTTTATTTTTTAGTGGTTATAATAAAAAAAAAAATTTTAAAAAAGGAGTAAAACTTTGTCAATTGAGCAATGGTAGTAATACGGGAATTTGGCAGCTTGAAATTTTGACCGATTGGACTTTAAACTGTTCGACCGATAAACTAGTGAACTGCTAAACTGATGAACTGATGAACTGATAAACTGATAAACTGCTAATCTGCTAATCTGCTAATCTGCTAATCTGCTAATCTGCTAATCTGCTAATCCGCTAATCCGAGTTCCATATAACGTACTGTACTTCCAATCATGGAGGGCCTCCAGTTCTTCTTACAAATAATGACGTATTAATCTTGAGTATAAACAAACATATAACTTATGATAGTACACCACAATGAATTATGTAAAACTGTCCTTGCATTCTTACCCTGTCAAGTAATAGTGAAATTTTTTTTTTTTTTTTTTTTTTTTGTTACCTTTTTTGTTACAATATATTTGTACGGGCTTAATATACTCGTTTGTTTTAAGATGAAACGATATACACAAAGCGGCCGCTTATGTGGGTTTACCTGCGTGTGCTTATGTACATATATATAATGCGTATTGTGCATGCATGAATGCATGTATATGTGTATGCAGGTGTGGATAAATATATACAAGTATGCATTATTTTTATTATAATTTTTTTTTTTTTTCCCCGTCTACGTGATTCCCCTAAAGGTGCTATGGAAAAACATACAAAGTATCAAACACTTTAAAACTTAAAGGAATAGGTTTGAAGAGTTTGGACGAAGAAGAAATACGAAATATCTTTAAGAAACTTGACATAAGATGTATGGCTTACTTAGTTGACAAGGAAGACATCATATACTTGGAATTTTACAAAAAGAAGGAATGCTCGCAGATATTTAGCTTTTTCAATAAAGTAATGAAAAGAAAGGAAAAGGAAAGAAAAAGAAAAGGAAAAAAGACAAAGGAGAGGGCAAAAAGAAAAGAACGAAAGCAAATGAGTAGTTCTTAATTTTCCCTCATCTCCCCCTAACATAGCAGATATGTATATATGTCCGTCCATGCCATTATATATATATATATATATATATATATATATATATATATATATATATATATATATGTATATGTATATATACATGTTGTACATTTAACATGTGTGTTATGTGTAGATTGAAGGTATACACACACAGACACACATAATATTAAACTCTCTTTTTTTACTGTTACACAGGATTTGCGCTACAGTAAACAACCGCTTTATTTTATTATATATATATATATATATATATATATATATATATATATTTTTTTTTTTTAGTCCATGCAGAATGCTGTATTGATGAACAACATAACTGTTAAAGCAGAATATGTAAACATAAGATATAATGTTAAAGAAGATGCTCCTAGTGTGTATGTAAAGGATTACACTGTGTTAACCAGATGCAGCAGCGATGGTATTTCCATTTATAACGATGCAATTGATCAGAAGCATTCTGATGAAATTATTCGAAATTATGAAAACGAAAGTTGGCTTAAGTACACAAATAATAATGGTAATGCTTCCTTCATGTTAGTGCAGATAACCAGATGGAACAGCATCACACGAGCGTGCACTGTTAGGTTAACCACATGCACTCCAGTTTTTACAAAATACAAAACTACCACAAAACGTATTCTAAATTGTCCCTCATTTTGTTTTCTTTTTTTTTTTCTTTCCTTTTTTTTCATTTTTTTTTTTTTTTTTTTTTTTTTTTTTATTTCCTCTAACTCCTTCTGTAGAGATCAACGTGGGACATTACTTTTGTCGGAGTACACCGAACAAAATTTATAAGTCTTACTGCATTAAGGAATTTACAGCATTTTTTTCTCCTGAGTTTTTAAAGCATATTATAAGTTTATTAAATAATAAACAACCTAATCAGGTTTCCATTTTGAAATGTCATACCAAAAAGTCTATCGAGTACGTCATCGAGTCGAGTTACATATTTGAGGTAATCTCTTAGAGGAGGGAAAAAAAAAAAAAAAAATATATTCCTATACATATAAATATACATATACATATACATTTATTTATATTTATATTTATATATACAGAGGGGTAAGCGAGCAAATGAGTACACCGTCGAATAAACAAGCTAATATGTAGACTAAATAAATATACCTTTACTACAAAATGTATAGAACACACATATGCTCTATTTTATTCTTTTCTTACAGGATGAAATAGCCTTCTTAGTCCTACACAACGAATTGCCAATGTCCTTCCTTGATATCATGAATGGTATGAACAATTCTGGTCCTAAGAACTCGTGGCGCATACAGTATGTCCACGGTTATACACACATGTATGTGAGGGGGACTGTGCATATGATTATAAGTATATGTATGCATATGTGTGTATGTGTGCATATATGCATATGTGTGTATGTGTGCATATATGCATATGTGTGTATGTATGCTTATTTGTGTATGTATGCATATGTGTGTATGTATGCTTATTTGTGTATGTATGCATATGTATGTGTGCGCATATATGCGTATGCTCGTAGACATCCCCCCCAATTCAACTGCATCCCACCCGCAGAAAGAAAAATAAACTTGTTAATGCCAAAAAATGCCTTGCTCAGAATTAAAGGCAAATTGAGATATGAATTTCTATTCGGAGTTCCAAAGAAAAAAACAATAAATCTGGAAGACACAGTAATGCGTAAATTTGCTCAATTGTTTGCTGCAGTGTGTATGCGATGGAAAAAGGGAAAGCAGTCAGCATTCACTTATATGTGTATGGGCGTATATATGTGCATGTGTATATATATGTACATGCGCATATATACATATATGTGTACGGGTATGTATATATGTGTATTCGTGTGTATATGATTATACGCACTCGTTGCAGGTTGTAGACCGAAAGGACAGCTTCTTACTCATTTTTCGATATATCAACGAAAACAACTTAAAAAATATGTTAATTCAAAATAGCTACAAAAAGGAGATTATTAAAGACGAGAAGCAGGAAAAAACGTGTATCCCAATAAATGTAAACGATTACACCTCTGATAGTTTGGAAAAGACGTACGTCCTTGATGTTTACAATCAAATAGCTCAACATTTCTGTTATACCAGGTACTTAGAAGGGGAGAAAGGAAAAGACTACATATGTTTCTTAGTACACACATGCACACATACACAGGAACATATACGTGTGTGTATACATTCTTATGTACATGCAAACGTGTCTTCTCCTCTTTGTTTATATAAACCCATTTTGACAGATACAAATCGTGGAATAATGTGGAGAATATTATTAATGAAGAAAAGGAAGGTAATGTTATCTTAGATGTTGGTTGTGGAAACGGAAAGAATGTAAAAGGATCATGTAAATATTTTTTTATAGGTTTAGATTTTAGCTATTATTTATTAAAATTAGCTCAGAGAAAATGTAACACGGATTTATTTTTGGCTAACTGTGTTAATATACCCTTAAAATCAAGTAAAATTATTAGAATGCCTTTTGATTGTTTGGCATTTGACGTTGGAGCAGCTATATTTTTTTGAGATTCTCTCTCTGTTGTTCTTTCCCGTGTTATGTTATTACTTCATTGGATTATTATTACATTATGTTATTATTATAATTTTTTTTTTTTTTTTACCATTCAGGCGTAGCCGATCTATGCATCTCTGTGGCGGTTATCCATCATATTGGCACGCACGAAAAGAGGTAATTGAAGAATTAGGGAAGAAAACTAGAAGCATATAATACACTGTTCATTTTGTTTATTTTGCCCATTTTGTTTATTTTGCCCATTTTGTTTATTTTTTTTGCGTAGAAAACGAGCTGTGTCCGAGATGGTACGATGCACCAAAATTGGCGGAAGGGTTTTAATATACGTTTGGTAAATAAGGAAAAACAAAAAAACATAAATTAAATACAGTTAAATAAATAAAAAAATTGAATAAATAAATGAATAGTTTGCGTAAATATGGAAAACTGCACCTCCATCAATCACGCGAGCAAACGCGGTTTATGATTGTAAATTTAATCCTGCATCCGATGGTTAAATTGTTCCCCTTTTTTACCTTACCATGTTATCATTTGATATGTTTATTTTTTGTATTTCTGGTTGTACTACTTAGCAGTTTGCTTGGCAATTTGCTCATCTTTTTTTTTTTGTTTTTTTGTTTTTTTGTTTTTTTTGTTTTTTTTTGGGTAGGGCTTACGAGCAGCAAGAAAATGTGGTTGGAAACAGGAAATTCGATTCCCAAGATAGTAAGTTAAAAGATGTAGCTATAAGAAGTCTTTCATTTTGTTATATTTATTTTGCATTATCGTATTTATTTTGTTGTTGTTTTAAGCCTTACCTTTTGCATACTAATTTTGTGCCCCTCTCTTTTCCACTTTATTATGTTAAACATACTGCGCTTGTTTACACTGTTTTAAATGTATGCTCGTTTGCATAAATGTCCGATTGGAAACATTGGCACACCATACATCTCCTACGTACACACATACATGAATACATAAGTACAAGCATACATAAATACGTGCATATATATACATATATATTTTCTTTTCCTTTACTTTAGTCTTTGTGCCATGGTATTTGCAACCCAATCACAAAATAGAAGCGAATGAAGAACAAATCCAACAATGTCAGCCCGTAAAAAAAGGTACAAACAAGTGCAAACACGTGTAATAACATTCATATAGAAATATTACTTACGTAGAAAAGTAGTATGTGCGTACAGAATTATTACATTTGTGCATCTTATAGTTACTGTATTTGTTAAACTGCTCAAAGTTTTTAGATGTGAATACATTTTTTATTTTTGCGGGATGATACCAAATGTGAAAAATAAAATGAAAGAGAAAAAACAAAAAAAACAAAAAAAGAAACAAAGAGAAAGAGAGAGAGAGAGAAGAATATATAATTGTTCTTTCACTTGTAAAAAAAAAAAAATAAAAAATAAATAAATCTGCATGTTTTGAATGTACGTTATTATTATTATAAAATGCGTCAAGTACCATGAAATATTTTTTTTTTTTTCTGCATTACTTTTTTTTTATTTTCTCTTTGTATCTCTTTTTTTAAAATTTTCTCCTTTCCTTTTTTTAAATTTCTTTTGTATTCCCTTTTCTTCCCTCCTTTGTAGACCTTTTAAAATTGCAGAGATACTACCACGTTTTTAAAAAAGAGGAGTTGTATGAATTATGTCAAAGTATAAGAGGAGTGTTTATTGAAGATTTCTTTTTTGATTGTAACAACTGGGCAGTTCTACTACGAAAAGTTTGTTAACCAGGTCTCGTCCCTGTGTTCGTCTTTCTGCTCATCCTTGTGCTTTTTATTTTATACCCTTCTGATTTGTTTTCCCCTATTTTGAATTTTCTCATTCCAACTCAAATTTTGAATCTTCAGCTTTTCTGACTCCCCCCTGTGGCATGTGCTTCGCGTGTTTGTGCATACGTTCACATTTATACTTTGCATTTTCATTTTATTTTTTTTTTTTCTCTCATTTTTTTATATAGCCATGTGCATTTGTCGATATTTGTTGAGCCCTATTTAAAAATGTATTCCCTCATTTAGATGTTCATATTTTTGTAATTAAGCAATTTCATAATTTTGTAATTTCATAATTTTGTAATTTCATAATTTTGTAATTTCATAATTTTGTAATTTCATAATTTTGTAATTTCATAATTTTGTAATTTCATAATTTTGTAATTTCATAATTTTGTAATTTCATAATTTTGTAATTTCATAATTTTGTAATTTCATAATTTCTTAATCTCATAATTTCTGAATCTCATAATTTCTTAATCTCATAATTTTTTAATTTCATAATTTGTAAGGTAATTTAAAATGGATGCAAGAGGGGACAAGAAGGGAAAAAGATGTTCAGCTGAATATAAAATACGCCTTTAACGGCAATTTTGAATTTTTATTTATTTTATTTTTTTTTTTTGTGTTTAACACATTTTGAGCGTTTGCAATGTTTGTGGAAAAGTAAAATTTTTCTCTTTTTATTCGTTCTTCATTCGTTATTTGCCATTTGTCATTCAGTATTAGCCTATAGCCATTCGCCATTCTTTCGTTTTCTCCAATCGAATAAGCCCATCGTCCCACTACATACGTTTGTGTGTATAAAAACAGTTTTGTTCGTTTTTACGCCTTTTTTTTTTTTTTTTTTTAAGAAAAAAAATATTTGTTTAACCGCATTTCTCTTTCCTTGCATGACCATGTAATTCGAATGTACTTCGTTCCTTTGATCATACAGAATAAAATGTTACAACATTTGTTTCCTGCATAGTTTTCCAGCAGTTGCGCGCGTATATGTCAGTATATATACGTGCATGTATTTTCAAGCGTGCATAACATAACACTTATATACATGCATGTAAGTTATGCATCATGAGCGTTTGAGTACATAGGTAGGAGTATATTTGATGTGAATATCTCCTCGGATGGAAACTGATTAGACTTCCTTCGTTTTAGTGAAAAGGAGCTATACTGTATATATATATATATATATATATATATATATATGTGTTTCTCCCTAGAGAGCTACAAGAGATTAGGTATCCACTGTTACACGCTGCTGAACGTTCTTTACAAAGTTAATTGTACCCCCCTCTCCCCTGCTCTTGTCTTCATCGAACGAAATGCACGAAACGAACGAAAGCGAAACGAATGGGTTGTCTAAGGACGAGGTGTACGATGTTGTTATCGTAGGAGGAGGACTCTTCAGCTGTTGTTTGTACTATTTTTTAAAAGTTAAAAATGGAAAGCTTAAAATTTTGATAATTGAAAAAGAAGAGAAATTAGGGGGGTACATAAAGACACATAAATATAGTAAAGATAATACGGAATTTTTGTATGAGTTAGGACCAAATTTATTTAAATTAAGTGAAGAGAGTTATAATTTACTTAAGCAGTTGAAATTACTTAGTGATATTAGAATATTAGACAAAAAACTTATTCGTTATATTTATTATAATAATAATTTATATCCGTTACATTTTAATATCATTGGATATTTTATTTTTCCCTTAATCAAATTTTCGAATAAAATAAAATTTATTTTTAAATTACTTTTTAGAAAGTATAAGAATGTGAATCTATATGACTATGATATATCTGTAGAAAATTATATGAAAGAAAACTTTGACTTACAGCATTATAATTTTTTACTTTTACCTTTGATTTATGGATCATGTGCTGGTAAGGGTAACATTTCTGCTATGTCGTTTTTCTTAAGAAATTTGAAGCTTCTTAAGAACAGTAGTAGCACGTTGCGCATTTGGCGTAACAGGGGAACTAGTGAGAGTTGTAGTTCTCCTCGTGGTGATAATAGTAGTAGTTGTTGTACTACTACACAAGGAAAGAAAGAGGGTGATATGTTTTCCCCCATATACAGTTTACTTAACATGATTAATAGCAAAACGACACTAATTCATTACGTAAAAAATAATATATTAAAGGGATATAAATACTCGAATTATAATAAATACTTACTGATAAACAAGACGAACAACTACAAAGATGTTCCTTCATCCTATATTGAGCGATATTTTAAAACTATTAAAAAAATTTACGTTTTCGTAAAATACCTGTCGTGTAAATATTTTCCTCTGTTTGGTAACCAAACTGGGAAAAAGGAGGGGTGGAAGGAGGGGAAGGAATCGAAAGGGGAAAACGAAGTGGAAAGGGTGAAAGACGCGGAAGGGGCGAACGAAGCCAAGAAAAGGGTTGTTGGAAAACTTATATCCCTAAAGAGTGGACTCTACGAATTGATTAATGCATTAAGTAGTTATATAAATAAAAAATACGTGTTTACAAATCAAGAAGTTGATCTAATTAACAGGATGAATGAGAAATTATGGATGTGTAGTGTAAGAAAGCAAAGCGAAACTCAAGTGATATATGCAAAGAATGTTATTTTGACAGTTAATTCTAAAATATGCTCCCATATATTGAGAACTATTTTACCATGTAATATTCGGAAAAATTTGTTCAACATTTCGTACTCAAATATTATTTGTGTAACTTTATATTTTAATAAGAAAGATTTAAATATACCGAAAAACTTTTTTGGCTTTTTATCCTCTGATAAAAAAACTCACGTGTTAGGTTGCTTTTATATCAATAACATGTTCAAAGAAAGGTGTAGTGATGATAATATAGCATTATTAACATTATATATTGGTGGTCAGAACAATGCTAAAGATATTTACTTGGAAAAAGAGGAATTAACACAAATAATTTTAAAAGATTTAAGACAAATATTTAAAATATATAACAATGCACATCCAACTATTTTAAAAGTAAAAAAGTGGTATGATGCAATACCTTTTTATTCGAATAATTATGAAAAAGATCTGAAAAGTTTTTTGGATGAATTGTATAAACCGCAATATAAGAACTTGTTTGTCGATTCGGGATGGGTAACAGGAACGTCCATATCAGATAGAATTGCATCAGCAAAGGACTTGTCAGACTTTATGATACTGAAAAATCTTAGCAAGCCTTGATTAAAACAACTATGATGATAGTAATTATGATAATTATCATAATAATTACAATAACATTTCAGTGAATACATTATAATCCCAGGGCAACAAATTATTTTTTTTTTTTCATGTTATATCGCGCAGTAAGAATTATATATTATTTTTTTTTTTCCAGCCAAAATGGGGACAAGCTGATATAATTTAAAAAAAAAAAAAAAAAACATGTACATATGTACATATATATACATATATGTATACGTATGTGTGGGTGTAACAGTATGGCTAGCTAACCCGCAAGTCAATGTGCGTGTATAGATGCCACCTCCCGTATGGGTGTGTACATAAAGTGCGTCATTGCATTTACGTAGTTGTGCAAAAATTAAAACATCTTTTAATTTAAATATAACAAAAAAAAAAAAAAATAAAATAGAGAAAAATTTATATGACAAACGCGTTTATACTTAATTTACTTATTCATAAGTAATAACAGTGCTTATATTTAAAAAAGAAAAAAAAAAAAAAAAAAAGCGACAAAATAAAGAGGAAAGTCAAATTAGAGGTAATAATTACAACGTGTGCGCATGTTTGTATGTACATATTACGTTTGTATGCATGTACATAGTACGTTTGTATGCATGTACATAGTACGTCTGCATGTATGTACATAGTACGTTTGCATGTATGTACATGCGAACATTTTTGAATTCATATCCACATTTATTTCATTGAAAATGCAAAAAAGTAAAAAGATGTACGTGCATGCGAATGTATGCTATAATAAATTTCACGCTTGGGCGAATGCATCCAATTTTATATTTACATTATGTACATAAACAGCCAAAAGAACTATTGTCTGCGTGATTTTTTTTTTTTTTTTTTTTTTTTTTCCTTTTCCTCCTTATATGTTCATAAAAATGCCCTGTGATGCAATAGGCGATTTGCAATTCGGACAGGTTGCACTTCTGATTAGCCATAAATCGATACAAGATTTATGAAAAGTGTGATTACATAGCAATAATGTTCTGACACATTCATCAATTTGAAAATCATTTAAACAGATGGAGCATTTCAATTCGTCTGCTATATTTTTTATATAATAATATGGTAAATTTTCAATTTGCTTTAATCTTAATCCTTTTCTGTATATAAATATGCCATAATCTCTTATTAAATCTATATTGGAACTCCACCTGGAAAATATATCATTTGATTGCATATTATTAATTATTGCCTGTTCATAGATTCTTGACTGATATTCTAAATACAACGATAATATAATAAAAAATATATATAACAAAATCCATATATAACAAAGTACTATCCATAACACAATAAACCAAGGATGATTATTTTTTGGCAAACAGTTGGGTGTGTATTTTATTATTTGGTATATCCATATAGTACCTACAATATTCCAAATAAAAAAAAAGGGGAACAGCACACAAAGAACTAAAAAATTTATAAAATATGGAGGGCTATTTCTTCTATAAATAATAAAATCTTCACTATCATTACTCAAATATTGAGCTAAAAAATGAGATAACCTGTACAGTACTATAGATATAAAGGACACAACTAGCCATAGTTGTATAGGCTTATAACATTTGGAAAAATTTTTCCATTGTACAAATATGTCACATATAGAGTAGCACACGGAAAGTATTAAAATGAAGTCATTGAAGCTCATTCGTATTCTTACACTTTCCCTACCATCCTCCATCTTTTGCCCTCCCCTACTTCTCACATACGCCCACTACTTAATGACCTATGTTCAAGCTTCTTCGCTTCCGTCAGTTCTTCTTCTTTTCGTTTGTTAATTATCTTGCTGACTTTCTTTTTTGATTTTTTTTTTTTTTTTTTCTAAATTTTCACCTGAAATGAGCAATGTTTGTTGCAATCGCATAGTTACTTTTTCATAATAAAAAAAAAAAAAAAAAAAAAATGAATAATCGCTAATCGCTCATTGCTAATTGTCAAATGCAAATGGTGTGATTACCATATATGTACATGTGCTAGTATATGCATAAGCAATATATATATATATATATATATATGCATATCTAATATATACGCACACGTAATATATAAGCATACGTTGTATATATATGAATATGTATAGTTAGATGTAGATACTTACACTCATGTGACAACGTTAATTTTATTTTAAGCAACTTTTTATAACTTAAAAAATGGCACAATTTTATCATACGAATCATTTTATTATTTTTAATTTTTTTATTTCTTCTTTTTTTTTTTTTTTATTTTAAGGATATGACCCCAACATAATTATACCTTAACAGTTCATAATTAGGATAAAAATAATCTTTGAAGGTTTAAGTACGTGAAGGCTCATTTACGGTCTAATTTAACCTACATATGTATTACTCCAACTCTGCAAAATTCGTGTATATATGTATAACGATATAATAAATTAATTATTATTACACCATTACCATCGGTAAACGTACATTTAGCTGTTCTTAATAACTGCAAAATGCATCTTACTATTTTTTCATGTCTTTCGTTCTTTCCCTTTTCCAGCGTTCTTTATGTTTTTCTTCCCTCTCACTTTTAATTGCTATGCATTCTTAGCTTAACTTGATCTCCCTTTTCGTTGCTTTCCTTTCCTTTTCATTTCATTTCTTCTATTGCCATGCCTTTCTTTTTTTTTTTTTTTTTTTGTTCCTTCTTTTCCTTGCCTCCTCAATATGTCATTTTTTATTGAAAATCGAAAAATGCAAATATTTAAATTGCGTTATTGTATGTATATTTTAGACTCATTCAAAAAAAAAAAAAAAAATTTTTTTTTTTTTTATTTATAGCGTATTTTGCGTACATAACAAAGCAATATAATAATGGGTAGCTTGAAAAAAAACGAAAAAGTATTATCTTCAAAATTGGGATGTACTACAAATGTGTACTTATATTATATGTGTGTGCATATAGTTCGGCCCCATATTATACTTTATCATAAGTATGAAAAGATACCCTTTTGAAGGTAGCAATTAAGGAAGATCGCAAAATAAATTTGTGTTTGGAAAATTTATTAAAAATAAAAAGTATTAAGTAAAAATGAGACTAAAAAAGTTCGATTTATTTTACTTTATACAAAAAAATGTCATGTGGGTTTGACCCTAATACATATTAAATAATGTTGATAAAAATTTATGAAAATAAGCAAATGGGAAAATTAAAAAAAATAAAATATGCCAAAGGAAAAGGTGATATATATAAGTATTTACATGTACATGTACATGTCGTATATTTTTGTCAAAATAGAATTTCATTTTTACAAATGAAGTAAATTACGAGTAATATTTTAACAAAGTCACGTAATCGTTTATATTGCAATATTGACGTATACGTTTGAACGAAATTTTATTTCGTAGGCTGCCACTCTTGTGTCAATTTTATCAAACAGACGTAAACACATGAACATATACATATAAGCATATGCATATACATATATATGTACACACATTCATACACACACACGTATGCCATATACACGTGGAAACTTGTCCTTTTTAATGTGCTTCCCGATCCTGCTTCATACAATCTGTATCTCCATTTCGAAAAAATTTACTGCACGTTATTTAATGCAAACACGGTAAGACTTATGTCAGTTTATTTTCCTTTCGATCTATCAGCAGGAGGGAAATATTCATATACAAACATACAAGAAGCATACATACAAACATACAGACATACAAACGTACACACATACAGACATACACACATACAGACATACACACATACAGACATACACACATACAGACATACACACATACAGACATACACACATACAGACATACACACATACAGACATACACACATACAGACATACACACATACAGACATACACACATACAGACATACATATATATATATATATTTTTTTTTTTTCATCTTCTCAACTGCCTGTAAATGTATAAGTACCACATTTCAGTCAACCGGGCTCTTGGATTCCCCCATTCTCATTAGTGTCTCTTAAACTTTTTCCTCCTTTTGTTTTTTGTGTTTTTTTTAATTCCCTTTTTTTTCTTTTTGGTCTGTACCCCAATTCTGTCTTTACGTTTGTACAAATCTTTGCTGTCTTTTGTGTCTTTCATAAATTTTGTAAATTTCGTATTTTTCATATTTTTCATATTTTTCGTATTTTTCATATTTTTCATATTTTTCATATTTTTCATATTTTTCGTATTTTTCATATTTTTCATATTTTTCATATTTTTCGTAGTTTTTACGTTTCTTTTATCATTAATGTTTTTCCTGCCATTTTTTCCGTCCACTAACTTATCATCAGTAGCCTTTGCGTACTTCAAGAAAAAGTTCTGAACATTCAGGCTGTCCAAATTGTCGTCTTTTTTTAGTTGATCTATTTTTTGTAAATTTTTTTTTTTCTCTAAAGCTTCCTGTTGGTCACGTACTTTAAGTGAGCCAGATTTTTTTTTAAATTTTTTGTTCAGTCTTTTTAATTTATTTTTTTCTCGTATTTCTGTTATTTCATGTTCTTTTATTATTTTTTGTCTTACCTTTTCCATATGCACATCACTTTTTACCATATCAGCTAAGAAATCGTATGGTCTATTGAATACAATATTTAAACTTTGTAGTTTTTTTAAAGCCTCTAACATATTTGTATGAGCAAATTTTAACAATTCATTTTCTCTCTGTTGACATTTTCCAAATAAGTTTACATTTTTCAAATAATAATATTCTGGGCTTGTGATGTCTAATTTTTCCAGCCACTCGCTGTTGTTACTATCGTTTATTTGAAGTTTTATTTCATTTAATTTTTTTTCCATACGAGCTTTATTTTCGCTGATCAAGTTTCGCTCATCTGTGAAATTTTCATTTGTGTGCTTACCAGTGTGCTTATCGGCATGCTTATCGGCATGCTTATCGGCATGCTCATCGGTATGCTTATCGGTATGCTCATCGGCATGCTCATCGGTATGCTCATCGGCATGCTCACCCGAATGCTCACCCGAATGCTCACCCGAATGCTCACCCGAATGCTCACCCGAATGCTCACCCGAATGCTCGTCCTTTTTGTTATATGTATCCCCTTCGTCTGCAAATACATCTCTTCCATTTTTTTCATTGCCCCTTTTTAGGCCACTTTCCCCATTTGAAGTTTTTCCCCTTTCCCTGTTTTTCATTTTTATTTTAAAATTTTTTTTTTTTTTTTTTTCTTCCCCTCCCAGTACTTTCGACGAATTTATGCCACTGCTCAACGAACTAGATGTTTTTATTTTTTTGATAAGCTTACTGATATAATTTGTATCGACCGAAATGGTCTTTCTCACTTTTACCTTTTTTGCTTGGTTGTTCGCCTTTAACGTTTCCCTTTCCTTTTCGCTTCCTTTTTCGTTCCTCATCCCATTAGTAATTTTTCTTTTCATTTCGTTAATACCCCCCCCCTTTGTAATTTTGTTTTTTCCCTCCCTACTTCCTATAACTCCTTCTAAATCCTTCATAGCTGTTGATGTTGTTGCTGTTGCTGTTGCTGTTGCTGTTGATGTTATTGTTGCTTTTGTTGCTGTTGATGCTGTTGATGTTATTGTTGCTTTTGTTGCTGTTGATGCTGTTGATGTTACTACTTTTTTTTTTTTTTTTTTTTTCTCCATCGCGCAGTCAGTACTCTGGTGAGTGCCGTTTATAATACTTACCGACATAATGAAAAAAAAAAAAAAAAAAAAAACTAGAAAATAAAACAAAATAATATAAAAAAAAAAAAAATGTAATGCCTTAGAAATAGGATTAGGAAAGGTATAAAACGTAAAGGAGCGCTTATAAGAGTGCTAACGTAACATGCATGTTTATACGAGATGAACGTATGAACGTGTAAATTATTTTACGCTTAGTTATGTTTTTATATGCATGATATTAAGCGCTTGTAAAATGTAGAAGGGAAAAAAAAATAAAAAATAAAAAACAAAAAGCAATAAAACGATAAAACGATAAAACGATAAAACGGCAAAACGGCAAAACGGCAAAACGGCAAAACGGGTAGAGTAAACTGTAACGTATGCATTGGTCTGTTCCCTTCAGTTCACTACTTTTTGTTCTCATCTTTTATTTTTATGCATGATACTGGCAAAACAAACCTCAGTTGAATTTTTTTTTTTTTCCTTTTTTCCCTTTTTCGATTTTTAAGTAGGTTATTTCATTTTATTCTCTTTTATTCTGCGTTATTTTGTTTTGTTTTATTTCGCTTCATTTCGTTTCATTTCGTTTCATTTCGTTTCATTTCGTTTCATTTTATCTTTTTTTTTTTTTTTTTTAAATCTTTCTGTGGCACCATTTTAAGTTTCCTAGTATATATTTGTAGTCTATTATTATGTATATAATTTAAAAAAAATAAAATATCTGAAGTGCGTATATTTTTTAAAATATGGCATTATAAATATACATGCGTTTTTAACGTATCAAGAATTCGCTGTTACCAGATTGTCATTATGCAATGCAATATTATTCACGTATATTCTTTTCTTTACGTACAATTATACATACAAATTATACTTTATACATATATATATATATATATATATATATATATATATATGTATATATACATGTATATATGCATGTATATATGCATGTATATATGCATATATTCATAAAATTGAGAACAGGTAGGCATATTTACAATGCCCCATTCGAGTTTTTCTCCTTGTTAACTTCATAATTAAAACAGCGTATATAAGCCCAGCATATATCATCCCGAATCATATTGTACTAATCGGAAGTGATAATATGTATGTTCACATGCAACACTGTAGGTAAATTAGTACTTAGAACATTTTGCTCTAGCGCTTGTTATGTGAAGAACAGAATTGTAAACACGGGGATATTTAGGGAGAGTTGCAGTCAGGAGTGGCCCTTCGTTTGATAACTCGTCTGTTAACTTGTTAGCGTGTTAACTTGTTAACGTGTTACCCTGTTAACCTGTTAACCCGTTTGTTGGATTTTTTTTTTTTTTTTTTTTTTTGTCCCACGAAAATGTACGACGAAAGCAAAGAAGATATCATTGATAGGATAAGAGGAGAGAAAGCAAAAACGAGAAAAGGAAAAGTCATTTTAAAAAAACGAGAAGGAGAATTTCATGAAGGCTCGAAGAATTGCTTATTCATAAGTAGCAACAAAAGAACAGAATTGTTAAAAAATTTTATGCAAGATATATATATATTACGTAAACCTTTAACATGTTATATGCCGAAATTGCATCAGAATTTATCGAATTTATTGGATAAGATTGACAGTTTAGTGGATATATGTATTTATAATAGCTGTTCTTTTTTTTTTTGTATATTTTCAACTAAAAAAAATCCATCTAGATTTATTTTAGGAAGATTATATAATAAAAATATTTTGGATTACTATGTTTTTTCTCTAGTCTCTTTTATTCCATTTCACATATTTCCTTTATCAAAAGAAATTATATCTGATACGAAACCCATTGTCCTAATACAAGGATCATACTTCGACCAAACTGATGTTACCAAATACTTGAAAAATATTTTATTTGATTTTTTTAAACACAGAAATGTGGATTCTTTCACTCGGAATAGTATACAGCGCTTGATAGTTTTGACTGCCTATGAGAGGATTGTCAGCATTGATAACAACTGCGTTAATGGTACTAGTAATACAAGTAGAGGAGATTCGGGAGAAAACGCTAATAAGTTGGGTAGTGATAATTTAAGTAGCAGTGTAGGTATCAAAGGTGCTCACACGGACAACGTGGGCATCAACAACGTTGGTGGCAAAAGTAATCGTAGTTACAGGGATGTAGACGGGAAGAACAAATACGTTATATCATTTCGACAGTACCTACTAAGAAAGGGGGTTTTGAGCCAAACGGACAAGGACATACCAGAATTAGAAGAAATTGGACCGCGCTTTGAATTCACATTAGAAAACTACAAAATACCTGACTACCATTTATTTCAGGAAGCTATTAAAAAGGCAGATATCCCTAAAAAGAATAAAATTAAAAAAGTTAAAGTGGATGAGTTTGGAAATAGCATCAAAAGGGTATATGTTCAAAAGCAGAATTTTACCAAGTTGCACACAAAGCATACTAAAATTCTTAAAAAGACGAATAAAGTTAATAGCAAAAAGGGGAAACATGAATGAGCGACTTCCAGTACATGTAGTACATATATCCAAGTACAGCCCACACGAGATGGGTAAACTGTTACACGAACGTGTTGTATATACGTACATGTGAACATCGGTATATATACACCCACACATATATATATATATATATGTATATATACTACTCACCTGTACACGTACAAATGAAGCGAACAAACGACATATTATTTGGGATGTACAATTTTCATACGTGTTCAGGCCTTAAGCAGGAACAGGCAAATTTTAATATCTATAAATATTTATATTTTACATTTCAGAAAAGAAGCTACACATTAGGCTTTTATTTTTGGCCTGCCCTTAACATGATAATTTATGTGTGTAAATTCGGTTCTTACGATTTTTTTCAGTTTATTTATTCTGCTTTATTTTGCTTCATCTTCTTTCGCTTTTGCTTTTGCTTTTTTTTTTTTTTTTTTTTTTTTTATTTTTACTAAATATGTTGTTTTTAAGAAGTTAAACAAAAAAAAAAATGTTATACACACATATGTGTGCACAATATGTGTTTATACGACGTATTAACAAAAATGTTAACTTGCAGGCAACAATAAAAGGTTCACATGGAGTGCTCGTATGCTCGCGCATGCGCGTGCACACACACACACACACCTTCACATGTACTTATATACATACGTATATGTGTGCGCATACATGTATACTCCCCGTATGAAGAATACTAGGGCAGTATTCCTGTGCGTCAACTGAACCAACAGATCGATTCTAAATCGGCCCATTAACACTGTGCCCTTGACTCCTCAGGGACTTCCTTATGGATAAGACACGCAATATTTGTTCGTTGCTCCAGTTCAACATATCAGCATATTTACTTTTTAAAATATTTCGAAGAATGCTTTTTTGATTAATTACTTCTTTTATTAAATCTTCTTCTGCATGTGGAATATCATTTAAGGTCACTTTCAATTTATTTAAAAGCATTTTTAAATGTTCATTCATCATTGTATTATTATCATCTGTTTTATTCATTTCGTTATTTACATTTATATTAATATTTACATTTTTTACTCTGATCGTCTTTTCGTCATTTATCTCTTCTTCATTATTCCTATCTATTAGTTTAATTCCTCTTCGTTGATTGTTGCTATATTTTTTTATCTTATTAATAAGTTTTTTCCCATACGCTACATGTTGGTTATCATCCTTGTGTACATTCGATTCATTAACAAGCTTTTCTTGCATATCTTCATTTCGTTTATCATTTGCTCCATTTGTTCCACTGCCTCTTCTATCATAATATTTGCACTTGTCCATAGTTACTTCAGTTGAGTGCACATGTTCGATGTAACAATTGGATATATCATTTGTATTTCTGTTTTGCTCATAATTTGGTATATCATACATATCACGATTAGTCCATGCCAGCACTCCATCATGCATAACTTTGGGCGATTCGTTCTTCAAGTTTTGTAGCTCGTCATGCAGTTCGTTATCAAGCTCATTACGCACTGCGTTATGCACCATATCCCTTTCTTTATTCTGATCTTCATTAAACGACTCATTTTTCGTTTTCGCACTTGCACCTCCACCATACAATGGACGCGTGTTAGACCTCAATTGACTGGCAATGAGATTCCTTTTCCTGTGCGCACCATTGCTGTTACCATTGTCATTACCTCCCCTAAATCTATCGCTAGGTCTATCGCTGTACTTATCGCTAGGTCTATCGCTGTACTTATCGCTAGGTCTATCGCTGTACTTATCGCTACATCTATCACTGTACTTATCGCTACATCTATCACTGTACCTATCGCTATGCCTATCGCTATGCCTATCGCTATGCCTATAGCCATGCCTATCGCTATGCCTATCGTTGTGCCTATCGCTGTACTTATCGTTGTATCCATCTCTATAACCGTCGTTGTACTTTCCCTTGTCGAGGGTGTATCCCTCGTAATCCCCTTCAGCAAGGGAATTAGTCTTTTCTTGCATATATGTTGTTACCCATTCTGCATTACCATAATGACAAAACCTGTCATCTATCTGTGTATTTGCTTCTACGTCAATCCCTCTGTCTATATCATTGTTGGTGTTCATTCCATAAAAACTATTACCTTTATTCTTGGTGAAATCATTTTTTGCATTACTGTAAAGATGTTTTTGCTTTTTTGTGCTAAACATATCTGTAGATCCTTTTTTTTTTGCGTATTTTTGGACAAATTGATTATTCATACTTTTGTTACTGTTATAATTGTACGTATTATGGTAAAGAGAAACTGATGTGTTATTATAATTCTTATAATTTACATATTTATTTTTGTTTATTTTGTTGGAGTAAACATTCATTTCTTTACTAATACCTGTGGAAGGAGCTACTCGGTTAAATGCATTGAGATGCACAGTTTTGTTCGTCATATGATTCTTCTTTTTTGACACATCAGTATTGTTACACCCAATAAAGTGGTTAATATTTCCGCCAAGGAAGTTACTTCCTTGAGTGTTACTTCCTCTGGGGTTACCTCCTCTTGTGCTACTTCCATGAGTGTTACTGCCGTAAATACTGCCAATGCTTCCTCCTCCAGTATTCTTGAAATCATCGGAATCTTCCTTATGTCCGCTTCTACTAGTACTATTAAAAGAATTGGTAAATTTTCCATAATATTTATTCCTCATGTTATTTCTATTATTAGTATGACTGCTGCCATTTAACATTTCATTCGTTTTAGAATTATTATTATTATTATTATTATTATTATTATTATTATTATTATTATTATTATTATTATTATTATACCCTATATGTGTGCTAATGTTACTACTGTTATATTTATCATAATACAATTTTTTATTATTATTTATTTGATGACTATATTTTAGTTCTTCTAAAATATTATTCGAATCATCCATCATTATTCTTTTCTTTTCATTTAACGGAATGGTACTATCATTAATTTCATTTATATGAAAATCCGTTCTGTTCCTTCTTATACCTTTTTTTCCAAAATTGTCTACATATATAAAAGGTTTAGACTGCTCTTCAAAATATTCATAATGATTCCCCTCATATGGAGCTGCTTCCTCCGGTTCATTAGTCTTATGCATATGCATATACGAACTCGTATCCATGTTCATATGCATATTCATCTTCACCCCTGTCCATATCTTATTTCCCCCCTGTTCTGTTTCTTTTTCATTTCCTCCCTCCTGACCTTGCATGTTCGACATATTAGACATCTTAGATGTGCCACCTACCACTATCTCTACTTCCTCCTCATCATCATATGGCTCCCCCCCTTTTGACGTGTACAAATACTGAAAATTATCTTTAATTTTATAAAAACGGCTAAGACTAATTTCTTCATCATTTAATTGATAAATGTCTACGTTTAAAATTCCAAGAAGAAAAAGAGCATGAACTAGAGAATAATATATGGTTTTATTTTCATTTAACATCTTAATAGCTGTTTGAGGAGATAATCTTACTAATTCTTGTAGTTTATTTATTAACAAAACAATATCATACATATTCATATTATCTATTATGGATTTCCCATACCTTGTTATATTTCCCTTTTCATTTATTATTTCGATTTTCCCTTTTTTTTTGGTCATTAACTTTTTACTGTTCCGTATGTTCCTTTCTCTGGTTTCTTCCCTAACAAGAATGGAATCACAAGCATTGCTATCATCGAATCTATCATCGTTGCTATCACCATTACCATCATTTTCATTTGTACCTGCATCATGCATACTTACATTAGAGCTATATTTGTAGCTTCCATACAACCCTTTCTCGTGGTTTACTCCTTCCCTTTCGATTTCTTCTGTATCATTTACATTATCCTCTTCAATTAAGTCAATCCATATGGAGCTATTTTCAAGACAGTTTTTTTCAACAAAGGATCCAACATCTTCTTCATTTACCTGTTCGTTTACTCTTTCTCTTCCTTTCAAACGCAAATACCCGTGGCAACTTTTCACCCCAAACTGCGTTCTCTTCAGCCTAATAAAATGGAAGTAGTAACAAATGGACCTAGTAGCACATATCGAAGCACGAAATTTCGAACAATGGAAATAGGATCTTTTTGTTCTTCCTTACCTGCAGTATGTTAGTTCATACTTTGGCGAAAAATATTCTCTTAATTTATCTTCTGTTACGTCAAAAGGTAGATTAGATACTACAAAGAAAAAAAAAAAAAAAAAAAAAAAAGAAGCAAAGGAATGGTTAACAATGAATTTGAGTCAAAATACTTAACAACTTGGAAACAACGAACATTTTATTTTGAATGGAGAAAAAATGTGTATACATGCCAAAATAGCACACAAATGCAAGTGCCCAAAAGCTATAATTTTCCAAAGACTCATGTAGGGCGTATTGGGAGTAAGATTTAAGTATATACGTAACTCTACATATATATACATATATATACATACATATACATACATATACATATATATACAAACATATACATATATATACATACATATACATATATATACATACATATACATATATATATATACATATATATATGTACAATTATACCTTAGCGAAATTTAAAAATGTATACATTTAAAAAAAAAAAAAAAAATACTTCCTCAAATAATAGCATATGGATGAACAAAACAAATGGAAAGAAGTACTCACCAAAATATAGCTTTGTATCTGAACATTCTACCATTTAGATGAAGCTTCTTTAGGCATATATTAACAAGTCTACTTTGTTAGTCTCTATCAAAAGCAAAGACGCAAAACGATGCATTCGTATTAGTAGCTGTAGGCAGAAGATGGTTAAATGACTGAACCGCGTTTTTCCTTTTATTCACATCTTTTCCTTTCACTGGGCAGTTCGAGAAAAAATGGGAGCAAAATTTAAAACAAAAAATTTAAAACAAAAAATTAAAAACAAAAAATTAAATATAAAAAATAACGAAATAACGAAATAACGAAATAACGAAATAACAAAATAACGAAATAACAAAATACGAATAAAAAATAAAATAGATAAAATACGAATAAAAAATAAAATAGATAAAATACGAATAAAAAATAAAATAGATAAAATACGAATAAAAGATAAAATAGATAAAATACGAATAAAAGATAAAATAGATAAAATACGAATAAAAAATAAAATAGATAAAATACGAATAAAAAATTCGAAATTCGAAAAAACTTAAAAAATAGTAAAAAAAGCTGTGAAGTTCAGGTAAAAAAAAAAAAAAAATTTTAAGTATGCTAAAAATTCATTTTACTTTCGCTCTTTTTTATTACATTATATTTTTATTGGGGATCCATAAATTGTTGTAAGAGAATAATAAAGGAAAAAAATATAAAAAAATTATGATATTACAAAATTATGATATCACAAAATTATGATATTACAAAATTATGATATTACAAAATTATGATACAAAATTATGATATTACAAAATTATGATATTACAAAATTATGATATTACAAAATTATGATATTACAAAATTATGATATTACAAAATTATGATATTACAAAATTATGATATTACAAATTATGATATTACAAAATTATGATATTACAAAATTATGATATTACAAAATTATGATATTACAAATATATATTACAAAATTATGATATTACAAAATTATGATATTACAAAATTATGATGTTACAAAATTATGATATTACAAAATTATGATGTTACAAAATTATAAAATTATACGTGTTATAAATAGTACTTACATTGCAAACGTTAAAAAGATGTAAGTACCACAAATATATGAACAATGTGCATGCCCTTTTTTTATATTTTTCTTTTTCCTTTTTTTTCTATGAACATTTTTAACCTTTTTTTACAGTAAACGCGTAAAAAAGATAAAACATTTGTTTTTCCTATTCTCGTTTCACAATTCATTCATTTATTTATTTGTTTATTCGTTCGCTCATTCGTTAGTTTATTCTTTCGTTTGTTCATTTATATTGTGTTATTATTTTTTGCGAGAATCAAACATTCACGTCTTTTCTTTTAATATTTTTAATAACACTGTGTTAAAAATGTAAGATTATGTACATAATACATGTACTTAATTATTTTCAAAAACAGTTTAATTCTGTTACAATTTTGAATGGATTGTAGGCAGTTAGTTGGGCAAATACTGATGTTTAGTTTATTCAAAATGGTACTAAGTAGGTACAAGCATTCATATATATATGTATGTATCTATGTATCTATATATCTATATATCCATATATGCTTATAACACTTTTGTCCAAATCTTAGATATGCATAACTTGGAACATATTAGGTGAAAAGAAAAGTAAGGATTCTTGTAGAGTTGAAAAGTGGGAATAATTTAAAAGTATATAGGCACATATATATATATACATATATATGTGTATTTTTTTTTTTTTTTTATTAACACAAGTAAGTTCATATCAAACATGACCAAATTATTATACCGAAACAGCTGTATAAATAATACAAAGCGAACATGTTTGAACAATTGTATGTCGCTTTTTGCACACATCTTTGCAGTAGTGGCAGGTTTGACATGATATGTACACAATTGTAATATTTTTTAATGTGCCATATCCAACTGTTATAATATACATTTGCATATATACATATGTATATATTTCTATTTATTTATTAATGTGTAGTTGAAGTAGTTCATAAATATGATACAAATATGTAGCAATTTTATAAAATACCCGTGTACCGCACATTACTAAACCTCATTGTTAATAATATGAAATGAAAAAAAAAAAAAAAAAATTGGAAAATTCGTATATATAACATGATACAATGTTTATTTTATTTTATAATCGTCACACAATATTGCTGTTTCCAAATGAAAAAAATTGCACACATACGTAGGCACGTGTATGTATATATTTATATAATGGCACAAGTACATATATATACCGATTTGCATATACTTATTAACATGTACATATATATTCGTACGTACATATGCTACTGTAATATTGTTAAATTATGTCGCAGGAAATTCAATAAAGTGTTATTTCTTTGGGCTTGTTCAAAGTGCTCTTTTTATTTTTGAAACGACTGTAATATTTTAGTGCTTTTAATAAAAATTTATTTAAATAAAAGAAGGTTAAAAAGAAAAAAAGAGCAATGTAAAAAACTTAAATTATATGTAATAGAACGAAAAATATGTTAACCGAAATGAACTATTACCTTTTTATCTATACACAAATAATTATACTCTTCTGTTCTTCAGCTTTTCTAGCAGTTCTTTATCATATCCAGGCATAATACACTGTGCCCCCAACAAGCTACATGACGTCAAAAAAAAAAAAAAAAAAAAAAAATTTGCACATACACAGCTAATTCATGTGCATAATTTTTTGGAATTATTTGTAATTTTATTCAATTTTAAGCAATTTGTTTAGGTCATTTTAATATATTTAATTTTTATTCTTTGTTTTCCTTATTTTTCTTATTTTTCTTATTTTTCTTATTTTTCTTATTTTTCTTATTTTCCTTATTTTCCTTATTTTCCTTTTTTTCATTTTTATCCTTACAATTTCTTTTTCGGCTGTTTTTCAGTGACGTTTTCCTCATCATCATTTACATGAACACCTTGCCTGTTCATATCATAACTTTCTCCTTCGTCAGAACTTTTATCTTTGCTACGTAGTCCAACTCCACTATATTCCATTTGAACTCTTTCGTTCTTGGAAATAATTCTGCAATAATTATGTTAAACAAGAACGCGAAAAGAGGGTAAGGTAAAAAACAGCAAAAATAACGCGATGAAATAGGATTAAAAGGAATATATTATCAGAGGTAGCTATAAATGATAAATTATTAACATCATTTCTATGATTAGCAGCACTTCTAAGATCAGAAGCACTTCTAAGATCAGCAGCACTTCTAAGATCAGCAGCACTTCTATGATCAGAAGCACATCTATGATCAGCAGCACTTCTATGATCAGAAGCACTTCTAAGATCAGCAGCACTTCTATGATCAGAAGCACTTCTAAGATCAGCAGCACTTCTATGATCAGAAGCACTTCTAAGATCAGCAGCACTTCTATGATCAGAAGCACTTCTAAGATCAGCAGCACTTCTATGATCAGAAGCACTTCTAAGATCAGCAGCACTTCTATGATCAGCAGCACTTCTATGATCAGAAGCACTTCTAAGATCAGCAGCACTTCTATGATCAGAAGCACTTCTAAGATCAGCAGCACTTCTATGATCAGAAGCACTTCTAAGATCAGCAGCACTTCTATGATCAGAAGCACATCTATGATCGGAAGCACATCTACAATTAGCAATATTTCTATAGAGAGAAATACTCCTATACATGGAGCAGTTCTCCTTTTAATGATGGTGTTACCTGGACGCCTTCACTATTGCTTCCTTAGTTATATTATCTGTAAATCCGTTATTGCTTAATTTTTTTACCTTCGCTACAAGTGGACCCACTCTACAAATTTAACAAAAAAGAGTTAACAATAAAAAGGTGCAGAAATAAAAAAAGATTAGCTATACATATGCATATATATACATGCACATGATCAGCAGTTACACAAGCTCCTCTTATCATTTAAATCAGGTATGATTTTTATTTATACTTATAAACATTTTTTTCTTCTTTTCTTGTTCGCACGACAGCATTAATATGTGTAACACGTATGTAAGGGTATATGTACCATGTGCGTAGTACTTATGTAGCACGTATGTTATATGTATGTGTCTGTGTGAGTGTACGAATATTTTTTTTTTTTTTTTTTTTTTTCATAATCTTTTCAACTTTTTGAGTTCTTTAAAAATAATTTTGCGAAAAAATAATAATAAGTGTTATAATTGTTCAATTTGAACATGAACAATGCAGGAAAATATGTCGTCATGATGTAACGAAGGAGCAAATAATAGACGTTTACGAAATGTCTTTTACTTTATTTCATTAAACTGGTTTTATGTGGTTTTGTTCTTTTTCATTTACTCCATATTATATTTCCTAAGTTTCATTTTTTTTCTTTTTTCTTTTTTTTTTATTTATTTTTCCTTGTTTTAATTTATTTTATTTTAGTTTATTTATTTATTTTATTCTATTTTTTTTTTTTTTTCGATGAATTACCACCATTTACTGCACAATACACCCCCTCAATTAAGAAACGAAGATTTTTTGTCTTTCAGTCCAATGTTGTATCTTTACCTGTTCGATGAAATTTCTTCATCTAAATTTTTTCCACGTTGTAGTACTTCATGCATTTGCAAATTCAAATTGTCATTTTCCCCTTTTATATTTTCTTGTTCTTCCTTAAGATCATCACTCATACTTACATTTTCTTTATCGTTGCATTCCATAGTTAATCGTTAAAAAAGAAAAAACATAGGTACCGTGTGTACATATATATTTATGTATATACAATTTTACGGCAAAAAAAGGAAGCAACAAAGGAAGCAACAAAGGAAGCAACGAAGGAAGCAACGAAGGAAGCAACGAAGGAAGCAACGAAGGAAGAAAAAAAGGAAGCAAAAAAGGAAGCAAAATAGGAAGCAAAATAGGAAGCAAAAAAGGAAGCAAAATAGGAAGCAAAAAAGGAAGCAAAATAGGAAGCAAAAAATCAGACCAAAATAGCAAACAAACACACAAATATTATGTGTGTAAATGTCTGTAAAATATACGAGTATTAAACCTGAAAAGTTAAAATATTTCTCTCAGCATTAACACATTTTTTTTTCTTTTTTTTTAGGTTGTTGTGTTTCTTAAATAACATTAAAAGTCTGTTATTTTATTTTAGTTATTGCATGAGAAGGTTATAAAAAATTTGGTAAGCTTGAATAAGGACCTTCAGTATTTAGCAATATATATATTTTTTTTTTTTTTTTTTTTTTTCTGTTTTTCCTTTTTTTTTTTTTTTTTTTTCTGCTTTTCCTTTTTTCTTTTTTTTTTTTTTTTCTGCTTTTCCTTTTTTCTTTTTTTTTTTTTTTTCTCAAGTATTAATTTAGTGCACAGATAAAATGGAAAAAAATAGGAAAAAAAAAAAAAATGATCTCAGTGGATTAATAACAATATTAAGGGAAAATAATTGCATAGTTACTTTTTGCCTCTTACTGTTCTCAAAATTTCCTCACATTTACAGTTATGTTTTTTCTTTTAATATAACCTAGTAAGTATGTTAATGTAGTTTTATTTATTTTTATTTTTTTAAGCGATGTTAACTTATATTCCTTACAACAGCTTCTACATCATATAATAAATTTTTTTGTTCATTCATAAATGTTTATTACGTTTATTATGTTTATCACGTTCATTTTGTTTATTACGTATAATACGTATATATTACGCATGTTACATTCTACCCATTCACTGAACAACATCCCGTTTCACTGATATTCGCGTTAATATTTAAAAAAAATAATAAAAAGGTACTTCCTCCCTTCACACATACTATAAGGGAAAAACTAATGTTGATTATATTTTTATGAGTTATAATAATTAAGTAAGCATTTTATTCTTACAAAAGAGGAAAATTATTTTTGATAAAGATTAAAAATTGCATATATATATATATATATATATATATATATATAAAGTGTTTATAGCATTACGAACTTTTGAAAGTATGAAACTTTTTATATATTTCATTTTATAAAATTCTCAAGGTATTTTTCTTTTATTTGTGTTTCCTATATATTTTAAATATTTTAAGGATTAACAAATGGTGAAACATCAAACATTTCAAAAGGGATGAAAAAATTTGATAAGCGAAACAATTGTTTTATTTTCCCTTTTAAGGTTTTTCTCAGTCCATAACTCGTAAAAATGATTCGCACAAAAAAAAAAAAAAAAAAAGATTTTTATTACTATACATATATATATATACATCTACATATCTAAACGCTTATGGGCTCAGAAAAAAATATGCTTTTTGAAAAAGAACTACAAAACGTAATGTGCACGGAAAATTAAAAAAAAGATTGGGAAATTAATATCATGCACATTGATTAGACTAAACTTGTATAAATATCTTATTAAAAAATAAAAAAAAAAATTTGCCGCCCATGTTGTTTACTTATTAATAATGATACATATATCTACATTTAATATGTACATACGTTAGAGTATATACATATCACAAAAGCCATGGTTTTTTTTTGTTTTATAAAAGTTCCATCACCACCTTTTCCAAAAAAAAAAAGAATAATAAAATAAATAAAAAAATAAAAAAATAAAAAAATAAAAAAATAAAAAAAAAAAAAAAAAAAAAAAAATAAAAAAAAAAAAAAATAAAAAAATAAAAAAAATAAAAAAAAAAAAAAAAAAAAATAAAAAAAAAAAAAAAATAAAAAAAATAAAAAAATTAAAAAAAATTAAAAAATAAAATAACTCCATTAAACCGGTAAAAGTTCTTAAATTGTTCAATTGTCTATTTTAACATATCATTTAAGGTCAAAAAATAGATAGTACGGTTATGTTCAACATATATATATATAGGTACATATATGTATGTGCCTATCGTAGGTAAGAACAAATGGTACTCTTTTTGTTAAACGTGCTTAGAATTACACAAATTTTAAATACCATCCTGGATATCCGTATAAACAGAAGCATATTAACGTTTTATTATTTTAACTTTAGTTTTTGTGTTATATATTATCGTTGTTATTTTGCTTTTGCTTTTGTTTTTGCTTATTTTTTTTTTTTTTTTTATAAACCTATTTGCCTTTTTTTGTTTTTTTTAAATATGAAAAAGAAAACAAAAATAAGGAAGCAAAGACAACCATATATATTTTGTGAAGGAACATAGAGAAAACGAATAAAAGCAAAAAAAAGCGAAAAGGAAAAATAAAGTATAAAACATAAAAGAAAAACAAAAAGGGGCTCATAATATGCAAATAACACATTTTCATTAATTTTTTTCAGTAAATTTAATTAATTTTTTTCATTATATTTGATTAATTTTTTTCATTATATTTGATTAATTTTTTTCATTATATTTGATTAATTTTTTTCATTATATTTGATTAATTTTTTCATTATATTTGATTAATTTTTTTCATTATATTTGATTAATTTTTTTCATTATATTTGATTAATTTTTTTCATTATATTTGATTAATTTTTTCATTATATTTGATTAATTTTTTTCATTATATTTGATTAATTTTTTTCATTATATTTGATTAATTTTTTTCATTATATTTGAATAATTTTTTTCTTTATCAAATTTTTTAAAATTAGGGAGTTTTCTTCATGTTTTTCCTTTCGTTCTTTTTCCCTTTTTTTTTTTCTTTTTCTTTTTTTATAGAGGAACATAGTGAGTTACTGAACTGCTTTGCCTAAGATGTTATGGCTAGAACCTTAGTTATTTTTGTAAATTTGGGTATAAGATTATTGTAATTAAATAATTATATTATAGGTCATGTTAGAACTATATTATGTAATGTTTATAATGTATTCACTCATCGGTTTATCTGATTGTTTGTTTGTTTATTTGTTTGTTTATTTGTTTGTTTATTTGTTTGTTTATTTGTTTGTTTATTTGTTTGTTCATTTGTTTGTTCATTTGTTTGTTCATTTGTTTGTTCATTTGTTTGTTCATTTGTTTGTTCATTTGTTTGTTCATTTGTTTGTTCATTTGTTTGTTCATTTGTTTGTTCATTTGTTTGTTCATTTGTTTGTTCATTTGTTTGTTCATTGTTTGTTCATTTGTTTGTTCATTTGTTTGTTCATTTGTTTGTTCATTTGTTTGTTCATTTGTTTGTTCATTTGTTTAATATTTATTTTTTTATTTATTGCCAATTTTTTATGTCAATTTCACCCCCTTTCCTTTTTTTAAGAAAAAATAGTATAATAGATTTTGATTGGATTTTTATTAAATGTTCATTAGATTTTAACTAGATGTTTACAAGGTGTTAAACTAAATGTTTGCTAGATGTTTACTAGGTGTTAACTAGATGTTTGCTAGATGTTTACTAAATGTTTAATAAATGCTTAGAGAATGTAACAATCACTTCTAAAACATGAAAAAAAAAAAAAAAAAAAAAAATGAACGGAAAGTTAAGAGGAAAACAGATATATGCAAGGATGCAAATGAAAACGTGTTAAGAATGTACTGTTGTATTTATTACAATCAAAATAAGGGTTCTTCTTTTAGGCTATTTTTTTTTTTTTTTTTTTTTTTTAAATATAATAAATAGTTATGTTGTAGAATGTGTTAAATTAGTACTTAATTATTTCACTTTTATATTAAGGTGTGTTAGCTATTTTTTTTTTTTTTTTCCCCTTTTTTTTTCTGTAAATAAAAACTATCTATATTTGTAGAAAATATAGCTTTGTGTGTATTTCTTGTTTTTGTCAAAAGCAATACCTTCAATGAATTTCTATTAGGTGCTTCTTACCTTTTTGATACTACTTTTATTTATTTATTTTTTAAGAAGTTAAAAATACACATTATATGAATAATTTGATATTATATGCCTTCAAAAAAAGAAAGGAAAAGATGAGTAAATGTAAAGTGCAAATAGTTAAGTGTAATGTGTATACAGTAAACAGTAAAGAGGGTTTTTTTGTTCATTCATGATGTTACTTTTTGAGTATCTTAGCTCTTTTTTTTTTTTTTTTTTTATTATTAATTTGCGTTTTATAGGACTTCATTTCATTTCGATGTGTGTACACACACACACACACACACACACACACACACAATTTTATAAAATAAAATATTCACATATGTTCATCGGGAATTGTGTAAACTTTGCTATTATTTTTATGCTATGCTTTTAGCAAAAATATTTATTACCTTTTTTTATAAGCTGTAATATAACCTTTTTTTTTTTTTTTTTTTTTTTTTTTGTTATACATCCTCATGTATTTAATTGTAGAAATATAATTTCTTTTTCTTTTTGAAGTATCTATAATTTCATTACTATTCTGTGAAATATAAAAAAGAAACAGCGATTATATTCCTCTTTAGAAGATATAAATTATGTGCATGTAGAGCGAGAAATTATGCTCCGTTATACATAAATGTACACGCATAGGTACATACATACGTACATACATACATACGTACATACATACATACGTACATACATACATACGTACATACATACATACATACGTACATACATACATACATATATATATACATGCACGTGGACATATGTACAAGTATAGGCGCATAAAACTAAACACATGTACACTTTTCCATTTTCTCTCCACATCATATATACTTGAAAGTGGTGAAAATAATTATAAACAAATGGTTGTTACTATATTTATGCATTCTAGTTAATATTTATAGTATAACGAAATATCTATTTTTCGTGCCCTCACCTTTTTTGTTATTATTTTTTAAATTTTCATTGTTATTTTAATGAAATCAAAAATAAATAAAATAAAATAAAATAATACATGCTTTATTTTAATGTAGACAAGTTAAAATGAAATAATTAATACGAATTCCTATTCGCATACATTCACATTAGTGTATATTCATATTTGATTGTTATTTTATATTAAAGTTCAAGCATTTTAATACAATCGCAGAGTTACACGTATATTCATATTTTTTCCTGAACAGTACATGCAAATATATTGTTAAAAGCTAGATTAAACTAGCTATTTTTTTTTATTTCTTTTTATTTTTTTTTATTTTTATTCCTATACATTAAATAAATAGAATGGAATAAAAATGAAATGCGCTACTATATATTCATTTTTAATAAATACATTATTTGTTCTTCTAGAAATAAAATGTAATAATCTCATAGAAGAATGTAAACAATGGGGTGCATGGTCAGAATGTAAAAATGGAGTTAATACAAGAATTTGTTTAACTGATAATTCTTTAAGTGAAGAAAGGTCATGTAATAATTGCGGTCCTTGGGAAAATTGGTCTCCATGCAAAAATGGGAAGAAACATCGAAAAGTAATTAATTGTCCATTCATTAAAGAAGAACAAGATTGTACTTCGGATGAAGCAAATGACCCAAGTATATATAACAGTACTACTCTTTATTTTAATCATGAAGAGGAAGAAACAAATAACGACAATGAAAACACAGTGAAGCAAAGAAGTGATATACAAGTTGGTAACAATGGCCATGAAGTCAGTATCACTGAACATGATTACGCTAAAAAAGTAAAAAAACGAAGCAGTAATAACAGTAGTGATAGTAGTAATGGCAGTGGTAGTAGTGATAATAGTAATGGCAGTGGTAGTAGTGATAGTAGTAATGGCAGTGGTAGTAGTGATAATAGTAATGGCAGTGGTAGTAGTGATAGTAGTAATGGCAGTGGTAGTAGTGATAGTAGTAATGGCAGTGGTAGTAGTGATAATAGTAATGGCAGTGGTAGTAGTGATAGTAGTAGTAGTGATAGTAGTAATGGCAGTGGTAGTAGTGATAATAGTAATGGCAGTGGTAGTAGTGATAGTAGTGATAGTAGTGGTAAAAATGGCGCTTCATCAAGTTTTTTAAGTAAAATAGATTACGAACAAAACGATAACACTGAAGGTAACTACAAAAATTTGGACGCATCGACTAGTGGCGGCAAGTCGAATTCTCTTGATAGTACATCCACTGATGCAAATACCACTACTACCGCAGTCGATGTTACAATGCACAATGAAAAATTAGAAAACACTTCAAGTCCCACAGAAGAGGTTTTATCACAACCAGAAAACGACAGCAAGGAAAGCGAGAGTAATAATTCTGAACAAATTAATAATAATAATAATAATAATAATAATAATAATAATAATAATAATAATAATAATAATAATAATAATAATAATAATAATAATAATAATGATACTTACTATAATAATAGTAGTAGTACCAATTCAGAAGAGATAAAGAATAAAAGTAATATTACCCCCAATTTAGAGAATAGCACAAATGGGGAAGTTAAAATGGTATTACCATCAAGGGATACAAAAAAGGCAAAAAATTTTAGAGAAAATAAAACAGAGGAAAATTTAAATAAATCTTATGAAAATACTCAACCAAAAAATAAAACTGATGAAAATGTCAATTCATATAATTTTTATGAACAGCAAGGAACAAAATATGAGCAAAAGAAAAATAATTATGAAGACAAGAATAGAAGAGGTGCTCCAAATTTTAATCAAACATACATAGCAAGTGGTGTGGGCTTTGTTTTGCTTCTAAGCGGAAGCGCAGCTAGCTATGCTTTGTATAATGGAAAATATAAACAATTAACTGAAGAAACTAAGCAAGAAAATTTTGAAGTCATGTTCAATGAAGATAATGCAAAGGGAAAGGAAAACAAATCCATATATGAAGACGAGTTTTGGGCCCTTGAATGAGCAATAGAACAAGTGTATTTGTATGTGTTTTGCAGTGTAGCTTTGTCTATCGCTTAAGCAGATACGTCTACACGACTACACACAAGCAGCTACACACAAGCAGCTACACACAAGCAGCTACAAACAAGCAGCTACACCCAAGCAGCTACACCCAAGCAGCTACACACAAGCAGCTACACCCAAGCAGTTACACCCAAGCAGTTACACACAAGCAGTTACACACGAATGATTATTTAATATGGTTTAATAAAAACGCATAAAACAATTATTTCATCATTTGGTCATTGGTGCATGGGTAAGTACTTTTCTTTTTCTTAACAAGAAAAAAAAAAATAAACAATTCACTGTGCATAATACAATATAGGCAGAAAAAAAGAAAAAGATATGAAATGAATAAACATAAGAAGACACCTTTATATTTCTATTTTGTTCTTTTCTTTCCTTTTTCTACCACAAATGTTGTACGTATGAATGGACCTATATGCCTTTTTTTTAGCTACTGCTTTAATACAAGTTAAGTTATCAATATGCCCTTTTCAGTCTCTGTAACAGTCTGATGGGCATATAAAAATGCAAACATATATGTAAATACATAAGTAAACATATATGCAAACATGTGTGCATTTATACATTCACTTATATACACATATGTTCATTTTTTAAGTTAAAATTTCCTCTTTTTTAATCAGGTTCGCATTTTCTACTTTATATACGTACAGAAAATCATTTTTTTTAACCACAGTAAATACATGCACAAGTTCATGCTAATAGAGATACATATATATAAATATATATGTGTTCATTGCTTTTTTCTTTTTAACTAAGAACCATTTTAAAATAATTTGATATAATATCAATTAAATTGGAGTATTTTCCTTTTTTTTCATTTCAAAAATAGTGTAAGTATGTTTACTTCTATTACTTAGTAGACATTCAAACAGAAGCGGGGGATTGTCTGTGCTAGTAGATATGGTCTATATTATAAATTTTTTTTTTTTTTTTTTTTTTTTTTTTTTTTTTTTTTACATTTTCAAATTTAAATTAAAATATGGTGTTAAAATATATATTAAAATGGAAAAAAAAATTTAAATTACAATAGAAGGGGGAAAAAAAAAATATAAGAGAGATACTACATAAAAACTGTTATAATATACATATATGTGTGTGTATGTATGTAAATGTATGAACATGCATGTATATGCATGTGTATGCATAAAATAATGTTAGGATGTAAAAGGTGTAGTAGCACAAAAAAAAAAAATAAAACTATATCTTATATTGAGACTGCTACTACTACAAAGTAAAACATGTTACCATGAGTCTTCACATAACTGAGAATTCCCTTGAACCTTTGGCAGAGGCTTTCCAGTGAAATAGTAATTCGAATGAAACAGTGTGCCGAAAACTATAACACCCTGATAAATTAAAAAAAAAGAAATAAAAAAAAAAAAAATAATAAACAAAAATAATAAATAATAAAAAATAATAATAAATAATAAAAAAAAATAAAAAAAAATAATAAATAATAAAAAATAATAAAAAATAATAAAAAATAATTAATCAATCAATGAAGCAGTCAACGAATTAAACAGTAACCGTATGACATATTTTTATCGCATTTGTAATGTTCAAATGTTGTAACAAAAAAAAAAAAAAAAAAAAAATCATCGAATAATTTTGTTCGTTTTCACTTGTAATATTAGCCAACTCCACCAAACATATTCAGACATGGGGGATACCATATTAGTTGCAATTTCAGGGGAAGTATAATAGTCCTCTAAGTAGTGCGTTAAATGAATTTTCGTAAAAGATAAATTTCTTTTTACAAGTAAGTCATAACATCTCATATCATGTTTAATATGCGTAGTAGCATTCATAATCATACATGGATGATTGCTTAACAGTTTCGCTGCGTCTTTACCAAGGCTTCTTATAAACATTTTGGAAGAAAAGGTAAAAAATGTATTAACAAACAGCAGTTATTTTTGAATAGCTAGTTCTAACGTGGAATATTTAGCAGTATGTAGCAGTAATATGATTTAATATGGAATAATAATGTAGAGATATTTATAACACTGCACTACATTAACAGTTCTATGGCGTTAAATGTATATTCGTAACGTTCAAATATATATATATATATATATATATATATATATATATATATATATATATATAAAAGAAAAAGGTTCGTATATCTTCATAAAATAAGCTCTTGAGCAGTGTATTATATTGTATATACACATATATACAAATATGTATATTTCGCCGTTACGTAAAAATTCGTGTTACCCAAAAGATACGAAAATATCCGCACATATTTAAAAAAAAAAAGTAAAATAAATTGTTAAAATGTTACAATGAATAAATAAATGTTTCGTACATTAAAATGATAAAGAGTATTGATTATTCGGAGTCAATTTATTTTATCTTTTTTCAAGTAAAGCATAAAACTGCAAAATATTTTTAATAAATAAAACAAGAAAATTCGTGGTCCCTAAACCTATACAGCAAGAAGTTTAAGTTAAAAATGAAAAAAAATTATTACAAAGTAGTGAACGATTTTTTTTATTTTTATTAATATACATACACAAATAGAAAAAAATAAGGAAAATTTTGTATATAGTAGTGTGAGTATACATATGCATGTGTATATACATGTGCACTGCATTATACATATTTATGCACTACACATGTTAATTAAAATAAATACTAAAACGTAGGTATATAATACAATTGAAGATGAAAGCTTTTTCTTAAGTTTTAAGGAAAAGAGGAAAAAAAAAAAAAAAAAAAAAATTACGTTACCAATGTGAGCCTGTTCATTATATAATAAGTGGTACAAACAGAACTACCTCAAAAAGAATTTCGCATTTTCTCATTTTCTCATTTTCGCACCTTCTCATATTCGCATTTTCTCATATTCGCATTTTCGTATTTTTGTAAAATACCAAAATTGACGAACAGGTGCCGCCACTTCCATACGTGGTGAGAGGCTATATCTCAACCCAGATGAAACTAAAAAGGTAATACTTATTAAAGCGGCTTTTAATATATATATTTATATGACTACATGCATACGGTAATTCCTTTATTTTGTCTTACCTGCATACAACAATGCTTTTGAACAGAGGCTTTTTCATATTTAATTTCACTTTATTTTAAATTTCTTTTTCTTTTTAATTTTTCCAATATTTCATTCTTCGTATTTATTAATAAATTATTACTATGTATAAATGCAAAATTAGAATTTTTCTTTGTTCCATTTTTTTTTTTTTTTTTCATACAAAATATTAAAATAAAGAGAAATAAACCATATTTTTCACTAACTTAAAGAGACCATTATTTTGTACGGTTCTGCCATTTTAAAATTATGCATTTCTTAAATGAACACACACAACTTAAGTGTTTTTAATTTGGAACTTCATTATATGTCCAACACATATTTTTGTGCAATTCTGTAGAGAGCATAAAGGATACAACTGTTACATTATATATATATTTCTTTCTTTTTTTTTTATATGTTTTTGTAAAACCGTATATGTATATTAAATATATATATGGATATTAAATATATATATGGATGTTAAATATATATATGTACATTAAATATATATATGGATGTTAAATATATATATGGATGTTAAATATATATATGGATGTTAAATATATATATGGATGTTAAATATATATATGGATGTTAAATATATATATGTACATTAAATATATATATGGATGTTAAATATATATATGTATATTAAATATATATATATAATACGCGCATGAACAGGTCAGGTATACTACAAAAGTTATATTATCCGCTGGTTGGATATTTTTATTACAGTAATTTAACTAAAAGTGCGTTAAAAAATATGTGAAAAAAGTAAAGAGTTTAGATAGAATGAAGTAGACATTATAAAATAGAACAAATGAAGACGGGAAAAAATACTAGTGTTTAATTAAGTGTTCAAAAAAAAAAAAAAAATAAATAAAAAATAAATAAATAAATAAAAAATAAATAAATAAATGAATAAATAAATAAATGAATTAAATAAAATGAAATATATTATAATATAATAATCACATAATATATAACATGAAACTTAAAAAATAAGGAATAGGAATAGCTAATTAAAAACAAAAGTAAACGGAATAAATATTATAATTCGAATAATATTTCATTTTTTATAATAATAGTAAAAATTAAAAAAAGGTATATTTTTATGCATTAAGATATTTAATTTTGCCAGAATAGATCAGGCAATAAAATTTAAAAACATGAACAGCAAGGTAAATATGCATATATTTGTTAATAA
Source organism: Plasmodium malariae (assembly GCF_900090045.1). Classification (NCBI taxonomy): domain Eukaryota; phylum Apicomplexa; class Aconoidasida; order Haemosporida; family Plasmodiidae; genus Plasmodium; species Plasmodium malariae. The sequence goes on from NC_041784.1 coordinate 1,439,274, forward strand.
AATATAAAAAATGTACGATGTGGCTAACTTTTTTTTAATTAATGGTTTTTTTTTTTTTTTTTTTTTTTTTTAAGAAATCTTTTGGCTAGCTGCTCATTATATAACGTGATGTTTTCTTTACACGTTTTCCACATTTTTCACCATTTTCGCCATTTTTACCATTTTCATTTTTTATCATTTTTTTCACTTTTTTCGCCTTTTCCACCTCCTTCGTTTTTAATTTGTTGACGTTCGGTCGATCTACCACCACCGTGTTCACACGTGCACTCATTCTGTTGGCTTTTCTGATTATTGTTTCCTAAAAAAAGAGAAATTCCCTGCATACTCAATTTTCCTGCTAACATGATAGCTATCCCTGCGGCTGCCAGTGCACTAGAGGTAGCGTCAATTATTTTTGTGAAGAAATCATTTTCCTTTGTATGTACGACAAATGGATAACTATGGCTTACCATATCGTAGTAGCTAGGATGTAAATCAAAATTATTTCCCATGTCATTTATGCTGTTATTATTAAATGTATAAGGTGTTGGTGTAAATAATACTGGGTCCATTTCATACATTTTGTCATCATTATTGCCATTACAGAGACAGTTTAAAATACATTTATTTTTTTCTTTTCTGTTATATACACTAAATGGATTCATCATGTTTAGGAAGCAGTCATTATAACCCTCGAATAGAGGTATCTGCCCATCGTAATCAGTATTAAATGTTTCTGGTCTAATGGAATTATGTATATATTGAGGTATATATCTAGGGATTGGAACTTCACTATATATTTCTCTTCTTGGTCTAAATGGTATTTGTACTTCTTTAGGTATATATTTAAATCTTTTATATTTTTTTTTAACAAACTTGTCTACATATTTATATTGTGGCACATCTATTACTTTGTACACAGGTTTAACTCTTAATTTTTTTTGTGGGACTTGTACATTTTTATATTTATATCTATCTTGATATACGGGGGTTTCTACCTCCTTCACCACAGGATATGGTCGATATTCAACTCGGGGCACTTGGACTATTTTTTCCTTATACTCAATTTTTGGCACATTGATTGTGGTCTCTTGGATTATGTTTTTTATAAATGGTTTTGCTCCTGGCTTGGGCGAAGAAAAAGCGTAAGTGCATGTGCAAATGAATACATTAATAGAAGCAAATACATAAGCGTAGATGAATATGTACATATAAGCAAAAATATACTAACGATTTGTATCTACAGCAACTACTACTATGTACAGTACTTTTTTTAAAAACATCATGATCGCACAAATTAAATGGAAATAAATTTGCACAAGTGAACACATATTCCATTTTTATGTAGTCATGTTTTCCATTTTTATGTAGTCATGTTTTCCATTTTTATGTAGTCATGTTTTCCATTTTTACGAAATCATTTTTTCCATTTTTTATGAACATCAAAATTTATTTTTTTTATATTATTACTTCAAAAACGTGGTAATCCTCCATAGTTGTACACAAGGAATCGTTGCCCCTTTGCGGCATAAACATCGGCCCAAGACCATGAACATATTTATTTTTATTTTTGCAAATATTTTCACACATTGTTAAAACGTTTTTTGATAATATTTAAAAAGGAAAAATAAATATATATACATATCCTCAAATATGTATATTTATATATATATACATACACACAAATACGTATATTTATATATACATACATACACACAAATATGTATATTTATATATACATACATACACACAAATATGTATATTTATATATACATACATACACACAAATATGTATATTTATATATACATACATACACACAAATATGTATATTTATATATACAAACATACACACAAATATGTATATTTATATATACAAACACATGTTAAATGTGCTAATAGTGCGTATGCCCCTGTCTAAAAAAAAATGAGCAACGATTTACACATACCCATATATACTCGCATGTATACAAACATGTATATATATGTGTGTATGTATATATGTGTATATGTACTACCTAACACTAACGACTGCAAAGACGCAGAATTCTGTACAGTGAGTAAAATTTAAAATATTCAAACTGTAACATAAAAGGGGAAGTGACCAACTGTCTGAAGTTGTACGCTATTAATAATACAAATTTAGAAAGGAGAGACGAAAAAAAAATAAAAAAAAAAACACAATGAAATTTTATATTTAGCTTTCCCTTATGTTGTATCCCTTGAGAAATAAAAATAATACACATACATATAAATATATACATATAAATAAATATATACATATAAATAAATATATACATATAAATAAATATATACATATAAATAAATAAATGCATATATGCATATATATATATATACGTGCGCGCTTATTTTTCTGCTACTTAAAGACCAAACACATTTACATTATGAACTGTACAGGTAGCAACCTCTAAAAAAAAAACCAAGTCAATTTCGGACAAGAGTTCCACACTAGCATTTTTATTATTTTACCAAGAAAATGAATAAAAATAAAATAAAATGAAATGTAGTACGATAAAATGAAATGTAGTATGATAAAATGAAATGTAGTATGATAAAATGAAGAATAATATGATAAAATAAAATATAATATGATAAAATGGAATAAAATAAAATATGATAAAACGAAATAAATTAAATTGTAGTAAAATGTAACATAACAAAACAAGTTTTAAAAGGCTGTGAGCTCAGCAATTTAAATTGAAAATTTAGCAAAAAAAAAAAATATTTATAATTTTACATAGAGGAATTGCAATTTAAAACATATCCAGAATAAACCCTTTTTAATTCAGGTTTAATCTGATCTTACAATAAAGAAATTGTAAATTATAAATTATAAATTGCAAGTTGTAAGTTGTAACCAGTAAATTGAATATTATAAATTGTAAATTATAAATTGCATAAATTGTAAATTTTGTGTGTGTACGTGTATGTGTGTGTATCATGTTCAAAAAGCCAAATAATATTATGTACTTGTTATTTGTGTGCTATTTGAAACAGCTTACCTAAAAATCAGGGCAAATTTTTTTCTCCATTAGTAAAAATTTATGAACAGAAAAAAAAAAAAATATATATATATACACACATACATATATACGTACATATATACATACGTACATATTTGCATATACGTACATATTTGTATATACGTACGTATACGTTTGTACATTTTTTTTTCACATGACTCGTTCAGGTAAAAATTTTTCTGGAATGTACAGGAAAACGCTTTTTTTATGAGATATTGTTTTGGTACAAAAAAAAAAAAAAATTTAGACGTTATATTATACAATACGAGGAAACGTAATTTATATATTTTTTATTCATTTTTTATATATTTTTTATTTTTTTTAGTTCTATTTTATTTTCTTACACCTAAGATTAGTATAAACAATTTTACAAAAGTTTACTCGTTCATTTACAACTATTTAGACTTATTAAGCAAAAAAAAAAAAAAAAAAAAAGAAAGAAAGTTGGTTGTTAATATAATAAATAAAAATAAATTAAACAGTAATCAAATAACCCAACAATTAAAAAAATAAAGTCGTGTAAGAAAAATTTAAAAGGTATATATTTTTTTCGTGAACACTTTTGTAAAGTGAAAGGATTCATTCATATATCACTCATCTGAAGGTATATATGGACGTGTATCTGTATTTATACCCGTATGAGTAAATAAAATTTACGCAAATAAATAAGCGTAATTTTTAAAAATTAAAAAATTGGCAGACAGACAAGCAAACAAGCAAGAAAACAAACAAGCAAGAAAACAAACAAGCAAGAAAACAAACAAGCAAGAAAACAAACAAACAAGAAAACAAACAAGCAAGAAAGCAAGCAAGCAAACAAACAAACAAAAGAAAAATCTCGTAAAAAAACGTCAGTTAAAATAGCTAAATATGCAAGATAAAATTTAATTTCTACTTGAATGTATAAAAATAAAGGCTTTACACATATCACGACATGTCATTGCTACACGTTATTACTACTGTACATTACTACCACGTATAAGTACTACCTATAAGTACTACATATAAGTACTACATATAAGTACTACATATAAGTACTACATATAAGTACTACGTATAAGTACTACATATAAGTACTACGTATAAGTACTACCTATAAGTACTACCTATAAGTACTACGTATAAGTACTACGTATAACTACAACGTGTAATTACTGTATATTGATACAAATTATTCCACACATTATGCTGCACTTTGTGCTGCACATCACAGCTACACAATGTAGTACTTACTCAGAAAGTTAGATATGGACGAGTCCAGTATATCATAATATTCAAACAAATTATATATGCAAACAACTAGCGCATTCGGGGTTACATATAAGGTAAAGGAGTTTTTTTTTTGTGCGCAAATTCGAATCATTTTATACTTGATTAAATTTGGAAATTTCATTTTCTCTTCGAAAGAAAATAAATTATCTAGTCCACTAATGCTGAACTCACCTAGGTCCTTTATTAAATTCTTGATCTGAAAAAAAGTGCAATGGGGAAGGAAAAAAAAAAATAAAAATAAATAAAAATAAATATATGGATAAATATACGAATAAATATATGAATAAATAAATGAATAAATATATGAATAAATATATGAATAAATAAATGAATAAATAAATGAATAAATAAATGAATAAATATATGAATAAATATATGAATAAATAATCAACGTCAATGTTGAACGTCACGCAGTTCAGTTGTGTTGACATCGAAATGAGGGTGAGCCGTGAAATGGGCAAATAAGCATGACGTAGGTACGTGCATACAAATACGTGTATATGGGTATGTGGGTGTATATGGGTATGTGGGTGTATATGGGTATGTGGGTGTATGTGGGCATATGTGTACATCTGTACGTATGTATGTGTGTATATGAATATATCTGTATGCATGGAACGATTGGGGCCCCGTGAAAGACTTGCCTGGTACTCATATTTGGTGGATAGCACGTCGATGTACTGAGAATCCCTGTAGTTGTAAATATTATGAAATAGGATAGGGGTAAAACATATTTCCTTTGTGCTATTTATAGTAATTAATATATAATCGGTTAAGTACATTTTTATTATATTAGACCCTTTCATTTTATCAATAGTAAGGAGAGTATTATTACGAGTGTAATTTATATTTTTGAAAAGGTAGCTGTTCAGGTAAAAAAAGAAATTGACTGCTCTTAGTGTATGTAAAAAAGGGAATTTTAAAATGTACATAATATTATCTTCAGATATCATTATATATGTATTATTACAATAAACAACATCAATTATGTTACTCTTTGGATATTTCAATTTTTTAAAAATAAAAGTACTATTTGTTTCTGTACTGTTCATATTTTTTTCATTTTTCTGTAAAATATTTATGCAGCTTTTTTGTTTTTTATATATCCAAAAATATATTTCTTTATTTTCAAATAGTATACATCCATGATTACAACAAGTCCCACTAATTAAAACTTTGGGTTTCGAATTAATTAATTTTTTTTTAAATTTTACATTTTCAGAAATTCGGATATATATAAAATAATTTTTATTTTTTTTTATTTTTTTTTCATTATTTATTAATTTGTTCATATTTTGTTCTTCCAGATATCTGAAAATGTAGTTCTCTCCAAGTTGTTCATTTTTACCATTATTCACACACATTATTTTTTTGGAAATATGTTCAGAATATTTTAAAGAATTATTATTATATTGTATTTCTCCTTTGTTACAAGGATTATTAGCAGCATTATCATTAACCATTTTTTTTTTTTTCTGTCTCTTTCCATTTTGTAATTCGAAGGAACTATAGTCGTAGTTATTTTCCTTTCTCTTGCACGTTTCTCTTTCATTCAGTTTCGGTAATTCACTCCAGCTGTTCGTGGCAACTGGATGGATCATACTGCTGCTATGTTTTTCATCAACCGTGTTAAATGGTACACGTGTATGTGCTATAGCGCCTTGCTGCAAAATGAGTTTACTCTTCGTGCTGGCACTCGTCCCACTTGTTACCCTCTCCCCGTTCACTGAGTTCTCTATATTTAATTTCCTCTTCTCTTTTGTCGACTTCCCCCCATTCGTTATCTTCTCCCCTCTCACAACACTTAAACTTCCATTTGACAAACCCGTAAATGTTGTTATACCATACTTCTTACTCTCATCGGAGTAACCCTTGGAGAAATTCCTGGGGCAGATATGATTCGTACCCTGTTTGTAATTCTCATCATAAAAATGGCAATTAGTCATATGTACAGGCTTGTCACTTCCACTTGTATATTCCATTGTTTTGAAGGTAGAATTATAAGATAACTCAAAAATAGTTGAATATTTTAAATCATCGTTACAATTTTGTATGTCTTGTTCATTTAGTTCAGGGAGACTGACTAAAATAGTACTGAATTGTAAATTCTGGTGAACGAGCTGTGAAGGAATAATCATTTTAATTTGTTTAATTAACATTTTATTTGAATTCTTATTATTGTTAAGACCTAGATATAAATTTTTTTTGCTATCTATTAAACTAACTCCAAAAAAGTGTATAGGATCTAATGGATAATTTTCTGTTAATAGTTCGTCATGTGTTTTCCTGTTTATGTCCTCATTCTTCTTCTCTCCATTAACAGGTTCATTTCCATTTTCATAAACATTATTTTGATTGGATGTGTCAAAATATATATCACCCTTATAATTACATGATACTATTTGAATATCTGTAATTTCATTACTTGTTGGTATTTCTAAATTCTTCCATTCATTAAAATGGTCTAAATGCCATAAGTATCTGCTATGATTATAGACATACAATTTATTATTAGATAAGTATACTAATATATGCCATCTTGAAAAATAAATTAATTTAATGAAATTATTTTCAAATATATAACTATTAAACAAGTACATATTCATATGAATTCCCAAGTGTGGTTTAAATCTTTTCTTGTTAAATACCACCGTTTCATTTGCAAATCTAGCGAATGCCCCCCCGAAGCATGCAAAGTTTTTACCCACGTTGTATTTCCCCATCACATGGGACAGCTCCTTGACATCTCGTTCTGCATTCGGATATGAGAAAACAAATAAAATGAAACACATAAAAGGAAATATGTGTAATGTAACAAGTGTAGTGTAACAGGTGTTATATAACAAGCAAAATAGATGCAGTATATAGATGGAAAAACAAATAGGTGGACTTATCCTTGCGTGCACACATACCACAAATTGCCCGCCGCCTTTTGCTAAAACGCTACATTGTACGGGGGGGAAATGCCAGTGATATCGCACTCACCACAGTTCTCTCTTTAAATTCCCTCATTTTTTCGTATATTTATATGTTTGTATATTTAGTTTCCCACTCGTTTACCCACTCATCTGCTCACATATTTTTTTTAATTTTTTTTTTTTTTTGTTGAACGCATACCTGAGAAGGTCCTCATTTTTTTGCTCTGAAAATCTGTGGCATCCGTTTCATTGTCATCTTGATCCATTTGTGTGTAGTTATTTTCTACACGACTGTATTCCCTATTTCTATAACCAATCATGGTTATTCGATACAAGTGCACAGATTTCCAATTTTTTTTTTTTTTTTTTGATTATTTTGCAAACGCTACAAAAAATCAGTTTTCATTCAAAATAGGTGGTGCATACTTTTATAAGGTAACATTTGAACCCAGGGAAAAAAAAAAAAAAAAAAAAAAAAAAAAAATTTGAGGGGGAGAGGGTATTTGTCTACCCTATTTTACCGTATTATTTTCCTGTATGCTGTTCTGAGTTGTTACACAATATTTTATGTCGCTCTTCACTGAGATACAATATTTATTGATGCTTTTACTTTTTTTCCAAAAATTTTCATTGCTTTAAAAGGGAAGCCCCCCAAAATATTTTCACATTCATAAAAAATTGTAATAATTGTAGTATGTTGTTTTGTAATTAACTTGATTTAGCTTAAATCAGTTTAATTTAATTCGCCTCAATATATAATTTAATTCATTTTATTTTAATTTAATTCAGTTTAATTCAATTTAGTTCAGTTTAATTCAATTTATTTCAGTTTAATTCAATTTAATTTAATTTTTTTATTTTTTTTTTTCTTTTTCTTTTTCTTTTTTTACTTTTTTTCAAATTATTCATACCGTTGTGGCGTATTTAAGCAGTATTTTTTTCTTTTTTTTTTTTTTTAGGAAAATTAGTAAGTACAATACATTTTTTCAATTTTTCTGTCCTACCGAGCACAATAGGAAAAAGCATGTATAGTAAAATCATGTAGGTGTATGCAAAAATGTGAGAAAAAAGAAAAAAAAAAAAAAAAAAAATAAGAACGATCAAGTATGCACTCGTTAAAACTGCAAAAAAACAACTTGAATTTTATATTGGTTTGCTTTACTTTGTTTCATTTTCGTTTTGTTATATTTTATATTATTTTGTTCATTTATGTTTCAACTTTTTTTTTTTTTTTTTTGAAAAATGAATATTTTTACAAACGCTGAAGTAGCTTTTGTGGCTTACTCTACTTACACAATACAAAAGCTTGAAAATAGAGAGAACCACTAATTTTATAAAACATTTAATTTCTCTTTTTTTTTTTTTTTTTTTTTTTTTTCTATTTTTAGCCTCTACCTTATATCTTTAATTATTTATATCTTTTTATAGTTTTCTTTTCTTTTTTTTTTTTTTTATATTATTATCCTTTTATCACTTTTAAACATGTTATTATACTATATTAACATATTCTTTGCATACACACACATGCTATAATGTGTATATTTTATTTTACTATATAAAGAGAACAGCTACTTCATTTTATCTCCTCTTTATTCTGTCATTAATCTTTTTTATGCTATGAAAAAATAAAAAACAATCCTGATATATGCAACCTTCAACTTTTTTGTAGTTTTTAAGGACTACGAAAAAGGCAAGCATTTGCATGACCGAGAAGACGCAGTGATTGCGCAGTGATTGGGCAGTGATTGCGCAGTGATTACGCAGGGACGTATGGGTACTACATGTATATGTATATATAATAGTGAACACGCAAAATCAAATAAAAAAAAAAGACAACTATAGGGCCTGTAACGATATCAGCGTTAGACGAGAAAACATAAATACCCGAAAGGGACATATCAACTATTAGACGAACGAATGAACAAACGAATCAACAAGCAAAATACAAATTAAATTTTAAGTGAGACAGCAACTTATCGCATTTTAGCCAATAAAAGAAAAGAAGAAAAAGAGGCTTCATATATTGTATGTAACATTTTGGTGATTTGTACTTTTATTTTCAAAGTTTTTTCCTTTTTTCCTTTTTTTTTTTTTTTTTTTTTTTTGACACGCTTGTTTGCAAATAATTTAAAGCTTTCTATATAATTTTAAATAATTTTTTTTTAAATAAGCAAAATAATATTAACTGTTCATAATTTTTTTTTTTTTTTTTTTTTTTTTGCACGTTATGTACATTAAGAGCATAGTATCTGATTTCAATACGTTGTTACAAAAGTGAAAAAATATTTGTACATAAATTTTGTACCTAATAATAGCAAACGGAAGTTAAACAGAAAGATTCGAAGTGGGACAGGTAGTCATCACATACTATATTAAGTGTATGAAATCAAAAAGTTGGGAAGCACAGGGGTTAAAACAAAATAAATCATTTTGAGCAGGAAATGGAAGTAAAGACAAGAAGAAAACATACAAAAAACACTATAGAATAAAGGAGAGAAAAGAAATGCAAAATAAACTGAAGAAACAAAAAAGGAAAGCTTAAATGAACGTACATGAAAATATGCACATAAATTGCAATACAGGTAGAAGTGCAAAAAGGGCAGTACATCAATACATGTGAACTTCCCCTCGACAACTGCATGAGGATATAGTAGTTTCTTTTTTTTTTTTTATTTTCTTTGTTGAAAAAGTTTAACAAAGGTACAATGCTACATTCTCAAATTAGTAAAATGAGAATTAAAAAAAAAAAAAAAAAAAAAAAAAATATACAACTTGTTACATTTAAGTAGCTATATATTGGAACAATAATAAAGCGTTGAAGTATTAATAAAATAAAAAAAATGCTATACATTATTTTCCCCCATTTTAAAAGTTGATCAATGTATACATGTATGTATGTATGTACCTACATATATAATCGTACACTTTCATATTTTTCAGTACTAATGAAATGCTCGAAAAACGCACGTTTCCTGCTAAATTCATGTTTGATAGAGGAGTAGCCTCCCTTTTTTTGTTTCATTTAAAACAAAAGGATAAGATAACATTTTGTAAATTTTCAACGAGGAAAACGCTTATTTATGAACACATTGCTGATGGGGAGGATTTCTTATCACAAAAGGGAAAAACAATTTATGCTCTCGTTAATTATACCTATGTAAATGCAAAACTTCGTGAAATAAACCACTATTTGAAGAGTAGTAACAGCGCAAATAATAACTCCAATATAAGTTACAATCATTTTTTCCAAATAAGTAATAACACTGCAGGCTTAGCGAATAATCATATTAGCAACGATGCCAACGTATATCGATTTAACGCAGTCGACATAGTTGAGAGGGATGACAGAGGTGATAGGAAAGACAGGGATGACAATGTAAACACAGTTGGTGGAATTCATAGCAATGACCACCTTGACCGAGCAGTAGAAAACTTATATATCTTGTGTGTTAAGGGAAACATAGATGAATCAGACGAAAGGATTAGGCACTATGTGAATGTTGTATTAAATTACATAAATGAATATATGGAAGAAGTAACAAGTGACAACTTAAAAAATAAAGGTGCAGAAAAATATAATGAGAAAAAAAATAAAAAATTTTTAAGCATTAATAGCTATTTATTGTTCTTAAACATTTTAAGAGTACTAGATAGAAAAAAAGAATTTAAAAATTTACTGAAATTAGTTAGCCAAAATATTCACTTCTTATCTATAGACATCGTTAGGAGGATAGCTTTTATTCACGATTTAAAAAAAGAGCATTCTTTTTTTTTTAAAGAAGTTTTAAATTATATTTATACTATTATACAATGTAACAATGAATTGTATTATAGAGAAATGCAAAATGTTAATATATGTATAAATATATGTACAAATTTTTTTTTTGGGAAAAAATATGTACAGGCAAGGAAAATGTATGATTATGAAATTAACGAAGATATTATTTATTTATATAATATAAATTACATTTATATAAATCATATTATCACATTTAGTAATATCATACACTCTGAAAAGAGTATGTATTATCAAGATGAAATGTATACAGGGAAAGAACTAGATATACCAAAAGACGACAAAGGAGAAGAAGAATCATCAATGCAGAAAAATCGTGATATGATGTATTTATCCTTGTCGTCACATGACTTTACAGATATGCACAAAAAATTGAATAAACGATATACCTCCAATCTTAACAAAGAAGAACATACGAATGCAACAGTTAGTTTACACGATGAAACTGTAATGATGACAATGACAAATAAAAACAAAGATGCAACGTATAATTATACCCAAAGAGAAAAAAGGAATAATAAAATGAGTTCATCTACAAGTAATCATAATGATGATGATGCAAAAGAAATATATAATTGCAGATCAACTGATCATCTAAATATACGTACAACATACGCGGATGATTTTAATTTTAATTATTACATGATTGATACAATTTACGTTCTCTTTAATTATTACATGAACTTATCAGAAAAGAAAAAAAACGATAAAAATAATCTTTCTTTTTTTTTTTTTTTACCGGACATAAAGAATAATATTATGAATATAGTTTTGAATTTTATTACTACTTTAAAAGATGAGCTAAATAAAAACAAACAACTGAAAAATAAGAAAATAATTGCCTCTTTAGAAAGAGTTTTAAAGCTAGGTTATGCATTTCAAGTACCGTTTAAGTTAGAGCCTTTCATCTTCTACTATTTGAACGTTTTGTTGGTCAGCAAATTTGATCTCTCTTTACTAGACAACATAAAAATATTAGCTATTTTTAGGGAAGTGCATAATATGAATAGGGGGAGCAACATGAACAGGACAGGTAAAATGGAAGTGGCAAAGGAAAGAATAAACGAAGGGGAAAACGACATAGCTAAAAGGGAAGAGGAAAGAGTAAACGAAGGGGAAAACGGCATAGCTAAAAGGGAAGAGGAAAGGGTAAATGAAGGGAAGAGTATCACCTCTGAAAAGGTGGAAGAAGAAAATACGATTCTTCCTGATGAGATAGCCAAAATAAAAATATACACAGGACAGGCGGAAAAAAATCCCAAAAAAAAAAAAAAAAAATTTGATCTATGTTCATCAAGTCAATTTAATACAAAATTAAGTAGCTATATACATGCCCCTAACGAGATGTACAACGCAAATAGTTATCTATTGGATAACATGATCAAGTTAGTTTTTGATAACCTAAAAAAGTGTTTACATACATCAAAAGGTAGTGACATATGTATGTTAATACCGATAGTTTATGAATTTCATAAATATATGGATGAAGAGTTAAAAAATATATTAACCGTTCAGGTAACATGTAACAGAGACAATATAAATGAAACGAACTTCATAAATATATTACGCGTATTTTCAAAGATGAAGTATAAGAATGAACTTGTTAACAAATTTTTGTACAATGTGAAATATTTGGCAAGTTACAAAAAAAGCAATGGGTTAACAAATGAGCAGAGCAGTGATAACGATTCTATGCAGAACGTTTATTCTTTTTTTTTTTCGTGTCCAAAATTCTTTTTCCTGTTTTTTTATTATAAAAGTAAAAATAATTTATTTACATATAAGGATGTATATTATGTGGAAAACTTTATACAAAATAGCTTTTTTGAAATGAATGTAAAGGATTTTATTTTTGTTTTATTAATTTATTACAAGAACGGAATAGTTTTACTACCGCAACTGCTGCTCAAAATTTGTGCTATTTTTAACAACGGGAAAAAGATTATAAAAAGGGAAGAGCTGCTATTTTGTCTTTTTTTGCTCTCAAAAAATTATTACGCCCTATCAAACAGTGCAAGTGGAAGAATTGATAGTAGTGGTAATAGCGGTAGTTATTACAGGGCCTTAGGGAATAAAGAGGACAACTTTTTGATGAAAAAAATGAACGTGTTCAGGAAAAGCCAGTATACTCAGCATCACATAGACTCTTTTATAAACGTAATTAATGACATTTTATTGTACATTTACGATGATAAGATGATAAATTATCAAGCAGACCTGATGAAACATTTACAAGAAGAGGGGAATATAAGAAATACTGTTGAAGGGGAAGGAAAAAAAACGAATGATGGTAAGAACAATGAGAAGGAAGAAGCTTATTCTGAAGATATCAAAGTGATCCATCATAATAACACTTATATGGTCAATTCTGAAATATATACCTGTAAAATGGACTTTAACAGGTTAAAATTAAATTTGATAATGATGAAAATATTTTATAACTTATATTATTCCTTTTTCACAATTCGTAATGAAAAAAAAAAAAAAAAAAAAAAAATTCTGAACAGTCATCATGAAAAATTATTAACTCATTTATTTTCATGTTTTAATAATAATTTTTCAAAAAATGTAAACGAAATTAAATATATATCCCCCTTATTATATCATTTTAGTTACCTTAATATTTATTCTCCATTTTATTTTAAAAAACAAATATGTTACATATTAAAAAATTGCATTATGGATGATCAGCTAGTAAAACATATATTGCTAAGTCATGTATTTATGAAACAGAAAATATCAACTGAAATAAAAAAGTATATTAAGGAATATGTAATTACCCATTTTGAACATTTTAGCATGAATCTTCAAGTACTGTTCTTTAAATTTTGTAATAATTTTTTAAATATGAAAAATATAGAAAATACAGATGAACAAAAGGATAGTTTGTTATTCGATCAGCTGCTAAATAATATATTTTTAAATTTAGCAAAAATGAAGCCAAACAATTATTTAGATATTTATTTTACCATAAGCAATAATATGGTTAAAGATAAAAAGTATTATATTCAACTATTTTATTATATGAACAAGTGTGCTGATCATTATACCGGTGAACAGTTATTGCTAATACTTTTTTACATGTACAAGACAGGTTATAGTAAACCAAAAATACGCAAAAAAGTAAGAAATTTAATTTTGCATCACCACAAGAAAAGACTAATTAATTTAAGCACCTATATAAAATATATATTGCCACTCGACGAATTTGGTATATATCATTTGTTACCAATTAAATTTCAGCAGGTTATTTATGATCAGGTACATTGCGATAGATACGTACACGGGGGAGGGGGGAGGACATTCTAACACATGCGCTAAGCACATAATATATATATATATATATAGAATAGATAACACACGTACGTACATGTTTTTCTCTATACCTCACAAATTTTTCCATTTTTTGCGTTTTTATAGCTCGGAGAGGATGTGAAACCGTATGTACGGCAGCCGCTGAAAAATGATGAGGTAAAAAAGCTCAAAAAATAAAAAAAATACAAAAAAGTACAAAAATGAAAAAACAAGCAAAAAAATGCAAAAAAACGCAAAAAAATGAAAAAACAAACAAAAAAATGCAAAAAAACGCAAATAAAAAGCAAAGAAAGGCAAAAGACTGAACATAAAAATTTCTCCATTTAAGACAGCGATTTGAAAACAAAATGACCACAATTAAAAAAAATGTTAAAACATAATAAATGATATTATGTATTTTCGTTTTTGCCTTTTTTTTTTTTTTTGGAAATTATAGGAAGAAAGGAAAAATTCGCAAATCACAATGGAACATGATCAGGTAATTTTATTCGTTCATATATACTCGTCATGCTGATGCATATATATATATATACATATATGTTATTATATATACGTTTATGTATGTATATTTGTATGTATATTTGTATGTATATTTGTATGTATATATGTATGTATATATGTACGTATGTACGTATGTATGTATGTACGTATGTACGTATGTATATATGTATGTATATTTGTATGTATGTACGTATGTATGTACGTATGTATGTACGTATGTACGTATGTATATATGTATGTATATTTGTATGTATGTACGTATGTATGTACGTATGTATGTACGTATAAGTATATGCAAATGTGAATTTACATTATTCCGTTTGCAATTTTGTATGCCGCGTTTGATGTATAAACGTTACAGTATTTTATTTTATAACTTCGTATATATTTAGCTTAACATATTACGGTTAGCTAAATTTTATGAACTGTACATAAATAAATTGAACGTGGATAATACACTTTAAATATTTGTTTATATGTATATGAGCATATACATATACGTATGTATTAACAATTTATAATTATATACTTTTATTTTTATACATTGATGTGATTAAAAAATACATAAATACTTCTGGGATCAGTTAGTTTCAAAAAGTGTACATTACGAAATACATATACATATAATTTACTTAAAATAACAATATATTATTTTATATTTTTCATTATATTTTGTTCAATATAGCAGGATTTTCCTATAGAAACAACTGAACAGCAAGATAATGAAGATGCGCCCATATATATCTTTGAACAAATGGTTAAAAGTTATTGAGCATATATATATATATATATATATATATATAAATATAGGTATGTACAAATGATGTTTTATTTTTCCCATCTCCACCCAATTTTTTTTTTTTTTTTAATTTTATTATAATAAATATTTTACTAAGGTAACCTTTTTATATAATAATTAAATTTCTCTTTTTATAATAATTTCTTTTTTTTAATCATAATTTCTAATTTCTCATTTTTAATTATAATGGATAAATTTCTCCTTTTTTAATCGTAATTTCTAATTTCTCATTTTTAATTATAATGGATAAATTTCTCCTTTTTTAATCGTAATTTCTAATTTCTCATTTTTAATTATAATGTATAAATTTCTCCTTTTTTAATCGTAATTTCTAATTTCTCATTTTTAATTATAATGGATAAATTTCTCCTTTTTTAATAGTAATTTCTAATTTCTCATTTTTTTATTATACAGTGTTAAATTTTATTTTTTATGATGGTCAAATTTTACTTGTAATTTCTTCTCTATTTTTCGACAGTGTTATCCTTTTTAAGTGGCAATCAAATTATACCTTTTTTTTTTTATTTTATTATAGTATGCCAATTTAATATCAATTTAATATGTCAATTTAATATGTCAATTTAATATGTCAATTTAGTATGTCAATTTAGTATGTCAATTTAGTATGTCAATTTAGTTTTTCAATATTTTTATATAAACTTTTTATTGAATTAATATGCTTACAAATATTATTATATTATGAATGTTTGTCGAACAATATATTTATTAATATATACTTTTATTCTTATTTATTTTTTTTTTTTTTTTCTTTAAAAATTGCATCGCAATTCAAATTATCAAGATACATTTATATATTTCACATTTTTAAAAAAAAGGGGTTAAAAAAAAGAAAAAAAAAATCTTACGTGTACATACAAAATATGTGCAGTTTGTATGTTTTAAAGTTCATATATATTATAACATGAGTAAATACATAAGTATACATAAATGCATATATACTACATAACAAGTAAAGGTAGAACATTACAGCGGTAAACATGCGAATGAAATGATTTGTTTTTGAGAATTCATCTTTATTTAATTTATTTTTTCCATATTTTCCACTTTTTCCATTTATTTTATTATTTTTTTACCTTCTTAAGTATGTATGTATTATGCAAGTATGAATGTAAAAATTGATAACGAGCATCCAACTTTTCCATATATATTTGTTTAAAATTGTGAGGCAGGAGGGGCGTATATTTTTTAAAATTTTTTTGTAAGAACAGTTGAGAGTGTCCTCACTTGCTCGATGAACACACAATCACTACTTGTATAAAAAAAAAAAAAAAAAAAAAAAAATAGTGTTAACAGAAATTGCCAAAATTTAAATTCAACATTTAAGTGCTTGTAACTACTGTACAACGGTGTAGTAGCCAAACGGTTCAAGTGATAATAAGGGAATAAGGGAATAAAGTTAAGGGTTAACCGAGGATTATATATGTATATATATATATATATATACTCTGATATATAGATACACTACCCCCCTAATCCACATTTGCAGAGTGTGAAATTACAAAATATAGTCTTTTAGAATGAACGATGCGATAGACGAAGATTTTTTATATGAGGACATAAGAAACAAGAGGGATATCATTGACATAAGTTCAGGTGAAGAGTGCATTAGTAACAGTTCAGATAAGCTATATGAAGAGGAGGAAGAGGAACTAATTAATTATAAAAAGAAACGAATATCGTATTATAAAAGATTTTATGCTAATAAAAGTATATATTGTGTAAACTCATATAAAAAATGGGTATATTTTGGTAGTGTTAATAATAAATGTTATTTGTATAATAATTTTGATCAAGATTTGAAATCATTTGTTCATAATTCAAATAGTTTACAGGTAGCGCAGATAAAAAATAGCAGGAACATTAATAAGGATGATACTATGACCTTGGGTCATTGTGGAAATGGAAAGCATATCAACAAGAATAGCATGATAGGTAGTAGTGTAAGCTGTACTAGTGGTATTAGTTATAATACTAACAGTATCAGTGGAAATAGCGTGGACGTGTGTTTGCAAAACTTGAAGCATCAAAAGTACAGTGATACTGTGACAAACATAAAATTTTCGAAAAATTATAAATACGTCGCCTTGTGTGTATACAATGGTGATATATATATATATGAAAATAATAGTATGAACAGTTCAGAAATATTAAATTACAATTTAAAAAATATAAAGCAAAATATTAATAGTAGTAATTCTTTATTAGCTATATTTAATTGGAATATAGATAATAAATTTATAAAAGAAGAACTAATAAATGAAGATATGAAAATTGTCAATATTTTAAGTCTTAATGATTCAAATAATAAAAAGGATATTGAATATTTTATGTTTTGTCCGTATAATGAAAATATTCTTATAAGCATTTATTTAGATGCACCAAATATTTATATATGGGATGTACTTGAAAGTACACCATTAAACATTACCTACACTGTTGATATACCAACTTTTTTGAATATATGTAACTATGACAGTTATTTTTATCTTCTAGTGGGTTTTCATAATGGAGATACCTTTGTGTATGACTATGATATTTACAATATAAAAAAAAGAAGTGCAGGTAAGAAGCACGGAAAAAGGGAAAAAGCGAATTATACAGGAGTACCCTCTGTTAATGGTAGTGAGTACACGCAGAAGGCAGGGTTAAGCTGGCTTCACCGCACCAGCAGTAATAACGATAATGGGATTGACATTGACGATGATATTGATAATGAAAATAACAGTGATAATGTTAACGGGGGCACTAATAACAATAGTATTGGTAGTATTGGCGGTATTGGTAGTATTGGCGGTATTGGTAATACTGGCAGCATTGGTAATACGGGCAGCATTGGTAATACTGGCAGCATTGGTAATACTGGCAGCATTGGTAATACGGGCAGCATTGGTAGGGGAGTGCTAATAAGCAGCCATAAGAGTAATGGCGTGAAATATGAAGGGAATGATGGTTCATTGAGCTACAGCAATAAATCATTGCTAAACAACTACAATAGTAATTATAAATATAACGAATTAATAAATGACGAATTGGACAACAACAACGATATCTTGTGTATTGACAATAATTTAACGAATGAAATATTTATAGCTTCCCATAAAAATGTGATACAAATGTATAATATTAATAATAATAATCTTATTAGTACATATAATAACCTCCATAATGATATAGTAGATTACTGTTTATTTAATAATAGAAAATCAAATATATTTGCGTCTTCTTCTTTAGATAATAATGTCATTATATTTGATTTTCAAAATAAGAAATATATTAACAAGTTTAGTGTTAATTATGATTTTAATAAAAATGATACGAATGATCGAATGGATAAAGGAATAAATTTTCTCAAATGGCTTAATGCAAATTTACTTTTATTTTCCAGTTTAAATGGAAACATATATATATATGACATTAGACTTAGAAAATGTATTCATCAGTTTTATTCTCATACAGATACCATTTTTAATATTCACGTATCACTGCATTTGTATGAACACAAAAATATATTATCAATTATAACTGCCAGCGATGACAAATCCTCCAACATGCATTTTTTGGACCTTTCGTATTTCACCTAGTATGCGCCATCAATCACTAAGCATTAATTTCCTGTGTTATAAGAAACATACCAGATGGGAAATACTTATGTTTTCCCGTTTATTAGCCCATTTGTCTTCTCGTTTGTAACCACGTTTGTAAATCTTGCATGTAATCTCGTTTGTTAAATTGTTTTTCATTGCATTTGTCTTCTCATTTTTCATCTCGTTTTTCGCCCAATTTGTTAGCCTATATATAACTGCTCGTTCATTTTTATGTTCCATTTTTTCGTACCATTTTTGCCCTTTCATTTGATGAAGCAATCATGCTGGTAAGCAAGCTTCCGTGCACATACACACATATAAATATATGTACATGCATATATATGCATACATATGTAAATATACATATATAATTGTGTCCATATATATACTAATATGTACGTATTTGTGTGTATATATATATATATATATATATATATATATATATATAGCGCAGTCATGTTTAAATTTTCTGCTGGCTATTTTTTTTTTTTTTTTTTTATCTATTATCATTTTTTACTTCCTTTTTTTGTTCCTATGTTGGTGTACTGTTGTACTGCTGCACTATTGCACTGTTACATAATTTGAAATTTGCCTGTGTCTGTGTTCAGAAAAACTTGCAAAAAAAAAAAAAAAATTACAAGAAATAAAAAGAATTACAGACGAGGAAAAAAATGCCCACGTGTTTAAATGGTCAGTGTGCAGCTACTAATAGCACTACCCTTTCCCGCTGCTAATCCTCAATGCATACGTACGACGACTGTGGAAGGTGCTTGAAAAAATTAGTTTTCAAAATGTACATAAAAATACTGTATGTAGCAACAAGGCCCAAGGGTCTGTCCTTATTTTGCTTTAAGTTAACATAGTATATGTTATCAAAAATTTCATCTTTGTTATGCAAATTATTGCTCATATTAATAAAATTTTTATGTACGGATTTGTATTTTTTCTCTATATTATTACAATTGTCCATTATGAGAAAAACGCCCTTTGCTTTATTTACCAAATTTAAAAATGTATGATCATGTTCAGAATAATTTTTTTTATAATTTATATACAAATCACTATGGCTACTATATTTTAATAGTAATATTTTATTTTCTTTGGCATATTTATGTAACTCATTTAAATCTGTGTTTTTGTATGGTATGTCCAGTAAATACCCTGACGATGCTCGTATAGTAAATGGATGAAAAAAATCAATATTGTAAATACTGTTTATGTCTAAAGTTTTATAGCTAGCTATTTTATTTTTATTTTTTTTTTTTAAATTTTCTATATTAAATATACATTGCCATTTTAGTAAAAAACAACTCCGTATTATTGTGCCTATATCCCCATTACATAAATATTCAACATTATTTTTTATATCGTACTGTTGTGCACTTTCACTATTTAAAGAACAGTCATCCCTTTTAACTGCTCTATCATTGGCGTTTTCCTTTTCTTCAAAATGGATATCATATATTTTTAAATTTTGTTCGCTTTGCTTCACCTCAAATGGAATCTTTTGTCTCTCTTTCCATTCGTCTTCCCCATCTTCTTCTTCTTCTTCTTCTTCTTCTTCTTCCTCTTCTTCTTCTTCCTCTTCTTCTTCTTCTTCTTCCTCTTCTTCTTCTTCCTCTTCCTTTTCCTCCTTCGCTTCGTCCACATGATTCATTTTTACCTCAGCCCCAACTTGGTGCTCTTCCCCCCAATTGACGTTATAAAAGCAAAATGCTAAGTGGGGTAGGCCCACATTATCAAAGTGAAATTTATGCAAAACCTCAGCTAAAACTCCATTCTTAAAAGAGTACAGAAAAGAAAGTTTTTTTAGCAATTTATTTGAAAGCAATATAAAATTATCAAATGAGTGAAAATCTTTTAAATTATCAATACTATTTGTATAAATTCTGCATAAGTAATTTTTTTGTCTCTCTAGTATAATTTTCTTACTTGTTAATAATATTTTTTCTTGTTTTTCTCTATACTTTCTATCAGTTGCTAATTTATATAAATGTATAAAAACCGGATGATTTTGTGATTTAATTATTTTTACTTTCTTTGAAGAGAAAAATATTTTATAAAAATGATCATTTTTTTTCTTTTCACTAATGCTTAGCTGATTATCTTTACTTTTCATTAGCATATTATTTATATGTTTATCTACTGTGTTATGAACAACATCATAACCTTTTCTTTTTATTATTTTATTTTCCATATTGTTTTTTCCTTTGTTTTTAATTATGCTTTTCGCATCCATTTTGATATTGCTACTAATAATTAAGTCGTTATTCCTATCACTGTTAAGTTTTCCATGTAGTACTTCATCCTTTTTATCGTCCACACTTGGATTATCATTACACTTCATTGTACCCTCTGTAAAACGTTTATTCTCTATCATGAGATGTTCGCTATTTGTAGACATGTGCTCCTCGTTCAATGGTGTACCTGTGTTATCTCCTTTATTAAAATATTTCTTATTCATATCATATAATGGGTTCTCCTTTGTTTCTCCTACAGTTCGATATTTTGTTTTAATAACACTCTGGCTAAGTGTTTGTGCATGACGTTTTTTTTTTTTACCACTGTCATATGGTATTTCTTCACACAGTTTGTGTTCATTTACAATTTTGTTATATAACTCACTCGTTAATGTGTTACTAGCTCTTGGCCCATATACAAAGCTTCTTGGTTTGACAAACGATGTTTCTTTATAATCATGAGGGGGAAGATTTTGCGGCGGTATCTGCGTGTGCTCATTATGCTGCCTGTACTCATTATACCGCTCGTACTCTTTTTGCTGCTTACCCTCCTTAAGATCCTTTTGTTTACTTTTAGATTTTTTGTTTTCTTCTTTTTCTTCTACCCCACTTTTATAAACATTCCCCAGAACATCTTCGTTGTCATCTACTCTTGTTGACTCAGCACTATGTGTTGTAAAAAGCTTAACAATATTTGTACATATATAATTATTTTTTCTATTCATCCATACGTTAAAAAGTGTAAGAAACTCCCTCCTATATTTTATTGTACAGTGCATCATGCTGAGTATTACAGCTTCAGAATGTTTATTTTAAAATTTCAAGTTATAAGCACATGCATTTTTAAAAGTTTTTCAATGCTAATTTTTCCTAATCTTGGAAGATGGAAAATATTTACTCATCCACAACATAACACTGTAGGGTGAGCGGCTTTCCCATAGGCAGTATGTGTATGTACATATATATGTACATGTATGTATATATTCTTTTTTTATGTGCACGAGGCATGTACATAAGTAAATATCTTGCTCTTTCCAAGTAGCGCTACTTCATATTTTTAAAAAATAAATATATTTTTTTTTTTTTTTGGAAAATATTATGAGTGCACGTTAGGGAGAAAAACAGTCCCCCTCTTTTTTCAAACTTTTGTCATATGCATATATATATGTATATGTATACATAATATCATATACGTACATGTACACTTATAGGTACATAAACAAGATGAACGCATAAGGCGCGAAAGCCACTCGTTTACCATTAATTGTTCCATTTTATACGCATATGCACAAATTCATTGTAATTATTTAAAAATAAGAGGAATGAAAAGGAGTGCATAAAATATTGTTTTTGTAGAGTATATCTTCAATGAATAAGGTAAAAAAAAAAAAAAAAAAAAAAAAATATCATACATTTCATTATGATTAATCGTTGTCACTTTTTGCTTTGTTAACACGGTTCCATTTTGCTGTACACCCTACAATTATGCACATTTTTGCAATTTTTTTGAGTTTTCTTATAAGCATTTTGAAAGTAAATATACTTAGTATTAACGCCATCGCATCGAGGTGGCAAACACTGAAAATGTACTATGGCACAACACCTTTGTTATCATCAAGATGTATGTAATAAATATGAACAGCACCGTTGCATTTTACGGGGATAAATTTGTTTTTTCTTTTTTTCCTTAAAATAGGGGAATACACAAAAAAAAAAAAGAAACAAAATAATGAAAATGAAAAAAATGATGAAAATGATGAAAATGATAAGAATGATAAAATGATAAGAATGATAAAATGATAAGAATGATAAAATGATAAGAATGATAAAATGATAAGAATGATAAAATGATAAGAATGATAAAATGATATAAAAGAAAAAAACAAAAGTTATAAAATAACGTAAATGGGTATAGGAGTGATAAATGGCCAAAATGGCCACAAGAGTTCATAAGCGGCCATGGGAAAAAACAATAAATGTTTAGAAAAGGATTTAAAAAAAAAAAAAAAAAAAAAAAAAAAAAAAAATTACGGACAGAGCACAAATAAATTGCTGATTTCAAAATGTGGTGAATGGTTTGCTTATATAGAATTTAAAATCCGGATGGAGAGAATACTATAATGAATAACAAAAAATTGGATAAATTTAACAAGTCCAAAAAAAAGGCCGTTAAGATGGTTGTAAAAATGTAGTAAAATGCGGTCAAATGAAGAGGAAATATGATGGTATCCTACAAAATTGTAGAAGGTAAAAGCTAGTTGGCAGAACAACGTGTTCGGCGGAAACTGCGCAAAAACGGGCTAGTGCAGGGGGCACAGACACATCTTCTGTACAATGTTTGCAGCAATTGCAGCACTATCGAAAGAGCTATTTTTGCTGCCTTGCTTCCCCATAGGCATATGGCCTGATTTCATTCTCCTTACATTTTGCATATTAGATTTCATACGACTAAATGTTTTTTCTATATTTTTATTGATAGAGATTTTACAGTAGGAAAGTGTTTTACCTAATTTACGGTATCCGCACTTAACTAAAATTAACATAATAATTATGACAATAAAATAAATTAAAGCTAATAAAAAAAAAGCATATGCTAATTCATATGTACCATTGCCAACAGCCCTTAATGAAACTAACTGAAAAGATTTACTTGCTTTCCAGTATTTATCTGGCCATGTATTTTGTGTAAATGTTATTTTATAATTATCGCCAGGTTTTAAGTTTTCATTAATCACTCCATATGGCTTAATAAATGAAGATGTCATAGGAGGGCTAAACCAATTTTTATAATCAGGGGAAAATGTATTCAACCATATTTTATATTTTGAAGAAAACTTTTTATGTTTTTTAACATAGGAAAAAAAATCATAATAATTAACAACAGGAAATTTATCTATATTAAATTGTTCCGTATTTGCAGATAGATTAATTTTGTCATTAAAAATTGATGCAGATACTAAACCACAAGGATATATAATTTTCTTTTTTTCATAATCATTCACGGAATTAATATCACATATTTGATTATTTCTTGAAATATTTTTCTGCTTTTCATTTATTCCTAAATTGTCATTTAATTCAGGCAAAGTTTGAATACTGTCAACACACCTAAATTTATAAATATCTTCAAAAGTTTTTATATATTTACACTTACAATCATTAACCAATGAATGTGATTCATCTGATAAAAAATTTTTAAAATTTACATAAAAATTTGATATTTTATAATATATATATACTGGTTGTTTCATTTCTTCTGTTATTTGAAAAATTTTATTTGTATCACCTGACTCATAAGCTATATTTACCTCAATTACCTGACTCGATTCATAATATATGAAAAGTCCAATTAATATAAAAATTATTACTAAAATAAATAAAATGCTTGCAGCGACATTCCATTTGTAAAAATAATGAAATCCTTTAATTTTTTGAAGTTCTTGTTGTTTAAATGCATCCATGAAATTGTTATATTTAGAATCATTATAAATATTAGATATTTTTTTCCTTAACAAGACATCACTTTTTCTTTTTTCAATCATTGAAATTTTGATATGATCATCATTCTTAAATTTTTTTATATTTTTGTTTTTGTTTTTATCATCATTATCATCATCATCATCCTTTTCTTCTTTCTTATTAGGAGAACGAGAAATTATGGCTTGTTCAAATGAAACAAGTTTTTTATTTTTAACTGATCCTTCTTCATCTTTTTCATTCCCTGATTCTTCATCCATTATTCTTCCATGTATAGACATACCAACATAATTTCTCTTTTTTATAAAGGAGTTAAATATCTTTTCACATGCATCATAATTAACTGATATTAACGAAAACTCTTTTTCTTCATCCGACGAACAACTTTCCATGGCTTCTTTTTTATATTTTACTTATTTAACGCTTTATATAGTCCAAGACACGTATTAAATGAAAATTATGGTGTATCACACAGACCCATCAAGGAAAGTGCGGAAATCAGTTACCAGGAAATAAGGACATTAAGTGTGTACCATTGGGGGGGTTTGGGGTAGAATGCGTGTATATATAACTGTGCAAAACGCGAATATAAGAAGCTTAACAAAAGGATGTAGAAAATACATGAATAAATGAATTAAAAATGGAAGGAAGGAAAAAAAAAAAAAAAAATGCACACCAAAATGAAGGCAAAGTGCAGAAGGGGGGGGGGATAAATGCTCGCCAATTTTTATTAAAAAAACGCACAACACTTTTTATCAAAAAAAAATGCAACAATTTTTATCAAAAAAAAATGCAGCAATTTTTATCAAAAAAAAATGCAGCAATATTTATCAAAAAAAAATGCAGCAATATTTATCAAAAAAAAATGCAGCAATTTTTATCAAAAAAAAATGCAGCAATATTTATCAAAAAAAAATGCAGCAATATTTATCAAAAAAAAATGCAGCAATTTTTATTAAAAAAAAACACACCAATTTTTATCAAAAAAACGCATTAACAAATCATAATTTTATGACAATATTTAAAATAATATTATGAACATATAATAAACTACAAAAAAAGCTAGCTAAAGAAAAAAAAAAAACTCTATACATAACATATCAAATTTATGACACGAACAGAATGAAGCACAAATAATGACAATATATGAAAACAAATCAGAGATGTCTTATCATATGTTTGGGACTTCAGGAACTGCTGCATATATGTATCTATATATGTACGTATATATGTATGGGTGTATGTATGCAAGTATTTACGTATGCATATATATATGTAGAGTGAAAATTATACAATACAATAATTTTCCATATATGCTTAGAATTAGCATCATTTTATCACTGTGCTAATACGAATTAATTTTTACGATGTAACAAGAATTAGCAATTGTAAATTTGCATTTATGGACTCACGCATATGTATCATATGTATGCCTGTATACACATATATGCATATACGTATAACGTAGATTGCGCATATTCACTTACATATCTGTAACTAGGTAAATATATATATATATATATACATGTACGACATATGTGTATTCATATTTCCATACTTAAAAATAGGGATATATTTGTACGAACTGATTTTATTTATACCTTTAAATTTTTATGAAGCTAATTGATAAATTTAGAACAGGAAAAAATATCAATTTGATGAATAAAAATGAAGAAATTGTTTGGTTTTTCCTGGCATTATATATGGCATTACAAATGGCATTACAAATGGCATTACAAATGAACATTTTAACAGCGTTTATTACTTTTTTTTAAGGCATTTTTTAACTAAATTAAATGTATATTTTTCATTTACGTGGTAATAATTTAGTAAGAAAAGGAAAGAGGGGAAAACAGATACAAAGGTAACAATACGACTAGATATATTTACATTTAAAGAAAATAAAAAAAAATGTGAGCATTTGGATACGTATATATTTGAATAGGCATATATATATATATATATATATATATATATGTGTATATACATATGTGTGTATATATATATATATATATGTGTACATATACATATGTTTACATATACATATATGTATATATACATATTCGTGTACGCAAATGCATGGAGTATAACATACTTGACGAATTTAATGACATATAAAAATTTGATAAATCCTACTTTTAATTTTTCATTTCCAATTTTGATGAAAGAAAGAAAAAAAAAATTAATTTTGAGGAGTATAATTTGGTACATATTTGTAATGATTACTTATTAGCACGAAATGAACGAAAAAAAAATTTTCCATTTTGTCATTTTGTCATTTTGTTATTTTGTCATTTTGTCATTTTGTCATTTTGTCATTATTTTTCCTTTTTTTCATTATTTTTCCTTTTCATTATTTTTCCTATTTTTCATTATTTTTCCTTTTTTTCATTATTTTTCCTTTTTTTCATTATTTTTCCTTTTTTCATTATTTTTCCTATTTTTCATTATTTTTCCTATTTTTCATTATTTTTCCTTTTTTTCATTATTTTTCCTATTTTTCATTATTTTTCCTATTTTTCATTATTTTTCCTTTTTTTCATTACTTTTATTTTTTTTCTTTTTCTTCCCTTTCCTCTGTTTCTCCCATGTGTGTTCGGATGATATAATATAAAGATAATGAATAGAGTTTTAAATATGATTATCCATTTTTGTAAGTATTCTTAAGCTACTGAAACTGAAAATATATTAAGAGCAAATTATCCACTTTACCATATACTGAGAAAGATTTTTTTTTTTTTTTTTTTTAATAAAATTTTAATAAAAACATCATGATGTTATTTTAAAAAAGTTTTGAATATTTTCCATCCTTTGCACATAGGTACATAAATTTTTTTTTTTTTTCCTATTCAGTAATATAATATTAAAAAGGAAAATATCTTCGCAGAAAGATGCAGCACAGGCATAGGTGTAAATTGTACATGTAACAGAAATTTGTGAATTATATGGGTTATTAGTAGTAATGTGTACATAATGCACATAGTAAAAGGGTCACTAGAACGTTCATGTGTACGCGAATATATGTGTGTGAGTATGTATGTATGTATGTGTGTGAGTATGTATGTATGTATGTATGTATGTGTGTGAGTATGTATGTATGTATGTGAGTATGTATGTATGTATGTATATACTTACGCGTGCGGTTTTATACACGTATGCATGCTCGTGTGCACGTGTGTGTATGCCCAAGTACGTATATTCGTTTACGCATATGGACTCTTATATCACATTTTAAAACAGTTTTACATTCTTTTTTGCTGCTTCCGTCAGTTTTTCTTATAAAGGGGGGTAAGATAAGTTGCTTCCCCACTGAGAAATGCTTTTTTTTGCCCCTTTTGATATATAACATAATCATTTAAAAAATGATTCTTCAGTTTGGTGTATGTAGCAGGTTTTTCTTTCTTTTGTTTCTTTTCTTTTGTAACTTGTATCTCTTCTAAACTTTCGCTGTTTATCTTTTTATTTGTTTTTTTATCTAAAAAATATATCTGCACAGCTGAAAGAAGCAAAAAGCACGACTCGTACACGCTGCTCTGAATTGTCAATTGTTCTAATTCTTTATCGACCTCATTCGTTAGTTCCGAAAGGTGCTTACTATTTTTTTTATTTACATTCATGCTTAACAAGTCAAAAGTAAGAGCAGTTTAAGTATAACGTAGTAGTGTAGAATTAATTTGTTCAGAAATTGTAGGATGCATAAAAAAAGGGAAAAAAAAAAAAAAAAAAGTCGAAACAGTAGTGGAAATGGAAAAAAAAATGTAGGATGTACAAGGAATAAAAAAAAATAATTCCTCCCTTATGAGGGATCCTAATTTATAGAAGCCTTTACGTTTATAAGAATTGCAAATGTGAATAATGAATTGTATATCTTGTCTGAAAGGAAATATGAACGAAGAAAAAAAAAAAAAAAAAAAAAATATCCCCACCTAATAAGTAAAATATATGTAGGTGAAATGTGATAAGACTTCAAAAAAAAGGGAAAATAAAAAGCCCTATGTGTATGTTTATGTACATATACGGTACACGCTATGCATTTTATAAACATATAGATCTCACCGACACGGAGGAGGATAATAAAAGGGGAATAAAAAATTAAAATTTAAGTTAATATTTAAATGTAGGTGAAAATTAAAATTTAAGTTAATATTTAAATGTAGGTGAAAATTAAAATTTAAGTTAATATTTAAATGTAAGTGAAAATTAAAATTTAAGTTAATATTTAAATGTACGTGAAAATTAAAATAAAAATTGAATACATAAATATAAATAAATATAACCTTCAGCAGGTATACTCTTCTTTCGTACATATATACGTATATATATATAAATATCCTATGGAAGGAAAAAATAAATAACTCTTTAAAAGTGCAAAGGCTAAAGAAAAAATCGCACTGTACAAATTACATTTTGCACATCGTATAAATAAATTTAATAGACCCTGGAATTAATATGGTCGATACTCAGCATTTCAGCAGCTTATTGAGCAATAAGTGCGTTTGTTTATGCATGCACGTGTAAAGATATAGGAGCAAATGCATTCGCATTAAATATATCTATCTATCTATATCTATATATATATCTATATATATATATATATATATATATATATATATATATATATATATATATATATATATATATATCGAAGAACGGCTAGATGAATATGTACATGTACGTATATGCATGCGTTAACATACATTAAGAAAAAAAGAAAAAAAAATAATATTATATACATATATATATATATATATATATATATATATATATATAGTATATACTCCCGCTGTATAATAACGCAAAGATAGAGGTTACGGTTGAATAAAACTTAAAAAACCCTACACCTCTACTTTTCTCTTATGTACGAAAAATGCAGATTTTTCGTTTTTTGCACTGATTTATTATTATACTGTAATACAGTGTGCTATATTATAATATACGATAATACACTCATGCGGCATTATGCTATACTATTTTATTATATATTATTTTGTATTGCGTTGTATTTCATTTTATTTTATTTTAAAATATTTTTTTTTTTTACAGCTTTTGTGAAAAAAGCATTTAATTATTAATTTTTATTGATGAAAAAATTACGCGCTTCTGAAGAGTCAACAAAATTTTGAGTTTTTTATTTTGAATATTTGGCAAAAATTAAAACAAAATATCAATGAAATTTGAACAAAATTTCAACAAGATATCACGAAAAATTTTGAATATTTTAAGGGAACATAACGAAAATTTTACCAAAATTTTGTGAAATTTTTCAATATTTTTCCTGCTCTGTTCCGAACGAATGAAACATTTGTTCGAATTTTTGTATAAAAGGACAGAAGTTTTTTGTTAAATAAATGCTTCTACAAGTAGGATAACATACATTTAGACGTATACATACCCATGCACATATATATATATATATATATATATATATATATATATGTACATAGTGAAGTAGTGTAGGAAGCAGCTTCCAAAAAAGGTGTAACAAGCGTAAGAGCAAAATTACAGGGGAGAAAATAATATTAAGATTAGGAAAACACTTTTTTTTTTTTTTCTAGCTTCCCTCTTTTTTTTTATTTTATCCCATTTTTCCCGTTTTTCTCACAAAGCTAGTAAAGCAAAAATGAATGCACTGAATGAGCCGATAAATTTCTTAAAGAAGGATGAAATAAAGAACATAGACTTGAGTAGCATGAGTAAAAAGGAGAGATACAGAATATGGAAGAGAATACCAAAATGTGAGTTACATTGTCATTTAGATTTATGTTTTTCATCGGATTTTTTCCTCAACTGTGTACGTAAGTATAATTTACAGCCAAATTTATCAGATGAAGAAGTGATTGATTATTATTTATTTTCAAAAGGAGGGAAATCATTAGAGGAGTTTGTTGAAAAGGCTATACGAGTTGCGGATATATTTCAAGACTATGAAGTTATAGCAGATTTAGCAAAACATGCTGTATTTAATAAATATAAAGAAGGTGTAGTATTAATGGAATTTCGTTATGCTCCTACGTTTATTGCATTTAAGCATAAATTAGATATAGAATTAGTACATGAAGCTATAGTTAAAGGAATAAAAGAAGTAGTTGAACTGTTGGATCATAATATTCATGTAGCTTTAATATGTATAGGGGATACAGGACATGAAGCAACCAATATTAAATTATGTGCCGATTTTTGCTTAAAGCATAAAGATGATTTTGTAGGATTTGATCATGGTGGATATGAAATAGATTTAAAGCAATATAGTGAAATTTTTAATTATGTTAGAGAAAGTGGAATACCGTTAACTGTTCATGCTGGGGAAGATATTAATTTACCAAATTTAAATACACTCTATTCAGCTATTGAAATTTTAAAAGTTGAGAGAATAGGACATGGTATTAGAGTTGTTGAATCGAAAGAGCTTATTAAGTTGGTAAAGGAAAAAAATATATTATTAGAAGTCTGTCCCATTTCAAATGTATTATTAAAAAATGCAAAATCCATGGACACACACCCTATTAGAAAACTTTACGATGCTGGGGTAAAAGTATCGGTAAACTCCGATGACCCAGGAATGTTTTTAACTAATATTAATGATGATTACGAAGAATTATATACACACCTTAATTTTACTTTAGAAGAATTTATGCAAATGAACGAATGGGCTTTGGAAAAATCTTTCGTGGATGACAGCGTTAAAAGTAACGTGAAGGAGTTATACTTTTAGAGCGTTGCTTTGCGCTCCTATTGGGAGAAGTCCAACGCATGGGAAGCTTTCACACTTGAGTCCACGTCGTATGTATTTAGAAATACTCACATTTGTAAAGTTTATGCCATATGAATAAACACACGTTTACCACAAATAATTTAATGCCAAATATGGTAAAAGATTTTAATTTTGCATGCGTCACTCTGGAAAAATGACTTATTTTTATTATTCGAAATGTTCATTGAAATATGAGTGAATGTTCAGTGTGCTTATAAAATGGAAATAACTTTCATATTTTTGAAAAATGGGAGTTACCTTTTTTTTTTTTTTTTTTTTTTTTTCTTTTCTATCCTTTTTAATTCATTTTGAACTTCGTTTTTAATTTACTTTTAATTCATATTGAATTTCATTTCGAATTTATTTTTTATTTCATTTTTTAATTTCACTTTAAATTTATTTTAAATTTAATTTTAAGCTGCTTTTTAATCTCATCTTTAATTTCACTTTTTATCTCCTTTTTAATCTCATCTTTAATTTCACTTTTTATCTCCTTTTTAATCTCATCTTTAATTTCACTTCTTATCTCCTTTTTAATCTTCTTTTTAATTTCATATTTAATTTATTTTTAATTTCATATTTAATTTATTTTTAATTTATTTTTAATATTTAAACGAAAACGAACAGTTCTATGTTAGCTTCCTATTTTTTAAATGATTTATGGTCAAATGAAAATATTAACTTAACGGTTGAGTCATTGCTGGCATGATACCAAAATTGCATAAGAGGGGGAAGAACAGATGGAGATCCCTTAAATAATTCGTAAATGGAGCGAAAAGTAAAATGAAATAGAATAAAATGAAATAAAATAAAGTGAAATATAACATAATAAATTGTTTTATAATAAAATGTTTTATAATAAAATGTTTTATAATAAATTGTTTTATAATAAATTGTTTTATAATAAATTGTTTTATAATAAAATGAGATAAAATATAAGAAAATACAATGCATCTGTTAAAAAGTGGAATTAATAACAAAACAGGAGAAATAAAAGAACATTCGCAATTTTGCAGCAAATAAAAACATACACACATGTATATGCATGTACATATACATACTTCTGTATGTATGTATGTATATGTATTTTCGTACACGTAGAACATATACTAATTATCTTTTTCCTAACGTATGACGTTTTGCGAGTGTTTTGTCCAATTCGTTCTTGTAAGATGGGGATAATTTTTACTCTATGGAATTATTTTTTTATGGAATTTGACTAGCCATTTTGAACATGTAATGTTCATATTTTTTTTTTCTTTACATGCAATGGATATATTTTTTTTTTTTTAAACCATGTACAGGTCATAATTTGTTTTTCAACCATGTACTGGTCATAATTTTTTATTCATACATGTATTGGTCATATATTTTTTTTTTCAAGCTTTTACTGGTAATATTCTTTTTTTTTTTTTCAAGTGTGTACTGGTTATATTCCTTCTTTTTCAAGAATGTATTGGTCATAACTTTTTTTATTTTTTTTGTATAAATTCCAACTAGCCATATTAACCATTTGAGCAAACCTGTGTAGGTGCTCATTTTTTTTTTTTTTTTTTTTTTTTTTTTCGTACGAACACGCAGTGAAAGTAGTAAAGCGATGAATGTTTGTGCCTCCAAAAATCCTAATTTTTCTTATTTAATTCTACTTGAATTCATAATTTGGTGTAATTTCTTCCAAAAAATAATCCCTACTTGGGGGGTGATCCTTTTTTTTGGACATTTCATTGTGTGTGGCTGTATTTTTCTTTTTTGATCTCCTGTGGTGCTTAGCGCTAAATTTTGTCTTTCTCCTTATTAAATGACGTAATTCCTCTTTATCCACATGTTGTATTTTCTCTTTGGAATATTTTGCAAATTTGGAATTATGTTTATGGTACTTGTATCGAGTAGTAAAAGTACTATATTTATGTTTTTTAGTTTTCCTTTTCTTAAAAAGCAAGGAGAAATTAAATTTTTTTTGGAATATATATTTGTAAAAAATGAAACATACTATAATAATAAATAGAGAAATAATACCGCAGCATATGATGAACCAAAAATGATTATTACTTTTATCATTAGAATAAACGGTAAAACTTTTTTCAATAATATCTTCTGGATGTATTTTTTTAATAAATAATATTTGTGTGTCCCAACCATTAAGATAATGATATCTGTGTTCAAACAAAGAAAACATCTGATTTGCTGAATAAATTTTTTTTCTCATATTTAAAGGTATAGAAATAAAATTATGAAAAGCTATTTGAACTAACTTGTGTCCATCGAGTATTATTTTTTCTATAGAATGAATATCACTTTTATTTATTCTATATCCGAAGTGATTTGTTCTCCTTTTTATATTGGTATAAGGATTATTATAGCTTTCCCCTAATATTTCAATAAGCTCCTTATTTATTAATTTATTGTCATTATACTTAAATCCTTCTAATGCTCTCGAATTAACTGGTTCAGATAGGAGATTAATAATGCTCTCTTTCATTTGAGTATATTTATTTTCTGGCAATATTTTGACCATCAAAATGCAAAAAATGGTTTGATCCTTGGTTAATTCCAGATTTTTCTTTTTAGAATTCTCTTCGCTTTTTCTT
The DNA here is from genome assembly GCF_900090045.1 of Plasmodium malariae. Lineage (NCBI taxonomy): Eukaryota > Apicomplexa > Aconoidasida > Haemosporida > Plasmodiidae > Plasmodium > Plasmodium malariae. The sequence continues at coordinate 1,473,557 of NC_041784.1, forward strand.
TCTTCCGGGGGAGAACTCCGCAAAAAAGGATTTCCACTTCCACGGCTATTACCACTACTATCATCGCTTACAACCCCCTTGGGTTTATGCGCGTCATAAGGGAGCAAATTTTCAGCTACGTCAATATCCCTGGCAAATTCGTCATACGTAAACACATTGCTACTTCCGTCTTTATCGTTCATGTAAATTAATTTTTTTAAAAATAAATCTGATTTGGAGTAATCATTTGGACCTATACGTAGGTACGGATTTAAGATAAACTCGAATTCAACTAAGTTTATGAAACTTCCATTTTGAAGAGATTTAATATTAAATTCAGGGGAATATCCTATTTCAATTTGAAGAAATAAATTATTGCCCGTTAATAAAGAAGTGCATTTTTTTAAATAAAATTCTGTAAAAAATAAGCCAAAATCGTGAGCACGCAATATTTCATTACTTGCTTTATCATAATATGCATATCCATTAACTGTTAGCACAAACAATTTTTCAAGTGCTTCTCTGGTGAGAGCACTACCACTGCTGCTGTTACTGATACTACCACTACTACCACTACTACCATTTGGTAAAAAAAAATTATTACTTTGTGAATATTTTATGTACAGGTCAGCACTTTTTTTTATAACTTCAGACAGGGAATTATTCACAATACGTGTAAACGCTTCAAGATTATTTTGTTTTAACAAATTAATTAATACCTTAGCACTTTTTATATGAAAAACAAAAATTTCACTTTGTATATTTTTTAATGCTGATATGGTTGATAAGCTATTGAGATACACACTATACTCTCTTACGTAACTTATGTCCGTACTTATAGCGACCAACTTTTTATTATTCTCATCATTACACACTTGCTCACGGTTAATACTATTAAATAAATACTTCGAATGTAGGGCATAATTTAGAGCATACAGTATACAAGTGGTGCATGTTATTGGTAAGACTTTTTTTGGAAGCATGCTTAGGGACGATAGAGCACACCTCCTTGTGGTTAATGCTGCACAGTTGTTTTGTTCATTCCAGCATTCTTTAAAAATTAAATCGATCCAGGTAAAATATTTGATCTCTTTTCTTCTTATGTCTGTTAAGATGTTTCCCAACTGTAACGTGAACGGGGAGAGGGGATATGCAATTGCATGTTTCTCATGCTCACTGGGGATAAATATGTATACGTATATGTACACACACGCGCGCACAAACATATGCACATGCATAGGTACATACATGCTTATACATGTACCCCCACGTAGAGTGTATATAGGAATAAACAGATTTCAATGCAGTAAAAGATGACAACGACTTAGGATAAAGCACATTTGTGTGTAGATTACCCCAACGACGGTGCTTCTAACATCCTGAAGGTCAAATCCTTTTTGCTCTTTTATAATTTTATTTTTTCCAATTTCTTCATTGAATAAATGTATTAGACCATCAAGTAATTTTTCATATATTATTTTTTGTGAAAAGCCCTTCAAAAAATATGGTATGTTCAGCTGTACCAGCAAGAAGAAGGCTAGAAGCGTGTTTCCATCCAAATCGTCTAATGAAACCTCGTTGTTTATGGCACATGCCACATTTGCCTAAAAAGAGAAAGCTCACGCGCACACATACATATATACTTATATACATACACACATATATATACATATACACATATATATACATATACACATATATATACATATACATATATATACATATACATATATATACATATACATATATATACATATACATATATATACATATACATATATACGCATACATATACGTATACACATGCAATGACTCATATTGGAGGTTGTGTCCATATATTCACATGCGCGAAATTTTTTCTTCTCTTTTAAGTAATGCCAAGTGTGGAATATAGTTACTATAAACCACAAGCATATATATGTTCCCTTGGGAAAAATAAAATAATAAAAGTTATTAAATTAAACTGTGCATATTCTTTTTTTTTTCTTAAAATAGTATATATGTGAACAGTTCAATAAGAAGCGCTTAATAAAACTGCTTCCTCGTTTTTTTAACTGTTTCTCATTTGATGTAGCATGGTACAAATAAAATTGGAAAAAAGCATTCTCTTAAATATATTTTTGCATTCGACATTCACAATTCAACATTTTGTATTTTTTATTATTTATATTTTTTTTTATATTTTTTTTTATATTTTTTTTTATATTTTTTTTTATATTTTTTTTTATAATTTTTTTTATATTTTTTTTTATAATTTTTGTTTTGTACTTTTTTTCATATTTTTATATTTTTATTTTTTTATTTTCTCTTACTTGATTTAACCACCTCAGAACGCAGCATAATGTCACAGCGTAGGTGAACATCAATTGTTTTTTCATTTTTTTTTCACTTCAATCATGAGAACCGATTATGTTTTTAGTTTATACATGATTATGTTTATATACATATTTTCAATTTTATGACTTGCATCAATATACTTATGAAAAAACATTCAAACTACATGTAACGTTGCTCGGTATATTTGGTCAATAGCAATTTTGTGAATACACATATGCAAAGATCACGTCTGACAAATACACAGTTTTATTTTTTGTCCTTTCTCATCGGATGTTATGAGAATAAAGCAGTTCCATAGAAATGATTAACATAATTTGTTCGCCATTTCGCCATTTCGCCATTTCGCTTTTTCATTTTTTTTTTTTTTTTTTTTTTTTTTTTTTCTGTTGAACTGTATTTAAGTGCCGCGGTTGAATTGCTCTGTCTTTCACTTCATCTTACTTGTCTCTTCCCTTTTTATTTTTTAATAGACCCTGCATGTAACATTGATCTACATATAACTCATGAGCTGCTTACATATAACCTCGAACTACCCATTTAAATTTTACTAAATGGGTAATTGTTATTTTGAAACATAAAAAAAATTAAATTCCATAAGTTTATTAACAGAAAAAAAAAATAAATAAATAAAATAAAATAAATAAAGCAAATAAAGCAAATAAAGCAAATGAAGCAAATGAAGCAAATAAAGCAAATAAAGCAAATAAAGCAAATGAAGCAAATAAAGCAAATAAAGCAAATAAAGCAAATAAAGCAAATAAAGCAAATAAAGCAAATAAAGCAAATAAAGCAAATAAAGCAAATAAAGCAAATAAAGCAAATAAAGCAAATAAAGCAAATGAAGCAAATAAAGCAAATAAAGTAAATGAAGAAAATTAAGAAAATTAATTAAATAAAACAAATAAAGCTAATAAAGCGAATTACTGCCTTTTTAATTTTGTTTATATATGTATCTTTTCCTTTTTTAATTACATTTGCATGAACCAAATCGCCTTAAAAATATGAACAAACAAGCAAGAACAATGGCAAAGAGAACAATGTAACGAATCTTGAAAAGATGTTTTCTCCTATCACCATCAAACAGATGTTAACATTATGGTTTGTCTTTTTTTTTTTTTTTTCTTAATTAAGCTACAATATGTGGTAAGAAAAAAAAAAAAAATTTTGTCTCATTTTGATAGTACTGTGGTGATTACAGATGGTGGGAAAAAAAAATAAAATAAAGGAAAAGGGGAATGTTCATGAGACGTTGAATTGCAAAATATGTGTGCAGGAGTACAACATAAGGCTACAATACATATGGCGTTGAAAAAATAGAAAAAAAAAATGAAGTATCCCTCATAACACTTAAAAAGTGTTAATAACACACACATACATTTATATGTAGTACATGTGTGTGCCGATCGTTTCAAAGTGAGCGAGAACAACAACAAAAAAAAAAAAAAAATAATAATAATTAAAATAAAAACAAAATGTACAAACTAACGAACGAACAAGCGAGCGTGCAAACTACAAACCCATGCTTCTCCCACAGAATAATAAAACCCCTTTGCGCCCATTTCGCCTAGTGCATTCTGCATTTGGCGTAATTTGGTCAAAAGTCTTCCCATTAGCCATTTTTGCACCTCAAAGGATGAGATGTATTTTTTCCTGTTCTTGTGCATGGGCTTTTTCCTTATCTTTGCAAATTTTGTACCACTTTAATTCTCTTAATTTATTTTTTATTTCATCGGGTTTGAGAAGAGGAAAATGATTAAGTGTTTTTCCTAAGGGTTCCTTCTCTCTTACAGTTTTTACGAATTCGATTTTTTGATTGATATCATTTCCTAGTTTAAGCCAATCCAACCAAACAATCCTCCTAATATTCCATCCTAGGTCATATAAAATTTGGTGTTGTAACTTAATATGTTCTGTATACATATTTGTGGATGTATAGAAACAAGAAGGACCATCAACGAACCAACAATTTCGTTTCTCATTAATTTCCCCAATATCTATATAATAACAACCCCATAAAAATGTATTCCTATGAGCTATACCTAATCTAGCTAAACAGGTTGAAACTTCCCACTGAAAGTCAGATGGTTTTCTACTACTGTCGTGTATCCTTCTCATACTTAATCGAACATAAAAACTTTTTACCTTAGTTGATAAAGAATTCCATACATGTGGATATAAAACCCTCACTGCTACAGCAGATTTGTATGCACTTTTATAGTGTTGTGGTCTTGCACATATAAACATGTTAGTGAATCTTGTTAATATATATTTCTTCGCTTCATCATCATATAAATTAATTATAGTAATATCATTAACTACATTTCTAAAATCCTGTGCAAATATTGTATCCAGTTTATTAATTATATGTCTGTTCATAAAATTTTTATAATTTTTATCCATTATACCCAATCTACCTATAGACGTATTTATTTTTATTAAATCTTTTATTCTGATTTCATCAAATTTGGAAATAACAGTTTTACAAAATTCATTAAAAAATTCTTCTTTTCTTATTAACATCCTATTTAATGACCATGCAATACACATTAATGGATGGCTATAAAAATTATTTAAATTTTTTCCCACATATTTTAACATGTGGTCATAAAAATCGGTGTTTAAAAATCGACTTTTTCCCATCCCATAAAAAATATAACCAACTTGTTGAGGTGTTAATGTTTCACGTATTTCTAATATCCTTTCACTATAGCTTTTCCATAATTCAAAATCATGTTTTCTCAATGTTGCTGCCTTTTGCACACATGCAGATATATACTGACCATCCATCAAATTTACCTGACTTGTTAAGGACACATTCATAGGTAACCAATATTCTCGAACTCTCTGTTGCGCCCATGACCGAAATCTTTTGTGCATACGTTTTGCCTTGTACTTTATCCTGCTTTCCCTTCTTATCGCGTTCACTATTACTCTTTCCCTGGGTCGAAGCAGCCCCATCCTGGTATAGCTGTGACTGGGAATGTATCTACGGGTACGGATGTGTATGTTAGTATATACATATACACATATATAAATATATATATATGTATATGTTTATCCTCTTTTCAATTCCAGTTTGGAAGTACAAATTTAAAATAACAGGTGCAGCGAAAACTTAACGCGTAGATAAATAGGTTATGCGTTAATATGCACGCACGTAGGTACATGTGTGTGTACTTGTTCGCACGTATCTGAGTATGTGTATTTATGTATACGTTCTGAGAGCGGAGCTACGCTTCCTTTTGGGAAGCATTAATCCAAGTGCCCAATTTTGATTACATTTATTTTCTTCAACATTGCACAAAAGTATAGTTTACATTTTTCTTCTCTCATTAAATAATTTTGCATTGGGTGCGACCCACGTAAAATAATTTTTTGTATTCTGCTATAGTATACCCTATTTTATTATATCTTGTTTTGCTCCATTTTGTTTATTTGTTTATTTGTTTATTTGATAATTTGATTTTTTTTTTTTTTTTTTTTTTTTTCATATATTGCATTTTCCCTTTCTACATTTGAAAAGAGGAAAAAAGAGGGGTGCCAAAGTACGGCAAAAAAAAAGAGAATAAAAACAGGGTACATAAGTATGGGCATACTTATGTATGTATGTAAAACACGCGCACACGTGTACTTATTTTCAATTCTCTTTCACCATTTTAATGGCATTTATCACTGTAAAAAATGTGCTCTTAAATCGTCAAAAGAAAAAATAGAAGAAAGATGAAAATTTTTCCAACATACAGTCAAGTGATATTTAAAGAATTTGAAGGTGATTTGCGTAGTGGAACCTGCCCCGCATGATTTTTGATGCTTGTACTATATATGACTGTTGTGTATACACCCTTATTTGTTCACTCGTTTATTTGTTCACTCGTTTAGAGAAGAACAACTTTAATATAATTAAAACAATCAAAAGAATTTAAAATTTGATCTAGTAATTATATTTTTTCTTTTAAAGTTAGCTCTTTATGTGTGTACCCAGTTGTACAGTCCATTATCATGTCGTCATATTTGAATTATAACTACGGACCATTTACAGTGTTTTCAAAAAAAAAATAAACAATATGAATGTATTGATTAGTGCATAATAACATGAAAAAGGAGAAGAAAAAGGAAAGAAAAAAAAAAGAAAAAGACTAACCGAATATTTTTTAAGAAATATATTTATATATTTTTTTATGCCTCGTATTATCTTCAATTCATTTAAAAGAGGAACAATCACATTGAATTAAGGAAAAACTTTATACATTTCAACAACGTTTTTAACATATACCTGTAATAATTATAAAAGCTTTTTTTGTAAGTTCTGTTTTTTCATTTTTTATCCTAATATTATTTTACTTTGCTTTTTTTCTCTTTTCTTGTGTTTTTTTTTTTCCTTTTTTCTTTTTTTTACACACAAATATGAATTATTAATCTCTCCAAAGAATGAAATATAGTAAATATAGTCGTCAGATGATTGCAATTTTTTTTTACAGTCATAAAACGTTGTATTGGAGAATATGCAAAAAGAGTGTGCATGCAAATGTGTAATTAAAAATGTATAAGTGTGAGCATATGTGTACGTATAAATATTATATATATATATGCATATGTATACCGACATTAGCATAATCTTCGTTTAGCAAGTTATGCTGGATATGTGGTTTCCTCAATTTCGTATGAACAAGGTCAGAATTTCAAGGTTGTGCAAAAAAATTGTATTCTTTACTGAATTCAAAAGAGAACAGTTACAAATTCATCGATTAGTACAAAATTAAGGGGTACTTCAAAGGTAAAAGGAATTATGATTATTCTGGTATAATTAAAAAAGAAAAGAGAAATAAATAAAGAAAAAAAGAAAAGCATTCACCCATTTCTGTACCCATATAAACTATGTAAAAGAACGAAATATCCTCTCAAAAAGGACGTTAAAATAATTTTTTTTAATTTAGCAAGATTTGCTGCCAAGAAAAAGCTTAAAATGTTTTTTTTAAATTACAAGTATTCAATATTTAAATAAAAGAAAAAAAAAAAATATTTTTCTAAAAGTCCACTGCAAGCATACATATACATATATACACACAGAGTAGTTACCATTACGAACGTCTAGTATATATTGGTAATTTATTTGTTTATATATTTTTTAAAATTTTCGTTTCATTTTTTGCCATGCGGTACTGCGTTTTTAAATTTTTCATTCGGGAAAGAACTATTCTCCTTTAAGCATTTGAATTATGCGCTAATTCATATACGTCTAATTTTTTTATGGGGAATTAAAGAAAAAAAAAAAAAAAAAAAAAAATATATAAAAGGATGTGTGTGCTATTACGATACCAGCTTATATACTTCCGCTCATTCCACCTTTTTTTTTTTTTCTTTTTGAAGTCCAATAAGGACAAATTATTGGTCTTAGAGTAATTAGAAACTAAAATATAATGAAATAAAAGAATTTATGTTAGACCTCTGAAATTAAGAAAATGGAAAATAATTAAATTAAGAAAAAATTAAAATAAGCTTACTTTTTCCATTTTGCTAATAAAAAGCATTTTTTATTTGTTAAATGTAAAAAGGTGAAAGAACGAAAAAATTAAAAAAAGCATATAAAAAAAAAAAAAAAAAAGAAAAAAAAAATAGTCGCATGCAATTGTCAAATTATTTCGTCTCTTGCTTAATTGAAAAAACGTATTTTTATCGTTACGCGTATGTACATATACGTGCATATATTTATATATATGCGTAAATATAAACGTATTATATACATATACATATGCGTAAATATGAACATATTATATACATATACATATGCGTAAATATGAACGTATTATATACATATTCGTGTATTTCCTTTTCCCATTAAAAATAATAAAAAATTTGTATTCTTTGTTTTTGTAAAAATATATTTTTATATATATAATTTACATTAATGTATTGTTTTTTTTGGTATGAAAATTTTGTTCAGTCTTTAAATGTAAGTTTGCTTGTCCTCTTATTTTTAAAATGGGTATTTTGTGGTATTTGTGTTGTAGTTAATAGCTGTGATAAACTTTTTCGTTTATTATAACTATCTATTTGTGCTATTCTTTTTTTTCTTTTATGTTTTTGTATATTTGTATATTTGTTTTTCTGTATTTGTAGTTTGTCTTTTTGTTTTTTTGTTTTTTTGTTTATTTGTATTATTGCTTATTTGTATTTTTGCTTATTTGTATTATTGCTTATTTGTATTTTTGTTTATTTGTATTTTTGTTTATTTGTATTTTTGTTTATTTGTATTTTTGCTTATTTGTATTTTTGTTTATATGTATTTTTGCTTATTTGTATTTTTATCCTTTTGTTTTTTTGTCTTTTTTTTTTTTTTTTTGTTCTTTTTTATTTGTCTTTCTTTGTTTTGTCCTTTTTTATTTGTCCTTTTTTATTTGTCTATTTTTATTTGTCTATTTTTTTTTTGTTTTTTTCCCGTTTTGTCGTTGTATCTGTTTGTATATATATATTTTTTTTTTTTTAAATGTGCAATTATACTTTTAAAATTAGACTTCATAGACATTTTTAAAAATTTATCTTTTTCGTTTATCGGGGTTAGCGTTTGGCTGTGCTTAAGTTTGGCTGTGCTTACGTTTGTTTGTGCTTACGTTTGTTTGTGCTTGCATTTGTGTTTGCATTTGTTTGAGTTTGTCTACGTTTGTCTGTGCTTGCATTTGTGTTTGCATTTGTTTGAGTTTGTCTACGTTTGTCTATGTTTGCATTTGTGTTTGCATTTGTTTGAGTTTGTCTACGTTTGTCTATGTGTACGTTTGTCTATGTTTGTCTACGTTTGTCTGTGTTTGCATTTGTCTATATATTTTTTCTTTTTTTTTTATCTTTGTTTTTGTATTTTTGTTTCTGCGTACCCATTTTTTATTTTGCTTATTATTTTATTTGCCCCTGTTTGCTTACACATACTTACTCTTATACACATTATTGTTTTTGTAGACTATTGTGTATTTTCCCCAGTTTGTTTTTGTCGTTCTCACACTTTTTTTGTATCTTTTAAACGCATTTTTTCCTGATCTCAATACCTTTTGAAATTTTTCGTTTGAATATAGTGAATACAATTGAAAATGTCCTTACAAGTGGACGTTTAAGTTTGTTTACTATTCCCATTCTGCATTTGTAAAATTTTTTGAAAAGACAAAAAAAATGTGTGTACCTAGTTTGCATTGCTGTTGGTAGCAGTAGTAGTCAAACTAGTACTAATACGAGTGAATAGTATTGTATGATATTTTTTTATTTTTCTTTTTTTGTTATTGAAATATATGATTTTAAGTTTTGTCCTTTAAGTACATCTTGGGAGCGTTCGTCCTTGTTTTCGTTCAAAAGAACAATAATTTTTACGTTATATGCATTTTGCATATGCTTACTTATATATGCATAAAAGTATATATATATATATATATATATATATATATATATATATATGTATGTATGTATGTATGTATGTTTGTATGTATGTATGTATAGGAAAAACGTACATATATGCAGACATGTGTGCAGATATGTATGCTTGTCTATATATGTGTGGAACCGTTGTGCCCTTTTTTTTAATTTGCATAAATAAAAAAGAAATAAAAAAAATCGAAAAAATAAAAACATAAAAATATGAGAACGTTAAAACATAAAAATATGAGAACGTTAAAACATAAAAATATGAGAACGTTAAAACATAAAAATATGAGAACGTAAAAACATAAAAATATGAGAACGTAAAAACATAAAAATATGAGAACGTTAAAACATAATAATATGAGAACGTTAAAACATAAAAAAAGAAAAAAAGCAAAAACAAAAACAAAAAAAAGAGAAAAACGTGGAAATACAAATTAAAATACATAAATGCTTGCCCCTGTTTTGCGAATAATCCTTCTATTATTCATTTCATATATATTTATGTATTTTAAAAAATATAGACACAGAAAAAACGAAATAAAACATATACAAATAAAGTACAATGAAGCAAAGAAAAACAAAATAATACTTCTTTCCATATTTTTTTTTTCTTTGCTTTGTATTTTCAATTAAAACAAATTAAAAGAAATAAATAAAAATAAAAAACAAAAAAAAAAAAAAAAGAAAAAACTAAAATAGTAAAAAATTAAAAAATAAAAAAAAGTGGACACAAAACCCTTGTGTTGAACGGAGGTACGAACGTAATTTGTATTTTGAGCTCTCTCATTTCTCGTGTGTATATGTGCATATATATTAAAAACTATATAGCAGTATTGAAGTATTATACATAATAATTTCTTAAAAAAGAAAAAACAAAAAAATACTTATATGCACATATGTATGTGCATATATACATACTATATATATATATATTCTTGCGAGTACACACATGTACATATGCGCGCATGTAATAATTCCGAGGTGTCTATATTTAAATATGCACATTTTTTTGTTTTCACAATTCTTCATTTTGTTATATGTGTGTAATAAAATAAAGATATTTGAATTATGAAGGATGACTAATATGTTTCGCATATTTAAGTGAGCTTATATGTTTATATCTATGCGTTTATGTCAATATATTTATGTCTATGTACATATGTTTATGTATATATATCTATGGATCTATGTCCATGTGATTATGTCAATACGCATATTTTAACACAATTTTGTTTAAACATTTGAGTGAATTCAAAATATGAAACATGTGTGTACGTTATATAGAGATATCATATAAAATTTGATTTTTTTTTTTTTTTTTAAGTAACATTGCATTTATAGACATTTACATAGTGCATAAATGTACCTATATCCGTACATATATATTAGGTACATATATATTATGTACATGTACATACATTTGTGAGGCTCGTTAATTACATATTGACATAGCGTTGTCTTCATACTCGGATGAACAAAATTTTATTTTTTAATGTACATATATTTATAAAGAGAGAAGTGCATTTTGAAGGTAAAAATATTCGTTAAGTGGTTTTTACCTATGTATGCGCTTTTTTGTGCTTAGAAAGGAGGAAGGCATACCCGCGTATGTGTGCATATGTAAGTACAAGTATACATAAGTACATGTATACATAAGTACATGTACATGTATGTATGCATATTATGTGTCTACATTTATGTGCACACGTGCATGCCTTCTTTTTTCCAGACACAGAATATAGTGAGTCTAGAAATTAACCATATAATGTTTGTACGAATGGGTTATGATTGCATAGAATTTAATAGGCATACACCATTTTATTAACGAGCATTCTATTAAAGACTCTTTTTTTTTTTTTTTTTTTTTTTTTTTATTTAAAACTAACTCAAGTGGATAAAAGATAGACTCACTATCGTTCATTTAACGGCATCTAACATATAAGCTTAGTAGTACGAGGAAAAGAGTATATTATATCCACTTAGATCAAACTGGGAAACAGCCAAAAATTGGAGCAAGTGTTAAGTAGTGGGTGTAAGACTTAGTGATTATAAAGTTTTGTAAATGTATATACGTTTGTAAATATATATACATTTGTAAATATATATACGTTTGTAAATATATATACGTTTGTAAATATATATACGTTTGCAATTGTGTACACACGCTACTATGTATATACGTAGTTGTGTACATATGTATATATACATACATAACAAGGTGAAGAGTAGTACAAAGGGTAGGCATAAAAGATGAACGAAGGAAAAAGCTCGATATATAAGGGGAAAGGGTTTATTTTAAAGACAGCTAACAAGGAGTACATAAACAACAGTATCTGCAATAGAAGTAAAAACAAAAGTAGTAGAAATAATAAAAAATATATATTTGTTGAAAGGAAAAAGAGTACGTTTAGCAGATATAATCCTGTGGTCATGCCAATTTTATTTAATAAAAATAATAAAAAGAACAATGAATATATGAAAAAGAATGATATAAATATACTCAACGAAGGGGAAATAAACAGCTTCTTGTTAAGAAATAAAGCTTTTAGATTAACATGGTCATGTATAATAAAAAAAATTAAAAAAGAAATAGATATGCAAATATCAAAAAATTTAAGTAATATATTTGAAGAAATTTTTCTATATTCTATATCAAACAATGAACAACTCCCGTTGATTCTTATGACAGCAGGTACGAACGTTGCTGACCATGAAATAATCATTGACACGTTATCCTACGAATTTAAAAGATGGAATTACAAAAAGGGTAGGATATCCGAAGATTCTGACATTTTGAAACTCTTGTGCAAAAGTGAAAAAAAGGGAAGAAGCGATAATAATTATAGGAGTGGTAATAATGATAGCTGCTTTGATGATAGACACTGTAAGGACGAACCATATGAGGATAACGATATATATGTGTGTTCGCTCAACTCAAGTACGTCTAACAACATAAATTCGTCCATATACAATATATACAATCAGCTTTATAAAGAGTATAAAATGAGATCGTTTTTAGCGAAATATAGAAAGAAAAAAGGAAACAATGACAATGATAATTATGGATATGGTTATGATAATAGTTATGATGTGGGTATGCATACAAGACGAACCAGCAGTAGGGACTCATTCAGTTGTATAAAAAATGAAAGAAATAGTGGTATTTCCAATTTTTCCTTTTTTTTAAACAAAGAAATGGACCAAGAGTGTAAAATTAACAAAAGAATGGTGAGCATAGATAAGCTGGTTGAACTATATAAACTTATGAGTGAGGTAAATATGCGGAAAGGGGGGGGGTCGAGTCATAAAGGTCAAAGCGGCGTGCACACGCCCTCCTTGGATGCAACTGATGATAAGTATAATGAGAGTAATAATGACAATAACATCGGCATTAATAGCGGAAAGGTAGGTGGGGTCAGGAGCAACAGTAGTAGCAACAACAGTAACAGTAGTGATGGAAGCTACTGTAGCTACGATGATAACAGTGATAACTTGCGTATCAACTACAGGAAGTTGGAGTTATACAATAAGCAGAACGAGTACTTTGCGGATGGCAGGAAGAAGGTTCGAGTAGTAGTCCTTATCCACGATTGTGAATATTTCAATATAAATATATTGAATGGAATATTGAACGTGTTGATAAACTTACGAATAGATAGCAAGATGTGTCTAAGTGTTATACTAGGAGTATCTACTCCTTCGTTTTTCTTCAATCGAATAACTACTCCTGATACTCAGAGCAAGTTAAGAATAAAGACAGTAGACATACTGAACAATAAATTAATTTGTGAATATATATGTAATAGTATACTGTTTGAAAATTTTTTGCCATTTATGATAAATTTTCGAACAATGCATGCAATAAAATTATTATTACATAAAAATAATCAATCAGTTAGTCACTTGGTTTATATTCTTTATATATTGACTAAAGAGTTTTATGATAATAATTTACTCTCTTTTTTATCGCTACCAATATATTATTATTTAAACGATGAGCAAGGGAATGATAATTTGGAATTTCAAACCGAGTACTCTCCATACACCTTTGTTCGTTCAAACCAAAAATCTTTTTCAAATTATTTAAAATATGATATCAGAACATTGCATAAAAAAATTATTTGTCTTTGTTACTCGTCGAATTTATACTATAGACATTTATCCTATTTAAAAAAAGTCTACTCTAATGTATTGGTTCATAATTATTTTTTGCTACATGGAAAGGATTCAATTGTACATACACCTACCAACTCCGACAATGAGTTGATAAACTTTACACTAAAGAGAAATAGGAGTAACAAGAAAAAGAAAAAGAAAAGTAAAGATGACGATAATGCGAGTTGTCACTCACTCAGTTCTGATCCTGAACGGGGTAGTTTTACTAACACGGATAAATTAAGCACAGATGTGAATATGGTTTCTGTACATTGGGATGAAAAAAGAGAAACAACAAAAAAAAGAAAAAATAGCGTTCACTTGCACAGTACTGGTGGTATGGCTCATCAGTTAAGCGGTAAAACAATGCTAGCTCAGCAGGGAGAAGGAAGCGGAAACAATTTGCAAAATGGCATAAAAAATGAATATGAAGAGAAGAATGGCGTAAATGATCAACATGATACAAATGCTCAGTACGGAAGAAGTACGTTCAATATCAATGGTGGTACAAGGAAAAATGAGACAGCGGATGAACAAGGAAGTAGATGTCAAAATGATAGCATATTTAACAGGAACCTACAGGCATGGCAATTCAAAGCAAATGCAATAAACTGGTGGTTTGATCATCCGTTTAAGGATTTAATTTACTCATATGAGAATAAGAAAATAAAAGATAATTTTATAAATAATATTGACAAATTACTAGAGAGCACAGAAGAAAAATGCGTAAAGAATTTATATGATATAAATAATATTAAAGATATAAATAAATGTTTATGCGAGTCGTCTTTACCTACCTGTGTTCTACAATTAATTGAAAGAAAATATGCCTTTAACATTGCCATCAATTTTATTAATATTGTCATTAAGTGTAAGTCTGAATATGCAAATTCGTTAAAAAGAGCAGAATATTTTAGGAAATTATTTGAAAATTTTGAAAAGGTAAAATGGCAAGAAAACACAAGTATATTATATATTGAAGAATTGTATAAAATAGTGGAAAGAGATGTAAAAAAATGCATTAGTTTTTTAATTGATATTATTACTCCTTATTATTATAAAAATCAAGAGATTTTGTTAGATATGCTAAAAGAATTTAAAAAATATTATACTACTGTTTATGCTATTGTTTATAATTTAGAGGACTACTTGTATTTATTAAAAGAGAAAGAATGTCAAAAGGATAAGGAAACATATATGAACGACGATTTTGCAAAAAGCTGTACAGTATATTCTGTTTCCTACTCTATCTATTATTCACTCCTTACAAAACTAGATGATCTTATTCAAATGTTAAGACAGTACATAAATGAAAAGAAGGGTGCACCGGGTGGTAGTACTACCACAACTGCTGCTAATGGAAATTTGAAAAGGTTGGTGAACTGCAATGTTTCGAATGAGACACACCCGGAACAGGGATTAGTAGCTGAGATGAGAACCGAGTTAGAAGCAGGGTCAGAAGCTCAGATGCAAAGAGGAAATACTAAAGACGACAATGAGTTCGACACAAACGGAGAGGCATATCAATTCGGCAGAAATACAAAGTATAGGAAAAAAAATGAAGGAAGAACAGGAATGACAATGAAGAAAAAAGCGTATAAAAGATACTTAACAATACAGAACAGCAGTTTAAAAAATAGACAAAATGGTGAACATATGAAACAAATAAATGTTGAAGATATACTAGAATTGTTAAATCAGTTTGTACATGATTATTTATATTTACTATTACTACCACCAATATACCATCATCCTCTAGCATATGAACTAATTATACATAGACCCGATCGAGATTTCACAGACATAATGACAAGAGATATAAAATATGAACTCTTACAAACATTATGTTATACCAAACCATATAAAACTGGGAGCCTGATGTGTTCATGTTGCTTTTTTCCAGAAAATTTAGAAAATAGTGATCCTAATACTAACATTGTATGCGACAATAAAATATATTTAAACCCCTACTATGATAACATATCATCTTTAGAGGACTTGGTAAACATTTACAGGATTTATGAAAAATGTAATAAAACCATGGATTTGTATAATCTGTTCATTCTTTTTCTAAATATCAAAATAGACACATTGGGGAAATACTCTATGGAAACTACAAAAGAACTACAATCGAAATCATTGCAGAAGGAAGGAGATGACTACTTATATGGTGAAGTGTTACAAGAATATTACTTAAAATTCATAGTAGCTGTTAGTACCTTTTGCTCTTTCTTTAAAATTTTGAAACCTCCAAATGTATCAGCTCTTCTAAATTACAATGAAAAGGGAGAAGAAATATTTGATGATGATGATGATATTGATGATAATACTACTAAAGGAAGGCAAGGTGCAAATGCGGAAGAATCTGTTACGAAATTTTTAGCTGATATTAAAAAGTCCTTACAAGGATGTACTAGTAAGAAGCTATTGTTTGGTAAGTTATACTATAACCAAACAATTGTGTCAAGGGAATTATATTTGCAAAGAATGATAGACTATAATTCTGAGTATAAAAATCAAGTGCATTTTGAAAACGATAACATTAAACGGCAAAAAAATTGATACCCGGGTCAAACTGCGAAGGGGGGTCGTAGTACGTCACGTAACATATATTGTTTATACATATGCGCATCTCCTCTTACCGTTCGCAGGTACATATATATATATATATATATATATATATATATATATATATATATGTATATATAATGTATCCCTGCTGTTTTAATGTTTTAGCACAGATATAAGCTGTGCCGCGTTATCGGTCTTGTCTTTCTTTTTTTTTTCTTTTTTTTTTAAATACTTAACGTGAAAAGGTAGCTAGCCATTTTTGTGCATGATTTTTTTTTTTTTTTTTTTTTAAATATCTGATATGGAAATATAGCTAGCCATTTGTGTGCATACTTTTTCTTTTTTTTTTTTTTTTTTATGTTTAACGTTAGTACATCATTGATACGTGTTATTATATCTCCCCCCATTTGGAAAAAAGATACTTCAAAATTAAAAGTGAATGTATATAAATTATGCAGTGTACAAAATGATAAAAGGCTACAATTAAAACGCAAAATGGGATATTATTTTCATGGTTGCAAAAATGAGAGTTCCTAACATGTTTTCCTTGATTTTTCCTCGTTCAATCTTTTTTTTTCTTTTTTTTTTTTTTCGCTTCATACAGACTCTTAGCATATAAAATAATAAGACGGCTTATCATTAATGGGGGTAGTGCAACTGTATACTAATTTTTGTTGCAACAAACATATATTTGCAAAAATAATTTATATAAGAATAAATAGGGTTACAATGTATTGTTTTTTCTTCCTCCTTTTTGCACAAATTTTTCACACTTAAACAAAGTAGTTATGTAAAGTAAGATGGGGGAGAGGAGTTCTATTCTTATGCCTTATTTCGAGCGTATTTTACGAATTTGTTCCAATGTGTATATTTGCAGACGTATATTCGTATGGATGTATGTTAGTACGTATGAACATCACGTCGATACGTGTGAACGTTATATCAGTACATACATATATATATATATTACGCTTCTGTACATTTAGCAGTGTGTTTCCCTTCTCGTGTACTATGACCTTTAACAGTATATGACGAATTTATTGGTGCAAACACGCAATCATGGGCGTGGGTTGCTGTTCATATGTATCTTCATATATACACAAATGCTGCTTATGTATATGCATATATATGCATATATGCATACGTATATATGTATGCACATACACAAGACCCCCATTTTTCCAATGTTCCAACTGTTAATTGCAAAAAATATGAGGAAATTTTAAAATAAAAAATTGTTAACAATGTACTTAAGAGAAAAGGAATAATTTTATTATAACGTGCAGTTATTCCTTATTTAAAAAAAAAAAATAATAATAAAATAAAAATAAAAATAAAAATAACTACTGTTAAGCAACTTTTACATTTTAATACTTATCCATAATTAAATTAAAATTTTTTTTTTTTTTTTAATTTTTGGGGGAAAAAAATGGTAAAAGTTAATTCTTTCTTTGCCTTTGAGGCATCTCTTTCTCTGTTCATGTATAATATATATACAATGAGAATTCGCAAAAAAGTTTCATATTTCGTTTTTCGCATAAACCCTTTGTGAATAATATTATGAGTATTTTTCACGTATGGATGAATGAATAACAGCGGCTGATATATAAAATGATATTATTATATATACTTTAGCTCTTGCTATCTCCATGCACATATACATAAATATGAAAATTAAGGACTTGAAATGTATTCTTGTAAATACAATGCCATAATTCTTGTAAATGCAATGCCATAATTCTTGTAAATACAATGCCATAATTCTTGTAAATACAATGCCATAACATCTTTTTCGCATCTCTTCCAAAAGAAATGTGCAATGTATGTATATATATATATATGTATATATTAAGAAAAGGGCACGTAACAAATAACGCATCAAACGCGTTCAAATAATAATAATAATTAAAACAATGATTTTCAAACAGAAAAAAAAAAGGGAGCATCAAAAATATTAAGTATATACAATTACAACAGCGTACCACACTGCCGCTTCATATTTGGAAGAGAAATGAAAAATTGATTTACGTTCAAAACGAAAAAAAAAAAAAAAAAAAAGCCATCCCCCATACGGTAAAAATGTATAAGCATATATATATTATCATATCTCTATATAATACTGTATTTATATAAATTAGCATAATGTACAAACACTGTTATATTGTCACTTTGTATAAAAATAGTTCAATTTTTAGTTACTCGAAAACTCGCAAACTGAACGAAAAGAAGAAGAAAAACTTCTTTTTTTAGTGATAGAAATAAAAATAAAAATAAAAATAAAAATAAAAATTAAAATAAAAATTAAAATTAAAATTAAAATTAAAATAAAAAATAATAATCAATCGTTTTAAGAACTTTTTTGTTTATAGCTTTTTTTTTTTTTATTTTATTTTATTTTTTTTTTTTTTTTATTTTATTTTATTTTATTTTTTTTATTTTATTTTATTTTATTTTTTTTATTTTATTTTTTTTATTTTATTTTCTTTTTTTTATATTTTGCTGTTTTATTGAAACTTATTTACTTCCTTTTTTCAAGCTAAAGAAAAAAAAGGGAATACGTATTATAATATGGCAACTACTTCTAAAGGTTATTTTCCCAAACGAAATAACACAAGAAAAAAGAAAGTGCTTTAGCAGCTTATCATATATACCTATATTTATTTATATACTTATATATATACTTATATATATACGTATATTTTAGTTTGTATTGATATTTGCACAAAATTTTAACTTCTGGAAATTTTTTATCGCACAGGAAGGAAAAAGAGTGACATGAAAAAAATCGATGAACCCTTCTCGGAACATAAGTATAATTTATAAATAAAAAAAAAAAAAAAAAAAAAAAATGGAATAACTGCTACACGACAGAAAAGTAACGTGCGTCGTATCGCACATATATATATACATATATATATATATTATTTGTATATACATATATATATATATATTATTTGTATATACATATATATATACATATATATATATATATATATATATATATATATTATTTGTATATACTATATGTATATATATTGATACGTTTACGTACACGTAAACATATGTATATATCGAACCCTTAGCTTGAAGTAAATAACATTTTTTGTTCAATCGTACGTATATGTATAATTATATATATGTATATACAACTATATGTATATGTGCATATAACTTTATCTCCTTTTGCTTGAAGAGATTTATTAAAAAAGTCGAGGAACATATCACAAGAAGACAAGGCTTTAAAATTACGTGCCTGTTTATCATGTCGTTTGTTAAGAACAGAAATGGAGGTAAAACTATCCACCATCGATGGAAAAAAAAAAAAAAAAAATATCCTTTATTGAGACACTATATGTGCTATACTGTTTGATTAAACTTTGTACTGTGTTTATGCGTGAGCGATATTGCACTTTCAGCATGTTTGTGGGAGTTGTATACGCATATTTACGTGCATGCATGTATAAATATATATGTATATGTTTATATATGTATATGTTTATATATGTATATGTTTATATATGTATATGTTTATATATGTATATGTTTATATATGTGTATGTTTATATATATATATGTTTTTATATGCTTATGTATATATAAGTATGCATGTACATCCACGTGTGCCGTGTGTGAAAGACATTGTGACGTAAAATAGAGGGGAATATAAACCCACCTTCTCCATTTTATGATATTTTCCATTTTTTGCAGTTTTACCAAAACGGTTGTAGTAACTGCAAGTTTTTGCAAATGGCGGGAGACAGACATAGAATTCATGACTGTACCACAGAAAATTTCAATGGGTTTATGGCTATTACAACTCCTACCAAATCATGGATGGCTCAATATAACGATTTAAGTAAATATGCTCCAGGTTTCTATGCCTTACAAGTAGTAGGGGAATTGCCAGAGTCAATAAGAGATTTAAAATCAAATTATTAAGTTCTTTTGTTAGAAAAGAAAATACATTTTTTTTTTTTTTTTTTTTTTTTTTTGTAATAAATTACCTTATATGTTAAATATAATTAGCATTTGCAAAAAAGATACATGAACATCAAGAATAATAGTTAAGTTATTATTTGCTCAATTTGTATAAGTATAAAATAAAAAAAAAAAATAAATAAAAATAAAAAAAACCTAAAAAAAAACTACCCTTTTTTTTTAAGTGACATTTTGAATTTTTGTGTAAAGTGGAAATTTTCATTTTCATTTTTTTTTTTTTTTTTTTTTTTTTGCGTGTGCAAGTAAGTACACATATATTTATATGTGTGCATATACATGCATGAACAAATGAACAAATGAACGAACTCATCCATAGGAACGCACGTGGACTTTTTCCCGGGGAAGCCTCTCAAAATAGGAGCTTCCCCACTCAATAAATAATTTGCTAGTTTTTACATAATAACAATTGGAAGAAATATTAAAATATTTTTCAATTAATTGTTAAAAGTTAGGTGCACGGTTTGTCAAGGAGATGAAAAATGACTTTGCAAAAAATGAACACAAACACAAAAAAAAAAAAAGGAAAAGAAAAAGAAAAAGCAATAGTAACAGCAAAAGAAAAAGCAATAGTAATAGCAACAGTAATAGCAAAAGCAATAGTAATAGCAAAAGCAATAGTAATAGCAAAAGCAATAGTAATAGCAAAAGCAATAGTAATAGCAAAAGCAATAGCAGTAGGAAAAGGTGCACACATGTACACGTATCATACATATATACGCGCTCAAATATATACGTACGCGCATACGTACATGCTCACAAGCCCACGTGACAAAACAAAAGCGAGGCACAATCCAGCCAATTCGTCAACCCGCTGTGCACCTTACACACGATGCACATGTGTAGCAGGGTAGCCTCGTTTACAAATTTGATCATCCCTTTCTTCTGGACAACCTCCATGCGTTCGGTTCTTCGTAGTAATTATGCAAAGGTTCAATCTTTTCTCTTAATTTAATTTTTGATATTTTCTTTTCATCTGCTGGAATAAATAAATTTGGGGCTAATTGTATTAACCAGTGTGGTTGTATAATTGTGCAGTCTCTTATGTACTCCTTGTTTGTTAATACTAATTCGTGATAAACAACGAATAAAGGATTTTTATTAAAAAGAGTTGATGACGGATGAATAAAGACTTGCTGATTGGTTAACAGAGTTGTATAACCTTGTTGACTATCTCTTTTACAAACATGATTGAAATAACCAGAGCAAATACTTTTACATATATTTACATATTTGCTTGAATCATTCTTACTAGCACTTTTTTTCACTTCGTAATTATATTTTTCAAATATAGAGAGTAATTGTTTTCTTACATCTTGTGCTCTTTTTAAAGCTCTAGAATGGATAAAATTTTCATGGCACCAGTAATTCGAAAAACTGTTTTCCTTCCATTTATTATATATATTTAAATAAGTAATTAGATCTCCTTGAGGCATAACAAATTTATTTTTCTTTTTATCTGCTAATAATGCTTTATTCATTGGTCTATAAAAAATATTTTGAACACTTAACATACTAACAATAGTAACTACATCATCAGCACAATTGAACTTAATTGATGTTAATAATATTTTTGATAAATTCGGTTCCATTGGAAAATTAGCCATTTTCTTTCCTAGTTTTGTTAAATATCCATTATCATCTAATGCACCTAAATAATATAAATTCTCTAAAGAATGAATTAACGTTTCAATTGATGGTGAATCCATAAAATCAAAATGTAAAAAATCATTTACTCCTAAGGCTTTTAATAATAAAACAATACTACCTAGATTAATTCTTTGTATCTCGGGTACACTTGTCTCTGCCATTTCATTTTTATATGCTTCTTCTGTATACAACCGATAACATTTCCCTGGTCCTGTTCTACCTGCACGTCCTGCTCTCTGTTTAGCATTTGCTTTAGATATGGGGGCAACAACTAATGAATCCATATCACGTTTGGAATCATATTTTTTTACTTTACAAAATCCTGGATCAATTACAAAAAATATACCATCAATTGTTAAACTCGCTTCCGCTATATTTGTTGATAAGATACATTTCCTACAACCAGGGGGGGCAGGCTCAAATATGATACTCTGCATATCTGATGGCAGAGATGAATATATCGGTAAAATTATCAAAGGCGGAGGACACATACTTTCCAATTTTTTCATACGCTCATGGAGTATTTCGCAAGCCGTATTAATTTCCTCCTGACCTGTTAAGAATACTAAAATATCCCCTGGATGTTCATTCAAATGGATATTCAATACTGTTATTAGACTTGCCTCTACGTAATCACTTTCCGGCTCCTTCGAGTGAAGAATCTGCGGGGGAAATGGTAGAAAATGCAGGGACATTAGTTAGTAGCATAATGTGAATACTCAAACACGTACGTGGGTGTAGAAGTATGTGTGGACGTATGTGTGTAAATATTATAAGGATGTTATGTTGATGCATATCATGATACACGTGTCGATGTATACGCAAAACGTTCCCCGGAAACTGCTACTCATAAAATTATGAGCAATTTCATTCTGTCTATTTACCTCCACAGGAAATATTTTTCCAGGAATTGTAAAAATAGGTGAATTAAAAAAATACGTGGAAAATTTCTCTGCATCGAGGGTAGCTGACGTTACTATCAATTTAAAATCGGACCTCTTCCTTACAACATCCTAACAATTGTGCACAGAAGCAATGAAAAGAAAAACAAAAAAGGATATGTGCTCATGTATACATATACGTATATATTTATATGTACCATTAATGTATACACGCGCCTTTGCTTTTATGCCCACTTCGCGCTGCACTCAGGTAGCAAAATAAAATGTTGAGCATCAAATTGCTTCTTCTTTAAAAATTTTTAACGGAAATATGTAGAAAAAATGGTAGAGCCTGTTCCCATTTTTTAAATTATTTAGATATGCT
Source organism: Plasmodium malariae (assembly GCF_900090045.1). Lineage (NCBI taxonomy): Eukaryota > Apicomplexa > Aconoidasida > Haemosporida > Plasmodiidae > Plasmodium > Plasmodium malariae. The sequence continues at coordinate 1,496,912 of NC_041784.1, forward strand.
TTTCCTTAAACATATGGTAAAATGGGTATATCTTTATTGTAAGCCTTGTACCTGTCAACATTCTTTTATTTTATATGAAATATTGTCATTTAACAGGCTACAGGTCAACGTAATTATTGCTGATATTAAACATATTTTGCTCACTGAAATTTCGTTGTTATTTCCTTGTAAATTTTCTTTTTCATTACTCGCCTTATTTTTAATATTATTTATATAAATATGGCATACCTTTAGGAGGCAGAAAAGAATGTCCGTTGAAATGGTTCGTTCATGTGCCTCATCCAGCTAGAAAAAAAAAAAACATAAAAACAAACAAAAAAGATACATATGTATATACATACACACAAATGTATGAACAGATTTCACAATTAAACCTGTACAAGTCACTTATTTTATGAACCGTTCAGGAAAAACCACACATTTGCGCACTCACAAGTAAACGAAAATTTTCCACATTTTTCATTCATTTTTTATCTCCTATTTTTATAACTTTTATTTTTTCCACATTTTTCATTCATTTTTTATCTCCTATTTTTATAACTTTTATTTTTTCCACATTTTTCATTCATTTTTTATCTCCTATTTTTATAACTTTTATTTTTTCCACATTTTTCATTCATTTTTTATCTCCTATTTTTATAACTTTTATTTTTTCCATATTTTTCATTCATTTTTTATCTCCTATTTTGTTTTAATTTTAATTTTTTTTTTTCTTCTATTTTTTTTTTAAATTACAATGATGAAGGAATACTTGGAGAGCATCGTGTCGCTTAAAGTTTCCCGCAGGAGCATACCATCAGTTAAATACTTAATGATGGTATCATTGGATGTACAATCATCGAACCGAATAGAGTACCCAACTTCCTGACCTAAGATACAGCCAAATTCTTCACTGACTCTTTTAGCAATAGACATAGCAGCAACTCTTCTTGGTTGTGTGCATCCAACAATACCATTAAGTGTGTAATTTGCTTCGTGTAAATACTGCGGGATTTGTGTAGTTTTTCCACTACCTGTCTCTCCTATTACTATAAGTACATTATTTTTTTTAATAGCTAACATTAAATCTTCTTTTAAATTATATATTGGCAATTTTGCTCTTTGTTCATTAATAGGTATAGCATTTTTAAAACCTACTGAAATATTATTGTTCATGTAATTTTTTCTCCATTCAGGTAACTCATAACTTTTTCCAATATTTTTTAAAGCTTCAGCAATTGTTCTTTCACCTAAATTTGGTTTTGGATCTTCCCATGGTCTACTAATATCTTTGGGAATACTGTCAAAAATAGCATTTTGTTCATTTTGTTTTTGTTCTTTTCTTTCTTTAGCTAATGCTGACGTAGTAGTTATTGCTCTTGCTAAAGATCCTTCTGCATTAACAATAATTTGTATTGGCGATAATTTTGCTCCTGCTTTTGTTGTTTGTCCTTTTAAGAAAGCTGGTTCTCTCTCATTAACTTCTATTTCAATAATTTCTTCTTCATCTTCAATTTTTTCATCTATTTTTAAATTTTTATATTCCTTTTTTAAATTATCATCATATATAATACCGCTTTTCATCAATTGTTGTATTTCCCATTTTGAATAGTCACTTTGCATTTTTATTACACTCTCATATTTTATAGTTTCTTTTGGATCTTCACTAAATATCTTTGAATTATTTTTTTTTAATAAATCATTGTACTCCTCATCCATATCATCAAAAAGAGAGGCATAATAATTGGTATTTCTTTCATTTGATTTTCTTTTTTTTCCTATATCTTCATCATCATTCACTAAATTTTTCCCTGTTTTTTGATCCACTTCAGACATATTTAAACTAATTTTATTTCCAAATATTCCCTTCACTTTTACTTTTACTTTCATATTTCTTTTATAATGTTCGTTTATATTAACTAGTCTCTTACAATTAGGTAATATATCCGTAGCGTGTACCAGCCCTTCTTTATACCCATCCTTAGTTTTAAACGAAACAAAAAGACCGAAGTCCATCACCTTACTAACACTCCCTCTGAAGATATTATTAACCCTTAGTCCGTCGTAATCATAGCTGTTATTATAGTCATATGTATCACTATCCCGATTATTATCACTACCATTACCACTATCCTTATCATCGTAGTGCTCCCCTTTATAACTCCTTTTATCTTTGCTGTGTTTTATTTTCTTGTTCACCTGATAGGGGGAGCGCCCCAATTCATTTTTCCGCTTTGTGTCGTTTCGCCTCCCGCTGTTTCTGTCCCTATCTTTGTCCCTATCTCTTTCCCTATCTTTGTCCCTATCTCTTTCCCTATCTTTGTCCCTATCTCTTTCCCTATCTCTGTTCCTATCTCTTTCCCTATCTTTGTCCCTATGCCTATCCTGACCGCTCTTGTCCTTATCCCTTTCTCTGTGGCTCACTTCACATCTATCCCTTGAAGATCCCCGTCGGGGCATGCCTCTCTGATGAGGATCGGTTGTCTCCCCCTTATTCTCTTTGTCTACATTATGTTCAAATGCACTGACAATATTATCATCATTTTTTATAGTTAAGCAGTGATATTTTTTCATTTTTTCATTTTTCCTTTCTATTTCATTGATTTCTCTCTTTGATTCATCAAACGATTCAGTACTGTCATTGTCAATATCACCTTTTTTGTTTTTCTTTTTTTTTTTTTCCCCCTCATCATTTATAGTACCATCAGTATTTGTTTGAGATGACTGCTTAATAATACCATATAGATATTTGAGAACAGACTGTTCAATTTCCCCACCACTTTCAAAAACATCTTTATAAAATTGTTCTAACGACTTGGATTTTTCACATAAATATATTATAAATTCTGCAAGTGTGTCATCCTCAACTCCCAAATTTTTATTTAACTCTGCATTCACTTTTTGCGTTAAATTTATCTTGTTTAGGCTATCCATCAACCCAAATGACTATATTTCAATATCTTCGAAGTCAAACGAAATGAAATCAAATGCAAAGCGCGTGCTCTGCATACCTTTGTATTATATCTTCGTCCGTGCCTTCTCCGCTTACTTTTACTACTACTGCTACTATTTTTTTTTTTATTTTACTGAGGAATCATTTTAACGAATGAAGAGACAACGTAAAAAGAGGACCTTCTTCTCCTATGCTATTATGTATATATATATATATATATATATATACATATACGTAATACTAATTAGTTAATGAGCAATTTTTTTTTTTTTCGTCAAATTTTATTTTGTCAAAAATAAGAAATTTATTTTAACGATCTTTCAGAAATGTTACTACGGGCATAAATTATATTATAGCTACAGCTGTAACTACAATAATGAGCACTACTATAAGAACAGTAAAAATTATGAGCACTACTATAAGAACGGTAAAAATTATGAGCACTACTATAAGAACAGTAAAAATTATGAGCAATACTACAAGAACGATAAAAATTATGAGAAATAATACTACTGTTACTGTTCCTATTTTATTGTCGCTATTATTACTGCAAAAAACAAATTAAATGAACAAACAAATAAATTAATAAGCAAATGAATAATTAAAAACGTAAATTAAAATAAATTAAAATAAATGGTCAATTTTGTTCTTTCAAAAGTTTTCATTACGCATGCCGCTAAAACTCTGCATTAACGGGCTATATATTTCCTCCTTTTGTTGTTTCAATTCTTTCATAAATGAAGATCATTTTTTATGCTTCTTCGGCATTCTCGGCATCTTCAACTATATCAACTATTTCAACGCGCTTTTGAAAAAGATAAAAATTGCAGTTCGAAAAAGGAACTATAAGTGGGCGAATTATGTTTAGATATCCGTAACAAAAAAAAAAAATAAAATAAAATCAAGAGAAAATGAGGAGAAAATGAAGGAAAAACGAAGGGAAAGATGGTATAATTAAGAGCTTGCACAGTCAGGTAAAACACACATACATATATAATGGCACTCTTTTCTTTACTACTAAATGCGATAAAACTGCACAATTTAAGAAAGCGTAATGAAGTTAGCCTGCTTGAAAATAAAATGACCCGTACATATAAAATGTATGTAGAATTTATGTAGACTTGATTGGGTGAGATATCTTTTTTTTCTTTTTTATTTTGTTCTTATGAATACAAAATTCGACATGGTATTTTCCTCCTTTTCAGTATGGGCTCAAATGAACGTTTCATATAAATGCGATTACTTTGTAGGATTAAATGTTTATTTTTTGTAGTAGTCATAAGAAAAAAGAAGGGAGATTTTAAGGAACTACGGGTTTTCCCTTACGTCATATTGTGTACAAGGGCTATGATAAATACTTGAATACATATATATATATATATATATATATATTGAGATGCATATATCTATGCAATATATTATGCATGTATTAATACATATAAAGCATATAAAAGAAAAGGAAACAAAAAAAAAAAAAAAAAATTAAAATTAAAATTAAAACTAAAATTAAAACTAAAATTAAAACTAAAATAAAATAAAATAAATAAAAGTCAGCCTTTTTCTAGGCCCATCCGAATTGCAGCTCCATATTACTCTAAATGGAGCATACACCGAGCAATTTTCTTCATTGTATCATTGTTGGTAACAACAAAAATATTGATAGTTCTTTTTGTGCTTTAATAGCTTCTTACAATTAGTGTAAATAAAAAAAAAGAATAATTCGTGTTTTCATGTGTGCATATTTGTATAAATGTACGTTTTGAAAAGGAATAAAAAGTAGGATGCGGCAAAAAAAAAAAAAAAAAATAGTAAAATTAAATAGTAAAATTAAATAATAAAGCAAAATGGTAAAGCAAAATGGTAAAGCAAAATGGTAAAACAAAGTGGTAAAACAAAATGGTAAAACAAAATGGTAAAACAAAATGGTAAAACAAAATGGTAAAACAAAATAAGGTTAAATGAAAAAAAAAAATCAACATGCCGACAAATCAGCAACTTCGGTCAAGTGGTAAAATTATATATAAGTGCTTATGTTAAAAAAATTAATTCAATTAATTAAATCAACTAATTTAACTAAATTAATAAAATTAATAGAATTAATAAAACAGAATTAATAAAATTAAGTTATTGCTGTCATATCATATCCTTTTTTCATTTACTCTATTTCTTTAGGCCAAACTTTTAATGTTTTACACCCCCTTCAAAGTAGCATTTAACTTATAGTTAATCTTATCCCATTTAAGATACATCATGGTTTTCGTATCGTTCTTGGGGATGGCTCTCCCCCACAACCATATCCATGCAAGCATACAATATATACAATATATACAATATAGACAATATATACAATATATACAATATATACAATATATACAATATATACAATATATATATATATATATATATACATTCCTGCAAAACACGCATGAGTGATGTAATAAATTCATTATGCCACACGTCATTATGCGCACTCCGGAGTGTTTCCTTTTTTCCCTCTCCCTTTTTTCAAAGCGCAAATTTGATATGTAAAAAAAATAATTATTACTATTTCGTCCTTTTTTTTTTTTTTTTTTAGAAGCGTTTTGTGCTAATATAGAAGAGGCTTGTAAAAGAGTGCTTAGTTCCTGTGAGGGCCTACTTCCACTCCTTTTCTTGGCTTCTTTAACAGATATACTGGGCATGTGGCTATGAGGCAGTGCATCCATATGACGACGTAACCATATTAATGTCCAAATTTTCTACTCATCTTGGCTGCTCATAACGAATCCGTCCATTTTTCATCATAAAGCGGAAAAGCTTTTATACGGTTGTTCCCTGCCTCCTCCCCCCGGTAATCTTCCTCCTTGCGCGTTATCAATATATAATACATAAATATATAATACATAAATATATAATACATATATATATAATACATAAATATATAATACATAAATATATAATACATATATATATAATACATATATATAATACATATATATATAATACATATATATATAATACATAATATATATAATACATATATATATAATAATATATAATACATAAATATATAATACATATATATATAATACATATATATATATAATACATATATATATAATACATAAATATATAATACATAAATATATAATACATATATATATAATACATATATATATAATACATATATATATATATAATACATATATACATATTTTCCTACCATCCGTGCTTTCGTTCTTTTCTTTTAAAACTTGTACTGTGTTTGCGATCCGAATGGGTTGTTCATGCCATCGAAGCTTTTCCCGGGGAATTGTTGAGGGAAGTACATACTAGACATATCTTGCATATTTGTACTAGGGAAGTTACCAAAGCTTTGCATGTCTGGTTGATAAGAGGGTGTCGCACCAGAAAAAGAATATTGTCTTGACATTTGAGGGAAAAAATTTGGATTTAAATTTTGTTGCATACTTGGATGCATATTAGAACCCATATTTAGAGGCATATTAGAACCCATATTTGGGGGCATATTCCCGAAGCCCAGGAATCCTTGACCCATCATAGGATTCATACCCATTTTATTGTATTGCATAAAATTAGAAAAAGTATTATCCATACCTTTACTAAATGGCATTAAATTTGTATAACTGGAACTTCTAGGCATCATCATATTATTTGTATCATTAAAAAGAGGTTGATACATTGCTTTAGCGTTCATAGGATTTCTATTATGCATATTCATTTGGTCAATATGCGATTTTTTTTGAGTACTTTTGTTAGATAAATCTAATAGTAATAAGCAAACAAAACAAAGAGCATATATGCCAGTTGTAATGATAAAAATATAGAAGCAATATGAACATCTAGGAAAAGGATATTGCTGAGCCTTTGTAACTAAATTCCAAGATAAATCAGTCTCATAATACCAATAAGTCCCTATGCCACCATTAATAATAAATGATAACATAAAGCATCCCATTGATATTAGTATACTCTTTGTAAATAGTATATTCCATCCAATACATAATATTACAAGTGTACATGATATAACTATGCCACATAAAAGTATTAATGATATAAAAGAAACTCTTTCATATGCTTCTATACGTTTTATAATTGCATCTCTACAAGCTTCTTGACATGCAGATGTCCATAGGGATAAACTACCAGCAGATTCAGCATGTTTTCCTACTTGAATCCCTTCACTTCCTTTACTCCGCATATTTTGTACTCTCTGTGACCATGTCTCTACGTGTTTGTCATCATATATTACTTTATACAATCCATAGTATGTATAGTCAACATATAATGAATGCTCACTACCACGAAACATGTACTTGTATTCAATTGGTTCTGCTTCCCTCCATGTAGTCATAACTGTGGTCAATATTTGCGGAACTGCGCTTATAAAACCTATTGTCATTATTACATTTAAAACTCGAAGTGCATTTTTGGACAGAGGAGGAACAATGGGTTTCGTCTTGCGCATTCTGCCCATTTTCCCGTCCCTGCTATTTGCGCCGTCTATTAATAGTTTTCTAATATGTGCTTCGTTCCTTTTACTATTTATTTTCTTTCTCGTTTTCGCTGTCTCGTTTTCTGTCTCTTTTGCTGTCTCTTTTGCTGTCTCGTTTTCTGTCTCGTTTTCTGTCTCGTTTTCTGTCTCTTTTGCTGTCTTTTTCGTTGACTTTTTTTTTTTTCTTTTTTTGTAAAAAACGAAATGCACTATTTTTCCCCCCTTTATGCGTTACTGGCGACACGCATATTTTGGCTCGTTTTTACGTGTTGCTACGTATTATTACGTATTCAACTGAGTTAATGAGGTATCAACATATATATATACGTGCATACAAAAAGCAGACTTGTGCATGCGTGCTCTCCTTATTTCTTATGTATCGTGCGCTTTGGGATTTCACTCGCCTATACTTGTATAGGTGAATATATATATATATATATATATGTATAGGTATAATATATATATGTACAAACGTGTGGCGGTAAATATTGGTGTATATACGAAAGTGCATATGTATATACAGGCAGAAGCAAAAGAACTATTTTGAATGCACTCCTGAACACACTTCTGTTTTTGCACTCGGGAGAGCACTATATTTATATGACCCTTTCTATGTACACTTATTGAACGATATGTTATATATTCTTAAGAGAATTATATTTTAAAAATGTACACGACGTGGAAACTCGAAAATGCCATATTTATGAAAAAACGAGAAAATATTATACATATGTGTGTGTGTATTTGAATTATGCACATATTATGTGCGTATTGTATGTATGTATGTATGTATGGGGATGCGTATTTGTGTCCACACACCTGGAACTGCAATATGTTTATATAATATTTTATTTTTCTTTCGAAATGATGTGTATAACCATTTGCTAAAACTGTATTTAACCCCTTATTATTAAACACATAGCAATGTTTTAAAATGTGCATGCACTACAAAAAAAAAAGAAAAAAAAAGAAAGAAAAAAAAAAAAATATATATATATATATATATATATATATATATAAATGTACAAAATGTATACATTTATATGTGTAATAAAAAAATTACTCTCCCATGGTTTAAAAAAAAAAAAAAAAATAGTAACACCAACTCGTCTTCTACATTTTTTCATAAAATAAAAAAAAAGAAAATTTTTTTTTTAAAAGTTGTGTTTTATATTTAAAGTTATTCTGTTATCCTGTTACTTCTTATTTTGTTTTGACTATTATTTTTTTTTTTTTTTTTTTCCTCGAAGAACAAACAACATACGTCTTTTTTTTCCTCTTTTGGGATGAACGTACAAACGCACTTAAATTTTTTAACCTTTCGCAAATGGAGCTAAATGAAGCATTTTATTTTTTTTAAATTTGCTTCAACATTTTGAACTCTTAGAAAGTACAATATTATACCAGAAAAAAAAAAAAAAAAAGTTAACTTGAGTTGTTTTGAAAAAAAATCAAGAGTGAATTTGTTTATTTTTTTCAGTCTTTATTATTTTTTATTTTATTATTTATTATTTTTATTTTATTTTTTTTGCAGTCAGATTTTGTTGCATGCATATTATATACTGCTTAACACTAAATTTGTGTATACCTGTGTGAATGGATTGAGCGAAAAGACAAAAGTTGATAAAAATGTTGTAATTAGGGAAAAATGAAATAAAACGAAATGAAATAAGATTAAATAAGTAAATTGGGTAAGGTTGAACGCCAAAAAAAAAAAAAAGAAAAAAAAGAAAAAAAAAAAAAAAAAAAAAAAAAAAAAAAAAAAAAAAAAAAAAAAAAAAAAAAAAAAAAAAGTAACTGTTAACAATTAACAGTTAAAATAACTAAAACTGCTGCACCATACAATACACATGAAACGAAACCTATTTTTTCTATTTTATTTTTATGCTGTTAATTCAGCCTACACCCCATGTAACTCTGTAGAAGGAATGTTTTCCTCTACATGAGCTCCTCTTAAAATGTGTACTCGAAAAATATTAATATGTATGTACGGCGTATGTGTGAATGTATGATGTATGTATGGCATATACTAATATACATACAATCCATACGACACCATAAGCACAAAGGTACAAAAAAAGAAAAAAAAAAAAAAAAAATTGAAGACTAATATTTGACGCCTCTCCTAGAAGCCAATATACGCTGAACTCTCTCCCGAGCATTTTTGTGAATCGACTTATTATCGAAGGACATATTCCACATTTTTTTTTTTTTTTTTTTTTTTTTTTTATATCGTCTTCTATTTCATAAGACAGGTCAAATTTTACATTATTATAATAATAATTATTATAATTTTTATTCTGATCATTTGTATATATGTAATCATTTGTTAAATACATTTTGTTATCCTTACCCTCTGTTGTACTGTTAAAAATTTCCTCCTTATTAATAATATCATATGTTTTACTGTTGTAACTCTGAATGGTATTATTTTTGTTGCAGTGATGGTGAAATTCTGTACTACTTACATAGTCTTTATTAGTTTTGCTCCTAGTGTAATATTCATATGCATCAGTACGTGAGGAGGAGGTCATCATGCCATGGGTTACTGACTGATGCGGAAAAGGGTTTGTTTCATTTTCTTTATTAATGCTAAGATAATTATTCGAGTTTCTACTATTACTGCTATTATTACTGCTGGTATTATTGCAAGTATTACTGTTATTATTACTGCTGGCATTATTGCAAGTATTACTGCTAGTATTATTGCTAGTATTATTGCTAGCAGTAGCAGCAGTAGCAGTAGTAGCAGCCGAAGTAGGATTATATAATTTATATGTTTTATGTTCACTTGTTTTTTTAAAAACATTTCTGTAACTATGGTAATACGCGATCCCACTTTTATGATGTGCGCATGCTTTGTCTACATTGTTACCACCGTTACTATTACTGATATGATTACTACAACTATTACTACTGATACTATTTATGTTAATGTATTTGTTGTTGTCGTAACCCGCTGCTTTACCGAAAGAGGGTGTTGTAATGAAATGACTGCTCTTACCCTCTACATTATTTCCATTATTTTTATGCTTATCGAGTTGTTCACCATATGATGCATTCATTATACGTACGTTATTAGCTGAGTAATCTACTGCACTATTTGCTACGTCATTCGCTAAGCTATTCTTAGTACCATTAAGCAAAGAATACTGTGCATTATTAATTTCATTACAATTTTCCAATTGACTCAAATAAGAGCAGCTCTTTTGGGGGTTGCTACCACTGTTCGTATTTTGCTCGGTCAAACCACCGCAGACCACACTACAACTACCAGCACTACTATTATCAACATTATTATTGCTATGGTAATTCATAGAACTATTCTCGGACAGTCTTTTGCTTTTATTACTAGCGTCATCCTTGTTACCATCTTCTCCGCAGGTATGACTTATTATCACATTGCTACATTTATTTTCTAAACCGTACATGTCACTGTTATTATAACTTCCGCAGTTGTTATTATAAATACTTCCACTTTTTTCATCAACAACGTTACTATTATTATTTCTGTTGTCAGAACAATGAGTTCTGATATTAATTTTAATTGCTTTATTATCATTTTCATAATAATTATTATTTTTTTTACCATTTTTTACTGGTGCAAAATGCACTCTACGTTTATGTGAATGCCCATAATTGTTATTATTATTTTTTTTGCATGACCAAGTCATATTTTTTTTTTTATTTTTTTTTTTTGTTGCTTTTTTAGCTAGCTGGTGATAAGTATTATTATGGTGATTAATGAGGTTATTACAGTACCCCCCATTATTGAACACATTACTGTGTGCATTATTAATATTATTACTGTTAGTGTTGTTTAAAAAATTTTTGTTTATTTTTTCGAACTGCCCACCATTTGTTGTAGAACTATTTTTATTATTATAAAATTTTTTTAAGTTGCCATTATTATTATTGTAGCTGTTGCAATTGTATGGATTATTTTTTGTACCTCTGGTATCATTCTTTTCATTATACTTACAATTGCCATCTATATGCATAGTTGCTATTGTGTTATCAGACATGTTATCCTCATTACTGCTTAATTTCATGTAATAATTGGAACAAATTTTATTATATTTCCCTTTTTTTTTACCTATAAAATATTTTTCTAAATTTTTTGTTTTCGTCCTTGTTTCGTTCTTTAACTGAATCGTATTCATCATATTCGTATGCTTCGTTCTTCCCCCCTTTTTCATATTTTTCATATTTTTCATATTTTTTATATTTTTCAAATTTTTCATATTTTTTATATTTTTTATATTTTTCAAATTTTTCATATTTTTCATATTTTTCATATTTTTCATATTTTTCATACTTTTCATACTTTTCATATTTTTCAAATTTTTTATACTTTTCATATATTTCATATTTTCCATTTTTTTCCTCCTTTTATTTTTATTATTTAAACTATTAATAAAAACGTCTTCCCCAGTACTACTTTTCAGCCCATACCACATATCACAAGGATTTTCACACATGTTAATGTTAACTTTGCATTTTTTGTTAACAAATACTTTGGTGGACTCATCACTGAATAAAGAGTTGCTATCATTGAAAGTTTTGTAAGTTTCATGTTTGTGTGCAAACTCGTTGTTACTGCTAATTATGCCTTTATGGTTATTAGCCAAGTAGTTGTCCCTTTTCTTTTGATCATTCTCGTGATTACAATCATGATTACATTTACGATTACAATCAAGATCATTCTGTTCATTATAATAATTACTGAGCCTCCTCTTTTTTGCTTCCTTTTTTTCCTCTATTTTTTTCTTAACATATATTAAAAAATTTTCATTTTCGCTATCTCTATCGCACTCTTCCTCCCGAAGGTTCTGGTTTCTCTTATCCAGGTCATTAAGTAACTCCTTGGTTAGTCTTAAACCATCACTGAAGCTGTTGTTGTTGTGGCCACTGCTATTATTTTTTCCGTTCTTATTCTCATAAAATACATGTTTCCCATTCTTATTATTAAATGGGTTTATATTACGGGTATATTTATTAACACTGTAAGACACATTAATATTATTACTGTTACTGTTATCGTTACAGTTATTGTCATTGCTATTGTTACTGCCATTACTGTTGCGCAAGTGATGGTAAAATTTATTTATTCCATAATTATTGGAAGTATATGCACAACTCGCACAGTTATCTTTACAGCTGTCTTCATTTATTTTTACGGCATGGTCAGAAGGAGAACTATTTTTAACAGATTGCACATTATTTTTATTTTTATTATTACTATTACTACTATTACTGTAATTATTATTACCGCTATTATTACCGCTATTATTACCGCTACTATTACCGCTATTATTACCGCTATTATTACTGCTATTATTAACATTATTATTATTATTATAATCGCGTAAAAAAATATAGTTGTTACATTTTTCACCATCAAGAAATAGCTTCTTATCATTTTTCACACACTGTTGTTCTTTTTTAATATGATTATAGTAACCTATGTTTAAATCGCTATTTTTTTTTATGTGTTTTCCCCTGGTGCTCTTAGCACCTTTTCTATCATGATTTTTTCCCTTTTCATTTTTATTTAATTTTATATCTTCATAGGAAAATGTTATGCTATCATTATTCGATGATGTTGTTTGGTAATACGTCGTGTGACTTTGACTTTCGCTCTTCTCCATTATTTCTGATGGATGCGAATTATACCTGAACAGTGCAGGAAGTAAGCCAGTCTGTCAAATGTACGTAAACATGTGTATGTGCATGTGTGCATGGGCAACTTTACGGTGTTATTTTAAACTCATACAAATAGGACATATATTTCTTTTTTCTTTTTTTTAAATACATATAACGTAGATTAAAAAATCGACGCGAGCACTGTATGAAAATATGCACATGGTTCATTAAAAAGACAAAATGGAATAATGCATAACGAATTAGTTCCAATATAAATATATATATATATATATATATTTATATACATATATGCATATATATATGCATATGAATTTTCAGTAAATCAGTTCAACGTTTTCGTTTAAAGTAATGAACTAGTAACTCCCACTCATACTTATGTATATAAAATTTGATACAAATGGGAGTTCATTATTCATATATAAAAATCTTTTTAAATTTAATTTAACATTAATTGAGTAATAATACTTTATACTAATTCCTCGCGTGGAGTAATGCAACTACTGCTCTTATACAATGAACGCAGCAACGATCAAGTAAAGCGAAATAATAGTATATGCATATATATATATATATGCACACATACGTATGTCAAGGTTAAAAACAGAGAAATAAAATGTGCTCGAAATTGTACTAACACAGTTAATACAAAACAAACTCTATTCATACTAAAAATGAAAATTATTTTAGATATACTTTTTACTATATTACCAAAGTGTTCATAAAGAGCCTCAACAAGAATGTCAGCCAATGAATTATACTCAACTAATACAATATAATACAATTCTGGTAAAATGTTAATCGTTCTATATAGTTATTTATGATCGAAAAGGTTTGAAGTGGTATATTCAATTTTCCCCCCCTCTTCTTAAGTGAGTTATCGCAAAAAAAAAAAAAAATATTATTAAAAAAGGATGGTGTATGTATTCAATTTTAATATAACTCATACACACTATACTTTTTTGTTTGTTGACCTACGTCAGCTCTAAAATTATATATCAATGTTTCTACATGTCTATCTATGTAGCTATCTACTACCTATCTACGCACTAATCTACGTATGTATCTATTTATTTATTTCTATATATTTCTTCTTTTTAAGAACCCTTTTCTCCACCTATTATATTTTCTTTCCAGAATACATAAACTGTAGCTCATTTTTTCACTGTAAAACTTATCGACATAAAATTAAAAAGCTAATATGGCTGCAATTAATATCTTGCATTTGTTCATACAAAAATAACTCATACACACACACTAGTACATATATATAATTCGTGTATATACTCCTCTGTGTATATGTATACACAAAACGTGTGCATAACTGATACTGTGGAATTTGTTATTTCCCCCTTTTTAGTGCGGTATATATTTTCGCTTTCAGAAATATTAGATATTTACATATATGCATATATATATATGTCCATATATATGTATGTATATAATATGTATGCACATATATATATATATATTCTTCAATTAATTACACATCAAAGAGATTTTAAAATTTGGTTACACTATTCTCAATTACATTTATACATAAACTATAAAATATGTGTTTTCTTTGTTAACTATATTTTTGTGGATTCGAGAAAAAAAAAAAAAAAAAATCAACAAAACTTTTCTATCAATTTAACAAGCAGGTATAATATCTGTCATACTATATGATTACTTTCATAAATATGTGGAAGTTTTTTTTTTTTTTTTTTCTTTCTTTCTTATCTCTTAATTTATTTCATTGAATTCCCTTGAAATATTTATGAAATAAATGAAAATGTCCAAAATGTTCTTTTATTTATGCACTACACTATAGTAGCAAATATACCTAAATATGACACATACGAAATAACAACATAAAGGTAACGTCTATTTATATAATATTATATGGGGATGTGGGATAGCAGTCGCGTGGCGGGGGTGGGGGTGGTTTACCTCCTATTTATACATACACACGTATAATTAAATATTATCCTATATTTATTTAATTTAAAAAAAAAAATATATATATATATATATTTTGTGTGTGTGTGCTGTAAAAAACTATACAACTTTGATTAATGTTAATATGATATATTTTTTAATTTTCTCAAAATTTCTTATTCAAAATGTAAAAAGTTTATGATTTTTCTGCTTTACATAATAATGCACTGCTTTTTAATCTTTAATTTTTTTTTTTTTTAAACTTTTTCAGGAAAAGCTCTTTTATACAAGTTGTTCGTTTGTTAGGAGGTGAGATGTGTTAGTTTGCTAATTCGTTCGTTCGTTCGTTCGTTCGTTCGTTCGTTTACTTTTTTTTTTTTTTTTTTTTTTTTTTTCTCTTTCCCCTATGTTTCAGTTTATCTCTAATTGTACATATGCTTCCAATGGCGCTAGTTATTGACAATTAACAACTACAATTTTGGTTTGAGTTCATTACAACACTTCAAGTCAATGTGCAAGAGCTTATTTCGTTTAGACACTACTTGGGATCACAAGTTAGCTTTAAATATTGAGCATTCATATGAAAAAAAAAAAAAAAGCTTTTATTTGTTTCTTTTGCATTCATATTTTTATCTTTTCTTTATTTTTATGTTTTCTTTATTTTTATATTTTCTTTATTTTTATGTTTTCTTTATTTTTATCTTCTTTTTATTTAATATTTTATTTTATTTTTTTGTATAAATCTTATTACTTTCAAGTCACTTTACTGGACGGTAAATACTGAAACGATTTTGTCTTCCAACTTTGAATATTTATGTATAAAGTTTGGGGAGATGAGATGAGGGAATAATATGTCAAAATTTTTTAGAAATAAAAAAATGGTATTAACGGAAAGCGATACGAACAGGTATAATTAAATATATATACAAACTGTACATATAATATTAATAATACTCGGAGTCTTTTTGTACAATACAAATAAAATCAACTTAAATAAATTTGATCAAATGGCAATTAGACAATACTCTGGTAGTTCTATCATACACGGGAAGTTTTAATAAGGTATAAAAGTTACAAGAAAAGGAGTATATACATTTAAAAAAAAAAAAGTAACCTTATATAACAGAAAAAAGTAACAATAATATTAACACGTACATATATATATATATATATAACTGTTATTCACTACATTAAATAAACGTAGCTATGTAATATATATATATATAATATACATATATATATAATATATTATGTGTATTTTTGCATCATAATTTAATTTAATCGCAATATATATTTATAAGTTATACGTTTTAATTATTTACATAAATATTATATAAATATTGCAACACAAAAAATATGATGTTATTGTAATTATAAAAGTTGACACTACATTTTTGCACGAAGCTAATTCAAGCATTTCATGAAATATTACAATTACAGTTTTTTTTCATTTATTTATTAATATATTCGTTTATAGGTATATTCGTTTATTTTCTTTTTTTTTTTTTCACGATACAATATTTCCAAAATTACTACAACTTATTTTTCGTTGCATATAACAGCTTTCACAAAATAATTGCTACTGTTGTGTGTGTGTGTGTTAATTTTTTTTTTTTTTTTTTAAGCTTTTTCAAAAATATACAGATAGTAAAAATGTACAAATGATATATATGCTTATAATATACTATATGATATTATGCCATATATATATATATATATATATATATATATATATACATATTTTGCATAAATGTATATAAAAAATATATATGCGTTTTAGTATCTCCCCTGCTTCAATACAAGGAGGTATAATATATTTTATACATATACCACACGTAACTATACGAGTGTAAAGATAAAAATAAAAAGTACAAAATAAAAAGAAGTATACAAATAGAAGTTAACAAATATAAAAAAAAAAAAAAAAAATCAACAATATATATATATTTATGCATTATTTTTTCTTCCTTTTTTCCTTTTTACTTACTAAAAGCATAAGAAAAGGTTTTAAAACGGCAAATAATGATAAATACATTTATATTGTTGTATTAAAAACATATATATATATATATATATATATATATATATATATATATATATATATGTAATAAAAAAGTACGTAAATATATAATAAATAAATATAAATATATATTTATATTTATTTACTTACTCGATTGTTACTTTTTTATTTTACTTTAATGTGATTTTAAAGCATAAACAAAATTTATTATGCTTTTTTTGTTAAATGTAAAAAAAAAAAAAAAAAAAAAAATTAAAATTAAAATTAAAATTAAAATTAAAATTAAAATAAAAAATAAAAATAAAAATAAAAACAAAAATATAAATAGAAAATATTGAAAATATTTTTACCCTTCAAATTTTTTTTGTTTTATTTAAATATATTTTTATTTTAATATTTAAATTTTTTTTTCTTTTTTTTTTTTTTAATATAAATATTTTAATGCAGTACTATTATAAAAGTACAAAATATATATAATTATACATGTACATTATATAATTACTCGTATTATTATATATTTATACGATACCCATATATGTAGTATAAATGAACACGACTATTATAAGCAATGAAAAAAACATGTTAGCTCAAAATGAGTTAAAAGGAAAAAAGGAAGCATAAAGGTAAAATAAAATAAATAGTATGTAAAGCTTTGATTAGCAAAAACAGGTTTTTTTGAGGTAAAAAATTGCAGTTTTTTGTTCTTTAAACGGCATAATTTATATTATATATATTATATATATATATATATAATATGTATATAAATAATATATAAATTTATTTTAATATATTCAACTGTTTTTTATATGTTTATGTTTAGTAAAGTTTATTGCAATTTTTAACTTGATGAATTTTCTGTTTTTTTCTTTTTTTAAATTTTATTGTTTTTTTAATAAAAGTTTTCTGTGAATGGAAAAAATGAAGTACTTATTTTGTTTATATATAATATAATGTATGTATATATATTTATATATGCAAATAATATAATGTATATGTATATATATATATATTTATACGTACAAATATAATGTATATATATATTTATACGTACAAATAATATATATAAATTTATATATATGAGGGAAGAAAAGTTAAATATTGTATGGAGGTACAAAAAAAGATTATAAAATGAAATTTTAAAAAAAGAATAAAACAAGTGTTGAAATGAAATAAAAATTATGAACAAAAAAAAAAAAAAAAAATTAAACCATTGTTCTTATATTATTTATGAATAATTAACTTTGTTCATATATTATTTATGAATAATTAAAAACACAAAATTTATCCATCAACTGTTGTACTGTTATATCAAACCCCCCATATAATAAAATGCAGAAAAAAATAGTATAGTAATAAATTTATTATCTATCTTAGCATTATTGGCTATAATTCACAGCGAAAAATGAAGCGTATAAATAAGAAAAAAAATTTATTTGCCAAAAGTGCACTTTGTTTTCCCATTTTATTAACTTTTATTTTGTTTTTATTTATTCGATAAATATTTTAACCAAAAAAATGCGTATACTTAAAACGACTTTTTTTATGTTTTAGGTTGTAATATTTTATTGAAAAAAAAAAAATTTATTTTTTGGTAAAAAGCGAACTATATTTATCAATGATTATATATATATATATATATATATATATATATATATATATATATATATATATATGTAATTATGTGTTTTTGTACATATATGTGTATAAAATGAGAAATAACATATATGCATATATAACATTCTTGCTCACAGAAGTACCTTTTAAATTTATGCACCAAGAATGAACATGTTCATAAAATAATCGTTTTTTAAAGAACTACAAAAAAAAAAAAAAAAAAAAAAAAAAAAAAAAAAGCTATATTTTTTTTTTTTATGTACATATAAGGTGGTGAATAATGAAAAAACTAGGTTAGTTCTTGAAAATTTACTTGTACTGCATTTTGAAAAACATAAAATTTTTAGCAATATAAAGGTAAATTGGTTTATTTGAACCATGTTATACGCAAAATTATATAGTAGAAGGAATAAGTTGATAGCCGTTACAATACAGCAGCTGAATATATATATATATATATATATGTATTATATATTTATGTACACGTATTAATTACACTTATGAGAAACGCAAAAATAAGTGAACGTGTAACGTAATGTAGCGTTAGGGTTGCTGTTAATGATTTATGCTATGATATGACATATGTTATATTAAGCATGCGAAAAAAAAAATGCCCCTAAGCGAAAAATTTTAAATGTAAGAATCTTTTGACACGTCGATATGTGATAGTTTTACGCATAGCTTATTTTTACATTTCATATATAATGGAATAGTTATATATAAGAATTTGTGGTTGTTTAAAAAGTCCCCTATTTGAAGGCATTTTGTTTTTTGAAATAAAAAGAATACGAGCCTATTTACATAAGTATAATATTCTTGATAAATAAAAGGAGAAAAAATTTTCACGGCTGCATACCCATTTGCTTCATTAACAAACCCAAGCCATTCTACACAAGAAGAAGGATTTGTTTTATTTATTTCTTTTTTTTCATTTTCTCCTTCTAACTTAAAAATAAAATTCTTAGATTTAATTTTTTTATCACGTCCATCATATAAACTTACATCATCAAACCTATTATCATTGCTCCAACTATCTGCATCAGAATCTGTGAACTCCAAAAATATATCTGAGTTATAAGACTTAATTCTTTTAGTCTTTTCCAATATATCTTTATCATTTGGTATACACTTACACAAATTGAAAAGAATTTGATCTAACATATCATCATTGGGGAAAAAATAATTTGCTCTATTTATTAATTCTTCACTCTCTGATAAAATATGCATAAGAAATAATAACTCAGTTGTATAAATTTTATATTCGACCAAAAAGTATAATATATTTTGCAAGTAACAAGTAAAGAAAATTGGTGTTCCACGTGTGCATAACTATTGCATATATATATATATATATATATATATATATATATATATATATATATATATATATACATATGTGCATAACTTTGTCGCTTGTCGCCTTATTTAACTTTTAAGTTAACGACATGTTTGCTCGTGGAGTTCGCTTAGAATTTAGCGCAGCGTAAGTGCACTATAATTATGTGAATAGCGCAAATGCGCAAATAGGCACTAGTTAACACAAACATTACCCCCTTAAAGGACAATTTCGAAATATTTACATAAAAATGAAAGCCCCTTTTAACACTGAACTGAGTACATCCGAAATAATAATAAAGGGAAAAAGCTTTTTTTTAAAAGCATACATTTTTCATGTAAAAGTAACCATAAATATTGTAAATATTTACACATTTATCAGAAAATAGTAGGTTAAATATATATATATATATATATATATACATATGTATATACGTATTACTCTATTCATGCGTCTTTTTTTTTTTTTATGTAAATTATCACACAAAATTAAGAGCCTACTTTTTATATTTTTCTTCAAGGAATAAACCAACGATTCTATTTGTTTTTTGCTTCTCTTTTGAATTTTGTTTGCTCTTATGTTACTCTCTTGGTCATAATGTAAACTATCACCTGTTTCCATTTTGTTGTAAAAGAAGTTCTTTACTTCTTACAGTATAAATATGTAAATAAATAAATATATATATATGGCTCCAAAACGGCTTAGCATTAATTTTGGGAAAATTTGTGTGCAATATTTTAAATAAAAATATGAAAAAAAAATAAAAAATAAAATAAAAAAAAAAAAAAAAAAAAAAATAAAAAATAATGAAAAAAATAATGAAAAAAATAATGAAAAAAATAATGAAAAAAATAATGAAAAAAATAATGAAAAAAATAATAAAATTAAATAAAATAAAAAATAGAAAAATAAAAAAGTAAGGACGTGCTGACCTTTTGCAATATATGGAGATCAATACAAGAACAACATATGGGACAGTAAGATTATTTTCTAAATATTGTGCAACCAGACGATTTTATTTTTATAAAATGAAACTTGAATTAAATATAATAATACAGATCTAGCAAGAGTTTTACTGTACCTGCCCACGAATTACAGGTAGAATGACTTAAAATGTCATTTGATAAAAAAGTAAAAAAAAAAAAAAGTAAAAAAAAAAAAAGTAAAAAAAAATAAAATAAAATACAATACAATAAAATAAAATACAATACAATAAAATAAAATATAAAAACAGAAAAATTATGAAGTATAAACATGTGCATACACATAAGCTTTTTCACGTCATTTCGCACAAAAATGTCTCATTTTATTTTATTATATATATATATGTGTTTATATATGTATGTACATGTATACATATAATGACTAGTACCCACGTGGCTTTGGAGTATAAAGTAATATTTTTTTGAACCTATTTTCGTAAAAACTGCTTATCATTTTCAGGGTGCAGTACTATTTTACAAAAGATTGTTAACATGATACTTTTATTTAAGTTAGGAGAGATGTAATAAAATGGACATGTTAAAATGTAAATGTGCGTACTTGTAATACCCGTAAGCTAGGGGCTTTTTGTGTGTACCACTTTACGTTTTTATTGTTATTGGTTAAGTTGCATGTATAAAACTTTTTTCTTATTTCTGCTGTTCACTTGGAAGAAGCACCTTTCCCAGCACCAATAGTCTTCCCAGCACTACCTAATTTTCATCAACATTATATAATGAGTGGACATTAATACTGCATATATTAGTACGATGGAAAGGTGAACAGAGGGGGGGATATTTATTATCTTTCAAATGTATTATGCGTTTGTCCTGTCAAGATGGCATAAAAATGCGTACATTTGTGTGTATGTGTTGGATGTACATTTGTGTATGCCTTTTAATGTAGACCATATATAAAGGAGGACCTAGTATAAAATATTACTCATTTATTTTTATGATGTTTGCGTTTGATGGTAATTTACACAAGAGACGCTTACGTAGAATAACGATGAACCATTTGAAAATAATTATTCATGGCCTTACAGCGTCCTACTGTATTGTATTATGTTATATTTATTTAATTATTTGGTAAATTAGTTAACCGGTTAACATGTTAATTGGTTAATTGGTTAATTGGTTAATTGGTTAATTGGTTAATTGGTTAATTGGTTAATTGGTTAATTGATTAATTGGTTAATTGATTAATTGGTTAATTGGTTAATTGGTTAATTGGTTAAATGGTTAAATGGTTAATTGGTTAATTGGTTAATTGATTAATTGGTTAATTGATTAATTGGTTAATTGGTTAATTGGTTAAATGGTTAATTGGTTAAATGGTTAATGAGTTAATATATTTTTTTTTCTTCCCGGTGTAGCGCACTTTGTAATGCAAGTTACTTTTGCACCTTAATAGTGAGATATATGTAGCTCTAATTTTTACGTGCACTTTCTCGTTTTTACAAGAGTTTTGTTCTATCAGAGGTCCTACACATATAAGCTCATTTGAACACTAGAATAATCAATTATCATTTTATAATTTTTTATCTATCATTTTATTAGTGTAATTGTACATTCCTATATTGTTAAGAATAGTTGTGCTTATTTTACTTCATTTCGTTGTATTATTATTCTTCTCTACTATCACAAAATGGCCAAGGATACGTAATTAACGATCATTTATATTTTCTTTTTCTCTAATCCCTTAACTCTTTTTTTCATATCTCTTTATTTATTATCTCTTAATTTATTATCTCTTTATTTATTATCTCTTAATTTATTATCTCTTTATTTATTATCTCTTAATTTATTATCTCTTTTTTTCATATCTCTTTATTTATTATCTCTTTATTTATTATCTCTTAATTTATTATCTCTTTTTTTCATATCTCTTTATTTATTATCTCTTTTTTCTAAATTTTATTAACACCTCAATTGGGAAAAATTAAAACAAAAAATTTCAATCGACTGGAACATTCGTATATATATATATATACTGTTCATACGTACATAATGAAGAGGAAAAGAATTTTAATTTTCCTCGTTTAAAAAAATAAAGTGCTTTCACGAGGTATTTACTGCGTACATAAAAAATAAAAAAAAGAAAAAAAAGAAAAAAAAGAAAAAAAAAAATAAACAACCGAGTTCTTCCTTTTCTGAAAGAGATTTAAGAAATTTCCCTTTTTTCCCGTTTTTTTTTTTTTTATTTTTTTTTCTTGCGACTATTTTAAATTCATGTGTATTATTAATACATATTTCTTCGTTGTGCATATTTTTAAGTATACTTAAATTTCGGCATTTTACAGACTCCAAAAAAAAGTTCATATTCAGCTGCCATTTATTTTAAATTATGATACTTATGTTCATACTTTTATACGATAGCTCTTTCACTTGAATGATAAGAAATGCATAAAAATGAAGAAAAATGTTTATGGAACACTGATGGTTTCTCAGTAAGGCATGCATAACAATATATAAAAATATATATCTATATCTATATCTATATATATATATATATATATATATATATATGTACAATCGCGCGTAAAGGAAGAAATAGTAAGAAATTTATTTATTAAAAAATGAATCCTCACTGCATATGCTCACAATAGTATATTGCAAAAGACGATTGATTAGCTCGAACAGTTTTTTCCCCCTTAATTTTATCACGCTACCTATATTTGGGTGAAAACAAAAAAAAATATATACACGCGGCAAAAAAATAAAAAAGCTACAAAACGAAATAACTCAGAACGGAAAAGCGAAAAAACAAAATAGCGGAAAACGAAAGGAAAATTCTTTTTTTTTTTTAAGAATATATATCTAAATTTAACAGCACTGGGAACAGCAGTTGTATGCTTGGTGAATAACTGAATAAGCGGTATACTTGGTACTTCAAGCTAGAGGGAAAAAGCAAACCGAACGCAGGAGCATGATTACGTGCGCACAAGGCGTAGGAACGCATATATGTTGGTATGTTAAACATAGTTGAAAGAGCATCAAGATTGGAGTATAACTCATCGGAAGGCAGCTACGTAGTATATTATAATCTTGCTTGGGCGAATAAGGAACTAATTCGGGATTAGAAGAAAGGATGACAACGGCGGTCGAGGAAATTAATAGTTTGTTGAATGAAAACGAGGATACACTAGTTAGTGAGTTACAAGGAAAGTATGACTTTATAAATTTTAACGAAATAAAGAATTACAAAGAGAAAAAATTTCATCATGAATTAACATTAGAAATACAGAAATTTGTTAATAATAAAAATGTACATGTTAAGGATAAATTTCGTTTATTTTTTACATATTTATCTCCACTAATAAGTAAGTTGAAGAAGACTATATATGCAGAGTTGTTATACATGGTAACGGTTCAAATGGATACGACTTGGACAATAAACTATATAAAAGAAACAGAAAAAAATTTAGAAAATGATAAGGATGCTATTATAATATATAGGTGTATATTAATACTGAAATATATAGATGTAGGGGACTTTAAAAATTGTGAAGATGAAATAGAAAATACAAAAAATATGTTACAAGGGGTTATAGGACTAAATGTAGTAGCACATAAATTTTATAATTTTGCTTTAATGAATTATTATAAAATTTTAAATAAATCAGATCTGTATGTTAAGTATGCACTTTTATATTTAGCATATACACCATTAAACAATTTAGATGAAACGGAAATATTAGATATAGGTATATATATATGCATGCATTCAATAATTAGTGAGGATGTATACAATATAGGGGAAATTATACAATTACCACTTATAAATGTGTGCATAAAAAATAATGAACAAACGAATTGGCTCTATCAGCTAATATACATATATAATGAAGGTAATATTGATTCCTTTAATCAACTAGTACATAAATATGAAGCAAATATAAAAAATTCATTATTGAAAGAATATGAAAAAAGTATGTTCAAAAAAATTAGACTTCTAGCATTAATGGATCTGGCTTTTAAAAAAAAGAAACAAAGATCAGATATATCCTTTGTAGAGATTGCTGAACATTGTAAAATTGATATAAAAGAAGTTGAGAAAATGTTAATTACAGCTAAAAGTAAAAATATATTAACATGTATAATTGATGAAATTGAACAATCTGTTAAAATAACGTGGGTAAAACCTAGAGTTCTTAATGATGAAAAAATTTTTTTTATGAAAGAGAGCATAGATAAGTGGATTAGTCATTCTAAGAGCCTCCTTACCTATATAGAGGACCTATCTGTAGAGTTGCTCATATCGTAGCTAGGTAGCGGCCCACCTTGTCACCAGCAAAGAAAATGTTGGAAAGGGAATACAGAAATGGAGAAGTAAAACGAAGCTGTAAAACGAAGATGTAAAACGAAGATGTAAAACGAAGCTGTAAAACGAAGATGTAAAACGAAGCTGTAAAACGAAGCTGTAAACGAAGCTGTAAAACGAAGCTGTAAAACGAAGCTGTAAAACGAAGATGTAAAACGAAGATGTAAAACGAAGCTGTAAAACGAAGATGTAAAACGAAGCTGTAAAACGAAGCTGTAAAACGAAGCTGTAAAACGAAGATGTAAAACGAAGATGTAAAACGAAGAAATAAAGCTGCCTACGCAAAATGGAAAAATGATTGAAATATGGAAAATATTGAAAATAGGCATATTAAATGAAGTTAAAATTATGCTTCTTTATTTTTCCCGTAGTGTCGTCCGTTTTTTGCACACATGTAAACACATCTACATCTACATCTACATCTACATGTGCATGTGTGTGTGCTCATTTTAATGTAACAAAAAAAAAAAAAAAAAAAAAAAAAAAAAAGTGTCAACTCTTTTCATGCAATTTTTCCTTTTAATGCATTTTCATGAGGAGTCGTTGTGTGCTTAGCGCGCATATATGCATATTACGTGTACATATATGTGTACATGTATGCATATATGTATATATATGTACATGTGTACCTTTGCGCACCTTTCTCTTTTTATAACTCTTACCAACTGGTTAACCTTTTTAAAAGTTCCAAAGAAGTGAAGCTGATCTATCCACATGCTTTTTCAAAAAAATTAAAATCCACATATGTGTAGGGGCAAATAAGATTCATTACTCCGTTTTAACTGTTCACAAGGGGAATAATCCGTGGGTGCATTAAAAAAAGAAAAAAAGGCGTAAAAATTGTCAAAATGGTTGAAATGGTCAAAAAACAGATCAATATATCACCTCCAAATTATCTGACGTGCAGGTCCCCTCTCCCACGAGTTGATGCTATCTCCACGTTACTAAAACGTCGTCCGTTCTATACCTTTGATGAATACTTATATTTTCAAAATTGTAGACAGTTTTATCTTTCGCGTGTAAATATTCTAGATAACCCGTATATGCAATCATAGCCCCATTGTCAACACAATAGCTATGATCCATAAATCCAATTTTAATATTTTTCTGTTTTGCCATTTTTTTCATCATATTTTGGAGAAACAAATTACATCCAACTCCTCCGACAATTATAACCTCTTTACTATTGGTGAACGAAATAGCTCGTTCAGTAATTTCAATGAGCATGCTAAATATATGATGTTGTAAACTGTAGCATATTTGAATTTTTCTTTTTTCCTCATCAGTTAAATTTATTACTTCTTTTTCCGCTTCTTTTAAATCTTTTTCGTAGAAATCGCTATCAGTCTCTATAGAACAGTCATCCGTTACGTACGTATCACCATCATCGTTACCTCCATAATTTTTTTTATTTTTGCTTTTATATATAATGTTATCTTCATAATACGAGTTTCCTTTCATTCCAGAATGGAGGCTTGAATTATAATGCAAGCATTTATGGGCATCCTCTGAGAGGTCATTCGCTCCTCTACCCTTTTCTATATTTCCTCGTTTATCAGATTCTTTACATTCGTGTAATTCAGTTACATTTTTCATATCCTCCGATTGATGCTCATCGCTGGTTTGTGTGTCTTCTCCACCTAATGCATTATTCTCGCTTTTGGCCTTCTTCTTAACATTTTGGTTTAATTTATCTGTTCCCCCTGCTCTATTTTTCATCCCGCCTCTTTCCTTTTTGTGGGCCTTTTTATTAGTGATATATTTTGCAAAGTACTTACTAATATAAAAGTCATATCCACTAAAGGATATGTCCATACCTTTTATCGTATAAGGAAAGAATAGCAGTTCAGTGAAATCACACGTATCATCATAATTTTTTTTTTTTTTTTTTTTTTTTTTTCTGAGCTCATTTGGTACATTCGACTGATTATTTTGCACATGTTGAACATCCGTAAGAATGCTTATGTCATCGTCCCATTTGCTATCTCCCGTGTTTTCCTTACCTGAATGAGAAGCAAATTCATCATGACTATGGTCATTATGTTTTGTATGATACCCGTTTATCTCTTTTGCATTATTATTAATCGTTTGCTTTTTCTTAATGTTAAGTAAATATTTTTGTCTAGCTAAAAGTTCAACATTATAACCAGGTGAAGGTGAGTTGGATATTTTAAGAATTCTAGCTGACCTGTCAATAACATTTCCTATGGCAATATCTAAAGTCTCACCAATAATTTCATATCTTTTTTTATAATTATTATAATATATTATTTGTGTATTCCCACCACTTACATAAAGAATAATAGGATGGTATAGCTTCGTTATATATATACCCATTTCAATATGAGCAATACAATGATTTACCCCTATTACTGGTATATTAAAAAGTAGGGAAAAAATTTTACATATATTGTAAGCTATATATAGTGCTGATCCTATACCTGGTCCTCTTGTATAACATATTAATGATATATCCCTTATATTTATACTTAATTTATTTAAACAATTTTTTATCATATCTATTATATAGTATTTGTGATGTGCATTAATTTCTCTAGGTATAAATCCACATCCTATCTCAGATATATATGTTCTTCTCATATTTACTAAAATTTTGTTTTCTTCATTTATTATGCTTACACCTAATTTATTGGCACTTCCTTCTATTCCTAACACATACTGTTTGCATCTCTTCTGCTGTACTCCTTTTTCTTTCTCTATCGCCATGTTAAAACATCTAATTATGGGAAAAGATCCGAGTAAGGACCAGGAGAGACTTGGAAGGCAAAGAGTAAAAATCGAAAAGCCAAAATGATATATCCTTATTGGGCTCTCTTTTATATAAAAGGAAAGTAAACCTGGACTCTTTCACCACGTAATGACCGCAAGAAAGTAACCCAATGGTTAGAGCATTCCTGTACACACACGAATGAACATACTTTACTCATAAATGCACAAAAATATACCTATACATACATGTATATATATGTGTGCGTGTATTTTTACGTTGAGCTAGCTACATCTAAAAAAAAAGTAATACCAAGCTGAAGATAGCACAACGGGAAGTTATTTTGTTTACTTCCTCATTTGA
This sequence comes from Plasmodium malariae, assembly GCF_900090045.1. Taxonomy (NCBI): domain Eukaryota; phylum Apicomplexa; class Aconoidasida; order Haemosporida; family Plasmodiidae; genus Plasmodium; species Plasmodium malariae. Next base: position 1,525,288 of record NC_041784.1, read on the forward strand.
GCAAATAAAAAAAAAAAAAAAAAAAAAAATTACAACTCGTGTATTATCGATATGCAATTATATTGTTATTTGCCCCTTTCGAGAGGAGAAGTTACCCGGAAAAGTTCATATAGGCAGAAATATAACAAACAAAAAGAGGAAAAAGAACGGAGAAAAAAGCTGAAAAACGACATAAAAATGACGGGAAAAACGTACTTCGTTGTTTCTTCCCTTTTTGATTAAAAAAAAAAAAAAAAAAAATATATATATATGTTGGTTCAATAGATTTGTATTTTACTTATGATCTACTAATAGATGTAGTGAATACTGTTTTTCTTTAAACAAATATGCTCAGAATGAGAGCCTCTGCCGGTATTCCTATAAAGGGACTCTCATCACTGCACATAAATTCCTTTCGAGGAAACATCATCTCTAAAGAAGAGGCCATAAGTAATTACGTTATATATAAGCAAGTGTATGTATATATATATATATATATGTATATGCATATGCAGTTTTTATCTCCCTTAAGATTCATATATTCGCAATATGAGCAATACGAATTAAAAGAAAAAAAAAAAGAAAAACGTGAAATAAGATGATGCTCGTTAATGTATATTTGTGACAATTTTAATAGGCATGATGCAAAATCAACAAAGGATAGCTAATTAGTGGAGGGGGGAAAAATATTGCCTGTTCATATTTTTTTTGTAATTTCAGTTAAAATTTTTCGTTATCACATTCTTGTCATTTTGTTGTCATTTTTTTGTCATTTTGTTGTCATTTTGTTGTCATTTTTTTGTCATTTTGTTGTCATTTTTTTCTTCTTTTTTTTCTCCAATTTTTCTCCTTTTTTTCTCCTTTTTTTTTCCTATTTATTTGTCATTTTTTTGCAATGTAGTTGGAGATATAAAACCCATTTTGCATTTTTAAGCAGCAGAGTAGTACTTGACAACGAAATGGACATAGCTGACTGTGAAGGTGTTGAAGCAAATACCGTTGCAGTAAATGCGGGAAATGACAAAATAAAAATGTACGTGGTTATTTACAATATAGGTAAAAAGAAAAATGTTGGAAGCATTATAAGAAGCTGTGTTGCTTTTAATGTTAATAAAATATTTTTGGTTGGTCGAAGAAAAAATGAAATTAATTTTTTTGGAAACATGGGGACGTACAAATATATAAGAATTGAACATTTTAATAGTATGACAGAATTAAAAAATTATTTAAATGATAATAATATATTATTATATGGTTGTGAAATAACATCTGACTCTGTTTCAGTTACTACCAAACCGTTTCTTAAAAAAGATACAGCGTTTATATTTGGAAATGAAGGCACAGGCATTGAAGACAGTATTTTGAATTTATGCGATAAAATTATATATATTCCTCAGTATGGAAATGGAACAGCTTCTTTGAACGTATCCGTTTCATGTTCAATAATTTTACATAATTTTGCTGTTTGGGCAAATTACAAAGAATTGAAAGTAAAAGATAAAAAATTTATTTTTGAAAAATGTAAAAGTAAACTAGATAGGTATTTACATCCTTCAGACCATTTACTAAAAGAAATAAATGATAAAAGAAGCACCCGAGCTGAGAAGAAAAAGAAAAACAACAACAACAATACAAATAATTTTTATTTGAATGACTTTACCGGACTGAGCACTTTATTGTGAAAGCATACTAATTTTGTATTTTATCAAAAAAAAAAAAAAAAAAAATGGTGAATATTATATGAACACGTTAATGCGTTATTTTTATTTTTGAATTTAAAGGGAGAGGGGAAAACGTCGATGTGCGATTTTGAAAAAAAATATACATTTCTCTGAACACTAGTGTTGCGTGTATACAACCATATGCAGATGTGTTTATACAAGCATGTGGATGTGTGTGTATGTATGAACATGTGCATATATGCATATTTGCAACTTGGCAATTTTCCATCTTTTTTTTCCCTGTTTACAAGTACTGCTAATATGTCATATGTGCAGTTAAGGATAACTGTTTCAAAAGTAACGTATTTTATTTTTTATTTCCCTTACACATATACACGTATATACCTCAAACCTTAAACAGTTATGGGTACCCATTTTAAATGTACATCCATATGTACAGTTTTATCAGTGCATTATAAAGAAGGAAACATTTGGAAGGTATAACAAAACATTGTTTGTTCAGAGCAGCTCCCATTTTACCCTTCTTCGTTCTTTGAAACCATCTCGGGCATTTTCCATTTCGTGTATATCACTTTTTTTTTATTGCCCATTTTTGTTCTTTTTTATTTCATTTTTTTCATTTTTTTCTTTTTTATCTTTTTTATCTTTTTTTTCATTTTTTTCATTTTTTTCTTTTTTATCTTTTTTATCTTTTTTTTCATTTTTATCGTTTTTATCTTTTTTATCGTTTTTATCTTTTTTATCTTTTTTTTCATTTTTATCGTTTTTATCTTTTTTATCTTTTTTTTCATTTTTATCATTTTTATCATTTTATCTTTTTTATCGTTTTTATCTTTTTTATCTTTTTTTTCATTTTTATCGTTTTTATCTTTTTTATCTTTTTTTTCATTTTTATCTTTTTTTTCATTTTTATCATTTTTATCATTTTTATCTTTTTTATCTTTTTTATCTTTTTTATCTTTTTTATCTTTTTTATCTTTTTTCTTTTTTATCTTTTTTTTCTTTTTTTTTTTGTGTGCTTTTTTGTTCTCCAAATGCTCACATTTATCAAAATTTCACAGACAGCATAAACAAGCAAATAGGTAAAAGGACGCGTGTGTGCATAATACTTGTATATTTTTATGTATGTATGCACGTATGTACACATTTACTAAACCTGGAATACGCGGAGTTGAAACATTCGTTGCTTTTTTAAAATGCAGTTACAACTGCAAAAATTAAAATCCTAAAAAGGTTAGACGTTTGCATAATATATACGTATACTGCCACATACGTGTACTGCCACATACGTGTACTGCCACATACGTGTACTGCCACATACGTATCCGGCTACATACGTATCCGGCCACATACGTATACTCCCATATACGCATACATACATAGACACGCACACACACACATATATATATATATATGCGATGCGTGGAGTAATTCCGGAAGATAAAATTCATTTAATACAAAAAAATTTCAACATAGTTGATAGTAATCGAGATAATAAAATTGATGAACATGAATTTAAAACATTATTGCGGTTACTAGGACAAACCAAGACGGAAAAGGAAATAGAGGAAATTATTGAAAAGCATTTTGAGGATGATAATGATGAAGATAAGGAGGACAAAAGGGAAGAAGATGGAAAGAACAAAAAAGATGAAGAGGATAACAAAAATTATAAAAGTAAAAATTATATTAAGAAAAATACAGTAAAAGGTATAGCAAACCATGAACGTATAAAAAGTTTAATTGCAAAATTAAATAATTTTAGTGAAAATAATAAAAAAGAAGATGGCATAACAAATATAGGAAATAATTCCCTATTAAATAATAAACTGATAAAAAAAAAAAAAAAAAAACCTATTAATTTTGAAACGTTTATGAATATATTTATGAACACTTATACTGAACCAATATCATTAAATGAGTTAGTTAGATGCTTTGAAGTGTTCGACAATGAAAAAAGTGGTTATATGGATGAAGAAAAATTAAGATATATTCTGATGAATTCAAATGAAAGGTTAATTGATGAAGATATAAAATTTTTTTTAAAATCTTTAAATCTGAAAGACATAAATAAAATAGACTATGTTTTACTGTCCAAAAAGTTAAAAAATATTTCTTAACATAAAAAATTATTGTGTTTTGAAAAAAGAGAAAGCGTGAAAATATGATATCATTTTTGTGGACTATTTCTGGAGTAGGAAATTTATTTTGTATTTCCTGAATTGGGATTGCACCTTTGTTGTTGGGCCATGCGGGTTTGCATCCATGAAGGTGTATGTATTTGTACGTGTGTTTGTGTTTGTGTTTGTGTTTGTGTTTGTATTTTTGTTTGTTTTTGTGCTTATGTTTGTGTTTGTATTTTTGTTTGTTTTTGTGCTTATGTTTGTGTTTGTATTTGTGTTTGTTTTTGTGCTTATGTTTGTGTTTGTATTTGTGTTTGTTTTTGTGCTTATGTTTGTGTTTGTTTTTGTGCTTATGTTTGTGTTTGTATTTGCGTTTGTGCTTGTATTTTGTTTTCATTTCTGTTTGCATTTCCCCCCCTTTTTTCGTGGGAAAGCACAGTATATTTTATTACTTTTTCCTTGAAAACATAGCTATTTATTTTTCCACAAAATTATATCGTACATTAGCATTAAATGACGTTGCATTATGTTTCTGATTACTTGCTTATTTGTAAATTATTTTTTTGAACAATTATTAATCAAATCAAATCAAATCGATTTGATTTGATTTATTTTATTGTGTGGTACCTTTATTGGAGAAACAAAACCCGAACATGTACATAATTATTGTTCGATCTTTTGTTTTCGTTTCCTTAATGGTAAGTAATTAACAGTAATTACCATCATGAATGTCATATGCATGATAGCAAAAGGAAATGCATATTTTTAATAGCTCTGTACAAAAAACAAAAAAAAAAAAATAAAAAATAAAAAAAAAAAAATAAAAAAATAAAAAAAAAAAAATAATAATTTTACCCTTGTGACATTTCTTTTTTCCCTAAAATTTGATATAATTAGAATTTAGTTTAAATCGTTGGTTGTGATACTGGAAACAAAAAAACAAAAAAACAAAAAACAAAAAACAAAAAACAAAAAACAAAAAACAAAAAAAAAATACGAAAAAACTACATATATACTAACAAAAAAAAAAAGTTGTGATTATGATAACAATAGTAATGAAAATTATTATAACAACGGAAACAAATGAATCATAAAAAAAAAAAAAAAAAAAAAGACATAACAAGGAACGAATTTAAAATGAATAGGAGGAAAATAAAGCATAAACTAAAAAATAAAAAAAAAACTCCTTATTATACTCTTTGTGCAACTACGTCTTTACATGCTTTGGTGTAATTTTGCATATATATATATATATATATATGCACATATACACATATGTATGTACGTATATGTATGGGCTCATTCCTTTAAAATTTCTCTTTAAAAACCATTTTATACAATGATGACAAAAATGTTTGGAAAATAGAAAAAAAAAATTCTAATCATTTTTATGAAGCTTGTCCATAATACAATTGTGCAATAAACGAGGGTTCAAAAATTGCTGCTTTTTTTTTTTTTTTTTTTTTTTTCTATAATAATAGTAATAATAATTGTAATAATAATTGTAGTAATAATTGTAGTAATAATTGTAGTAATAATTGTAGTAATAATTGTAGTAATAATTGTAGTAATAATTGTAGTAATAATTGTAGTAATAATAGTAGTAATAATAGTAGTTATAATGGTAATAATTATTATTATTATTGTTATCACTATGATTATAATTATTACACGTGTTTATATCCAGCTAAATGATGCAAACTATAATGCTGCCATCATATAGACTGCAAGTATAACTAAAAGGCTGAACATGGACATTTCATTCATTACACTGTAGCCTGTACTTCCATTTTCACCACTACCTTCACCACCGCTGCCCTCACCTCCGTCACCTTCACCTCCACTACCTGCTCCTCCATCATCTATCTTAGCACATTCATAAAATGTTCCTTGTAATTTGCATTCTTTATCTTCTTTACATTTCAGTGTACATTTGGTTTTTCCGGGTTTTTCACACTTTTTATTTTCATCATGTACTATGCCTACATGACAAGCACATTTTGTAATATTTGCATTATAGGGGTCAACTATACATTTTCCTTGTCCACATACAACCTTATCACATATACTTGGAATACATTGATCATTTACTGGTATATAGCCTCTGTTGCAGGTACATGCTAATTTCTTTGGGTCTGATGCTGATAAGATATTTGTGCATGTAGCATAGTGATCACAGAAATTATTTAAATGTTCAATTTTTTCGCATTGTCCTTTTTTTTCACAAATACTTTCATATGTTAAAACAAATCCTTCATTGCACCGACATTCAAAATGGTTACTCATTTGAACTAAATCTCCATTTATGCATACTGTGGACTCATTGACTATTGCATTACTATATTTTATTACAAGTTGGATGAAAAATAAAAGAAATACACTGTAATTCATTTTTATTTTTAAGAAGGTTCAATGTGTTTTATTTTTTTATTTTTAAGACAATACAGCATAAAAAATTTTACAAAACTTTTGTGCTAGGTGAATATACAGAGAAATCAAATTTGAACAAATTGAACAAGAAAGAAAAAAACGATAAAATGATAAAATGTAAAACGATTAAATGAAAAATGATAAAATGGAAAAATGGTGAAACGATTAAATGAAAAATGATAAAATGAAAAATGGTAAAATGGTAAAATGATTAAATAGCAAAATAACAAAATAGCAAATAACTGAAAAAAAAAATGTAGAAAGTATTAAATTTTATTATATTATGTTTTATTTCTTTATTCATTCATGTATATTTATGTCTATGTATTTTTTTTTTCTTTCTTTCTTCCTTTTTTTTTTTTTTTTTTTTTTTTTTTTATTGTTGTTGTATCTACATGTCCGTTCAGAATTTTTTCAAAAAAAAAAAAAAAAGGTCTTTGTGAGCTTTTATAAAATATTCATTAAAATTAAAAATTATAGCTAGCACATATGTTACTTGAGTTTTCTGTTAGTAATAAATCATACGCAAATTACACACCTTTTTGTTAAGATTATATGAAGAAATATATTTTTATACTTATCAATTAAATTAATATCGGAAATATGATCACTTTTTTTTTTCTTCAAAACTTTTTGATTAGCTAGAATTATATCTGTAGAACATTTGTACGTAAGAATTTATTTTATGAAAATGAAAACAAATCATAAATTTTGAACATGCGCAATTTTATACAAATTATTTTTTTTGATTTATAACCATCGGTTAAGGACATAATGTAGGCGATGTAACCATTTATTGACGAAGTATTCCCATTTTGATATTTTCACTCTAATGTAGAAATAACATAGTGATTAAGCACAAAAATGTATTTTCTTTGTAAGTGCAATATTTTTATAAGTGCACCTCCTTATAAATGCACTTTCTCAAAAAATACATTTCCCATAACCACACTGAGTATGCAATTTGCTGAAGTCCAAAACATAGGAATCGCTTGAAAAAAAATTAATTTTTTATGAACAAATGACTTATCAGTAGCTATAAAAAAAAAAAAAAAAAATTATAAATTCTTTAGAAATATTAACAAGTTATCATGTGCTCATGACTTCATGCGGAAATATATGTTTCATTGTAAAAATAATAAATTATTATATGAACATGCAAGCACGTCAGGAAAACTGTGTTAAAATTTTGTTTTAACAGTACAAAGAACAAATGCTCAACAAGATGTGCATATGAATAACTTATTGTATGCCCAACGCCAAAAAAAATAACAATTAACTACGAATAAAAAAAAAAACCACAAATACAAACAAAATAGCTACAAATAAAAAAAAAAAAAAAAAAGCCACATATATGAACAAAATAGCTACAAATAAAAAATAAAAAAAAAAGATGCCACATATACGAACAAAATAGCTACACAAAAATATAAAACAAGAAGCCATATATAGTAATAAATTAGCAAAATATAAATAAACAAAAAGAAGCCAGATATTCTAACAAAATTACTATATATAAATAAAAAAAATAAGCATAAATAAGATCAAAAAACAAAAAAATAAAAATATGCAGAAAAGGAAACGAATGGAGAATACTGACATGATGACAAGGTGTTCTCAGTTAAGTGCACTTTACCACTAGTCTAGTTCTATTCTGAACATCTGTTTTTTGTACTTTTTTAGAAATATTTTGGATGAAAGTTGATTTTGTAGTAATAAGTTTTTTTTTTTTTCTTTTCTTTTCTATCTTTCCCTTTTTTTTTTTTTTTTTTTTTTTTGGCATAATTTATATTTTTTCAAATAAAGGAAAACTTACTGTTTTATTTCTTTATCTTTCTCGTAATTATTTTTGCTTTGTGAAAAACAAATTTTTTGACTGTTCAAGATGAATTTGGAGTATTGAAAAAAACATACATACGTGCATACATTATATATATATTATATATATCATATATAAAGATACAAATGATTAATTTACGATAAAGTATTAAAAAAAAAAAAAAAAGAAAAAAAAAAAAATTTTATTGTAAGCAAAAAGTGTTTTAACTTTACAAATATATCCAATGTACTCATAAATTTACATTCAAATAATATATAAATAGGTTAAAGCTATAATGAAAATGATACTTAAATTTACAATGTTAAATACTGAATAGGCAGTACATATACCTTCTTCTTTATCAAAAGAAAAACCATCTTCACAGTCACATTTATAACGTCCTTCTACAACTTTGCAAGTTTCGTTGCTCTTTAAGCATTTTAATGTACATTTAGTTTCCCCATCTTTTGTACACATGTTTTTGTTATTTGGATCTGGAACTTTGCCTATATCACAAGAACATATGGCAGTTTTAACATCTTCATTATTTGGGTCTAAAATACATTTTCCTTTATCACAAGATACATTTTTACATACAGACGGAACACAAACATCTTTTACATTAGTATATCCTACATCACACATACAAGTATATTTATTTGGCGTGTTAGCCAAAACACATGTAGAAAAATCAGCACAAGGTTTAGATTTAGTTCCTTCTTTGCATTCTTGTTTCTGTTCACACACATCGTCCTTTACATGTACATGTCCATCATCACATACACACTCAAAATGATTGCTCATTTGAATCAGATACCCATTTTTACATACCGTGTCTATGGTGACCTTTGCTTTATTATGTTTTATTGCAAGTTGCATTAAAAAGAAAAGAATCGCACTGTAATAGGTATTCATATTGAAATAATATGTATATGTAAGTAGTAGTAATAGTAATAATAATAATAGGAGAGAACAAAAAAAAAAAAAAAAAAATGAACTGTTCTTACAAAATTTATGATATTTTATCAATTTGTTGATATGATTTGTTAAGGTAATATTAATTTTTGCACAAAATTAAAACAACTCTACAAAAAACAAAAAAAGAAAAAAAAAGTAGCAAATAAACGAGGAAACAAAACAGACAAATTCAATTAATATTGAAATGAGGTTAATTATGAACTGAGGAAAATAAGGTAAATTTTGACGTAATAAAACAAATAAAAACTTAAATTATACAAAATAATATAAAAAAAAAATATATATTTTTTTTTTAATATATGCGTACTACTTTATTTTATTGTCCTTGTTTTTTGAACTTGATTTTTTTTTTTTTTACTCGAATTTTGGTGTGACATTTTGAGGAAGCGTGGATTTTTATTGCTAATGCATGGAAAAAAAAAAAAAAAAAAAAAAAGCAAAGTGCTCAAGATAGTTTGCAATGCACATATATATATATATGCTTGAGTGCGTGTATATGTGTACGTACTTTCTGTACGTACATCATATGATGTTGTATGCAGGGGAATGTAAAACGCTTTTGTGGTTTCCTTCAAACGTGTCGCAATGCCGTCCGCATAACTTTCAAGGCATACATATATATGTACTCGCCCTCTCCTATTAAAGTTTAAGTTAGACAACTGGTTTTTAATAAGAAGTTTTATTAGTCTTACAATAGTCCTACTCTGGTGGTAGTTTTTTTATTTTTATTTTTATTCCTTTATTATTATTATTTTTTTGTTTGTTTGAGGGAAACACACATTGATATATATATATATGTATAAATATTCCAATATTGTATGATACAATTTTAATCTTTAATTAAAAAAAGTATAGAGTGCATGAAGGAGAATGTTCCTTCTTAAGAATACAAATATTATTTTAATATTTTTAAAAAGTTATGAAATAAATTGGAATTTATGATATCCTTATTAAAATGCATATATAACGCTAATGTTGTTTTTTCAAAATGGGGACATATAAATAAATATGTAAATACATACACACACATATATGTATATGTATATATATATATATATATATATATATATATATGACATAACTGTTCACTGAAAAAGGAATAAAAATATGAACACAATGTACGCAAGTATTATGTATGTATTCCATATGATTATGCCATAATTTAGATCTGCGTATACTCCATAATTAATTTGTTAACATTATACTTTTGAAATATTAAGAATAAAAAAGGGGATTCTTTCCACATCAACTTTATTCTGTTTAATTCATCTTCACATGTACCATCAACATGAACAAGTGTTTCATGTATCTTTTCTTTTAATTTATAATCTTGACTAAAATATGTCATTGTGTTGTTAAAGAAGACGTCCAAGGAATGTAATAAAGTAGTACTGGCAGTAGTAGCAGTAGTAGTGGTAGCGTTTTTATCTTTACACTCTTTAATACATCTTTGCAGTGCTTTCATTCTTTCAACACACTCTTTCATATGGACTAGTAGTGATTTTAATGACTCGAATATTTTTATAAACTCATATGTTAATTCACTTTTCAGAAGAGTATGCAACTCTGCTGCTTTGTGGAGCCCTTTACCAGGGGTCGAGCTAAAATGAAATTGAAAGAAAAGAGGAGTGAGGGTGTAGAAAAAAATCAAACATAAACCTTATTTTCGTTATGTATGCACATGTTTTTAAGACGTAGAAAAGTAATATTATTTTAATTAATTTTTTTTTTTTTTTTTTTTTTTTTTTTTTTTGCAGCGTATGTATAATATAATATGTACCTTTTATTTAAAATGATCTGAGTGAGTTGATTTATCGAAACAACAGTAGAATCATGTAAAGTGAAATACTTTTTAATATAAATAATACTTTCATTTGCAATATTTTTTTCATTTTTCCTTTCGCTCATTATGATTATACGCAAATTTATTTAAGCTTTTCCTTCGCTTTAAAAATGTTAAAATAAAAAATATATATATAAATAAATATATATATATATACAGCATACCACATTAACATTATTCGCATATTAAGTATTCCCCTCTTTTTTGACAAATATAGCTATGTACAATAAATAATTTACATTTAAGAAAAAAATAAATAAATAAAAGTGAAAATAATAGGTGCTGAACATCATCATATATACTATGCTGACATGTTTAATTCATTTTGTCATTAATTGAAATAGAGTTAATGCTTCATCAATGTTTTGAAGTAGCAAAAAATGGCAAAAAGGAAAGGAGAAAAAAAGAGAAATAAAAGAAATAAGGAAGAGCAAAATTGTTTTGTAATTTGTAAATAATATATATTCCGTTTTATTTAATTGCCTTTTCAAGTTTATTTTACTTAATCCCTATTTATTTAATACTCCCCTGCCCCCCCCCAACCGAATATTTCTTCGTTTCTGTTTTGCAAGCAAATTGTAATGCGCCAAAAGTTTAACAGATTGGATTAGTACACAGTTTATGATTATTTAGAGATGCATATTTTTACCTTTACGTAATTACACATATATAAATATATGGTACGAAATACCGATTGCCTAAATGAGCGAATTGCACTGTTACGCGATGCTTTTAAATTTCATCATTTGTCCGCAGTGTTGACAAAAATAATTTAGTTTTTAAAAAGGCTAAATGTGATATAAATATTCCCCCACAGCTCTAATTTTTTTTTAAAATATTTGTATACCATTATATATATATATATATATATATGCATAATGTTCTGCGTTGTGTGCACAAAAACAAACTCTAAAATGTTGAATATTGTGCTTTTTTAATATGAGAAACGGACTTTATATTTATGAATGTTTATTTTTTTTTTTTAAATTGAAGACAGTACAAGAACGAACGAAATATATTTACATACAACATTATTTTATATTTAAAACTTTCTTATTTACATAATCTCTCTCATATGAAGCAGCCTATTTTATTATACATGTTTCATTTCATTAAGATAAGGAACATACTTTAACATGATTGTAAAATAAATACACGTAATGTAGAACGAATATTTTGATCATTCATTTTAACGTCAACATGTTAAAGTATTTGTTATTAGTACATTAAAATGAATATCTTTATTTTTAAAAGATGAATAATTAATATATATGTATAGTTATATTTTATTTTATTTTTTTATGAACTGTTCAGGTAATTTTGTTTTTGGTAAATATTTACCATGTCACACTATTTTTACGACAAAAAAAAACTTATATATATATATATATATATATATATATTTAATATATTTTTTTTTGTCCTGTATGAAGACCCTCATTTCGCGCTTTACCTACTGAGGTGGAATAGAAAAAGAGAAAATACAAAATAAAACGAAAAAAAGTACCATCGATATGCTATTGTTAGATTTAAAAAAAAAAAAAAAAAGAATTTTTGTGCCACTGCAGTGTAGCAGTTCACGTCGTTTTATATACCTGTTTGAAGTACATAGAATGGTGTGAAGAAAAAACAAATAAATGAAATAGAAATAAATTAAAATTAAATGAAAGTAAAATAAAAATCAGTGCAATATTAGAGTAAAATCAGTGTAAAATTATTGTAAAATTATTGTAAAATTAGAGTAAAATGTAGCAATGGTAAAGAGACACGTGTGTTTTCTATTTGTTCTCTGTTCGTTAATACTGGTGTAAATTGTTCATTTTAATTTAAAAAAATGAGTACATATATTTTAAACATTTCTTACATCAGCAATGATTTTAATTTTTCTAGAATTGCATTAAAAATGTATTTGTACCAAATCTTGCAACATGAAAAATTATAGTACACGAATGTGTACACAGTTCACATATGTGGAAATTAAAATATATTTATTATGTTGTTTTGTGTTATGTTAATTTGTGTTATGTTAATTTGTGTTATGTTAATTTGTGTTATGTTAATTTGTGTTATGTTAATTTGTGTTATGTTAATTTGTGTTATGTTAATTTGTGTTATGTTAATTTGTGTTATGTTAATTTGTGTTATGTTGATTTGTGTTATGTTAATTTGTGTTAGTGTTATTGTGTGTTAGTGTTATTGTGTGTTATTGTTATTTTTTTTTGTTGTTGTTGTTTCATTTTTCTCTATTTGGTTTTATTTGTTTTCATTTTCTTTTTTTTTTTTTTTTTTTTTTTTTGTTTTCCCGTTTGTACAAATTATCACGTGAACGTAATTGTGTTCATATGCGTCTAGACAAAAGTGTATACATGCAGGTAGGGGTAAATTTACATATATGGACATGTGTTTAAGCAAAACTTTGAGTTCAAGAAGGAAAAAAAAAAAAAATATCATATATAAATATATTTAATTATATATATATGTTTAGTTATATATATTTGTTTAATTGTATATACACGTTTAATTATATATATATATATATATATATATATTTATTTATTTATTTATTTAATTTTGTATATGTATGTATAAATATATTTGCACATATATATATGCATGTACATATTTGCATGTACATATTTGCATGTACATATTTGCATGTACATACTTGCATGTACATACTTGCATGTACATATTTGCATAAATATATATATATATATATGTCAGTACCCGCGAGCACAGTTACCGCCTACCCCTCGACAATGACCGAGGAGGCACACTGTTACAACGGAAATATTAAAGACGGATTGTTTCACGGGCATGGCGTTTTGATTTATTCAAAAGATGAGAAATATGAAGGGGATTTTATGTATGGAAAAAGAGAGGGAAAAGGAAAATTTACGTATGCTGATGGTGCAACATATGAAGGAGAATGGATTGATGACAAAATTCATGGAAAAGGGATAGCAAAATTTGTAAGTGGTAATATATATGAAGGAGAATGGAAAAATGGGAAAATAAATGGATATGGTATTTTAAATTATAACAATGGCGATAAATATGAAGGAGAATGGGTTGAAGGGAAAATGGATGGTAGAGGTACATATACATATGAAGACGGCGATGTATATGTAGGGGAATGGAAAAATGATAAAAGACATGGGAAAGGATGTGTTATATATAAAGGAAATGAAAATAAAATTGCAGAAACATATGAAGGAGATTGGTTTGAAGGGAAAATCCAAGGAAAAGGTACATACTTCTTTGCCGATGGAGGAGTATATGAAGGAGATTGGGTAGATGGTAAAATGGAAGGAAAAGGATTATATAAATATTTAAATGGTAATAAATATGAAGGGGATTGGTCTAACGACATGAAAAATGGTTATGGGGTTTTAACTTATGTTAATGGAGAAATGTATGAAGGATATTGGAAAGATGATAAAGTACATGGTAAAGGTACATTAACATATACTAAGGGGGATAAATATATAGGTGAATGGAAATTTGCTAGGAAATCAGGGGAAGGGGAATTAATTTATGCTTCTGGTGATAAATTTAAAGGAGAATGGAAAAATGATAAGGCTAATGGGTTTGGAATACTTTTATATTCAAATGGAAATAAATATGAAGGAGAATGGGTAGATGACCAAAGGCATGGATTTGGTACTTTTACATGTAAAGAAGATGGATCTATTTATTCTGGTAATTATGCCTTTAATAGAAGGGAAGGACAAGGTACCTTAATATTTCTTGATGGTATTATTATTGAAGGTTTATGGAATTCAGGTGTTTTAACCAAAGTTACAAAATTTCAGTTAGCTCCATCTTCCCCTTGGAATGATCCAGACTTGTGAACAGTCATTGCTTACACGGAAAAATTGTTCCAAAAAAAAAAAAAATAGAAGCACAATGAGGACCAATATACGTGCAGAGTAAAGCATATAGGGCTCTCATAACGTATGAATGGGTGCACAAACATATGAGAGGCAGAAGAACAAAAAATGAAAGACAAGTAAAATATATACATATATGTATGTGTTTATACATATGTGTATATATATGTGTATATATGTTTGTATATATGTGTGTGTCTATGTATGTATATGTGTATGTGTGTATGTATGTATGTATGTATGTATGTGTATGTGTATATGACGAATTTACAGAGGCAAATATGCGCCGTTGCCCACGTCGAATAATGTTGAACAGTGGGGAAAAATACATGTCTGATAACAGGACTTATAAATTATGATTATCTTTTTACGAAATACCATAAAAAGGAACAAAAGAGTACGGACAGCTCGGATGAAAGAAGGGGTAAATGTTTATACAGTGTGCTTGATTTATCAAGGAATACTCATAAGCAAAAGTGTACGAACATCTTACACATTAGGGTACCATACTTATAATAAAGAAGGATTGTGTGAAAAGCATAAAACTAGTTATTGTTTTCTTAATAAAAATGGGCAAAAATGTACGCAGCATTGAAATTAACTAGAAACTTAAGCCTTTTCTTGTCCAATAAGTCTATTCGTTGACGGAATGAAAAAGAAAAAATTAACAAATGTATTTTAACAGATAAATAAACAAATAAATTAACTACTATATTAACAAAAAAATGAATTAACGAGTTAACACATAAATAAACAGGAGCAGTTGTTTGTTTATATTTTTGGCTAATATAAACCTTTTTCCGCTTTTAGCGTCAACCGTTATAAAATGTATTTTCTTGAACTAATTTTTCATTTGTTAGTTTTTCTTAAGTCTTTTGTTAATAATTATTTTTTGTAATAATTCGTGTTATTTATTGCTTTTGTTTTTGTTTTTGTTCTTGTTTTTATAGTTGTTCTTGTTCTTGTTTTTATTGTTGTTCTTGTTCTTGTTTTTATCGTTGTTTTTGTTCTTGTTTTTATAGTTGTTTTTGTTCTTGTTTTTATAGTTGTTTTTGTTCTTGTTTTTGATTTTGTTTTTGATTTCTTTTCTACTTTGTTTTCATTTTTCCCTTTTTTTTTTTTGCTTTTGCCCGTTTATTCTTGCATATTTTAGAATTTGCTCCTTTGTTTTTTTACATTTTAAGCCATTTTTTTTTATGTAATTTTTTTTTTCTTTTCCTTAAATTCTTAATTATATTAAACGTTGAGTAGACTGAACAAATGAAAGAAGAGAAAAACAAATGAAAAAATAAATGCGAAAATAAATGCGAAAATAAATGCGAAAATAAATGCGAAAATAAATGTGAAAATAAGTGCGAAAATAAGTGCGAAAATAAGTGTGAAAACAAAAACGAAAAAGCCGTGTTAATAGTTTCCCTTTTATGAATTTTTATCAAAAAAAAAAAAAAAAAAAGGAAAATGAAAATACAAAAAATGATGCTACTTCACTATAGCAAATATATTATCTTTTATTTTTAAGATAAAATGCACAGTAAGAGTTACAATGTTGTGATACGCCAATTTATGGAGCCATTTTATTTTCTCGTACGTTCATAAGTCATAAGGTGTTTTAATGCATGATCTCATATGTCCTTACCCGTAAATAAATTGCCTTAAGGGTTTATATATTACCTTACGCGTTCATGTATTTCCTTACGTGTTCATGTATTTCCTTACGTGTTCATGTATTTCCTTACGTGTTCATGTATTTCCTTACGTGTTCATGTATTTCCTTACGTGTTCATGTATTTCCTTACGTGTTCATGTATTTCCTTACGCGTTCATACATTTTGTCACACGTTTATGCATTTTGTTACACGTTAATACATTTTGTTACACGTTAATACATTTTGTCACAAGTTCATACATTTTGTCAGACCTGTTCTCCAATTTTATTAGAAGATAATACATATTTGTATATTATCTTTAAATTTCGCTTAACATCCTGTAAAATATTTTTTTTTTTTTCGTTTTAATTTTGTCCTTCCTTAGCATTAGATACACGAATGTTATAAAAATGGCTACTTTTAAAAAATTATGTGAGGATACACTGAATGAAAAAGAAAGATATGTAGGTATTGAAACGGTATTAGAGAGAATATTTGACGAACTAATATTTGACTTTAAAAAAAAATTCATAGAAAAGATATCGACACTAATTGAGGAAGTAAAAGATAGTGCATCAATTTTCGAAATTGATAAAAAGGGATATGACTTAAAAGGTAATAAGGAAAATGAGGAGAAAAAAAAAAAAAAGGAGGAAAATTTATATAATGATAGTTCTCTAGGTGTGTACTTAAATGATTTTAAAGACAGTAATAAAAAAAGTTTATTGAAAAAAATTCAAAAAGAAATGGATGAACTTAAAATGGGAGAACGAAGGATGGATGAACTTAAAATGGGAGAACGAAGGATGGATGAACGTAAAATGGGAGATCGAAGGATGGATGAACGTAAAACGAGTGAACGAAGGATGGATGAACTAAAAGTTGAAGAATTGCATAAAAAATGGAATAATGAAAATGATCTTGACGAGGATAAAATGGAATTTCTTCATTTGGTCAAGGGGAAAAGTGAAGATGGAAATTGGTCTAGTAAAAAGGTTTGTACAAATGGTTGTACAAATGGTTGTACAAAGGGTAGTATAAAGGGTAGTATAAAGGGTAGTATAAAGGACAGTAACATATATAACTCGCGAAATGAATTTTCTGGTATATTAAGTAAAGAAATAAACAACAAGTCCGATAAATATAAAGGAGATAGCAATTTTTTAACTTTATTACCATCAAATAATTATAATTATGAACAAACAAAAAAAAATTCAAATATTGATCAAAGCATAAATGAGTTTGTAATCTCTAGTAAGTTAAATAACAATGTAGAAGACTCAAATACACCGAGTGATGAAAGTAAAAAAAATGATAGGGGGGATGTATATTCTAATATAATCAGCAAATACACTATGAAACGTCTTTTTTCGAATAGATTTTACACAAAGGAGTATAACAGCGATGATCATGAGAATGCTGATCATAAGAATGCTGATCGAACGAATGTTGATCGAACGAATGTTGATCGAACGAATACTGATCTAACGAATGTTGATCTCTATTCTGATAGGAATAGTGAGAAATTCCACAGCTCTTTTGTTAGTAAACTGGACAAGTATGGAATTGCGCGCAGTGAGAAGGGTGCAAAGGAGGGCAGCAAGAATGGAAAAAAGGATGATACGCATAGTGATGAACTTAACGATGAACGCAGTGATGAAGAGCAAGACGAATCTAACGGTAAGGAGGATAACCAAAAGGAGAAGATAAAAATCGCTTCAACCAATAAATCATACCGTATGAGAATCAATGATAAGGTAAATTCAGAAAGAGATCATGATCAAAGTTTGAAAGAAGGTGCTAAATCTAAGGCAAATTCTTTAAATTATGAAAAGGAAGATACCCAGAGTTTGTTATCAGCAGAATTAAATGAACGGAATAAAATTTTAAAAAATTACTCGCATGTTGAATTATTACCAAATAAGCGTAATACAAATGATATAAGAGAAAATGAAGAAAAAAAAAGTAAAGACTTATTTTTTGAAGTTATCAGGGGGAAAAGAAGAAAACATTTAAGGGGTTTCGATTGTGAAGATTGTAAATCATTTTATAATGAAATATATTCTGATAATTTAGAATATGAAAATTTTAAAAAAGGAGAAAAAAAAAAATATATAAATAAACCAAATATGATGGATCATATTACGAATATGCAAATGAATAAAAATTCTCTTAATGATATATTAATTAAGCATGAACAAGTTAATAAAAAAGCAGAGGATAATATATATCAAAATTCTATCAAAAATTGTGAAAATAAAAAAGAATTAAATGAAAATGCCTTAATGGAAAATACTTTAAATGAAAAGTATGTTCATAACATTCAAAAGGACAGACATAAAACTTTTTTTAATTCTTCGTTACAATGTAGTTCAGACAGTTATAAGTATGTTGATAAATATGCAATAAACAAAAAGAATTGTTATTACAATAATTTAGTTAAACCAAATGAAATACAGGAAGAAAAGTTTTACGAAATTGACGATGAACAGGAAGAAAAAATAGCGAAAAAAAAAGAAAATAAAAAAAATAAAATTATTCAGTCTTTTTCACGCCATAGGTATCATAGAAAAGTTAATGATTCTCCTCAAAATTTCTGGAGTTTCGATTTTTTTAAATAAGAAATATTTACGCGTATGTACATTCGCATATACATATATATTTGTATATATATGTATATGTGCATTTTTATCTGTACATACGCGCATATTTGGAATTCATAAATTTTGTTTTGAAGTGGGTGAAGCGTTATTTGCTTTTTGTGTTATGGCGCGTATTTATTTGAATTACGTATTTATTTGAATTACGTATTTATTTGAATTACGTATTTATTTGAATTACGTATTTATTTGAATTACGTATTTATTTGTACTATGTATTTATTTGTGCTGCTTATTTATTTATGCTGCAAAATTGTTTATAATAATATTTGGCCATGTTGCATAATTGTTTACATTATTGTGTATTTGCGTATGTTACACGTTCGCACATATTTCGCCTTATTTTTTTTATTTTATTTTGTTAATTACACTTTTGAATTATTGCACGCTTTGTTATGTAAACGAAAAATTCTTTACGTGTAATAAAAAAAATTGTTCGCTTCACTTTTATATCATTAAATCATTTTTTTTTAATGTCTAATTCCTTTTTTTTTTTTTTTTTTTTTTTTTATTACCTTTTTTACTTTGTTTTTTCCTTTTTATTTTTGTGTCATATGTTGTTAACAAGATGTATATATATCATTAAACTTCGTAGTTAATTTTTTTTTTTTTTTTTTTTTTTTCCCATTTATTTAAATTTTTTATGGTATTTAGAATACCACAAATATAATATAATTTACACTATTACAGTTGTAAGTGAAAACAAAGAGGAAAGCGCGAAATAAAATAAATTGTATAAAATCATATCTGTTCATAATGCCTTACCATAACTGTTAAGTTTTGAAACGATTGGATCCAGTGCTTTTGCTAAAACAAGTAATATGCACGCATGTGTATGAAAATGTAAGTATATATTGATATATTATGTATGTATAAATAAAAAAAGGAATGAAACTTAAATTATTTATCATGAACATATGCAACTGTCATATCTGTATTGCTTTTAGAATTGTTAAATGTATACATGTATGTATGTATGTATATATATGTGTGTATATTTATGGGTATATATACGCATGTACACTTGTGTGTATTTATAAACACAATTTATTGCAGTATTATAATACCAAGTAATACAACTTTTAAGTTTTTTTTTTTTTTTTTCATTTATATATATATATATATATATACATATTGTGAACTGAAATTTTCTCTTTGCTATATTTATTTTTAAAAAAGCTTATAATCATCGTTTGCATTTATTTTTTTAAGAAATCAGACAATTATCATTATTCATTTAAAAGTATTAAATTTAAAAATGTTAACATATATATATATATATATATATATATATGCTTTAGTTTGAAATAAGGCCACTATAAAATTTTGTAAATTTTTTCTACGTACCGTTTTATGTTTTTAAAGAATGACCAAAACGTGTATTGACGACTGACGAGTTTTACGCATATTCACATATGTAGTACATGCATGTGTATTTCTGTATGTATGCATTTCTTTATGTATATATGTATATTTATGTTTGCACATATACACAATATTCAGCGATTTAAGCACTAGACATGTATATAAAAATTACAGTTAAAAAAGAAAAAGAAAAAGTGATACAGTACAGTTCAATGTAGCATTTTAAATGATTATGATTTTTTTACGTACCGACTGATTTTTATTCGTTATTTTCTTTTATTTTGCTTTATTTTGCTATATTTTGCTATATTTTTCCAAATTTGCCTTATTTTTCTTTATTTTATTTAGTTGGCATTTTTCCAGTGTTCATACAAAAACACCTTCCGTTGTGCTGTGATTACTTGCACCTACTTTTTTTCTGTACACCGCTAGAATACAGTTCAAGAAAAAAAAGGCAGATTGTAATTAGAAGAATTTTGTTTTACGTACTTTTGGTTTTAATCATTTAAATGAGGATTATTAAATAATTTATAAAAATATGAAAAAACAAAAGAGGAATAGTCCGCAAAGGAGGAAAAAAATTAAGGAAAAAAACAACATAGTAAGGGCGGTAAAATAAAAAAAAGAAAGGAAAAGAAATAAAAGGAAAAAATGTATATGATAAGATATATACACAACTACACATATATGTAATTTACGTATAAATATAATATGTTTATATATTTCGATTTATATCATTTTAACTTTTAGGATTACGAAGAAAGTAAAGCACCTAATGGGGGAATTACATATTCACTGGTAAACTCTTAAAAAAAAAAAAAGAATCAATTCAAAATAATTATAAAAATAGTTTTTTTTTTTTTTTTTTTTTTTTCTAGCTAGCCATTTTAGTGGTTTATTATGTTCATTACTATTTTAATATTATTATGACGTGTTAATACGTTATTATAAAAGTAGTCGTTATGTGCATATATATATATATATATATATATATATATATATATATATTCATTCATTCATTCATTTTTATCTCTTTTTTTCTATCAATTAACATAGATAAATGATTATCATGACAGTAATTTTAAAAAAAATTTTTATATAAAAAGCATAAGAACAGATGGAAACTGTTTATTTAGAGCAGTTTCGGATCAGTTATATAACTACGAGGAGAACTATAAAGAAATTAGAAAACGAGTGGTTAGTTGTCTTTCTTTGTTTGAAGTGCGATTTTTGCGCCGTTAATTAATTTGGTTTTTTGCTTCATGTTTGTTTGTATGCCTTCGTGTTTACTTGTCTGCATGTGTGCATATGTACCTGTTTGTTTGTCTTCATGTCTGACTGTATGCTTGTCTGTATGACTGTATTTATGACCTATTACGCACGCGATATGGAAAGTGGCAGGTTTTATAATTAACAAGAAGGACATACATGCTTATATTTTTATGCCCCCTTTTTTTTCTTTTTTTTTTTTTTTTTTTTCTTTCCAGGTTGAACATTTATTAAAAAACGAAGAAAAGTATAAGAATTTCTTGGAATATGATGAAAGCTTTAAATCTTATATAGAAAGGTAAGCTATTAAAATTTGTGGAAGATCGGTGTAAGTATCATTTTATATACATTCCCGTTGTGTGCTTTTCTTTATGTTGTGTGCTTCCATATAATTTGCCTGTATGTAGATATACAGACATCCTATTGTGTGTGTATATATGTGCATATATAAATATATATGTTTCTTGACCCTTGTTATTGCATGTGTTCATTTACTGTGTGTGTTATTCTTTTTTAAGAATAAGCCTGGATGGTACATGGGGAGGGCAGTTAGAACTTCAAGCCGTGGGAGAATTATTCAAAGTAAACAAATAGAAAGATACAAAAAATTAAGTATGAACCGTCAAATGTTATGCATATAACGTAAAGTTTGAAGCAATAAAAATGAATGTTAATTTTTTTTTTTTTTTTTTTTTTATTTATTTATTTTTTGTGAACTGTAATAACATGTATGATTTATTCCTTTTATATCTCTTCACTAATGAGTTATTTTTTTATTCCCTGCATTATCTACCCACTCCTCATCTGTATTTCACTGTATGACATATGAAAAAATGTAATAATAATGAACAAAATTAATATATATGTGATTACCTTTTGTATATGAACAGGTTAATATATTAATATACCAGGAAAATGGGTGCATCCTAGAAATAAAAAATCATAGCGATGACAACAAGTGCATACAGTTACACTATGCCTCTAGCGTATGTCTTTTTTTCTTTTTTTTCTTTTTAATATATACATATGGAATTGTATACGTGCCAAATTTTTATCTATAAGATGTTGAAGGTGGTTTTTTCCCCCCTATTCATGCTTTTCCATTCGTTATTCATTTCACCGTACTCCGTTAACTGTTAACCGAGCTGTTCATTTCTTTTATCTTTTTTTTTTTTTTTTTTTTCCTCTTAATGGCTTCCTTATTTTGACTGTATATTTTTTCCGTCATACAAATTTTCAGGAGCATTATAACAGTGTGAGGTTCAAGAACAGGGCTCTAGAAAATGAACTCAAGTGTATATTAGACTTAAGAGAAATAGTAATTTTAAAAAATAAAAAATTACTACAAAATTTGCACGATGTTTATGCGCCTATGCATACACGTGTTTGTATATCTTCATGAATGTAGACATATACACCCTACATATGTTCCGTCTTTATGTTGAGTTAATACCATATTAAATAGTAGATGCATTTTTTTGATAAACGCTCTGATAATGTCATTACATATGATATAATTTTTAGATGAAGAGAAAATTTTTTTTTTTTTTTTGTAATTTGTATTATGAGTGCGTTTTTATAAAACTGTGCGTATAAGTAGCTCCAATCTGCACGGTGTGTAATTAGGTTTATTTGGAAAGTTTATTACATATATGCGTATGTATGTATGTATGTACATGTATGTATATATATGTGTGTATATATATGTGTGTATATATACTCATATATATGTATATGTGATTTCCTTTTCTGCCTGATCGTGCGTGCACACAGCTGAACGACAAGGACGAGAACGATTCGACGAAAACTTTCTATGAGACGACGGAAAACGAGCTAACGGATGAGAATGAGGATTGCAGTTCAAGTCATATAAAAGAGAACAGGAAAATGAATGATAGTTTAGGGGATAAATCAAATTGCTTTAGTAGATTAATGGAGGAACAATATGGATTAGGTGAATATATAAATGATAAGGATGAACCATATATTTTTTTTGTAAGTGAGGATGAGAATACACCAAATGCTTTTGATATATTACAAAGTATTAGTAATGGGATAAGACGTAAAAAAGCAAGGAGTAGGAGTATGCCAGGGATTAATGAAAAATTTCTTTATTTTTTTTCGAAAAATCAACTAAATGAAAAAATAGAAAGTGATAGTACAATTGATAACTTAAATGAAAAGAAAAATATAGAAAAAAAAAAGCAAAAAAAAAATGAAAAAAGGAAAATTAATTTTCTCAAATGCAATTATATAGGACACGAAAATGAAGATATTTTGAATGAGTATTTGTCTAGCATTGGTAATAATAGCAGTGATTTGGGGAAGGCTACTATTCGTATATGTTATAATAAAACATTCCACAAGTATTTGCGCTTATCCAAAATGATGGGGGAAATTGAGGGGGAACCAGAGGGGAGACTTGCCGTGGAGGATAACAACCAGGTTAGGCACAACACCCAGGTTAGGAAGAACAATCGAGTTAAGCAGAATGACCAAGTGGAAAGGAACAATCAGCTGGATGAGATTCATGAGGGGGATGATACAAATGACAGGGTTGAGTTGGAGAATGAGAAATACCGTAATAAGGGAAATACCAATTTATGGCATAATGATAATTGCGCTATGCAAACATGTTCAAATGGAATCAGCATGGTTAACAATCAATATGAAGATAAGGAAAACAGAAAGAGTAATACTTCAAATGCACAAAAAGACAACAACAGTAGTAGTACTAATAGCAGTAGTACAGGTAGGAAGGGATATATATCGAACTATGAAATAGAAAATAATTTTAACGAGAGTAAAAAAAAAGAATTTGATGACTTAATACATCTATATAGTGAAAAGATATCAGAAAATAAAAATTATTTTAATAATTATAAAAATGTATATAATTGTAATTCCAAGTCTAGTATAGTGATACCAAAATATGCACACACAAATAATGAAGACCTTAAATATTATTATTTAAATTCTGAAAATGCAAGAAGTTCATCTATTTATAAATGTAGTAGTAACGAAGAAATAACAGGGAGCTCTTTATATTTGGATAAAGGTTTGAACAGTTTTGAGATGAAAAATAATTTGTTTAGTAAAAATGAGTATACTAATATATCATTAGGGGATAAGGAACCATTGACCAGTAGTAATAACTTCCTATCTGATAACAATAAATGTATTAGGAATAACAACAACTATTATTCGAGTAAGAAGATATATAATTTTAAAAATACTGTATCTCATATATTTGACATCATTATTCATAAGTATGTAATCAGTATAGATAGTAATTTATTATATTCATATGGTAGCAATAAATATGATGTAGATGATAAAATGAATAAAGAAGGGAGTTCTACTTCCTTATTTAGGAAAAATAGCTGTAATTATGATATTATTAACAATAACTCGTACAGACCCAGTTCATGTATGACGCTTAATTATTCTAATGGTATAGATAACGAAATGAGAAGGAGCAATAAAACGAGGAGTAATGAAAATATTTCGCACGTAAATTCTTCTACCAGTATCAGAAATAATAATGACAGCAGTGTTAATAATAACAAATGTATTGATAAGAAACGATCAGATTGTAATCATTTAAACATGAGAGATATGTTAGTGAAAAGAAAATATTATAATAAAAAATTTATAAATATGTTTTCAAAAGACATTATTTCAAAAAGTCTATTTCATTATTTAAATGCTGATTTTTTGATAAATGAGGATAAAATTAAATATATTATTCCATTCCTTTTCCATAGTAGAAATGTAAATATATTTAAAAATAACCTGAACAAGAAAGATTTTTATTTCTATGAATATATTGCCTTTTCTTTCAATTTAAATAGACAAAAATTACGAAAAAAAATTGAATGCTCCAAGGTATCCTATGAAGAATTTCTCCTAAAAGGGAAGCATAAATATAATAAACTCAAAAAGGGGTATAACAAAAAGTTGTTATCCTTAGATACACAACAGGATAGCGGCGTAAAGATTATTTCGCTTTAGAGTATGTTCACTTGGTTTGACAGCAGGGTACCACACAAGTATGCCATTTGGTGTGCCCAGTTGGTCTTTGCTAACTCGGGTATTGCTTTCCGCGTATTGCTTCCACCTTGCCACACGCCATTGTGGGTACGTTTTAGACAAAATTGTTAGTCATCTCGTTTTGAGGAAGAGAAGTGGGGGAATATGAAAAGTAGTTCCTACTTCCGCAAGTACAGTTTGACGTGATGGTATTTTTAAGAGAAAGTAAAAAAAAAAAAAAAAAATAATAATAATAAAATAAAAGGTGCAACAATGAGCGAAAAACGAGAAAAAACGATAGAAAAATGGGTAAAAGAAATAGCATTTAAACTGTATCTTGTAAAGAACTGTTATGACGTTTATGAGCATACATACATGAATGATATACATAAATACACGCACAAATGCATGCATATATGTGCATACACATGCACAGGAGCACGGATTTGTAGCAACTAGAGCAACACGTATATTATATACGTACGTAAATGTACTTGTGTGAACATATGAACAGTATGACAATGGTGTAACCCCCTTCTCATAATAACTGCCTCTTTTGTATTTGTTCACCTCACTGTTTTTAGATCTTTTTTTTTTTTTTTTTTTTTTTAATATATAATTTTTATACCATTTTTATATATGCATGAATTTTATAGTTTTCTTCTACTTATTTTATCCCTTTTTCAATAACTCTCATAAAACATTTGTAATGATAAACATGCGTAAAAACATAAGTTAACGCTTTTGTACGACTATTTTATTTAACTTCATTTTATTTATTTTGTGTGTTTCATTATATAAATATATTTTTTTTTTATTTTCTTATATATCGCGCAATATGCATATATCATCGTATGGCGTTTTGTGGATAATCATTTTGACAGCCTTTCCGCGGTGCTTACAGTTTATACACACATGTATGCATGTGTGAATAAATGTACATATGTATATACGTTTATATATATGTATTTAAATATATATGTGTGTGTACAGAACATGTAAATTAGAGTGTGCTACATGCACACATAATGCGTAAGTAGGCTCTCAATTGTTAAGCTCAAGTCGTTATTTCTTTTCTGTTTCGAGTAAAAATAGTCTATCTTACGTATATATAAATGTCCACATTATGTAGGTGTGAATATTATATATGCCTCAACTTTGACTGTTCTCATGTGTATATTGTTGTTTATATATATTTTTTTTTGTATATTTCGTTTATTTATTTATTATTTTATTATTATTATTTTATTATTATTATTTTTTTATTATTATTTATTTTTATTATTTTATTATTATTATTATTATTATTATTATTATTATTATTATTATTATTATTATTATTATTATTATTATTATTATTATTATTATTATTATTATTATTATTATTATTATTATTATTATTATTATTATTATTATTATTATTATTATTATTATTATTATTTTTTTTTTTTTTTCCTTTTGCCATTTCACTCAACCCACATAAAAAGGCGTTCAGGCGAATTTTCAATTTTGTAAAATAAAATAAAGTTCATATACTATCACAAATTAATATGTTTAATTTGATCATAATATATAACTAAGAAGTGTGTAACAGGTGTGCGTATTTAAATATACATATGTATATGTATACACATATATATGTGTATGTCTTAATCGTATTGCTTACATGTGTATCACACATGTGTATACGCTGCTTAAGAGCGAGTTGCATATACGTATATACTTACCACGTATATAGCATGCCATCTTATATATGTATATATATAATTACATATTGGTAGTTATACGAATACACACTTTACAATTCGAAGAGTCAAAGGATGCAGAAGAAGGCATCGTTTGTAGTTCGTTCATTATATATCTTTATATTGTGTACTTTATTTCATTATATTTTATCTATATATGTTATCTATATATTTTATCTATATATTTTATCTATATATTTTATCTATATATTTTACCTTTTGATTCTTTTCTGCAATATGATTTAATTTATGTCAATCTAATATATAATTTTAAATGATTTAATTTTATCTAACGTATTTTACTCTTTTGATGCAGTCCCTTCAGGTACCTTTCGAAAAATACGAAATACTTCTGTCATTAGATGATATAATAATTGCGGAGGGGCAAAAAAAAAAAAATTAAAAAAAAAATTTCTTTCATTTTACAGTTTTTATGAATGTTCAATATGCATCATTTTAACCTGACCTTTTACACTTAATAATTTTTTTTTTTTTTTTTTTTTTTTTTTTTTTTTTAAGTTGAAAACAAAATGACAAAAATTCGATATTGCTAAGATGACCAAGTGTCATGTATTATATATATATATATATATATATATATATATGTATATATGTATATATGTATATATATATATATGTGGATATATGTATATGTACATGTACATGTACATGTACATGTATATATACGTTTATGTGTAGAATGTGTATGTATACATATATGCATTGGGATATGTACATATGTGTACACATGCTGGAATAGCAAGTGATGTTTTCAATTTTTATTTTTTTTCTCTTCATTTTGATAAAATAATACACTTTACGAAAATAGTCAGCATGTATATTTTTTTTTTTTTTTTTTTTACTTTTTTATAAAATTATGTATATTGTTAAAAGGCGTAGATAACAATATAATCACTAGAAGTGAGTTTTTAAAAATTCGTGTTTGTAAGAAGTTTATATATGTGGGTGAAAGATATACATATTGAATATACGTACGTGTACTCACATAAACGTATTAAATGAATGTTTGTACGAGTGTATGTTTGAGTAAGTATGCAGGTATATAAGTATGAATATGTTCGTATATGAGTACATATATATATATATATATATGGATGTGCATAATGTATATACATTTGCATATTGCGTATACGCATTCATATGACATATACGCATACATATCTCATATACGTATACATATCTCATATACGCATACATATCTCATATACGCATACATATCTCATATACGCATACATATCTCATATACGCATACATATCTCATATACGCATACATATCTCATATACGTATAGATTCTTTTAACAAACTTCGATAACTACTTAATGACAATTTCTCAAAAGCGCTAGTGCAAATAAAATGGGGGAAAATTATATTTTATGAACAAAATCAGGTAAATGAGTGAAGAAAAAAAAAAAAAAAAAAAAAAAGTTTATCATTCAATCAAATAAAATATTTAGTAACATTATTAATTTAATTAAATATAAAAGTATTTACGGAACAATAATTGTAGTGTGGAAGTCAGTAAAAGGGAAAATGAAAAGTACTGTATTTGTGAATACATTTCTTTTCGAAGAAAGTACAAATAGTTTTAGTGTCGAAGAAAGCTAAATTTTATAAGTGCTTCCGTATTTTATATAACTAAAGTGGTAGGAAGTGTGTTAGGAATTGATACAAGTATTAAGAAGCTTCATAAATAGCACCAGTAGGTAAAGACTGTAATTAACCGAAAGTGCGAAAATAAGCAATAGAGATCTTTACAACTTCATCATGAAAAAACAACTTTGCAAATATATCAGCAAGTGAGTTTTTCCTCATTTGTGCGTTGACTTTTTTTTTTTTTTTTTTTTTTTTTTTTTTTTTACGTACACAATTATGATATAATAAGATAAGTGTGATATATCTAAATATATATATATATATATATATCCATATACATACATATATTATAATCATAGTGGAAGCATTTTTTTTTTCTTTTTTATTAATCGAAAATAATGAGTGAAAATAAAGAAGGAATTGAAAAAAGTGCTATAAATAGGTACGATCTTGATAAGAACGATTGTAATGAAATAGTTGATAATAACGAAAATTTTAAAAATTATAAGGATCTGAATAATGGTGTAATTACATTTGAACATGATACAAGTCATCTTAACGAAGGTAATTGTGATAGTGCATATTTAAATGATAGTATTGGTAAAGATAATGAAAATTGTTCATTAAACGATGTGATAAATAAATATCTGATGACCCTCGAGAATAAAGAAAAGAATAATGGAGAAGAGGGAGATTATCAAAACTATGTCGAATGCGCATTCAATTGTGCTGTTTATGCGAGTGATGTGAGTAACGCTAACCATGGGAATGGTGTGAATATACATGTTGACGAAAGCGTTTATAGTTGGGAAAATATTTCAAATAATCCTAATAATTGTAATATTTCTAATAATCCTAATAATTGTAATATTTCAAATAATCCTAATAATTGTAATATTCCTAATAATCCTAATAATTGTAATATTTCTAATATTTCTAATATTTCTAATATTCCTAATATTTCTAATATTTCTAATATTCCTAATGATGAATATTATATGAACAATTTTTACGCTAATAATGATGAGGGAAACTATTGGGCTCATTGGGACAGCAGTAACATGCCCACCCAGAAAAACCTTGCCAACAATTACGGAAGCATAAATGACAATGATAATGATGTGAAGGACAATTATAGTGGCCTGAATGATAATTATAGGAATTACAGTAGTAGTAATAGGAATATTAATGATAAAAATAATAGTAACATTAATAATAATTGTAGCCCTAGTGATAACGTTCCTTTTACGCACCCTGTTGGCGCAAATGACGGGAAGTGCAAAAATTATTCTAAAGACCCCTATAATATATCAATTGGAAATATGGAAAATACGAATAACTACAGGGATTTCATGAAGATAAGAAATAACTCGATTGAGAAGTACTCATCATATACCTCTGCTATCTCAAATAGTAACAACAATAATGGAAAGCGATTATTTTTTTCGAAAAATGCTCAAGGTCGTCCATGCAGTAACAATAGTAGTAACAATAATAATATTAATAGTACTGATAGAATTAGTAGTTTACATAATGAAACTGATAACTATCGAAGGTTACCATATGTGAGCCATAATAATTACGTATATAATATTAATAATAATAAAAAGAATAATAGTAAAAATGATAACAGTAATAGTTATAGCAATAAAAATGGCAGTGATAACACACATCAGATGGAAATGGCGTATGATGAAAAAAGAAAATATTCATATGAAAGAAAAAAAAATTTATATAAAAGTAATTATGAATATAAAACTAAGGAGAATGTCCATTTTTCACCCACAGAGAACAAACATGATTATCTGAGGTACAAGAAGTACGAAAGTAAATGGGATAATCAAGGTGATTGTACGAATGTTAAGAACTTTGATGATAAGATGTATATGCAATATGATGATAGGCAGCATATGCAATATGATGATAAGCGGCATATGCAATATGATGATAGGCGGCATATGCAATATGATGATAGGCGGCATGTGCAATATGATGATAGGCGGCATATGCAATATAGTGATGAGAGGCATACACATTATAATGAGGGGCAAACTGATCGACACGATAATATGATATTAAACAAATATGCTGATAACAGATTTATCCAGTATGATGAAAAAAGCATGAATAAAGTAGACAAAAAATACGAATGCAATATATTCGATGATGAATGTTATTTTGTTCAATGTAGAAGTTATGGAAAGGAAAAAATTGTAATTCCTAGTCCGTTAAGCAGCTTAGAAGACTTAAGGTAATATATGCTTCCATACGAAATGACTCATACATGTACATGCCATATGTGGGAATAACGTTATATATGTGTAGAAAACTGTTCATAAATATATGTTTATATGTGTCTTTATATGTCTATATATGTATATATATATATTATATGAATATGCTTGTGCCACTCCTTGTGCGTAATTCTTCCCATCCTTTTTCCCGTTTTACTTGTTCTCCGTACACTATGTACATATTTGCCGTATTCATCTTTATTTTCTTTTTTTTTTTTTTAAAAGCACATTATGTGGAGATATTTTATATAAAAATATTTGTATGAAGGGGTACAACCAAATGACTACTGTTCAGAAATATTCAATACCGATAATAAAAAAAAAAATGAACCTTATTGCTTCTTCACAAACAGGAAGTGGAAAAACCTTTTCTTTTCTATGTCCTATAATTTCAAATCTTAAAAAAGATAATGAAATTCTTCGGCCTCATTTTCCTGGAGCATATGCATGCATTTCTCCGTTGTGTCTGGTCCTCTGTCCAACAAGGGAGCTGGTTATTCAAATACAAAAGGAGGTAAATTTTTTTTTTTTTTTTTTAATTTGCAAAATTGTCATTTTTTGGCTAGCCGTTAAGAAGAGAACTATAATAAGGCGTAGAATTATTTTATTGCTGAATCATAATATTATGGATGGGGAAAAAAAAAAAAAATGCACACATATGTATATATATATGTATGTATATATAGGATTAAATATTTGTGCTTTTTTAGGTAAATAGTCTAACAAAAGGCATGGACATTGTGTGTATGGCCTTTTACGGGGGGGAAACGATGAAAGACCAGGTATTTTTATTTTATTTTTTTTTTTATTGCATGTTCATGTGGTTATGAATATATGTATGTGGGTATACATGTGTACATATTAATGTGTGTAAACATAAAAAAATGAGAATGTTCCTTATTTCCAAGTAGATAGTACAAATAAATGAAAGGCAAGCCGAAATAATAGTATCAACCCCAGGGAGGTTACTAGACTTACTAAACAATTGCAAAGTTAGTCTTTCTTTTATTAAATATTTAATTTTTGACGAAGCTGATGAAATGATATCTCTTGGTTTGAAAAATCAGATGGATGAAATAATTTTTCAAAAGGATTTATGCCCAAGTGAAACAAGGCAAACCATATTTTTCACTGCTACCTTGTCTGATAATTTGAGAGATGATATTGAAAAGTTTATAGCTACCCCTTATATTTATTTAAATATAAAACAAAAAAAGGATGTTAAAAATTCCATCAAGCAGGTAGGACTGTGTGCAGATGATTATTTTAGGAACATGCTCAGTGAGATGTACCTACACCTGCGCTCACGTAATATATATGCGCATGTTTGTACGAATGTGTGTCTGTATTATTTGCATTTACGTATATATAATGCTGAAAGAAAGTATTTATTTTTTTTATTTTATTCTTTTATTTTTTTCGTTTGTTGTTATTGTTATTGTTATTGTTATTATTTTCTTTTCTTTTCTTTTTTTTCTTTGCTTTTCTTTTCTTTTTTTTTTTTTTTTTTTCTTTTTTTTTCCCGTTTTATCGATGATTTTCCCCATTTGACGTGCCCGCCTTTTCGCAGATTGTCAAATACGTACCGGTGAAATCAAAGTTGAATGAACTTTTTCGAGACATTCGAACCTTACAAGGTCAGGCGATAATATTTGTGGAATTGAGAACTTCTATTAATCACATCTTTAACTTTTTGAAGTCGAAAGGCTTTAACGTGAACTATTTACATGGGAAGATGAATCAGGTGAAGCGCGATTTATGCATGCACGAGTGTATATGTAAGCATGTGTGTGTATGTATGCATATATATATATATATATATATATATATATATATTTAAGAGAAACGTGGTACCATTAAATATTGCTTGCATGTTATGTCCTTAACTATATTCTTACGTATTTCAATTTATTTCCCCCACTGAAAATGTCAACATGTGGGCTGTGTTTGCATGGGCAAGGACGTTTCGTAATGCATGTTACATAATCTTAATGAGGGATAACATTTGCATGTATACTCACCTTTGCTCATACCACTATTTGCGTGTATAAATCGCTGCAGGCTCGGAGGGAATTAGTTTTTGAAAAGTTTAGGAACAAATCTTTTCAAATATTAATAGCTACATCCATAGCAGCAAGAGGCTTAGATTTCCCAGATCTCGAATTAGTAATAAATTATGATTTGCCTTCCGAATTTGAACAATACATGCACAGGATAGGAAGAACAGGGAGAATTGGAAAAACAGGAATAGCAATAAATTACTTTAATAGTTCAAACAAGAAAATAATTGACAAGCTAATTGAACATTTAAAGAAACACGATCAAATAGTTCCTAATTGGCTTCTTAATTTTAATAAGTGACAAGTATGAAAACGTATGTGCCTTTTTTTTCTTTTTTATATTTACATACATTTTAGAGGGGGAAAAAAAACCACGTCTGATTACGTACCATGTGCAAAAGTGTTAGCAGTAGCAGTTGTAATGAAGGGCGGAACGAATGAAGGAGTTCACGTCAAGTACCACCCATAGTATACATACACATATGTATAAGCATATTTGCACACATATGTATAAGCATATATATACGCATATATGTATATGGCTATGTATACAGATATGCATACATAATGCAGATTTTAAAGAGCGTAAGCCCACTTTCTCCGCAAAAAGGACGTACTTTCCTTTTACATATATACTTTTAGATTTTATATTACTTTATTTTATTTTTTATTATTATTATTATTTTTTTTTTTTTTTTTTGTTTTGTTTTGTTTTATTCCCTACGGGTTAAATTTTTTCTTTTAATTTTGAAACAGAATTAATGGGTCTAATTATCCTCAGTGTGTATATATTAGTATGTTTATATATGTATGTACATAAATGTATGTATGTATGCCCTATTTTTTCCTTTTCATTTTTTTTGTTTTGTTTTAATGTCAACCACATGTTTAGTGCGTTTCTTTCATACGTTGCTATTAATTAAAAAAAGATGTACTCTGAAAATATGTAACATGTATATTTACGTTATATATATAGAAAGACATATGTGTACTTTACATTTTCTTATATCTTCGTGCAAGTGATACATATTGTTTTTAAATCTTTTATCTCAAAATTTTTGGATACGTACATATTTCCATTCGTATATATGTATATGTACTTAGTTCATATACCTGTACATGTACATATAATCGTATGTGCTCATATATGGTGTGTATATATATGCAATATGTAGCATCATACTCCTTTGATGGTACATACAAACATATATACACAAATGTACATTTATGCACAGCCTTCCATATTCTTTTAAACTTCAATTTCAGAATAAAAAGTTTATATGTTAAAATTTTTAAAAATTTTTCCCCAAATTTTTTAATCTTTTTTTAAATGCATTTTTTATCGCATTTTAAGTGCAATTTTTTCCCTTTTCTCTTTTCGTATGTTTTCTTTTTTTTTTTCCTTTTTCTCCTTTCCTTTTGCTATTTCGTTTTTGCTATTTCGTTTTTGCTATTTCGTTTTTGCTATTTCGTTTTTGCTATTTCGTTTTTGCTATTTCGTTTTTGCTATTTCGTTTTTGCTTATTCGTTTTTGCTTTTTTCGTTTTTGCTATTTCGTTTTTGCTATTTCGTTTTTGCTTTTTCGTTTTTGCTTTTTCGTTTTTGCTTTTTCGTTTTGCTTTTTCGTTTTTGCTTTTTCGTTTTTGCTTTTCGTTTTTGCTTTTTCGTTTTTGCTTTTTCGTTTTTGCTTTTTCGTTTTTGCTTTTTCGTTTTTGCTTTTTCGTTTTTGCTTTTTCGTTTTTGCTTTTTCTATTTTCCTATATTTTTTCTCTTTTCTCTTAAAGATTAACTGTTAAAAATATCCTTCTTAATTAATTTGTAAATTTTATAGTATACTTATTCCTCAGTTATCCATTCTTCGCTCTTCTTCTTTTATCTATATGTAAGGTACGATATATATGTATAATGAAATGACCTATGTCCTGTTTGTTTTTTGACTTTTTTTTTTTTTTTTTTTCATATGCCGTTGTTAAAAAAACAAGAATTCTTTTTTTTCTTTTTGTTTTTTATATACATACATATATATGAAGCTACAAATAATATTTTTTTTTTGTAGCTATGTAATGTGGGGTATTTATTATTTTATATTTTTTTATTTTTTTTCATATTGTACCATATTATATGGCCGAACATTTTGAAATTCAAAAAAACACAAACCGCATAAAAATATATAACTATATATTCTTCTTATTTTGTTATGTAAATGTGAGAGGGGATTTTTTTGCGTTTTAATATATATCATCAGTATGTTTTAATATACATTTTATTTTTTATTTTTATTTTTTATATTTATTTTTTATATTTATTTTTTATTTTATTATTTTTTTTTTTCCCATTCGCTTTTATTCCTAGCTCTTTTTTTACGTATTTTTGTTCCTTATTCGCTTTTCAGCTGTATCGAAAACTATTTATTTATTTTTTTTTATTTGAAAAAATCATTCCAGCTGCAAAATATAAAAATAGATGTTTACAAATAAATCGAAACGTTTGTAATGTATTTGGATAACTGCTCAATTAGTAGTAATAAATATTAAGTTCAGCATATACTTATGTATGTATGTATGTATATATGTATGTATGTATATATGTATGTATGTATATATGTATGTATGCACATGTATGTAAATATTTATATGAAAATATTTTTATATTTTGAAGCGGAGAACATGATAAACATTACATTTTTATGTATAAGCATTGTTGTTACCTTTTTTGTTTTCTTCTAATTGTGTTTGTAAAATTTGCACAAGCAGAGCAGAATAAGCAATTCTTAGTAGTACATACGGCTCTGATAAGTCCGCATAAGCATCTGTATATATCATATATGCGTACAGGTAAACAGGTGTTTATATAAGCATATATAAATATATATATATATTTATATATATATATATGAATTTGCATATTCACATTTGTATACGTACAATATACGCAATTCTCGAAGTATAATATATATGTACACATATATATATATATATATACATATATATATATATATATATTCGTACACATTCGAACGCGCTATCCCCTCGTGAGTGCCCCAAAAAATGCTGAATGAGGACAGCATAGAGGTTGATCTAGTGAAAATAGAAAATGAGCTAAAGAAAAACCAAGACGATATTGAAAAAAAAAAAAAAAAAAAAGTGCAATTTTCTGATAAAAATGAAACCATATATTATGAAAAAGATGAAAATGAAAATAATTATTTTAATTTTGCCTTAAACAATTTTAATTATTTTGAATGTTTTTACAATGAAATGTATAACATTGATTTTAATGAAGGGGAATATAAAAATGAAGATACAATTTTAAATGTAGAAGACAGAACTGCAGCTTACGATAATAATGATGAACCTTTTGAAAACAGTAAGGAGGCTGATGAGGACTATAAGGAAGGGGAGCAGTCAAAAAAACAATTAGGAAAAAAGGGTATGAATGATAGCACCAGTGCTGATGATATTGGTAACAACAACAGCAGCAACAACAGCAGTAATGGTGTGAAAGACTATGTAACTAAAAGAGAAAGATTTAATCAAACGTTCAATGAGGACTGTTCCTTCGAAATTGACGATATACAAAAAGCATTAATAAATGCGGAGGAGCGAACGACAAACTATAGTAAAGATTATTTCGGATATGATATTGAGCCATTTAATATGAAAAATGAATTAAAAGAAGGATATATAGACAAACATGGTAATTACATTTATAATGATTATGATTATGAGGATGTTGAAGAGGCATGGTTAAAAGCAGTAGATGAAGAGGATCCATTTACGACATTTTCCAATCATAAATTAAAGTCAAAAATACATAATGCAGCTATGTCCACGATTGGTGATAATAACAGTAACGGCAGTGGTAACCGTAACTGTAATAGTAGAACTAATATCAGTAGTAATGGCAGTAGTAATGGCAGTAGTAATATAAGTAGTAATAGCAGTAGTAATATCAGTAGTAATAGCAGTAGTAATATCAGTAGTAATAGCAGTAGTAATATCAGTAGTAATAGCAGTAGTAATATCAGTAGTAATAGCAGTAGTAATATCAGTAGTAATAGCAGTAGTAATAATTTAAATAATTATATGCGCACTGTGAATATATACGATGCGCTATACTCTCTGTCCTGTTTATTAATTGACAAAGAGACACCAATTAAAGCGATGATAAGATATAAGAATGATTTAAAATTATGTAAAAATTATTTAAACGAGTGTAAACTGAAATTACAGAAATTTAATTCTTTTGTTACATCAGATGCAGAAAAGTCTACATTGCTTGACGACCATACGGTTGTAATTGATGGTCAGTCATTTAACGATATGCATTCAGATAGACCTCCCTCAAATTATGGAGGACAAAATAAAAGAAATATATTGCAAGTTAATATTAAAAGGAGCAGGAGGTGGAAGAAGGACTACTCTGATAGTGGGGGGAAGAGGCAAAATACTCAGGACAACAACCTCGAGGGGGATGATATTAATGAACAACATGAGGAGGAAGTAAAGGTGGACAAGGTGAAGGTAGATAACACGAATGAAGTGAATGGGAAGGAGGACCGAGCAGATGATGAGAA
This sequence comes from Plasmodium malariae, assembly GCF_900090045.1. NCBI lineage: Eukaryota > Apicomplexa > Aconoidasida > Haemosporida > Plasmodiidae > Plasmodium > Plasmodium malariae. The sequence goes on from NC_041784.1 coordinate 1,563,297, forward strand.
ACACGATGAAGAGCAAATGGTGGGGAAGCCCCCACCAAGGGAAGATGTCAAAGAGGAGAAGGTGAAGGATAAAGAAGTGAAGCAAGAACTGAAAGAGGAGGATTCTAACGAGGCAACTGCTAATGAGACAACTACTAACGAGGCAACTGCTAATGAGACAACTACTAACGAGGCAACTGCTAACGAGGCAACTGCTAACGAGGCAACTGCTAACGAGGCAACTGCTAACGAGGCAACTGCTAACGAGGCAACTGCTAATGAGACAACTACTAACGAGGCAACTGCTAATGAGACAACTACTAACGAGGCAACTGCTAATGAGACAACTACTAACGAGGCAACTGCTAATGAGACAACTACTAACGAGGCAACTGCTAATGAGACAACTACTAACGAGGCAACTACTAACGAGGCAACTACTAACGAGGCAACTACTAACGAGGCAACTGCAAATGAGGAAAATATTAACGAAGTTATCAAAGTGAACATTGACACATGCTGGGAGTCGATGAATGGTGAAGAATGCATAACTACTAATAAAGAAGAAAATGAGACAGGAGTATTGGATGATGAAAAATTAAAAGAATTGCAAAAATTAGAAGAGGCATATCAAAAGATAACTCTCGATTACAAAACAATAGAAAGACGGTTTAACAATTTAATTGATTTAACACAAAAATTAACGAATGAATATAAGAATGTGTACTTTTTAACAAAAAATGAATTTGAATCCTTATGTAAAAAATTAGAACAATACAAGGAAAATATAGAAATACAATGGCAATTTAAATGGAATTGTGATAGTAACAATAATATTTATGGTCCTTATAATTATTATGATATATATAATTTCATATCAGTTGGAATTGTATCTGCAGTAAATCCTATACAACTAAGAAGAATAAATAATGAAAACAAAGTTATAGAAAACATTTGGCAAATGTATGATGCTGTTAACTACTTAACTTTTGTTAGTAATGAAAATATTAAGAAAAAAAGAAAACTTGATGAAACCCACATTTTTGATTATGCAGAGGATGGAAATGAGAAAGGAGAAGAAAATGATGATGATGATAATGATGATAATTCTGTAGATGACAATTATGAAATAAAAAAAAAAAGAAGGAAAAAAAAAAAGGGGTTAATTCAAATATCCAAAAAAAAGGAAAAATTGCAAGATGAGGAGGACAGTGATGATAATGAAGATGATTATGAAAGTTACGAAATTTGATCATATATATATATGTGTATGTATATATGTGTACATGTATATTTATAGCTATATATATGCATTTATATACAAGAAATAGGAAAAGATATATGTTTTTATCCCCCTTTTAGCATTTGATGTGTAGGAGGTTGGTTTGGGGATTTTTACGTAATTTGAGTATTCGGATAGATTGCAGATATTTGAATTTGTAAAAACAGGTAAAAAAAAAAAAATATAATAAAAATAATATTAAAATTAATAATAGTAGTAATAGGAATGGTAATAATAATGATAATCGTATTGGTATTAGTAATGGTAGTAATTAAACTGCAAAGAAATGTTACAGCATCAATTTAAAATTAAAATAAGCGAAGATGCAAATGTAGTTTGAGCTCAGAACAAATAAAAATTCTCCTGAACTGTTAAGCTGAAATTTTAATTGATTCGTTTAATGTCCCCTTTTTTTCTTTTTCTTCTTTTTTTTTTTTTAATTATTTACCAAATATTCTTTTTGTTTTTAAGACTATTTTAATTGGCGCATATATATATATATAATGCACCGGTTGGCATTTGCTTTACAGTTATATGTAAGAATTTAATTTTACAAAATGTAATTACTTTCAAATGGATATTTGAGGCCAGATGAGAAGGAAATATAGAAAATTATAAGTTGCACCAAGGTATTCATAAAATTCCCATTACGCATGTACAACCATCATGTACGTATTGTATGTATGCCATCGTATGTGTGCCACTGTATATGTGGCATACGAGTTGTCATATGTATATGATCTTCATATTGTGGTACAAAAAAAAAAAAAAAAAAATGAGAAGAATATGTGTTATTATGCAAGATGAGAACAACATAGTTTAATAAATAATTGCACAAATGCATATTTGTAAAGGCTTTAAAATACTAAAGGCATAATAAATAAATGATTATATTTTATTTCATGAACACCTGAGATAATATTTTTATTAGTGGAACTTAACACAATGTTGTAAGAGGTGTCCCATGATGTGTGTAGGTTAACACACACACACACACGCGCGCAGACACATATGTATATATACGCGTGCATATATACATATATATAAATATATAGATATAGATATGATTGTAATAAGTTGCAACCACTTAAATAAAATATAACATATTTTAATTTTTCATAAACCCTTTGCAATCCTTCATTTATTATGATGATAGTACATTGACCTCATTCCATCCTATTTCGTTTTACTTCATTTAATTTCGTTTTACTTCATTTAATTTCGTTTTACTTCATTCAATTTCGTTTTACTTCATTCAACTTCGTTTTACTTCATTCAATTTCGTTTTACTTCATTCAATTTCGTTATACTTTTTGATTTTACTTTATTATATTATATCTTTTTTTTTGTTATTTTTTCCATTTCTCACCACTTATTTGTAATATATGCAACATAAGCATGTTATGAAAATTTATATTAAGATAAAAATATGACATATGTTTAAACACGTATATAATATGTAAAAATGTACATGTATACGTGTTTATACATTCATACATTTTTCTACATATATACGCTTTACATTATTATTATTATGAACTGTTCATACAATTTTAATAAAGTTACTTTTTTTTTTTTTTTTTTTTTTTTTTTTCATAATTTAAAAATATACAGTGAAAATAAAAACATAAATTAAGGAATTATTCAACAAGTTTTTTTTTCTTCTCATTTTACAGATATTATTTTTCTCAGTGTACTTTTTACATATACTTAATATATATAAGAATATGCATATGTATATTTATATATATATATATATATATTATACGCATTAACCATGTATATGTAAAAAGTTGAAAAATAATATTCATAAAATAACCATTTTTTTATCGAATTTTTTTTTTTTTTTTTCTGAACATGATATAAAAAAAAAAAAAAAAAAGGAAAAAGAAAAATGGCTGATTGACAATATGTTTATCGAAAAGCAAAAAAAAAAAAAAAAAAATTATGAATTCTGAACATAGTAATATTTATTAAAAAGCTTAAAATCCATCTCCTTTAAAATAAAATTACGCGTAGAGATTACTATAAAAAAGAAGCGTAAATATATGTGCAAGTAATTATGTATCAATTGTATGTATATATATAACTGTGCATATATACAGAAGTATATTTTTTTTTAATTGGAACATGTACAAAATGTGATAACATATAAATTCTATTTTTCCAAAAAATGATGTTTTTTTAATACATTGGAAGAAATAAATATTTTTTGCTTTTTATAAAATTATAAAAAGAGGGTATTACCTGCTCTTAATTTTTTTTTCCTCATTTACATTTGAAAAAATGAGAAATATTATTGTCACTCATTAAATGTATGTATTATATATACATATTTGACTGTTAAATATTATTATATATCTATTTGTAAATTTGTTTATATTTTTTTCATTTCCATTTTCATGCACCACATAGCGAAAGGAGGAGTGTATAGTATTAATAAGACTGTTAAAGTTGTTGGTTACCATTTTTCATTTAATTCTTTTTATCGTATTGTATTCCTTTTCCGTGCTTCTCTAATGAAGTTTATTTGATGGCATTTTTAGCTGCATATAAATATACATATATGTTATCTATATTTGTATATGTGTACATGTTTGCATTTACGAATTTGTACATATATACATATTATACATATATATATACATATTATACATATATATATATATAAAGTGCATATACGTACATATTTCTATAATGTCTCATGTTCACTCGTCATCAACAACGACGACTACGTATGTTCAAGAAACCAATACGAGGAATGACCAAAATGGAAATCAAAACACAATCGTACGAATTTTAAAGTTATCACCTCAAAAAATGGTTAGGTGGGATGATAGCACTGTGGATAATGAAAATGCGCAAAAGAAGTCATCAAAAGGTAAGTTTATAAAGATGGTCAAAAAGAGAAATAGGAAAGAGAAAGAGATATAAAAAAGTGATAGAGAATGAGAATGTAAATTAAGAGTGACGAGTAGAAAAAAGGTAGTTACATGGAGAGAAAGAAATATAAAATGTTATGTACATGCAAAAATTGCACAAATAACATGAAAATTCTTGCATTTAAAGTGTATGCACAAATGCGATATTCGAAGAGGCATTTTGTATTTATTATTTACCATTTAGTGCTTATGTACTTATGTACTCATGTACGCATGTATAGTATCTGTACACATAATTATTTTCCGCTTTTTTTTCAAACACATCGTCAAAATAGTATGTTGTATATACCACAAGCCAAAAAACTTTGGTGAAAGTTCGGACTCCGACTCGGACTCATTTTCATCCAGCAGTGAAAGTAAACATTTTAAAAGAGAAAGGAAAAAAAAAAAATGAAAAATGAAAAAAAGAAGTACAATTTTAATGTAAAAATTTGCCCATATATATATAAATGACGTTTGTCCATTTATACCAGGGGAGTGTAAGTCTTTTCCAAAAAACGAGAACAAAAAGGATGAGCGGTAAAATTTTTTATTTTTTTTTACACGCTCTGAGCTCAATATGTGTGTAAATGTACAAATATATGTACATGTATATAATATGGACTTATAGATAATATGCCTATTTCGGTTTTATATGTAACTGTGTCATATGGTCATACAAAAATTGTAATAAAATATTTTTTGTTATTTACACTGTTTGCTACATAAAATTTTTGAATTTTTTTTTTTTTTTTTTTTTCAAATATAATAGGACCGAAGAAGAAGGGATAAAGAAATAGGCAATTGGATCCTTCGATATATAACATTCAACTTTGTTATGACTCTTATTTTTTTTTTTTTCCCCTAAGCATATTTGTAACTCTCAAAATTTTACTATTACTCATTATTTATTCGTTCTCTTGTTTATTTCTATTTTTTAATGTATATGTTTTTTTCTTATTATAATTAATTATTTAAAAAAGAAGCGATAAATTAAAAATTTTTAGCGCCCAAGAAAAAGTGTTCACCTATACACGGATTTCTACATATATGTATGTATGTTTATGTGTATGCGTATATATGAGTGTGGCTGTATAGGCATGTGTATACTTATGCGCTATTAACACGCATAACAAATTCCCATTGCAGTTTCCATTTTTTGAATACGCAAAGTAGTGTTAAGCTATTTTGTGTTTATAATTTTTTTACGTTTTACAGTTCATTGCTGTAAATAATAATAATAATAGTTACCCTTATTATTATTACTATTATTATTATTATTACTATTATTATTATTATTACTATTATTATTATTATTATTATCATTATTACTATTTATTATCATTATTACTATTTATTATCATTAGTACTATTAATTATCATTAGTACTATTTATTATATTATTTTTTTTTTTATTTTATCTTTTATTTTATTTTAATTTTCAAAGTGGAAATTCATTTGTGTATATATAATAAGAACAAAAAATGAAAACAGTTTTATAATAAGAATATTTTTAAAATTATTTTTTGTAAATTTTAAAAAAGACTCAAGGGGGAGAATGCAAGCGAAATGGAGGCAGTGTCCGCACTGTCGTTGTCCCTCCTTATACAAAAAAAAAAAAAGGGCAAATGAATAAACTAGTGAACGAAGGAGTGAAGTTAAGAGCGGGTTTACCCTCCTATGCATCCCACTTGTAATGGTCAGCGATGGTTAAGTACAAGGTGCGGTTGTTGTTGGTAGAATCATCATCAGCATAATCATTATCATTATCGTATTGACCACCATAATCAGCATCAAACGCGGCAGCCGCAGAAACCTTATGATCATTTTGGGCGTTTCTTTTCTTTTTTTTCTTTTTTTTCCTTTTCTCCTGAACATCAACTAACTCGTTTCCGTATTCATAAAACAGCTGTATCCAAATACGATGAGTAATATGATGTCCACAATTAACCAAATATTCTGTTTTTTTAAAAATACAGCTCCCTTTATATTTGTTAAGAACAAGCATCATACATTTAATATACTCCAAAAGAAGCAAGGAAAGAAACTGAGTAGACTTTCTAAAGTAACATACACTCCACATGAGTTCATCATCAATAATAGTTAATCGTTTATAATATTCTTGAACAAAATCAACCATAGTAATATTTTCTGTTTTGTATTGTTTAATTCCTTGTATTTCATTCGTAGGTATACATGTATGAGGTAAAGGATTAGTATGATTACAACATGATATAAGATTTTCATTAAAGTAATCTAAACTAATAAAAATAGTACTTTCCATTGAATCTTTTGTAATAGCACAAAAACTTTTATTCTTTTCTAGTTCTTTTAATACTAAAGGGTATAATGTTCTATCTATTGGTTTAAGTTTTCCACTTTTAAAAAAAAAATAATCAATTACATTTTTCCAGTAATGTATATTAGTTTTTATTTCTTGATCTTTAAAAGATAAGGAATATAAAATTTTTCGAAGATATAAACTTACTATTTCGTTGTCAATTTTGGAACACTCCTTAAATTTCATCAACGTTTTACAGTCCACAAAATTGAATACATAACTTATTATATTGTGCTTTACAAACATGTTTTTATCATTCCTTTGGAATAATTTCTTGTGAAGGTGGCAATTCTCTTTCGGGGGATCACCTGAAAGGAGGAAACGCGTCATCGGCGCATCCATGTAGAGACATACATACATACATACATACATACATATATACATATATACATACATATATACATACTTACATACATACATACTTACATACATACATACTTACATACATACATACTTACATACATACATACTTACATACATACATACTTACATACATACATACTTACATACATACATACATACTTACATACATACATACATACATACATACATACATACTTACATACATACATACATAATACATACATACATACATACATACATACTTACATACATACATATATACATACATACATGTATATGGATGTATATATATGTATATAATGTATATGGGAGTACATAAATGCACATATGTATGTAAATATGTGCATATATATGTGTATATGGATGTACGCACATACTGTGTTGTACACGCGCAAACATGCTCATGCACTATATTTGCTCTTTTTCTGCGTATCTACTAGTGTTTACTCATAATTTCCTTAAGGTACACGTCTATGTACTCATCGGAACGCCTGGGAAATATACCTTTAACTATATCCTTGATTTCATTTAAACATCTTTCCCTTTCTTCTTTCTCTTCTTGGAACGATTTCCTACTAGCTTTCGAGTATTTATTTTTTGGAACAGCTTTATCTTCTTCGCTTTTTGCTCTCAATATTAGGTTAATGTATGTAGCTTTTGATTCTATGAAGGCATACAGCTTTTTGTAAAACTTGCCCTCCTCTATATATTCGTTAAAATAGGCAAAAAAAAAAAAAAAAAAAGGAAAAAGGACAATAATGGAGCGCAAAATGTTTAGAAGCAGGAGGGAGGCACTGAACGGATAATCATAGGGATAAGTGGTTATGGATATATTTATACGGTTGTGTACACGGGGATAAGTGCATAGAGATATATGCATACATACGGATATATAAACAGATATATACACATATACATACATGTATACGCATATATGGACGTACGTATGCCCTTTGCAATGAATGCTCTTGAACAGATATGCTTCTTTCATTTTTTATTATTCCATTTTTATTTTTTCCAAACGCATATATATACATTATATGTGTAGCATAATTTACAGCTCTCATCATTTATATTTTATTACTTATATTTTATCGTATACTTTTTATCATTTATTTTTTATCATTTATTTTTTATCATTTATTTTTTATCATTTATTTTTTATTATTTATTTTTTATAATTTATTTTTTATAATTTATTTTTTATTATTTATTGGTGTATATACTATTTACTGTTGGAGGGGACGTTTCCTCTTCATCATCATCACTCTGACTGAATAAAATATTTGTCCAGCTTTTTCTTTGGATCTTTTCATACTCATTTGACTGTAATCCTAACCGAATATTACTCATTTTGTTAGATGCATGAAAAAGAAGCACACGGGAGTGTACGATATGGTGGAGTAGTTATGGTGGAGTAGTCAGATATGGTAAGGTACCTTTAACTTATTTAAGTGCAGTATAATATAGCAAATGGACAAAATTTCGCGCATAGAATTTTATGTCCTTCTAATCGCTTTATCATAAAACATTCAAAAGTCTATGGCGGTATGAGAGGTATCACTAAAACTCCACGTTCTAGCACTTATGTTTGGGCATTTTTGCAAAATTTTACAAAATTTTGCACATTTCCATTCGGAATATGCGAATATGAAAGAGAACGGAAATATCGTTACAGTATGGCAGAGTGGTAACGTTAAAAAATAAAAAAAAAAATCAGAACAATAATTATAACAGAAATTAAAATAAAAATGAAAGCTAAAGTTAAAATTAAAGGCGAAGGTGAGGGAGAGGGTAAAGGTAAATGTGAAAAGAAAAGTTAAAACAGAAATGAAGTATAAAATATACGTTTTAAAAAATTTTAACAAAGCACAAAATGAGCAATTATACATAGCATAAAGTAAATGCCCATATGCGCAGCAAAATAAGAAAGAAAAAAAATTAATTTAAAAAAAATTAAGTAAATATACATGTGCCAATAATTTTGTGTAAGACACATATATCAAGATGTATGAAATTTTTGAAATTGGGAAATAAATCAAAGTTACTACACCATTTGAATTTTTGCCGTAAAAACTTAACTAAAATATTTACCTCAATTTTAGTCGTAAAAAGGAATAAAGAAAATTATATCTTGAGGGGGGCGATACTTGGCTCAATGGATATCCTTTTGTTTGTCAGTTCATCTGCTTTAACATCAACCATATTTTTTTTTGTATTTTTCTTTTTTTTATATAAGAAATAACAAATAATCAAACTCACAGTAGTAGGTATAAAAATACATAAGTACAATGTGTACAGTCCTTTGTACCCTACTAAGCACATATCACACTCATCGCTTTGTTCAAACTTGTCAAATTTGATAATGGCCTGGAAAAAAGAAAAAAAATATATAATAACACCTAAGAAGTATCCAAAATATGCGCAAGTTGGTGAAGGGGTCGTTGTATATGTAACAGAACAAGGATATAGCGGATCGGCGGAAAAATAAAACAAAATAAATACAAAAATGAATAAATGAATGAATATATAAATGAATAAATGAATGAATAATTAAATGCATAAATGAATGAATATATAAATGAATAAATGAATGAATAAATGAATGAATAAATGAATGAATAAATGAATGAATAAATGAATGAATAAATGAATGAATAAATGAATGAATAAATGAATGAATAAATGAATGAATGAATGAATAAATGAATGAATAAATGAATGAATAAATGAATGAATAAATGAATGAATGAATGAATGAATAAATGAATGAATAAATGAATGAATAAATGAATGAATAAATGAATGAATAAATGAATGAATAAATGAATGAATAAATGAATGAATAAATGAATAAATAAATGAATGAATAAATGAATGAATAAATGAATGAATAAATGAATACATAAATGAATACATAAATGAATACATAAATGAATATATAAATAAAGCAGTAGTGCTATTCAATTCATCCGCTTAAAATTATCATGTGAATTAACGAGAGACCACATATTTGAGACAAAAAATAAATCAGTGAAAAAACTGAGGAAACATAAAACAAGCAATAGATAACAGATAAGATGCACTTCACGTTAGTCAAAAATAGCGCAGAATCGTCATCGTTATCATCGTTGTTACTGTTCCTTATACGGATACTACTATTGTTACTGTTCCTGTAACTTTTGTTTATATTTATTTTTTTGATCCACTTACGTTTCTCTCGAACAGCAGCACCACCTGGTAGAGCTGCTGAGGATTGTTGAGGATCCTTTCGGCAATGACCCCCGACCTAATGTGGTTATGATCTTCTGCCTTTTCAATCGATAAATAGATTAACTTTTGGTTCGGTTTTAACCATTCACGAATTTTGAAAAGGATATAGGAACTAAGACCACGAGAAAAGAAACCTTGAAAAATGGGAGCTTGAGATTTTTGATTATAAATACAAGAACCTATTACTTTTATTCTTTGTTTATTTAATTCTTTATTAGTTAAGAATATATCATTTGAAAAAATAGAATTATACATTTTTTCTAAAAGATCTTCTATATTAAGCGTAGTATCAATTAATAATATAAGACTTAAAGTTATATCTTCTTCTGTTGTTTTATATAATGAGCTGTCTATATTAGTGGAATATAAAAAATTGAAATTTATATCGGATGCGGTAGGAGATATAGGTTTATAAACTTGATGCATTATTATTTTATATATAATGTCTGCGTCAAAATAGTAAGGTGTTTTAGTATTATTCTTAGCATCATTTTTAATATTATACTGTTTAAATACAGTAATCATAATTATGCCTTCATTAACTTGTAACTCCTTTTTATATACACTCTCTATTAAAGAGTAAAATGATTTTTCTCTATTATAACTTTTCGATTTATATATTCCTTTTTCAGTCTTTACATATATAGGTACTACTTGTATATAATTGTAATAATATAATCTTTCTTCGTCCATTTCGTAAAAAAAAATTTTCTTAAATAACAAAAATAAATCTTTTATCAACATATTCCCGTATTTATTTTTTAAATATATTTCATCATGCAGTGACAGAATATTGTCTTCATTCAGTGAAACAAAATCAAAAGACTCTTTTACTTTTAAAAACATTCTTACCTCTTTCTTGTATATATCTGTAATATTTATGTTGTGTTCACATATTAACGATATGAAAATGTGTAAACAATTTAGCGTCTTCCGAAGAAGGTGCTTCATTTCATCTGTGTAGGTTTTTGCTGATATTTCTGTGGGTGTGTGAGGGGGGAGTTACAATTGGGGCAAAATGGCGGGTCGACCTCGTAGGGCAAAAAAAAAAATAATAAATATAATATAACAAATAAAGTATAACAAATAAAGTGTAACAAATAAAGTGTAACAAATAAAGTGTAACAAATAAAGTGTAACAAATAAAGGGTAACAAATAAAGTGTAACAAATAAAGGATAACAAATAAAGTGTAACAAATAAAGTGTAACAAATAAAGGTAACAAATAAAGTGTAACAAATAAAGTGTAACAAATAAAGGATAACAAATAAAGTGTAACAAATAAAGTGTAACAAATAAAGGATAACAAATAAAGTGTAACAAATAAAGTGTAACAAATAAAGGATAACAAATAAAGTGTAACAAATAAAGTGTAACAAATAAAGGATAACAAATAAAGTGTAACAAATAAAGGATAACAAAAAAAAGATAACAAAAAAAAGATAACAAAAAAAGTATAATAAATAAATAAAGAAAAACTGATGTCATATTGTTATGTTTGACCCCCCTTCTCAGGTTGTTGCTGAGAATATTCGACATAAAAAGTTGTGAAGTTAGTTTATTGCACGTGCATTATGAGTGCATGATTATTCTGTTCTGTTTCGCATTGCTTCGCTACAATTTGCTTTATTTTTTCTTTTTGCACCTAGCTTCTCTAGGAGGAAAGGAACTATGACTAAATACATGCTGACCTCCTCAACGGCAAAAATGGGATCATCACAAATGTTTAGAGTTAGATCTACCATGTTACTAAATCTGGGGTCAGCTAGCTTCAGTTCGTTAAACATTTCCATGAGTCCTATGCTGTAATTTCTCATGTGCGTTTCTATTTCCTCAATCTGCAAGAGGGCAAAACAAAAAATATCACTGCCAACTGGTATGAAATGGCAGCACGGAGATGCCCAAGTGAGCACACACATATACATGTGCATATTATTTATATATATATACAAATAGATGTGTATGTATATCTATATATTAGTATATATATCTATATATGCGTATACGCATGCGCATATCCATGAGAACACCCTTATACGCATTTTCTTTTCTTTCTCACGGAAGATATCAACGAGTCGAAAAGGTGGAACTCGAAGAAGATCCACAAATTTCGATTATCCTTTTGCTCCTTCAGACGTAATAAATTATTTTTTATGATAAATATTTCGCGTTCATATTTTTCGTCTTCATAAGATTCAAACACTTGTTGTGTTAATGTACACCTCAGGGCATTATATAAATAAAAAAAAGAAAAATTTGTAAAATTTTTGTTGTCCTCTATCACATGCCCCTTTTTCATTAGGTTGTTTATCGTATCCATGGAGAGCAGCTCGCCTTCAAAGATGAAACACAAAAATATAAGGCACTGTGCGAATGCAGATATAGCAAATAGGCTCACATATGCAAATTGGGAAAAATTACAAGGTTCATTATTCATAACAACATTTTATCCTATTGTACCATCGCCCAAGTGCAATATTCATAACACGTTCATAATATAATATAAAAATTTGGCTCATTTTTTTTTTTTTTTCGAGAGATTTTGTAATTATTTTGAGACTACTTTGTATATATTTTGCATGTACTTTGCTACTATTTTTCGTACCATTGTTTATTCGATTGAAGAGGAAGACACAAAGGAACACTACGACGAACACTAAGTGATAATTTTTCATCTTTAGCAACTAACATCATTCTTCGAAATAAAGAAGCAGGTCTAGGAATATTCTGTCAAGTGTACATACTTACACACTTACAGACTTATATAATTATATGCTTATATGCTTATTTATATATGTGTGTATAAATATATGCGCCAATTTTGGCTTATTGAAAAAATTCGAATTAAAATAAAATAAAACATGACAAAATAAAACATGACAAAATAAAGCATGAAAAAATAAATCATAACTAAATCCAGAACAGATCTAATTTTTTACTGTTTATAAAAGGGAAAACTCATAAATATATAAAAAAATGCATGAAGTAAAATACATGATTAAGGGAAGTAAAAAATAAAAAAAATAAAAAAAACAAAAAAAAAAAATAGTCGCATGTTACACCGTTTTGTGAACAAAATGCAGAAGAGGAAAGAAAAAAAAAAAATGTTATAAGAGCTTGCTCAATTTTGTTCTATTTTACTTTATTATATTATATTTTTTTTTTTTTTTCTTTTTTGTTTGTACTACAACATATTACATGTTACAAAAACAAACTGTAACTATGGGTTGTTTATGAGAGTACTGCAAAAAATATTGTTTAGCTTGAAGTGCCTATAATATGTACATGCTTAATTTTAATGATACGGAAATGGTGCATTTTTGAGATAGTCTTTTTTTTTTTTTTTTTTTTGAAGGCTTCTCCTCCTTACAAAAATGTAGACAAACTAATAATAAAAACATGTAGGCAGGTGATTCCATATGTCGTAGCTACTTTTGTTTGTCCAATAGAAAAACAGTAGATATGTTTAAGTAAATTTTCTTCATCTCGTAGTTTACAGATCTTATAGTTCTTTCCTTTACAATTGGGACGAAGAAGCTGAGGGGGGGAGAGAAAAAAAAAAGGAAAAAAAAAAAAAAATTAAATATAATAAGGCTAATTAAATATAATAAGGCTAATTAAATATAATAAGGCTAATTAAATATAATAAGGCTAATTAAATATAATAAGGCTAATTAAATATAATAAGGCTAAATTAAATAAAATAAGGCCAAGTTTATTAAAATATGGCTAAATTAAATAAAATAAGGCCAAGTTTATTAAAATATGGCCAAGTTTATTAAAATATGGCCAAATTAAATAAAATTAAAGCCAATTTTAATAAAGTATGGACAAATTATATAAAACGAAGCAAAATGTACAAATGAACGAACGAGAGAGAGTCGAACGAGGTAAATCAAAAATTGTTCATATAAGTGATGACAGACTGTATAAGAAAAAGTAGACGGAATAAACTATATGCTTACAATACAGACATTATGATCTATGCAAGTGTTTGTACTATAAAACGCGTAAATGATTAGTGTGTGTGCACAAAGAGTTAGTCCTCACGTGCTGACTGTTATGCAGAATTCTGGGCCAACTATTGGGTCAACTATTTTCAACATTTTCCCCTCTTCTTTCTCGCTTTTTTTTTTTTTTTTTTTTTTTTTTCTTCTTCTTACTAGTCAACGTTTTTAACCCTTTTGGCATCTTTCTGTGTGACTTCGTAAATTTTCTCTTTGTCATTACCCAACTGGGACGCATTGTACAACATCTCTTCATCCGTTTGAAAGTGAGTACTTTCGTGCTTACTCGCATCCGATACATTATCATAAATATCATCGCAAAATTCACATTTGTATATTTTTTTATAAGAGCAACCATCAAAGTTGTCTAACGAATCGTAGTAATTTTTGTCGTCCTTTATTCGTTCACTCGGGTCGTTACTCTCTGTATCACAGCTTCTGTCTTCGTGCTGGTAAAGATCAAAATTTTTCCGATTAATCAACACTCTGATGGGGTTGAGGTTCTTGGTCGGATGGATATCAGTCGAGTTGTTGGTCATACTGCTGGACATAGTGCTAGACATACTGTTGGACGTATTACTAGCCATACTGCTGACCGAGACAGGTGCGACATTCACCTTTGAAGCATTTATGATATGAAAAACCCTTTGTAAAGGAATATTCTTGTTGAGCTGGATTTTTATAAGATCATCTGAAATTTCTTGCATCGATTTACGACATATATAGTCATACTTCGATAAGAAGGTAAAAACTTTTCCAATACATGTATTAGTGAAATCATTAAAAATATAAATGTCAAAATTTAGTAAATCTGTAGATATGTATTGATTTTCTTCAATATCCGGAAAATTTCTTTTATCATCACATATTAAACAATTTTTTAATTTCAGTCCATCTGTTCTGGAATTAATATCTTCCAGTTTAATATAAAGAAAACCTACTTTTAACGATTCTTTTATATCAACTATTTTAATTGGTAATGGATTTGGATTATTATTAATAATAAGGTATCGATAGCAATTCTTTTTAAATCTTATATCATTAAAGGTTGTAAAACTTACTACTTTTAACCACCCTAAGAGTCCATGTACCCCTACTATCTCTCCTATAACTGTATATTCACTCATAATTGATATTTTGCTATTTCCTTCTGATCTCTTATCCTTTCCTTGTTGCTTTATTTGACATGTAGTATTAGGTTCTACAATATTCCCTTTTATTTGTATACCCTTCTTGTCTTTTTCGTGTAATAAATCTAAATCATTTGATCTGTTCCTATCAGAATAATAATTTCTGTATAATAAATCTGGAAGACTAACAGTTGCTTCATCTAAACTCTTTTTTATATCATACCTTATCAATTCTTCTTTCGATTCTGTATACGATTTTCTAGTTTCGCTATTTATAAAATCGTCAAAAGAATGATTTTCTTCCTTCCCTGGTGTATAGTTGTAACTTTTTTTTTCCTTCATATAACCAGCCTTCGAATATTTGCTTCTTTTGTAATACTTTGTTTCGGTTAAGAAGTGCCTTGTACTTGTCCCTTCGGAGTCATCATAGTAATTCTCATTATTATCGCCATTCTCATTATCATTATCATTATGATGGTCATTCTCATTATTATCGCCATTCTCATTATCAGCATTACTACCATCATCATCATCATCGTTACTTTCGATTCTTCCTGTTTCGCTTTTTTCTCCCGTTTCGTTCCTTTTACTCACGTCAGTTCTTTCCTTTTCATCACTAAAACGGTTTAGCGGCTTTATATTGATATTATTTTGTGAACCCTCTTTTTCTTGACTGTACAAAGGGAAAGCCTCATATTTCTTTATATTTTTTCTTATATTATAAAATGCATTTTTAGTTTGTCTTTTCTTTTCCTTTACAACATTTTTCAATGATATGAAGTGAAGTATATTTTTCCTTCTTCTACCACTACGTTTATTGCATTCATTGCAGTTATTGCATTCATTGTAGTTGTTTAGGCAAAAATAATTTTTTTGTCTAGGTAATATTTTTTTAAAAAATACTACTCCTACATGTGAAATGTGAGGGAACGCTTTCCTTCTCTTTCTATAACATATATTTAAAAGAGGTACATATTTATTTGATGACGATGCACTTCTTTGTATGCTAGTGGTCCATGTTAAGCCGAGGAGGAAGTGCTTATATAGAGAAAGAAAGGTTATAAACAGTATTATCCTTCTCAATTTTGTGAAGCGTCGTACGAAGGATTGTGTGTATCGTTGTGTGTAGAGTTGCGTGTGGTGTTGAGTGTACTGTTTTGTGTACCGTTTTGAATAGATTTTCGAGATGCATTTTTTCATTTATATATGACAGATTGTAAAAGAAAAATGAAATCTTTTAATTCCTGGGGAGAGAACGATGGAAAAAGTAAAGCTATTCATAATTTGCATACTGCTATGTTCACATGTTTGCATGTTATCGTGTTAACGTATCTTTTCGTGCGCCCCAATTTTTTTATTTTCTCGCCCACCTTAGTTACAATACTGTATTATTGCACTAGCGCACTAC